>NC_134411.1:22603183-23254058 GCF_038048845.1 Mixophyes fleayi | reverse complement strand
TATGCCCAGAAAGAGGTGCACGCATATGCCCCTCTGCCATACTTGCACACTCTCCCAGAATGTCTGGAAGACTCACAAATTCTGGGTAGGTCTCCCGGAGCCAAAATAACGCAGTTCATCGCACGCCGCCCCTTTACGTCATCCAACTTCACCTCCCCTTGAGGGCAAGACCAAAAAGTTGGTTAGTATGTCCTATGCATGGCCAGCACTGCAATTTGTGGGCAGCATGGTGGCTCAGTGGTTAGCACTTTTGACTTACAGCACTGGGGTCATGAGTTCAATTCCCAACCATGGCCTTATCTGTGTGGAGTTTGTATGTTCTCCCCGTGTTTGCGTGGGTTTCCTCCGGGTGCTCCGGTTTCCTCCCACACTCCAAAAACATACTGGTAGGTTAATTGGCTGCTAACAAAATTTACCCTAGTCTATGTGTCTGTCTGTGTGTGTGTGTGTGTGTATGTTAGGGAATTTAGACTGTAAGCCCCAATGGGGCAGGGACAGATGTGAGTAAGTTCTCTGTACAGCGCTACAGAATTAGTGGCGCTATATAAATAAATGGTAATAATAATAAAATCTCCAGCACCCCCCCTTCTGGAGTGTGCGCATGCACAATGAAGCCCCTTTGTCACCACACTCCCATACCCATCTTATTCCGATCCCTGCTCAGTATAAGAATATAATATAATAATAACTATATATATTTTTTTCGGCACTGGCGAGCTGGTGGGGCGCCCTGGTAAATATGGTGACCACCTTCTGCACTTCTCATGCTTACAGTGTTCTCCTATGCAGACTTGCAGGATGGGGGAGGGAAAGGTTGTGCCAAGGTGGGTAGAGTGCCCTAAATACAATTGTTTTTTTAAGAGCAAGTTACTCCTGTTTTGCATCCAATGCTGTCACCCCCATGGTGTTCAATTTAAGTATTTGGAACCAAACATGTGTAATGTAAGTCATAAGATACCTGCAACTCAAATTACACAGTAAATATGCGGTCACATCAAGGTACGCTCTGCAGAGTCAAGTTCCGACAGTCATTATCATCGTCTTGATGATGATGACTGCAGGTTTGAAAATAGCATAAATAAATTTGTGCCCCCCCCCCCTAAAATAAGTAACATGCCCCAGTATTATAGCCAGTGCTGGTTACCAGTAGCAGGGGGACAACAAGCATGGGGTACTCCTGCTGAAAGAAAGACACAGCATAGAATTTCCCTGTCATAATATAAAATGTGCAGCAATGGGACTCATCAGGGATCCTTTCCTTGGTGGGTGCCAGGGCAGTGGTTTAAAGTGATGAAATTATACAATATGTTTGTAACACTACAAGCACCAGCATGCTCATGGCTGTCAATGGCTGCCAGAGCATGGTGGATTTTGTAGAACTACAAATGCCAGCACTCCCTGGCAGCCAATGTAGTTCCACAAATGTATCTAATTGTAAAAAAAACATAGACACCTACTGTTTTATTTAATTTTGAATGCACCAGTATGATCTGCCTGCCATAGACATGCTGGCACTTGTAGTTCTACACCTGTCTCAGTTTTCCCAGGGCAGTCCTGTTTTATGCCACTAAAACTCTATACTGAAGAATGCTGATCTCTCCAGCACTCAGCCTCCCAAACATGAGGATTATAGGGATTAGTGGGGATAGACAACTATAGCTGTCTTACAGCATTCAGGTGGAAGTAAGGTGTGGCATTTATGGGCTGAGCAAACTTTAGGTCACATGGGTGTCCCAGTTTTACGTTCCAACTTTATAGGAGCCCCAGCAATAAACCATTGGTAAACATCACACTGTGTGCAGCGCTGCAGGTTATAAACTGGCTCCCTGCTCTGTCTGAACTTTGATAGGACATCCTGGGCTCTTTGATTGTGGCTTGGATAACACACTCCACATTCATGGTTGGTAAGATGCCCATCCCAAGTTTAAACACAGCAGGTAGCCAAGAGAGCAATGGCAGGACAGGCCTGCACTGTTAATGAAGTCACCGGCTTTTAACCTCAGTGGGGGGCAGTGGAGGTGATTACTATTACCTCATTATGTTCTGCCCATGTTCTGTTCTATGCTCCCATGAAGAGCTTCTTCAAGGTGGGAAATACCACCTCGGCAGAGGGTACAGCAGATATGGTGCCCGTCCACCACATCCTGACCTCTGCTCTGCTTTACAGATACATGCCCCATCAATCAATTTGGACAATAGGGACGGAGTATTTGCAGACCAAAATCCTTTCTGCCCTAAATATATGTGACAAAACCATACTTACCAACCTTTGCGCCATCTATTCTGGGAGATCCCGGAGAGGGCAGCACGGTGGCTAAGTGGTTAGCACTTCTGCCTTATAGCACTGGGGTCATGAGTTCAATTCCCAACCATGGCCTTATCTGTGTGGAGTTTGTATGTTCTCCCCGTGTTTGAGTGGGTTTCCTCTGAGTGCTCCGGTTTCTTCCCACACTCCATAAACTTACTAGTAGGTTAATTGGCTGCTATCAAAATTGACCCTAGTCTCTCTGTCTGTCTCTATGTGTATATTAGGGAATTTAGACTGCAAGCTCTATTGGGGCAGGGACTGATATGAGTGAGTTCTCTGTACAGCGTTGCGGAATTAGTGACGCTATATAAAAATAAATGATGATGATGATGACGATGAGTTCAGATGATAAAAATGAGAGGAATCCTCAAAATTCGGGAGCCTTCCGGACATTCCTGGAGAGCAGGGGAGTAAGGTGAATGTCTGTAAACTTACAAGTAAGCAAATCATTTTCCCTACCAGAACAGACATTGATTCAGAAGTGTCCTGTGAAATACAATTGAAAGAAGAAAGTTATCCATTATTCATTGTTACATTACGGCAGGAATAAGTAGGTCAAGAAATCATGCCCTTGGCACAAAGGAATTCATATTCAGCATTTATGTTTAAATATGGAATGAGCTGTATATTAACTGAAGTTTAGTTGTGTTTACCTTATTAATAATCAGATGTACTGCAAGCCCTTCAGTGTCTTGGATGGTCCTGACAGTTGTAAACATTGTTGAATTCATTTAGATTTTGTCAGACAGCGTCCCCACACCCACCTTCACTTGGTGCCAGGGACGGACGCAGGATCATCTGCTTACCTGGCTGGTTATCAGTCAGCTGATCACTGGCCATCCACTGCCACCAATGGGGTTCTTCCTGCAGCTATTTGTGGGCAGCACGGTGGCTAAGTGGTTAGCACTTCTGCCTCACAGCACTGGGGTCATGAAAAACCAGTCAGTATTTAACATGTGCAAAACAGAATGCTAATTTGCACCCCTTGCATTGTAACATGGTTTTGTCCAGGAGACTTAAATAAGAAACTTTTTCATTTAAGATCCTTAATGAACCAGGCCCCTAGTCCTTACGCCTGATCGCCAAATGACCAGTTCCGTGTTAATCGGGGATCAGACCACATAACTGGATTATGATGGGGCAAAGCAGATTGCAGTTACTGGCCATTTTCAGATTGTTCTTTCTATGGGATCCGCCCTTCAATACTGTCATCTTGCTAGTAGGCATACATCCAGCTCTGTAAGATTCGCCACATTAACTAGTACAACAAGGATAAATATGAAAAATATCTTCACTTGCGGCAATTATAAAGAAAAACGCATTGAGCCTGATTCATTAAGGAAAGTAAGGCAAAAAAAGGAGTAAATCTTATGCGGGACAAACCATGTTACAATGCAAGGGTTGCAAATTAATTTATTATTTTGCACATAAGTAAAAATACTGACTGTTTTTTCACGTAGCACAATATAGCTTTATTTTTACACTGAAATTAAAAGTTGATTTTAAATCTGTCATCACATTTTAAATTTACACCCCCGTCCCCCTCCAAAGCAACATGGTTTTGCCAAGGTGCAAATTTACTCCTTTTTTTGCCTTGCTTTCATTAATGAATCAGGCCCATGGATTCTAATTCTTACATGATGCGCTGTGGATCAACAAAATCTGGGACTTCAAGCAAAAACCTCCCACAAACATATTTCCAAACTCCACACCTCAAACTATTTATTCAAGAGTGTTAATAAAAGAGAGAGCTATCTTCAAAGGCAAAAGACAATATACAACTGGGAGGCAAGAGCGGCATTGCAACCTTGCTGCTCCCATTGCATCTGTACAGACTTTCTCTAGAAAACACATGATTTGCTTCTGTTGTCAACACCCAACGTCTGTTACTTCAGCTCCAGGCCAAGCTGTTTCCTGTTTGGAACTTGTTGCCAGATTCTTGTTTGTTCCTAATCCTGGAAGGAGTGGTGCTTTTCTTTGCTGATCCAGATAACCCAGTTCCTTACTCAGCAAACCTGTGACTTCTGATTCTGATCCTGTTTGTATGACTCCTAGTTACCGACCTGGATTGCCTAACCCTGCTTCTCTATCCCCTGTGCCAGCACTGTCCTATTTAATGGATGTTACTCCATGCTACCTTCCCTCATCCCGGATTATCTGAATATAGCTGCGCCTCTTCCCTTAAATCTGGCACTTCTAGAGTAACCCGGCTTCCGTGTTACAGTTTGCTACCCGTCTCCACCTCCAGGGGCTGTAGTCACTGTGCAGTAATGTAGGGATGGCCATTACTTTTGTTCCATGTTTACCACGCACCTTGGGCCTGAGTCATTAAGGAAAGTAAGGGAAAAAATGAGTAAATGTTCTCTGGGACAAACCATGTTAAAATGCAAGGGGTGCAAATTACTTTATTATTTTGCACATAAGTTAAATACGGGCTGTTTTTTCATCTAGCACACAAATACTTGATAGTTTCATTTTTACACTGAAATGTCAAGTTGATTTAGGACATGTCCTACCCCAACTATAAATCTGTCCACACATTTTAAATTTGCCTCCCCCTCCAATGCAACATGGTTTTGCCCAGGTGCAAAGTTACTCCTCTTTTGTGCTTTGCTCTCCTTAATGACTCAGGCCCCAGGTGTTCACACAGTACAGTATCGTCCTGTTATACACACTACCAATATCCTGTCAATGAGCAGACTCACATAATTAGACGTCACATCTACTGACCTACCCCCTACGAAATTTGACTATAATCCACTACAGTAAATGGGAATGTTTATTAATTTACAAATACAAATTACCAGAATTTATCCAATAACTAAGCTAACTAAAGATCTAAATTACCATTGGCAATAATCAGTTGTATTAATTTATTTGCAGTGTTTTTATTACCCAACTTATTATATGTAATCAACCAGACACCACTCTATTTGCCTCAAAAGAAGATGACATCTCTAATGTTAAGCTTTCTGTGGAGAAATGGATGGCCCAGATTGACGTTTTAAACAAAATCCCACTGGATGAGGAGCTCTGGCCCTTTCCACCCTCCAAAAGTTCTTTACAGTCACTCAGCTGAACCAGATCTCTCAAAAGTGCCAGCTGAATGGAGACCATTTTTCGGAACTGCTGGGATACACCCCCGATGGGGGCATGAGAAGTCTACAAGCTTTTAAAGCACACCTCAGGCACACCCCTTTCCCTATTACTGTTAGACATCAAATCCAGCAAAAAGGTACAATTTCATTGCGCTGAAAATTTAAGATGTGCAAACAGATTCAGAGTTAAGAGGGGGGAGCATCCTAGCTCAACTCTAAATTTCAGCGTTAAACTAAAGCTGCTCAGCATTTGTGTGCTATATGCTAAGTTGGGCTATATTTTCCTTGCGTGCAAAAAAAAAATTGCATCCACACCCGTTGCATCAAAACATGGTTGTCAAATTTGCACATTTAGCTGAGTTTGTTGCTAATTCTGACTCAGGCCTCAGGATATGGAAATTGGCCAAATCTATATTTATGGGTGGATGTTTAGACTTTTACAACCCCTTGTGGGGATATGCTAACTTTCCAGAGTTGTTATTGCTTCCTGATATGGTTCCTTGGTAGAGGGTGGGAACATGGAACTTAAGTCAATTATGTAAAGAATGTTCGCTTAAGTAGTTTGAACAACTATGTACTGAATTTCAAAATTGCAAACAATTTATTGTTATATTGCTGTCCCCTCATTGTTCAGTCACTGGGCTCACTGAGTCTGACTCTATGTTGACAGACGATACATACCAATGTCACATAATTTTAGTATCTCTGTGCATCCTAGCCAGTACTAGTTGAGATTAGAGCATTCAATCTAGACTAGCTTTATTTATACATTTATTTTACTATCATCACAGTTGGGGAAAGGGTGGCTCCTTAACTATGTGCAGTAGCTGGACCGGTAATTGAGTATACATCTTAGGGTTTGATAACAGCTTTGGGCGGCAGCTGAACAATATTCTGCTCTCTAACGGTTTCCACAAACCAAACAATCCCCCATGGTTCACCCCCAATCCACATAGAACAAGCACTGTACCTAGAGGCGGAACTGGCGAGCTATGGGCCCCGGTGCAGGTAGGTGGGGAGGAGGGAACCGGGGCCCCTGACCCTCTGCATCCGCCATGCATCAGACCCCATTCTCTCTATGGGCCACGGTGCACTGAACCATCTGTTTCAATGGTAGTTCCGCCACTGATTGTACCCCTTTTTCTGGGCACTCTGATAAATTAATCACCTTTGGGCGACCAAGTTCCTCCTTTTGTAATTTCCACAGCCTCCTTTCTGGCAGCAAATGTTAATGTAATGTGGGTATCTGTGTATTAGTACTATGCAGTGGGTTTTTTTGTAAGAAAAAGGTGCCGGAACTCACCTCTTTCTGCCCCCTATTTTTCTATAGCCCTCTCTTTCTGCCCCCTCGTTTTTCTGTAGCCCTCTCTTTCTGCTCCCTCGTTTTTCTGTAGCCCTCTTACTGCCCCCCTCGTTTTTCTGTAGCCCACTCTTTCTGCCCCCTCATTTTTCTGTAGCCCTCTTTCAGCGCACCTCCCCCACTTTCTGTAGTCTGTACTTACCTTCTATGCTTCTTTCCTCGCTTCTCTGCTTCATCGCGGCTCCTCTCGCTGGCAGCGTCGTGACGTCACGACACTGCCGGGGCCGGAAGCAGGACACACACTAAGACGAGGTGCTGCACTGTAGCAGCACCGCAGAGAAAAAAAAATGTTAAAAAGTTAATTAAACTTTGAAAACCCATGGAAAAAAAGTGCCGGAACTCCGTTCTGAGCGTTCTATGACAAAAAAAAGCCCTGGTACTATGTATATATTTCTGTTTGTGTTGTCTGTCTGTTTATTAGTGTAGTTGTGCATCTCTGTGTTAGTGCAGAGTGTTTCATGTAGTACAGTATGTGTATCTCTGTGTTAATACACTGTTTGTGACACAGGAAACAAGCAATTACTAACAAGACCGAATGTTACCCCTTCATAGAGCAAGTGACAACTTTTATGAAAGTCTGTAAGGAAATTTTCTCCCTTTTCCCTCCTGTGCTATCAGTATACTCTGCTCTATTTCTTATACTGGCATGTCCAATACCTCATTTTGATTGCATTCAGCATTTTGGGGAAATGACAATATAGATCATGTTGCAGAGAATTCCAGGTAACGACCGATGGCTGTCACCTGCTGCTAATATAGTGGTTGGAAAGAAAACAATAGCTTTGGAATGTCTGGCATTACATGTTGGGAGTTAATCTTCTAACCTATTGACATAAATGACTGTACTAATACTTTTGCATCTAAAGCAACTGACTCAATTACTTTGCTACTGAGCCAACCCTGTCATTCTATCTGGTCAGCCTAACAGGTCATAGGACAGTCGAGCAGTGGCCTTTTCTGATGAACATCTCATCGTTTTGCTGTAGCAACAGGGAAAGTCATGGGTCTGTATAGAAAGTACCCTTTAAACAGCAATTGATGTATTCGATTTAGTATTAAAGGCTTGTGTTTCTATGGGATATAGTGCAGTAGTTCAGGTGGAGCTTGTGCATTGTGATCTTACAGAGTTGAGATACTGTTCTACGGGATATCTTTATCAGGTTGCCTTGGTTACCTCTCCAGGAGTGACACTGGCCTAGGGTTTTGCATTATATTTCTACGTGTGTGAGTTGCATACTCCACCCACACTCTCTACATCCTGCGCCAATTTCCCTCCTCAGCCATCCAACACATAGTAACTGTGGATATCTAACGGCTGCAATATTGTTATTGAGATGGAGTGAAAAGATGGAGTAACTAGAATCAGGCCTGACATTGATTGAGATGAATATTTATACCAGTAGAACAAGATTTGAAGGCAAATATAGCCTATGTAATTAGGGTTAATTAGTACTTTTTTACCTGCTCATGTTCAGCAAAAAATTGTTTATGCACAGAACCTGATAACTGTTTATATTTCTATTTATTAACCTGATAGAAGACTGCCACATTGCTTGCATGGAAAAGTTAAATGAAATATAAAACTACAGAAACAGCGCCAGGGGAAATTGGCACGGAGATGGACCACTTGCTATAGTTTACCAAGAAATCTTTGGACATGCAGATATAAAGTATAATGGCCTGATTCATTAAGGAACTTAGGCAAGAAATTTCTTACTTAAGTCACCTGGACAAAACCATATTAAAATGAAAGGGGTGAAAATTAGTTTTCTATTTTGCACATAAGTTAAATACTGTCTGTTTTTTCATGTAGCACACATATATCAACTCTAGATTTCGGTGTACAAATAAACTGTCAAGTATTTGTGTGCTACATGAAAAAAACAGACAGTATTTTGCACATAAGTTTGCAAAATAGAAAAGTAATCTTCACCCCTTTCATTTTAACATGGTTTTGTCCAGGTGACTTCAGTAAGAAATATCTTGCCTAAGTTCCTTAATGAATCAGGCCCTAATTGTTCTAACCAACAAGAAGAGTAATATATAATATAATGCTATAAAGGTTGTTGATGCTTTTCTGTTTGTATATTGGGGATGTCCCGCTTTGTATTTTAAATTTGCCACTTTAATACATTTTAAGAGAAAGAGCCAAAAATGAGAGTGCCTATAAAGATTTGTTTCCAACATACAGAATACTAAGAATTGTACTGTGCTTCAATACATATTGAATAAAGCTACAATTGGTCCTAGGCTGCGCTTTTTTTTGTCATAGAACTCACCGGAACTGAGTTCCGGCACCTTTTTTCGATGGATTTTCCAAGTTTTAAAAGTAACTTTTGAATATTTGATGTTTGGTCCACGTGGACTTGAATCGCCCTGTCGAGCATAGCAGGTCGGCGGAAAAATCATTAAAACGGTGAATGCGGGCTGCTTGTGTGTCGAGTCCGGTGAATGTGTACTTCATCCGCACTGGTTGTAATGGCACTGCTTGGCTTGTGGCGCTGCTCAGCTTGTGATTGGTCGTGTGGTCGTGCGCTGAGTGCTTACTGCGGGTGCTGACCGTTATGTTTCGTTACAAAACTGACGTGTGTAGGTGTGTGTACAGTGATTGACTATGTGATGTGAGTTCTGGCACCTTTTTTCTTGCAAAAAAAAGCACTGGTCCTAGGAATCTAAGGTGTGTTCCTATGCAAGGCTAGGCCTACCGTTTCCTACAGGGTCTTGATTTTCAGCCACAGAAATTTGAAGGGTGTGGTTAAAGGTCAGTCTTCAGCACTTTTGAATTTAAGAGGTGAGATTTAAGGTGCCCAGCCTAATGGCAGTGGGCTAGGGTTACCAGATACTTAGGTCTGCTAGGAACGGAGAAGGTGAGAGTTCTAAAGACTTACCAATCCCAGAGGCCTGGATCGTGTCAGTCCATAAATCTTCAGTGTCTAATAGTAACCAAGCCTGTTCATTTACTTGGGATTTCTCACATCCTCTCTACTATAAAACTGCAGATCAGGTTCAGCTTTGAATATGTTACAGCTGCTGCTCAATGAGCCAAGAGATATTCCAACACATATCTCTATATTTCCAACGGGACCTCCCACATGGGAAGAAAAGAGAAAAATACTCACAAAACTTCTCCCTGTGAATGTCTGCACCAGCCTACCCTCATCATAGCCCGAGTTATTGTTACTGAGCAGGAGGGATTCATTTTATTGTATTCTTTTTTTTTATTAATTACATTTGTTTTTATGGAATAGTTTTTCTCAATATAGTAAGGCACAGCTATGGTAAGAAGTAAGGAATAAGGGGGTAGCAAGTTAAAACAAAACCAGACAGCACTGAAAAATATACAAACATGTGTTGGTAAAGTAGACAAGTAGGGCCTGATTCATTAAGGATCTTAACTGAAGAAACTTCTTATTTCAGTCTCCTGGACAAAACCATGTTACAATGCAAGGGGTGCAAATTAGTATTCTGTTTTGCACATAAGTTAAATACTGACTGTTTTTTCATGTAGCACACAAATAATTGATAGCTTATTTGTACACTGAAATTTAAAGTTGATATTTGTGTGCTACATGAAAAAACAGTCAGTATTTATTATTTAACTTATGTGCAAAACAGAATACTAATTTGCACTCCTTGCATTGTAACATGGTTTTGTCCAGGAGACTGAAATAAGAAGTTTCTTTAGTTAAGATCCTTAATGAATCAGGCCCGTAGTCCTTATTCCATTATTCCAATTGCTTTCTTTTTTTTTTTCTTAAACATATTTTATTAAGGAGATTTTTCAATTTTCAAAACAGTGTAAAGGTTAAGTTACATTGATCAAACAACAAGTACCATGCAAATGAAAAGAACAATGTGAACTTTGTCAATCAAAGTAAAAACATAGAAAGGGAAAGAAAAGAGAGAAAGCAGGGAACAGGGGGAGGGGAAGGAAAGAGGGAGAGGAAAGGAGGAAATGTTAGTGTGGTAAGAGGGGGAAGGAAAAGGGGCACCTGACCTGGCATCTAGATGTATTACGTGTATCTACCATATGTTGCACATCTTCTAACTCTAAATTCAATAGTTTCCATTCTAATCAGGTCTTGGTTGTTCTGAACCAAAGGAGGCGAGCCAAGGATCCCAAATCGCACGAAATTTATTGGGACGGTCATTGAGAATGCTTGTAATGTGTTCACAGCTATATGTCTGCCATGTTCTATTGATGATTTCAGGCAGCGATGGGGATTCTGGATGTTTCCAATTTGCTGCTATTGCGCATTTAGCCTCATTAAGTATATGGCCTATGAGCGCCATAGTATATTTGTTAACATTCGGTATAGGCCTATGCAATAGTGAATATGAGGGGCAGGGGGGGAGTTTTACTGCGGTGACTCTATTAATTAAATTGTGAATTTTCCGCCAGAATTCCACAAGTCTCGGACAGGACCACCAAACATGTTGGAATGAGCCTTCCTGTCCACATAGTCTCCAGCATTGACTAGAGGAGTCAGGATATATGGCTTTCAAGCGGGTTGGGACCAAATACCATCTATAATAGAGCTTATACGAGTTCTCCTTGGTACGGACACAGATAGAGCTCTTAGCGACTCGTGACCTGATCTTAGCCCATTCCTCTATCTCTAGCTCGACGCCAAGGTCTTCTTCCCATTTCAGTTCGTAACGATCTGTGGCAGGTTGACGAAATGCCACCATGATACTGTAAAAAGTAGATATTAGACCAGTAAGAAGGGATTTACATCTGCAAAAAGTTTCTAAAGGTGTACGTTGGTATATAAGCTTAAGTGTTGGGAGCGATTGATATAAGTGTCTCAACTGAAGGTATTGATAGAAACGGTCATAGGGAATGCCATATCGTCGTTGTAAGTCCGCAAATTCGGGGAATATCCGCGTGGGCGCTATGTCAGTAATAAATCTTAGACCTTGTCGGGACCAGTGGTGAAAAGAGGTGTGTTGTTGCCCTGGTGGAAAAGCTGGATTGTTCCACAGTGGGAACATAGCTTCCGGGTTTTTTATTAGCTGAAACGTGCGGGTACTGTAGTCCCACATCTGGAGGGAGAAACGGGTGGTGGATAAGAGTAACGGGAGTGGTGGTCTATGTTTGATTGATATCCAAAGTAGTGTATATTGTGTATAGGAGAGTAATTGCAAAAAGGTAGCCTCAATGTCTACTCAGAGCCTAGTGGAAGATGGAAAATGAAATAAGACTAGTTGGGTCAGGTGTGCAGCATTATAGTATTTAGAGATGTTTGGGAGGCCTACCCCCCCCCCCCCCCTTCTGAATTTCGTCGGAAGAGCGTGCAGGCCCTTACTCTGGGTCGTTTGCCTGCCCAAACAAATCTAGTAATTTGCTTCTGGAGGGTCTGTAGCGCAAGAGAGGGTACTCGAACAGGCAGGGTTTGAAACAAATAAAGAATTTGTGGCAAGAGGTTCATTTTTACCGTCGCCATGCGGCCGAGCCAAGAGATTGCTTTCTTTTTTTTATAAAATTTTTATTGAAAGAAAAAACAGCACAAAAAACAATCAAGTTACAGGCATTGATTAAAAACAAATAGACAACCAGAAATAGCTATCAGTCTGTAACTAAAATAGACAAACATGTAAACAAACAGGAGATGGGAATGCAAATTTTACCAACAAGAGGGGGAGAGGGGTGAAAGGAGAGTCAGTGAGAGTCAGGAGCTGAGAAGAGGACAAGAGGGGGGGGGGGGGGGGGTCTAGGGCAGTGGTTCCCAAACTGTGCACTACAGCTCCCTGGAGTGCCACGGTGCTCTCACAGGGCCAGTGGTAAGCAATATGGACTATTTGGTCATTATTTTGGCTTAGGGGTGCCTTGAAAAAATTATGGAGACCCTAAGGGTGCCTCGAACGGATAAAGTTTGGAATCCACTGGTCTAGGGTAAGACAAAGAGTAACATGAAATTAGAGATTAAGAAGACGCTAGTTATGAAAGGAGGTCCATGGGGCCCATACTTTGTTAATTGGCGCAGAGGTATTCCTCAGGATACGTATAATATGCTCCATTTGATATATATGCCACACACTTGCAGACGGAGATGATGGCTGGAGGGAGGGTATTCTTCCATGATGCTGCTATTTGGCAAATCGCTGCATACATTATATGCCGCTACAAGCTGAAGGGGTGCTTAGGGAAATCTGGGATCGGCAAGGGGAGTAGAATATGTTTAAGATCAAATGGGATCTGCAAATTTATAATAATGGTGACTAGGGAGAGGTTGCTGTTTAGGGCAGCTCCATCAGATGTTAAGAAAGGGCCCTGATTGGCCACAATTCTTCCAGCAGGTATCCGAGACACTTGGGAAAATGCTTTGAAGCCTAGTTGGGACATACTACCACCTATACAGGCGTTCTCTTTAATACGAATGTTAACGGAAGATTTTGCAACCCACTCATAAATGTCAGACCATTCTTCTGGGTCAAGGGATTCACCAAAATCAGCTTTGCACCTCGATTGGTAGAGGTCCTACTCATTGGTCGTGGTAGGAAGGAGAGCATTATATAATGTGGAGATGAGGCCTTTAACGGAGTGATCAGAGAGAAAAAGGTTTTCAATTGCAGAGGCCGGTCTGCCCAATAGGCAGGTCTTAAGAGAACGAAAGAAGTGTCTAATCTGCAGGTACTGGTAGAACTTTCAAATCACCCAGGTCAGAGAATGGAGGGAAAGTGCATCTTCTAGAGAGGTTGCTTTGAAGCAGAATCCCGGCCCAGCCCATACAGAGGACATGTGGTGTGAAAGGCCTGAAATAAAATGCATCACTATATTTTGGAACATAGGGAACTCTAATAGGAAGGGAGTGGAAGAGATATAATAATCTCAGAAGGATATTTATCTTGAATTTGATTTGAGTACCAGTTACAGGAAAAATTAAGCTCAAGGAACGGCTTTTTCTTGGTGGGGATAAAAAAAAAGTCTAGAATTTCCATCTTGATGATATTCATTTTGATATTAAATAAAGGTGAGAAGAGGTGGATCTAACTGAATAAATTTGGAAGTTAAATCAATGGATTTGCAGAATGTCATATGGGTAGAGCACTACCTGGTGGTTGCCAGATGTCATAATTACACCGGAAATATCTGACTTCAACGTAATTTTGGTGGCCATGGGCTCAATAAAAAGAACAAAGATAAGGGGGGGATATAGGGCATCCCTGCTGAGTCCCGTTGCGCACCTAGAAAGGAGAAGAGATGCACCCAATCACCAGGACTAAGGCTGTGAGATTATTATATACGGCTGATATACCAGTGAAGAACTAGTCTCGAAATCTGTAGGAAGCTAGAGCTATCATCATAAAGGGCCACCCAATGCTATCGAAGGCCTTTTTTTAGCATCCAAGGAAAGGAAGAGAGATGACAACCTGCACTCATTTATGCAATGAATTAAATGAATGATACACCTGGTGTTGTCCGCTGCCCGACGACCGGGGACAAAACCAACCTGATCTAGTTGGATTAAACCTATGAGCAAGTACTTAGGCACTGATCCTTTATAGCCATTAGAAAGTTTCAGAAGATATGTCAGTATTGTCTATATTATACCTACGGTATTTGCTGGTGCTATATAAATAAATGTTGATGATGATGATGATGATGATGATACCTTTTGTCTGAGCAAGCCAAGTGTGATTTAAATAGGGAGAAAATATTGTGTTCCCGGGCATGCTCAGCTGCTTTGAGTGGATGAAATTCCCCGTCCCTGAGCATGCTCAGTATGCGTCCCTCTGCAGCATACTCAGTGCTCCAGCCACAAACACAGCTGCTGCTTATAATGACAACCAGTGTCCTAATTAAAACACTGCTTGAGTGTCATGTTTGCCAGATCATTGATATGTGTGATTCCAGACTCTCAGCTGTCCGCCTCTATATCTGATTCCTTGTGCATTGACCCAGCTTTGAATTTTGACCAAACTTTCTCTGCCGACCCGGGCGTCCATTCCTGACCTTGTTTGTTTGCTGTTTGCCCTGATCTCTGCTCAGCCTCTGACCATTCTGCCTGTCTCCTGGCTCCGGACTTTGCTCTGTCTAAAGCTAGGTACACACTACAGATAATCTCTCCCGATGCAATATCTTTAACGATTTTACCAACAACTGAAAGTCCCAATCAGCATGCTGATTCATGTGTACACACTTACATGATTTACCTTCAGATCTGTGCTCTTCATCTGTCATAACCATCTACTGAAAAGATTGTGACTCTGCACACTCTATAGAGATCTATGGACACTGCTGGTCCTGAGTACATACACACTGCAGGATTTGCCCAACATGGCTCCATCGTTTATAGAGATTTTTAGTCTGTTCATAAAATCAAATGAAACGATAAAATTTATCACGTGATTGGCACAATAATCGGGTGAAAAACTTGTAGCGTATACCCAGCTTAATTCTGCTGCTTCCTGACTTTCTCTGGTTGTATTCTGTGAGCACTCCACCTCAATCTAGTTACCAGTGTTCCTGCCCATATGGCTCTGCCACTCTGCTATTCATGTTTCACTCCTACAGCTGAATAATCGTTGCCCCTCTGCTGTCTCATTTGTCTGACCGTTGGCACCCCACCTACTGTGTCATTCACAAATAGATTTAAATTCTACAACAAGCTGTTTTCACCTGAGTTCCTAATAAAATAATTATGAAAACCGATGCATTGGAAAAAGGCGCTTTAACCCATGGAAACCAATCAGATACCTGATTTATCTTTCCAGGCAAATCATCTTATCGGCTGGAGAATATGAATTAATAAGTGGACTTAACTTTTATAGTAGAACCGCTACTCCTGGGTGATCAGAGAGATTGAATCACAAATAATTATCCTGACATTCCTCCACAAGCTATACTATAGAAGCTGAAATATTCGGTTGCAAAGGAATTAACGGATGTTGAAAAGTTCTCTGATTTGGGTAAATAATACAGGCAATAAAATGTTGACTATATTTAACAGTAACAGTACATACATGATATATAGTTTTGTGCAGCTGCCACTAAAGCTGGGTACACACTACAGAAAATGTCTCCCGATGTGTTATCGTTAACGAGTTTACCAACGATTGAAAAAAAACAAAGCCCCGATCAGCAGCTGATTCCTGTGTACACACTATACACGTTTTACAAGGTTTACCTTCAAGTCTGTGCTCTTCATTAGTCATAACCATCGGCTGAAAAGATCCTGACTCTGCACACTCCATAGAGATCTATGGACACTGCCCGTCCTGAGTGCAGACACACAGCAGAATTGGAACAACATTGTTCCATCGTTGAACAAGATTTCTTAGTTTGGTTTAAAAATCAAATGAAACGATACGATGAGCTTTGGAGCGATAATCGTTTATCGTTGGAGCGCACACACTAATGCGATATTGGGCCGAACAGTCTTTTATAGTGTGATTAGTCTGATAATCGGCTGAAAACCCTGTAGCATGTGCCCATCCTTAGTTTTTTTTTATGTGTCTCGGACTATTGTTTGTTCTCTTGCTCCAAAAGGTTCTGCTTGCGTATTGCTGACTGTATGGTGCTGGGGGATGTCGGGATCCTCATGAATAAGTGATAATAACAACAACGATGATGAAGATCAGCATTCAGCCATGGTAAACTGCAATTAGATAGCTGCGTGAACGGAGCTGATGATAGAGATCATTGATTTTGGGCTTGCCCTATTTACAATGGAGTCCCTGCTGAGGCAAGCTGACGATTGGGGGCAGCAGTGGCAGTAGTACCATTGGTGCAGCAGGTACTGTGCACCGGGGCCCATGGAGATGATGGGGCCCATGGCAGATGCAGAGGGTTGGGGGCCTCGGTTCCCTCCTCCCTGCCTCCCTGCGCCGGGGCCCACAGCTCACTAGTTGCACCGCTGGGGGGGCAGCACAATGTTTAGTATCGGATATGTACCCTAAGGTTTCTTTCACACGTAGTGAAAGAATTTTATCACACTGTAATATGCGAATGAGTCCTAAGAGCTGTTCAGCTCTACTGATTGCTCAGTGATTACAGGTATGTACACACTGGCTTTCCCAATACATTTATGTAAATATTTTATACAAGTTTACAAGTGTGTTTAATCTGCTGTGACAAACGAGGAAGTCATTGTCTTGTTCGTGCCAAAAACATTGGGAAATGACACTTTACATAATGACGTTGTGTTTACAATGCTCTGATATTGAGATAAATATGTTATAAGTTTTAATTGTGTTTACGTTAAGTTAAATTTATGTTAAAACGCAAATGTATACTCTCATTTAGTACAGTGATTTTTGTTTCCACATCCATTTACATGCGCTTAACTTGCATTAACAATGTGTGTTAAATGTATAGTTTTAACACAAGTGGATATGTAGCCTAAATGTTTTAGAAAGTGATTCCCTGCTATGTTCAAGTACATATATTGATTCCACAATTCATGATGATCTTTCATAAAGCAAACCGTTTAAAGCCCTGTTAAAATAGATAAGGGCCCCATTTGTCAGTAATAAGCAAAATAAACAGTAAAATTATGATAGACTTTCTGTTAAATAATTTCCAGACAATAAAAGCTCCTAAACATTGTTCTAGTCTGCTCTGAGAGGTGTCAAGAAAAGCCCTGACAGATCTGAAAAATCTGGTTTGAAAATAAAAATCTAAATAACTTTTTAGGGTCACCTACTGAGCATAGAACAGCGGACACATATACTTTCATCATCCATTTTCTAGCCGCAACAAAATTAACAAAGATAAGGATGAATGAGCCACTTGTACTGTGTTGCAGCCAGGTCTGACTTCTTGTGATAACGACGTGTAAATAGATGATAGAGGAATTTTCTCACCAATTTCAAAAGATATAAAATAATTTAAAGACTCCCAACATCTGTAAATATCTTCAAAGTAGACAAAGGTCTCAAATACATGAATGATCAAAGGTATCTAATTTGTGAATCAGCAATATTATGTAGATGCTGTAAAAATGTATTATATATATATATATATATATATATATATATATATGTATATATATATATATATATATATATATATATATATATATATATATATATATATATATATATACACAGTATTATTGCACATATAATTATTTTAATAATATGCATTGTGGGTTCAGTCCACCAACAATAATAGTCCACTATTCTTCAGTTTTGTGAAGACAGACAGTGAGCGAGGCCCTGGGATGTTGGCCCATCAGCTACAGAGACCCCAATAGTAGTCTAATGTTGAGTGGTACAGAGGCAAGTGTTTTCTCAAAGGGCCCTAATCCACTGAGATAAAAGGCAATCCTATATAAAATGTATACATTTTCATTGCTATCTTATGGATTAGTCCACCAAATATAGACAAAGACACTTCTACATTCATACATTGTATGTACCAATAACACTACCTATATGTCATAAAAGGCACCATGACCAATAAAACTAGATCTTTCGAGGGACTCCATTACTTTATATATGTTAGGACTCTGTCTTTATGTCTGAATTTGGCCTGCAGTCCCTCTGTGAAGCCCTCATCAGGATTGTGCTCACCTGTTTCTGGCCTTCTTAAGACTGCCTTTTCCAAGTCCCTTTGTCTTTTCTGCTACTGGCATTTCTGTGATACTCCTGTTTGACTCCTGACGTTTCCCTGGTTTTTGACTCCTGCTTTGTTTCATCCTCCTACACTGTGTCTTGTGACCCAGACCTTGGCTACGATTGACTTTGCTCTTGCTTACACTCTGGTATTTTGTGGATCTGCTGACTTATGACCCCTGGCTTGCCTGACCCTCCTTTGCCTGATTCTCCAGTAGATTATCTGGTGCCTAGTGGTGCCTACTGTCACCTGACTAAACCTGGTAACCTGCATTTTCACTTCCCTATTTGTGTCTGATATTCAGTGACTAGTGCCTCCTCACTATCCTGGTATTTACTCTCCTTGTGCATACATCCCATCTGTTACACCTGGCAATCCTGGTATCCAGCTGCTCCAGCTACCAAGCTATATTCGGTTTATCCTGTTATCTGTATCTCTGTATCTGCATTTAACCATTAACTGCACCTATTCCTGTGAAATACTTGTTATAATAAAGACACTTTGTTTGCATTTACAAATATTGTCTATGATTTTCACACTGGGAACCCTAACAACAATATAATACTTTATATATCTGATAATGTCACTGTTGGTTGAGTTTCAAGTAGCATTCCTACCAATAAGCTGAAATATCCATAAATTTGGAGACAAATCGATGGATAGTCAAATGAAGAACATCTCAAATCTCATATCAAAATACTCTACCGCCCTCGCGTCTCTGATAACCACCTCTCACTCCTGCCTACAAGACTTCTCCTGTGCTGCTCCCCACTTATGGAATTCCCTACCACTCCCAATCAGGTTTTCCCATAGACTTCAAATTTTTAGATGCTTTCTGAAAACCAATTTCTTTTTTAGAGCTTACCTTATCCCCAATGATACTACTCAAACTAAGGCACCCCCAATCTCCACTCTGAGCCACACTCACTCCTCTTGTTTCAGCTGTGCCCTCTTCCACTTAGAAAGTGAGCTCTCTAATAAGCAGGGTCCTCCATACCCTTTCTTTTCATGTCTGCATTTATTTTATCTGCCTTGTATGGTCTTGTTTTATGTATGCCCGGTTTTTGGTTGTACAGCATTGAGGAGCACTGTGGCGACTTACAAAATGTACCATAATAATACTATGTCATTATTATTATCAGAATGCTGATAACTTACTCCGGAAACAAGAACTTAAATAATAGCAATAATAGCAAAGCATATATATTCCTTCCACAGTGGGCTGTAAGTAGAAAATATCAATTTAATTATCTTGATTTCTATGTAAGTCTTGTATGGCAAAAAGCCTTTAACTTTAGTTTACTAGGAAATTATATTCTCTTGTAGTCAGTGTCCAAACAGAATAGGCATCAGCCGTACAGACTGCCACTCACATATTGCAAGAGCCATTCACAGAAGATTTGCTTTGCACGTATGTCTAATCCTCTTTTAGGCTTATTACTTGAATTAGTTCCTACATCACCCATTCATGCTCAGATTTTCTGCTTCATAGAACACTGCGCAGAAGGCTGAAGATTCATTTTTCATGTCCATGAATTTGTTGGACATAGAATTGAGCTGAGGCTCTGGTTTGTAACCTACACTGTACATGTATTACTGACATATGAACCACATCATTTGCTCATGTCCCAAAGTTACTGATCGGCAGTAAGGAAATTTACAATCCTACAAGAGGCGGACTCATTTATACAGCTTAAAACCCCACTACTTCACTTGCCCCCAGGAAATGTAGAATTAGAGACCACTTGGAGGCCACATCTGCTTCCATTAAAAGATGATTGACAGATTTTTTCTTTTTCCCAAGAGAACATTTTGCACACTGGAAGCAAAAAGTTCTCTCAAATTGTATTATCAAAAGCAAAAGTTCTCTATGATGGAACTCTCCCACTATGTATATGCTGTATATATTGTACAGATATTTAGCAAACAAACTTAATATGCCGGAGGCAGGCATCCTATCAGGACGTGCCGAGACCTGATGCTCATGAATCATGAACGATGTTGGCACAAATAGGCCATTAGCGGTTTTCTGCAGTCAACCTTTCAACCACAGTGGTCAACATGCCTCTAATGATCCGTTTAATTATAATGGGGTATTAGCGTTTTTGAGACCATACACATTCAGTAACCCCGCCTATTGTCAACCGTAAACATGATTATACTCAATAGTTTGTGTCCATGTTTTATAAGCATTTTTAGAAAAGGAAGTTATTGCTGTTTATAAACAGCATGTGGTTTTATTTACGATAAACGGACTAAACCAGAAAATAATTTTAATCAATTCCAGCCTTCAATAAATAATACACTGGATCTAGTGATGACTTGAGGTCTCGGTTTTAGCAGCCAACCTTAGCGCCAACATCCTACTGTATATATCTGAAATAAATACTAACTATAGAAATTCTTACTGTGACAAACACTGAACAATGTACACCAGAGGAGAAACCAATGGTAAATAGAGATGTTTTCTCCTTAACAGCCCACAAATCACTTACTCTGAGCTCTGAATGGTATATGTGCATTGCAGAGGTAAAGCAAACATAGAACAAGATTAGAAAAAAATAAAATAGATTAAGTGTTTCTTAAGACACAGTCTGCCTGGTGTGGCCATCTAAAGATTTAAAGTAACCTAATCCTGGCAGCAACTGCCAGTCCCAGCTGGAACATTTAAACAAGGCTTGAATTCAGCTTAAAACCAAACAGGTGCAGACCAGTTGTACGTCCTCGCAGCAGATAGAATGTTTCAGGAGAGGCGATCCTGCTGGATGGTGCTTGATGTCACTGCAAAACGAAAACTCTTATCCATTAAACATCTTTACATCCTAAAGGCTTGTTAAGACCTTTCTACACAGTCATTTTGTCTTTCTTGTGTTCTGAAGATGGATCATTGATACTTAAGGAGCTTTTCAACGGTGTATTTATGTCTATACACATATTTTGATCTTTTTATTTTATTCCTGCAATCCATTCATTTTTAATGATATCACAAGTTAGAAAATGATCATTACCACACATTGCAACTTTAACCAGACAGAGCAAAGCAACACAGTGCATGCACAATCTGGGACATTATTAGGGTGATTAGATTAATTACCGCATGATTACAATAATACTCTTCAGTCTGATCCTTTGGGATATAAGTTTTCCACCAATTCTATAATTTATTAATCAATTTGGTCATCCACATTTGATTCTATTGTCATCCAAACACATGTTGATTTAAAAAAAAAAAACTCTTTATTTTTCCAGCAACAATACTTGTCATATCAAGTACTAGCAAAGTGGTATTAAAGAATATAACAGTAAAATACATAACAAACACAGCAGAACTGTTTAATGGCTGAGCTGCACTACGTCCGGCACTTGAATGGGTAGTGGTTTAATAAAGAGGGGGGGGGGGAGACAGGTGGGTAAGTTGGTGGAGTTGGGGCCCAGGTTTGAATTTTTAGTGTAATTTGCTTATATAATGCTGTCTCTCTTTTGTCTATATTGAATGCATAGTCCCTTTCAGGGCTGGCACAACTATTAAGCGTACCTACGCAGTTGACATGGCAGGCTTCAATGTTTAGGGGCACTTGGGTTACATAATGTCACTCAGCCAATGGTTTTAATGTACCGGCGGTGCCCCCACACAAAGCACCGCCCACTGATATGGAGGAGAAGCCGCCAGCAGTGACTTACCTGTTAATGTCAGTGATAGGCTAGGAGAGTGATGTCAGGCTATGATGTCACTTCCCAGAACCACTTTCTGAGACTGAAACTGTACAGCAAAATTCCACAATTCACAGGTTGATCCATACAACAAAACAAATTAGGAGTACTTGTAAGGAGCAATTTGGCTCCTTACCAATGAAAAATGTTTGTTTTTGTCGTCTAAAATTGGACAAGACCCAAGGAAAGCTTGGTCCTTAGAGCACACAGTGTATGTATATCCTGGTGCTAATGTTTTCCTAAAGATCTAGCACAGTTTGCAGATCCAAAATTGTTTTATAGGTTGTTATATTACTGCCTAGGTGTAATCTACTATCTGGCATAACACTCACTTTATCTGCATAATTCCATTGTATTTCTGTTTATCTTACTCGGTTTCTCATTATTATGTTGTATCTTTGTTATTTCTACATATGTGTATATATATCTCAGAATTCCTGTGTAATATAGCCAGCTTAGAGGTCTATTCTCAGATTGTAATTCAGTCACACACCTGTTCTTTCTGCATAGAATACATTTCTCCCTGTATAATTACAGTATAATTACAGTAAACAGGGGACGTAAGACCAACAGGGTAAGGACATGTATGAACAAGTACACTGAATGTAGAGGAGCAAAATGGTGATGACTGTACAGTGAGGGGCAACAAAGGGCCGGTGGGTCACTGGGCTATCGGCTTTTTTGTCCTTTAAAATGTTACTATCAGTCTCACCCCCCATGCTAAAATTTGCCAGCTATCCCCTGGGGGCAACATGAAATAGCTGGAGGGCTAGATGTGCGGCCCTTCAGCCTTCAAAGGGGCCACATACTCCTTCGGTTATGACAAAAGACCTCCGTGCCCTAAGCCCCCGTTCTGATAAGATCAGTAGTAGTGTCGGCCCACTGGCCTGTTGCCCACTGCTGGTGTACAAAGTACCCACCAACCACTCTGTTATATACATCTCCCACCAAACAATAATTACTAAGGAGCAACATCATTTGAAAGAGGGGAATCCCATCAGTCAAATAAAGGTACCCCTGAGTTTATTGAAGCCACGATGGGGGATCAGTGCCCTCCTCCCCCCATCTCTGGACTTCTTAATGCTCTCTATAGCATAGGGTGTTATTGTAAGGCGATCACACATGACCACCAGGCCATAACTTCTAAAGGGCCAAATTTCTTGAACGACTTCTTTCAAACGACTGTGCCCTTGAGTTTGGAAAGCACCTGGCTTTTACATTTTTTTCTGTAGTGGTTAGTGACATGGAGCCTGATTCATTAAGGAAAGTTAAGCAAAAAACTTAGTGAGTTTTCTTACTCAAGTTTCCTGGACAAGACCATGTTACAATGCAAGGGGTGCAAATGAGTTTATTATTTTGCACATAAGGAAAATACTGGCTGTTTTTTCATGTAGCACACAAATACTTCAGAGCTTATTAGTACACTGAAATTTAAAGTTGATCTAGGACATGTCCTACCCCAACTATAAATCTGCGGTCACATTATAAATTTACCTCCCCTCCAATGCAACATGTTGTTTTCTTAATGAATCAGGCCCATGGTCATCACAGCGGATCTCATCATTATGCAATTCTTCTTCTGGCCCCCACCAACAGGAAATACCTATTATTATTTGAACCCCATGAGTGCTAAGGATAAATGGGACATGTCCTTTGCACCTCCTGTTGGAGGTCCTCCTCTCCTACAACTATATCTGAGTGGTTCACCAAAATTGATTTCTTTATGGATATGGACGATATCACTTCTGCGGCAGGCGACCATTATAAATCTTTTCGTGATACCGGATTTCGATGGTTAGAATTCAAGGACTCTACTCTCTACAGTACCTACCGCCCTCCTCCAACCATTGGAATTGCATTTACCTTGGTGTTGGATTGGGATGTGAGATATGATACTAGCTACGCCTTCAACTGATAGCGACTTACTTACACCCCTCTTTCCAGCTCTCTCCTCAGTGTACAATGGAGCAGAACCTGATCGGCTCATATGTCACATCCTGGCGAATTGGCTATTATCTTATATCTTCTCATTCTTAACCCTCTTATCGCCGATATATTGAAATAAATTCTTCCCCCTCCCCAGCATTCTCGAGATAGGGTAAATAATGTAGTTCTAGCTTAAAGAGTGGATCCTGGCCAGTGGCGTATTATAATAGGGGCGGATGAGATGACCACTTGGGGTCCAGGGCAATGAGGGAGGCCCACGGATTCGACCTCATCTGTCCCCCACCTTTCTTTTTCCCATCGCCCCTCCCCCCATTTTTGTTGGCTGACATGCAGGAGAAAGGGCCCAGAGACCTGGTCCATCTGGTCTAGTTTATCCTGGTGGCTGGTCTCTCCCGTGTGCCACATAACACACATTTGACATGAAGTATGAACAGCCATGGGCCCCAGATAATTTCAGAACTTCCGACACGGAGCTAAGCCCCCGCTTTTCCCTTGCAAACAATAAACTGCAGCAAGTTGCAACAATAAAGTATTAAGTGTAGAAATGCTTCAAAGAAACACATAAGTAGAGCAGCCAAACAGAAAGCAAATAGAGTCCACAAATCACTTGAAGGGTTTTTAACCAGAGCAAATAAATTAACTGATACACCAATGGTCTCTACCATAACTTCCAACTGCTCCGATTTAGATGGTACAGTCCTGCTACTCAGGAGTTTTGTCCCAACTGCTGGGTGTGATGCGAGGTGTGTCCTGTTCACCCCCACCATGCACAGGTGTATTTAGGGGAGGGGGGGATTGTTCAGAAGCACTAGACATGCCCATATCAGTGCCAGGCTATTATATCTTTGATATATATATAAATGTATATATATATATATATATATATATATATATATATATATATAATATTTATATATATATATATATACACACATATATAATATAGAGATCTGCCTGTATTATCCTCTCTATTTCAGAAATTTTTACAGTTTCATATGATGGTGGTTTATTTATTTTATTTAAATTATCTATTCATTTTAATTTTAAAACATAACCTGTAAAATGACTTTATTGTTGTTGTCGCTGTTATTATAGGAAGGGGCAAACATTACTCTGCAACACAGGCCCCTGGACTAATCTCTCTGTTTTCAGAGCAGTTCTGCAGCAGCTGCGGTTTAACCCATTCACCACCAATTGATATTACTTTTCAGCCAGCTGATATAGATCTGCTCTAGGTCATCATCATCGACATTTATTTATATAGCGCCACTAATTCCGCAGCGTTGTACAGAGAACTCACTCACATCAGTCCCTGCCCCATTGGAGCTTACAGTCTAAATTTCTTAACACACACACACACAGGTCCTATGATTTCAGTCCATTTACCAGCGGACAGTTTCATACTAGTTATGACTTTTCCAGTTTGGTTAACACATTCGATGGGTGTTAGATCAAGAAGGTGTTTTTACAGTAATTGTACTCCTATCAGCTACAGTCTGACTTTCTTCCTGTTCAGGCAGCTCACCACCATCCCTGAGCACACATTCCTTCCGGTCAGATTCTCATACCTCTGTCTAAAAATAATCAGCGCTTGCATGCACACCTAAAGCCAGAACTGTGCTCAAGGTCAAGGGTATTGCTCTGACCACTGGCCAAGTCTCAGCTTCTGTATAGTCCATTCAAAGCCGCTTACTTGCATTTCAACATTTTATGGACTTATTGTAGCACCCACAACAACAACTGCAGGGCTTCATATACCAGTTATGTATTAGCTTTATGCTATTACAAAAACACATGGCTTGCGAGATAAGTGAAACATTGCAGAACATTTTCAGTTACTACGAAACTACATTACATACTTTGTGCTTGGTCGCCCACTGAATCAGCCGAGTTCATTATTCATTAATATCCACTGTGGATCACTTATTAATATACTCAGGGAGTCTCATTCTCTAAGTCGTCGCAATAAACTGCAAAAAATATATCTGGACTATACAGTGATATCTTTAGTTTACATTATTTTTGTCAGTATCATATTTGTGCCACTGAGAGATGGTCTTATTGTGATCTGCCACAGCCTTAAATAAAAACAGCACCCACAAATAAAAATATACATTTGAGTTAATATAAAAAATATGAAGTTGTTCTTAGAGTGGATTTAGCACTTGCTGGGACCACCGGGGCCCCCCGATGGCTGCAATGGTCTCAGCACTCCTATCTTCTATTACCTATCGGTCTGCTTGACACAAGCTGAGCGGTTGTCAAAGACCCTCCCCCGTCAACTTCCCATTCAAGAGATACTTCATCATCATCACCATTTATTTATATAGCACCACTAATTCCGCAGCGCTGTACAGAGAACTCAGTCACATCAGTCCCTGCCCCATTGGGGCTTACAGTCTAAATTCCCTAACACACAAACACAGACAGACACACAGACTAGGGTCAATTTTTGTAAGCAGCCAATTAACCTACCAGTATGTTTTTGGAGTGTGGGAGGAAACCGGAGCACCCGGAGGAAACCCACGCAAACACGGGGAGACATACAAACTCCTCACAGATAAGGCCATGGTTGGGAATTGAACTTATGACCCCAGTGCTGTAAGGCAGAAGTGCTAACCATTTAGCCACCGT
The DNA here is from genome assembly GCF_038048845.1 of Mixophyes fleayi. NCBI lineage: Eukaryota > Metazoa > Chordata > Amphibia > Anura > Limnodynastidae > Mixophyes > Mixophyes fleayi. Next base: position 23,227,437 of record NC_134411.1, on the reverse strand, counting down.
GCTGCCCATACTTTGAATTAAATGGGAGTAGAACAACCATATTTTATATTCTACATTGTAGAATTTATGTAATTCCAATATATTTTTATGTATTTTAATTTATGTATTAACTTGTATATCATTTTTATTTACTATTGTCCTGTTAAGTAGATGTATTTAGTGTTTTAGGGTAGTGTTGTTTACACTCTCCTAGACGTGATGTGATATGAAATAACCACAGGGAATATTAGTAGAGGAAGCCCAGACCATACTTTTGTACAGAACTATATGTGTGGTTTATGTTATGTACGTAGACGAGAAATGTGATGAATTTAGTGGTAAGAAATGAATAATTCTACCTTTGTGGTGTTAAACTCTGGGCCTTTGATACAAATCCTGAAAACACAACTTTTCATAGCGCTCTCAGACTACAGTTTATGGGTCTTTGTCAGGCTGGAGGACACCACAAAATATCTGATCCTGGTATCTGCTGGTCATCACCAGGTTTGAGAGGGCCATATGGAAAACGATCTGCTTTAGAATGTTAAAAGATGATGTCGTCAGCACTGGACACAGGCCTGACACTCTTCTGTATAGCAGAAGTGATGACATCATTTCTGGCTCCTGAAATTGGGGGTCTGGAAGAGATCTGAAAAGAAGAAAAAACAGGCTCCCATGGGACCCCCCACCCCCCCCATCTTAAAGGAATTGGGTGGGCAGCATTGCTTTCAAGAGTCTAAGGTGTATATTTACTAAACTGCGGGTTTGAAAAAGTGATGTTGTCTATAGCAACCAATCAGATTCTAGATGTCATTCTGTAGAATGTACTAAATAAATGATAATTAGAATCTGATTGGTTGTTATAGGCAACATCTCCACTTTTTCAAACCCGCAGTTTAGTAAATATACCCCTAAGGCAGAGATTCAATCCGACCCAAGGTGTCTCTGGAACGTCCACAGAGACACACTGTGCCGTAGTTATGGCAGGAATCTCCGCTCATTTTTTCTCGCACCCTATAGAGGTGTGCAGAAAAATTAGTGGAGATTCCTACCGTAATAGGCGCATATGAACATTGAAGTGATGTTCAGCGGTACCTTGCACCGAATAGGCATCTATCCATCATGTTGGAAATGCCTTTGACCTGCTATTAGTTTGCATGGTTGTCCCTATAGTTACCCCTATAACTGTAATTCCTCTTATAAAAGGCACATTTTCATAATAAACTCAAAAACCACCACCCAACTCCCATTACCACATGGTTTTGAGTAGATACTGACATCCACTGATGTGTAATGCACACTGTTCCCAGGCTGCAGGAGGCATCCAATGAGATGCACTAGTAATGATTTCTCCAGCTGCATAGGCAAACCGAGGGGGGGGGGGGGTTCCTAGTGCCTGGAAACCCTCTCTCCAAGCCTGGGGCACTGTATAATTGATGTGGCTGGACCCTGCCCCAGCTTCACACGGCTCTGCTTGAAAAAGGAGAGCTGCGTGCACATAACAGTAGTGCATGCAGCATTGCCCATGTATATCATGGGGATAGGAAGAGTTGGAGAGCAGCCAAGCACTGTCTAAAATTATAGCCACGCCCCCATGCATGCTGGTCACGCCCACTGGCGGTGTGGTGTGGAGACCCCCCTCTACAAATCCTGCGTTTGCTCCTGAGCTGGTAGCTGGAGAAAGTGTAAGGAGTGAACTATAGGGGATCTGAGCATAGGACTACCATGGTTGTACTAGATGGGGGGAGGAGGGTTACTGATAAAATATAATGTTTAGGTGGCATTCTCGTAAAGTCTTTTTCCCCGCATGCTTTTAGATTTGTGTGGAAATTGCTATTTTTTTTTAGCTTGCAGGGAAATTGTGAATGCCTTCTACTCTAAAGAGCCGTATTACTATATAATTTACCCACACATACTGCTTAGAGCTCTAACTAAATGCTGCCAAGCATTAAACCACACAAATCTATGTACCGTACTAATCGGATCTCAGAGGGTTGAAACAGTTGTGAATGTAATAGCTCTATATCTCTAACTTATCTGTTATACATTAAACATTGCACTGTTTTCATGAAAGGTTATATACGAAAACACAGAAATGCAGCCTGATCAGGGGCGGGGGGCAGGGTGGCATCGGTCCCCCAGGCCGCTCCGTCTGACCCTGAACATCGCCTGTCATGTGATGCGGCCGCCTGTGCGCCCCCTGGGCTGAGATTCGCCAGCCCGCCTCTGAGCCTGATTAATTTAGGAAAGTAAGGCAAAAAAATGTAGTAACTTTGCACCTTGGCAAAACCATGTTGCATTGGAGGGGGAGCTAAATTTAAAATATGGGGACAGATTTATAGTTGGGGTAGGGCATGTCCTAGATCAAACATAAAGATATCAAGTATTTGTGCGCTACATGAAAAGGCAGCCAGTATTTATCGTATGTGCAAAATAATAAACTAATTTGCACCCCTTGCATTGTAACATGCTTTTGTCATTTTTTTGCCTTACATTCCTTACTTCACTAGGAAGTGGGCAGATCAGGGAGATTGCCACACTCTCCCGGGAGTCCGTGAGACTCTCGCAAAATGCGGGAGTCTCCCGGACATGCCGGGAGAGTTGGCAAGTATGATATATATATATTACACACACACATCCTAAAACACTACTTATTCTAGCTTCATGTACGTCTTAAATTAATTATGAAAGTCAGGAGACCTTGGAAATGTCATTATTATGTGTCACTTTGAGTGTTTAAATATTTTCATTATTCATTTGTGCACTTATACTTGTGTTTACCTCCATCAACTGCACATAGATAATTTTTTTTAAAAAAAAAAGCCATCCCAGCACAAGTTCACTATTTGTACTGAGTTGTATGACTGTTATGTTGTATTTTTTAAGTGATTTCCCATAGATTGTAAGCTTGGGAGCAGGGTTCTCTTACCTCTCTGTCTGTATGTATTACCCAGTATTGTTTTATTAATGTTTGTTCCCAATTGTAAAGCACTACGGAATCTGCTAGCGCTATATAAATAAATGTTGATGCTGATGTTGGTGAATTAATAAAAAGGTCACTGAAACAATAGGACAACGCATAATGACACGTAGATCCATGTACTTAGTGTATAAAAACTTATGCATCTGAGCAACAATAGGTGTGTGACATAAGATAACGCTGCAGGGTTGCATGTTTGCAAATTTGTAAATGACCCTTTTGGTCAGCATGAAATATGTAAGACAAATAATGGGGTCATTTGCATTTCCTTACGCACAATTTTTAGGTCTACCTTTTTAACTACACTTTGATTTGTTTGGGAATTGCTTTCCAGGGCACTTGTAACTGTTTTCTTTTCTAACCTGCTAGACAAGGTAACACTAGTAACGTTTGTGGTAAGAGTGCCTCCTAGTGGTGAGTACTACAGATTACATATTTGGAAACCCAATGGAGATTGTTTGTAAAGCACAAGACGGACCCTCCGCAGCGCAAATACTGCTTTGGAATTACCATGCACCTCATTTTGCACAGCTACACTTCCACCAGTTTAGGATTGCAGAACAGGATGGCTATCTTTATGAAGAACCAGACGTTTGCGCAGGCACATGAGTGAAGGAGCTCCTAGTATATAGTAGGTGCACCGTGTGCCTCTCTTTAAAGAGCACTGATAAAAAACAGAAGCAAGAAATGTAAAATGAGATAAAGGGTGTATAGGGGGCATTTTTAAGCACCTACCAGGGTCTGCCCATATCCACACTAATACTCCTCGATCCAAACCAAGCCCATATTATCGTGATCCTACGCCCCTCTCTGGGCTTACAAATTGGGACAGTCCACCAAAATAGGGACTGTATAATGAGGCATGATAACGATAGACTCCATGTCCCCACACTGCACTAAAATAAAAATATTAATACACAGACACCATGACCCCTGCACAAATACTCAAGCAGCCCCAGCACTAGTCAACTTGATCTGGTTTCCACTGTAAAAGGAGACTGTAGTAACCTTGTGGCTATTTTACCATACGGTGTTGTAAGTAATGATCGTCACTCATTATGGTGCGAGCAATGTTTTTAATTACCAGAATTGCCATTATGCGCGCAGAAACATAGCCGCGAGGTTACTGCAGAACCTTGCCGCTAATTGAATTGGTTCCTAACGGATCCAGGGAAGGGGGACGATCGGGGCAATTGTCCCCCTCTAACAGCAACCTTCACACCATGAAACTGCGGGCCGGGAAGAAGGGGGCAGGGCCAACCAATCAGAGTAAAGGTGGAGAGTAGCTATGTGAAATCACCCCCCTCCCCTTCTAAAAAAAAGGCTAGTTCTGCCTATGGGCATGGGGTCCTCTTGCCATAGTGAAAATGAACCCCAGGCTGGTCAGCGCAGGGCCTCTGTAGTTGGGCTGAAAAACCACCCATTCCAATGCCAGAGGTTACAAGCCCCATGCTGAAAAGCACTGAAAAGGCTCTTACTGGCCCCTCTCCTGTCCATTATACTAAAAAGTTAACAAAAAAACTCCATGCTCTATCTAAGAAAATGAAAAGCTCAACACACAAAAGTGACATGTTATACAGACAATCCTGGGGGTATATTTATCAAGGTGCGGGTTTGAAAAGGTGGAAGTGTTGATCTGATTCTAGTTATCGTTTGTTTAGTACATTCTACAAAATGACAGCTAGAATCTGATTGGTTGCTATAGGCAACATCTCCACTTTTACAAACCCGCAGCTTGATAAATTTACCCGATGTCCCCTCACGCTCATCATCTATGTAAGCCTTCAAAAAACGAAACCATGCAGTATTTTAGGATAAGAGAAAAAAACAGACAAATCATTTCCTTGAAATGGGCATACCTATACCTCCCAACTGTCCTGATTTTGGCGGGATATCCCCATTCGTGACCCACAAAAGGGACATGGCTTAACAAAAAGTGGACAGAGTTTTATGGTGATTTAACCATTTGTGGGTGGAGTTTGGTTAGAACGGGGAAGGTGTTTATTTTGTCCTGATTTCGCTATTCTACATGTTGGGAGGTATAAAGAGGATGGCACTGAAGGGGCAGGAAATTGGATAATTATGTGATATTTACACTTGCACCTCTGAAGATTTCTCAACCTTTCCATCCACCAAGGACACTTTTACTGTACAACAGCAACTCCTGAGCGCGGAGGGCATTCACCATAGTCAGACTATCAAGGCGCAATGGTAAAACACCATGTTGCTTTGCTCGTTCATCGGGTGAGCTTCGTAAATGTCAGTCACTGCTGATAATAGGACTGTAAATAAACTACTGTGATTAAAACTATGACACATGGAATAGAGGAATTGTGTGAAACTGGTCATAGGCTATTTAGTTCTTCATAAACAAGTGAGAACATGACATCCTTCTACATTTTAAGATAAAGCCCTGGTTCTCATTTTATAGTATCTGCCATAATATACAATGTACAGATTAATACTGTCACGGAATTGCAGAGATGGCTGCTAACCGGTATTGGCACAACTGAACAGCGAGGCATGGAGTCTAACATACCCCCGATATTCACCAGGGACCCCCGCAAGGGAGTTTGGGCTTAGCTGCAGAGGGTACACAGGTCGCGGTTCTCCAAGACAGTCACTGGTGTAGCGACAGTAGTAGACAGGCGTAGTCAGGCAGTCCAGGTCAGAGCCAACCGAGTGGTGCAGTACACAGGGAGGTTCCAGAGAGAAGTCAGGTCAAGCCAAATAGTCAAACCAGCCGGGCAGCGAGGTACCAAAACGAAACACAGGAGAATAGTCACAGAAAGCCGAGTCAGAACCGAAGAACACTGGATCAGAAGGTCAGGAAACGCTGGAGCAGGAGTGAACCAATACTCTGGCACTAGACGTGTCAGAGGGTGCTTTATATACCATAAGGTGCATCCTGATTGGGTAGGAGATATTGGCGGTCAGACATGCTGACTGCCGACAGGTGAGCGGAGATAGCGTCCTGCTAGGCAACGGGACGCGGCTGCCGAGAAGGTGCAGGCGTCTGTCTCCTGCACCCAGTGTCAGTGCGGAGACGGCGCCTGAGAGTACCCCCCTCCCCTGAAGAGGAGGAGTTGGAAATCTGATTCTTCAAAAACTTTGAAAGCAGATGGGGGGCATGTAGGTCTTTCTTAACCACCCAGGACCTTTCTTCAGGGCCATAATTCTTCCAGTGGACGAGGAAATGAGTCTTACCATGAATAGATCGGGATTTCAAGATGCATTCAATCTCATATTCGTCGCCCAAGGCCATCTTGATGGGAGGCGGAGGCTGAAGGTTGGAGAATTCGATAAGAACCAAAGGTTTTAATAAGGAAATATGAAATGAGTTATGCACACGGAGTGAGAGAGGTAGATGCAGCTTATAGGTAACTGCATTAATAATATGAGAAATGCGGAAGGGACCAATATATCAGGGAGCGAATTTCATTGAGGGTAGATTGAGTCTGAAATTACGCGTGGACAGCCACACATTGTCCCCAACGTGAAGAACTGGAATCTTCCTACGATGCCGATCAGCAAAGTGTTTATGCCGTTCCGAGGACTGTAAAAGTTTAGATAATACCTGAGTCCAAATCTTCGAAAAGTAACAGACCATCTCATGAGCTGCAGGTACCGATGCACTGGGAACTTCTGACAAGGTGGGAAGTATGGGATGTCTGCCAAAGATGGTAAAGAAGGGAGATGTTCCAGAAGATTCATGTTCATGGATATTATGTGAAAATTCTGCCCAAGGTAAATAATCACTTCAGGAGGATAGGTGATCAGAGCAGTAACAACGGAGAAACGTCTCCAAATCCTGGTTGACCCATTCAGTTTGACCATTGGTCTGGGGATGGTATCCCGAGGAGAATTTTAGTTCAATTCCTAGATTGTTGCAAAAGGATCTCCAGAATCTGGAAATGAATTGTACACCTCTGTCAGAGATGATCTCAACGGTGCAACTGTGGATCCGAAAAATATTCTAAATGAAAGAGTGGCTAGATCAGCAGCAGATGGCAATTTCTTGAGAGGGACAAAATGTGTCCATTTGGAAGAACGATCAACCACCACCCAAATAGTGTTGAAGCCATGCCTATTGGGGAGATCAGTCATAAAGTTCATGCTGATGCTTGCCCAAGGTGAGTCTGAAACCGGGAACGGAAGAAGAAGCCCTGCTGGCGGACACCTAGGTGTCTTGTGACGAGCGCATATACCACAAGCTGCAACATACTTGTGAACATCAGCACTCAAGGATGGCCACCAATAGCTGCGAGACAAAATAGCAATGGTCTTCTTAACCCCAGTATGACCAGCAAATCTGGAATCATGGACCCAAGCCAACAGTCTGGGACGGAGATGGGTCTCCACAAAAGAGAGTACAGCAGGGTGTGTCTTAACAGAGGATTTAGTCAAAGCCAGGATCTTCAGAGGACTGATGATAGGTCTAACGTCCGACTGACAAGAATTGAAATGAAGATTCAAAAGACCTGGAAAGTGCATTGGCCCTAAAATTTTTTGACCCAGCACGGTGAGTCAGGATCACCTGGAATCTGGAAAAAAAAGCGGATTCCAAAAAAGTGAGGTTCTTATGATCTGTGAATACTGTGATAGGATGGAGAGCGCCGTCAAGCAGGTACCACCATTCTTCTAAGGCTATCTTGATGGCCAGGAGCTCCTTGTCTCCGATGCTATGGTAAAGGTAATAATTTCCTGGAGAGAAAGTGCAGACAGAATAACTTCTGAGAGAGAACTGCTCCCACACCAACTGAGGAGCCAACAACCTCTAAAAAGAACGGTCATAGTTGATCTGGTTGTCTCAAGACAGGAGCGATGGCGAAAGCTTCCTTAAGAACTTTGTAGGCCACTTTGGTCCTCTTAGAGGCAAAATTTTCCAGGGAAAGCTCAAACTAAATAGCGCACTGGTTAAGGAACCCACAACATTTGTTAGGATCGCCATCATATTTCTCCGGCGGTGGAATATGTAGGCTTCTGAAACTAGCGGTGCTGGCAGTAGACGTTGTGGCTGTGGAGGAAACAGTTATACATATAATATATATTTTGTGCTCTACTATGTCTTGAAGGCTTAGTAAATTCTACTTTATGGAGTTAGTTACAAGTTATCTAGTTCTAAAAAAGACTGTAGAGGTGTAGTAAGCTGGGACTGTGGCAGGTCGGCTCTGCATCCAGACATCCAATGCCTCCTGGTGCCGCACGATGGGGCTGCATCCAGATATCCAATACCGCCTGGTGCCGCACGATGGCGCTCCCCTCGACGAGTGCCACCTTACTCATTAGGTCACGTGATCGGCGCAGCACGGAAGAAGCCGTTTTTTTTTTGGTCAGCCTTGCGGTCGCCATTTTGTGCGCCGTCCCCGCGGGTGGTTTGCTGGGCTCACAGAGTAGGCGGGAGCTTCGTGTGAGAGGGACGTGGTCGCAGGCACAGTTAAGCGGAGACATGATGTCGACCGGGGAAGGCCCTTCCGAGCAAGTGAGTATCGGTGGCGGGCAGGCCGCGGAGCCGGGGGTGTAGGCCGCAGTGTTGCCGGGGGGAGGTGGACGGGACGGGACGGGCTGGACTGGCCGCCTGTGGGATATAGAATATAGAGAGCTAGTGGGTGTTACTGCTGCTTGTGTATGGAGGTTTCGTTCGAGTCTCATGTGCCTGGTTCGTGTACTCGGTGCTATCACTACCGGAGGGTGAGGCCTGGGCTTAGTGTAGGCCTGTGGGGGAGGCACCGTCACCTTATGAGGCACTGCTGACAAAAGGATCGACACAGGTGGCTCTCCAGCTGTTTTTAGGGGGGGGTCTGTAGGGGCTTGCTGGGACTTGTAGTGCCCGCATGTTGCACATGCTTAATCTAGGCCCAGCCTGAGCAGCAAATGAGTCTATTTCAGATATTAAGACATTGTGTAAACTGGCGGTTATTGTGTACATCTGTATGCAGGGTATTTATGATACAATCAGATTAGGGCTGTATGTCCTGCACGCAGGGGATGGCTGGGATTGTTTTGCAGGCAGTTTGTAATGAGGTTGGTGAGATGGGTAATTATGTTGTGGTTGGTGGTGACACCATGTTTTACACGTCTCTACTCCCATTTTATGTATCTGCTTTCAATAGAGCTCTATATGTGTACAGTGTAAATTGTTTATCGGTTGTAAAAACAATCCTCCTCTCTTTATTGCAATACCACATATTTTGTTTGCTTACCTTTGTCGATTGTGTGAGTGATATTTGCACTCGGCATTAATCTGATATAAAGCATATGTTTTATTGACTGGTTAGTGGATAACAAGGCCTTGTATGATTAGGTTTATTGTTTTCTAAAGGCAAGTGGAATGCTTCAATAATAGAATAGTATGACTGCATTGTACTATTTCTGTCAACACATACTGCGCTATTTTGTGCATTTAATGGGGTTTTAGTAAGTATACAGAGGATGTGTGTAAATGCATGTGAATACCAGGTTTGTCTAGGTGAAAAATATCTGTGTGTTTAAAAGTCCACTTCCATATTAACATAGTTGCAGTATCCTGCAGGAGTTAAAGATATCCAGTGTCTTTTCATAATTTGTATGAGGGTTATATGTAATTGGGGAATAAGATAAAGGCCAGTTTGAATTGTCCAAATTACTTAACTAGCTCTAAATGTGGATATTTGTTCATCTGCATGGGGCAGCACAACACTATTTCCATCTTTATTGTATTTAATTGGCTCAAATACTGTTGTTGCAGTGGCTTCACTCCATTATTATGAATGTTATTTTCCTTTGTCCTATGGCTGTGTGGAAATTTTTTATTAAGTTGTGAAAAACTAATGTATGTTTGTGTTTTTTTGTCTTTTAATTTAATGATGACTTGCCAAGATAACCTGGTGGTCACGGTGTGTACATTATAGTATATGTGTAAACATCCTTCTATTGTATGTTACCCTGCATTAACCAGGAAGTGACTGCACTGTTGTTGGTCACAAAAGGGATATATTGATTACCATTACCTGGGCTCTAACTGTACTCAATGCAGTGTTGGTAATCACTGGGCAGATCATGGGTTTAATATCGGTGTCCATGAACCATCTAGTGTCTGAAGAAACTGCCATGAGTATAGTTACAGCGCCTGCCATGCGCTAGTGATATACAACTGCCCATTTGCATGCATCAATACGATGATTAATAGACAAGTGTCCTGCTACAGGAAATCTCTTCCCATATTCTGTAATTGTTCAGGGCTTAGACATCGACAAATGTCAATAAAATGAGACTGCGTAGTGGACGTATCATCTATACAATGTAGGCATCCATATGTGTGCCCAATCACTGTTCAGTCCATCAATTTGCTAGGAAATAGTGGATTCATTAAGGCATTGCCTAACTAATATTCACAAGGCCTGACTTGTATACATGAGGTACAGGCTTCTAGTAAATGGGCAAGCTACATTGTCATGAATTTGCTTGGTCTACATGGATACCACAGCTGTTTGTAGCTGATAGTTTGCTTTATTGACCAAGTCCCTATATTTTTTTTATAGGTTAAACAACTTTTCCTCCACACACACACACACACACACACACACACACACACACACACACACTCCTTTCCCACAGCTCATTTAGATTTTAAGTTACAATAACTGAATGGTCTGTGATTTACTTTGTATCAATTGCTTTCTTTCTGTCTTCCTATACCTGTCCATGTATGCAGGATCAAAGGTCATTGCATTTAAAATCCCTTCCTGGAATTGGAAAGCTAAAGATATGGTGTGTGGGAATTTTAGTTTGGTCAGATGTTTAAGCTGCAAATAATGTAGTTTTTGAAATATATTAATGGTGTAGTTGGCTTTTATGTTTTCCCACCATTATTCATATGGTATCTGTAGGTTTCTGGTATTCTAGGTTTTATACTATAATGCCTTTGGAGGTAATGTAAAGCTGCCCATACTTGTTTGGCAAATTTTGTAGATACAGCAGTTTGGCGCTTCTATGTTTTACTCTGTAATCTTGTGGTTGTAGATTCCAACTAAAACATAATGTTTACTTTGCAATTAAAGCTACATGCCACCTGAAGCATTATTGCTCCCCATCCCTGGAGGCTGCTCATGTTGTTGTTTTTTCCTGGACTCCTTGGTTAGCCTTACAGCCCCAACTGAAAACTTGGGCTGTGTGATGGTTTGGATGGGGTATAAGTGGGAAGACCAATGAGAAGCCACAATCACGGACATTGTGGCCTCTGATTGGTCCTCCTGCTCACACCCACTTCTCTAGCAATTTAAATAATCTGTTTCAGTTTGGTGGGCTTGGTCATTTCACTGTTACCAGCTTTGTTACCCACTGTCGGCTATCCTACAACTGCAATCTCAAATCAACAAACAAATTCTAATTGTTGTACACCAGCCCTGAATAGAGACTTGTGTAAACGTAACTGAAAATGTGGAATACGATAGACATAACTACCTATTGCATTTAAAAATTAATACAAGGAATAGGTCACCAAACAAAGTTTTTAGCTCAAGCGAGTGTGCATATATATAAAAGCAAAACGTAACTGTGTTTAAAGGTTTTCTTTATTTTGGTGATAGTGCCCCTTTTAAAGGTTTTTTTCATTAGGCTTAATAGAGCAATGAACTATTAATTTCCATACCAATGAAATAAATGTACTGCTCTTGTTATGTGAGCATGATTTTCTAAAGCGGACATTAAGCTTTAGATTAGTCTATTTTAGATTGTTGTTGGCTATAAAAGACTATATTTGTTTTTATTTCAGTGTTTTCTCAAAAACCTCTTTGAAAGCACTACAGGTTCTGGTCATATATTGGCTGATCCTGCTGTCATGCCCAACTGACACTTTCCTACACCCATGGGTGCCCAATGTTTGGGTTGGGACAATTGTATCACTGTTATAAGATGACAAACAGGTTGATAGTGGTTTTCTTCATACTACATTAATGGACAAGCATGCTTCTGCTGGCTTCACACTCGTTTGTGGCCCACCCACTGCACTATTGCAGATTATATTGTGGATCTAGCATCCAAGTTGATCCAATATGAAAAGGTATTTTGTAATATTTTCAAATAAAAGTAACATTTCCTGTACTATAAGAGAATGTTTGACGCTGCAGTTTTACCTAACTTCAGCTATTATGTTGTCAGTCATTTAAGCTCCCAAGGGGTTCCCTGCAGATAGACATGTGATCAGGAAAAAGGCCTCCACTGTGATCAAATCATTATCAAAAATATCTTCTATTAAGTAACTGCTAATTTTACATATTTGTAAAAATGTATTTTCTTCATAATCTTGCATGTTAGTTTTAGTGCACCAAAATAAAATCAACTTTTTGTGCATTACATCAGCAAAATGGTGATTGTCTACTCTGCAGATCATTATATAGTTGTGTACTTATGGTTTCTGTAGCAGCCAGATGAAGCCCAGTATTTTCTTAGATTTTGACAGCCCATTAGGCCTTTTTAGACCCAGATGGCACAAATTGCAGTCAGGCAATGACCACCTTTATGCGATCAGAACCAATGGCTATTTGGAGGATGAACACCAAACAGTTTGATCTTTTATACATATGTACATGTATGAAAAATCCTGCCAGCATTTTGGCCATGCCAAGCAGGATTTTGTATGAGCTCCTTTACTATGAATTTTGGCTTTTTACTACACGTTCATTAAGCTCCATGAACCTTCTGTTGAAGATGCCACAGGGAAAGATTGTGGTGGTTAATGATTACACTCGCAGAGAATACTACAAAACAAGCAATACCTTCTTTAATGTCTATAATATAATTTTGCCAATTGCCTAATCATACATGTCTCTGAGGACCACAATTTGTGCAAGTAGGCTGGCCATTTTACATGTGATTTGGCTCCCAGTTTTAAAGGTCTGTCATAACATGGTGACTTATTGGTTAGCACTTCTGCCTCACAGCACTGTGATCATGAGTTTGATTCTCAACCATGGCCTTATCTGTGTGGAGGTTGTATGTTCTCCCTCTATTTGCGTGGGTTTCCTCCAGGTGCTCTGGTTTCCTCCCACACTCCAAAAACATACTAGTAGGTTAATTGGCTACTAACAAAATGACCTTAGTCTCTCCTGTGTGTGTGTGTGTCAGGGAATTTAGACTGTAAGCTCTATTGGGGTCGGGACTGATGTGAGTGAATTCTCTGTACAGCGCTGCGGAATTAGTGGCGCTATATAAATAAATCCTAGCTATTTTATTATACACATGTGTTAAGGATTTCCATTTTTGGACATTCACCCCTTACAATTATGCTGGGTATTCCTCCTAAGAGACACTTTTCCTGCACCGATCACTAGTGGATGCCAAACTTTTTCTTGAAATGAAGCCCCTGCTATCTACCATTTTATTAGTATTGTGACAAGTGTTTTATTTTATCATATTATGGGGCAGATTCAATTAAGCGCGAGGTGCTGTGTTTGGAGGTGCATATTACCGCCTACTATGTTAAGGAATTGCCGCTTATTTTTCTGCGCACCTCTATGGGATGCAATGGAAGATGAGCGTAGATTACAGGGAGCACATAAGGGCGATGAGACTTATTTGGCCGTATGATCCACAAGAAGTGAGTACAGAGCTCCTTATATATGGCATTGTGCAGTCGCCACCATTGACAATGCAACAGCTCCTAGCACCAAACCCTGTGCAGGCTTCTATAGCAGCATGCTTTGGAGTGCGTTGCTAAGGATTTTTTCTGTGCTAGATAAGTTTCATGTGTATAATGACATATGCTGATCTGGAGGAAAGCTAGGGTTCCTAATGTTGATAAATATCTGGGGAATAAGGTAAATTGAGAACAGGTCCGGGCATCCAGGGTTCACAATAGGGCATATTTACAAATGGATATTCAGCCAGGGCACACAGACATAGACCAACACTGCACAACAGGCATAAGGGTAAGTAGCCAACAGGATAGATATTCAGGTTATAATAAAAGGGTAAAATAGCGTCACAGACATCCAGAGCGTACAGAGGGCAAATAGAAGCACTGTGGGAAAGGCATCTAGTAAACATTGACAGCAGACAGACCTGGCGCACAAGCAGACATAAGGACATCCTGTTAGACTTAAGCTAACACCTGCAGGGACTCCTTTTACCCTTTGTCTCACATGTTCACTTCCCTCCTCCACCCTGTCTGTTCTTGTTCTATTTGTGTCTTGTATGACTTGCACACATGACTGTCCAGCACTGCAGGGGTTTTCTTTACAAATAACAATGACAGATAAAGAACTCGGAGGAGATAGAAACATAAGTAGCCTCTATACAGGTAAATAAGATACACCTATGTTATATGTAGATGCAAATGGATCAAAAAGCTGCAATGCATACAGTAAAATACACTGGAAAGAATGCAAGGTTATGGGCTAGTACATGAGTAACAGGAGGTGCAAGGACAGAAAACTAGTGATAGAATATTTTTGTACAAACTGAGGAACAGAGGGCTTAGCAGACAGTGTTATAGGAGAAGTATGGAAAATGGAGAATGTGTTGTCACTGATCAGTCATCCCTTGTGCAGCGTCTGTGGAACACGTGGTAAGTGATCAGTCTTGTGTACAATGACATGGGACTGATTTGTAGAAGTACTGGGGGTTTGCACAATGTCAGGGATGCCTGGAAGTGTGTGGATACAATATCTGGGTAGCCAGTCTATATAACTTAATGTCTGCATTTCATTCCAATTGTGAACTGTTCCCTTAACTACAAAATGCTGACATTCTGTAGTGATGTGACTGTCCTGGAGTCTAATCTTTTAAAAAGTAAATATTAGCTTTTAATGGTTCTTAGACAATCTATATGTTCCATGAGCAATGTTGATGGATGAATAGTGGATTCTGATCTTGCACGCAATAGGAGACTAGACTATACTCTGGTCTGTACATTCTGCTTCCATTATTTAGAGGAGCTTTTCATGGAGGCAACTAAAGAGGTGCCTGCTGCTCATTCATCAATCCAAAGGTTTATTCTGGGGAGGCAGTTATTGCTTATATGTAGTCATAAAAGCATTTAGCTATTTACATTAAATGTAAAGTAAAAATGTGTGTTTTGTTCAATCTTAAGTTGTATATAAGTGTCAATCGGTCATGAAAATATATATATATATTTTTTTTTCTATCCAGTGCAGAGTGCTACTTGGGTACATATGGGCCAAGTGTCATTTCACTTGATCCTCATTTGGTTAACCCTTGTGGTGGACCTTCTGACCTGTAGAACTGGCGAATTATTATTTTTATAGTTCTAAATTTGAAATTGTAATGCGTAGGAATGGTGCCTGCTTTATGCTGTAAGATGTTCTGTACATAGCCCAGTGAAGCTATGGTTCACAGAAGTTTGTCGACCAGTGTATAATATAGTTATAATGTTTCATTTGCTGTAAATTATACAGTGAAGTTTGAGTTCTGTGACCACAGAAGTGCAAACCATGGTGTCTTTGTATGTGTTGCACAAAGGTGTGGGATTATATATATATATATATATATATATATATATATATATATATATATATATATATATATTTTATTAAGTAGTAATCTGTTATTGAGGACAGCCTTTGTCTAAAGACTTGAAAACAAATCCTGCCCATATTTGCAATCCTGCTGTGAGTTGCTTAACATGAAACCACAGTTATCGGAGGTTTGTGCTTCTTTGACTTGTCCACTAATTGAGAGATTATTCTTTGCCCAATTCTGAGTTTCGAATAAGGCTGGTAACTTTATGCTGAATGTTGGGTGCGCGCAATTATGACCAATGTTGTCACAAAGATGCTGGTGTGCAAATTGCTCTTTTGTGCCTTTCATTTGTGTATAAGTCAATGGCGTTAAAAATCGGTGTTTTTTTAAAACCTGGCCTTTCCTTTCTACAGATAATTATGTTGCTTTGGTTTGTGTTTGGTTTGTGTTTATTATGGTACTAAAGTACAATTTCATATTTTATGGGCAACTCCCCATAGAGCTGTATATAATCTTTGCAGTACGTTCAACGTTCCCGGGAAATCAAGCATTTTTCTCTGTGATCCCTGACTTCAGATAATGGAGGGACTCGTGAAGGGGGGGGGGGGGGATCTTTGATAATGTGAAGGGTCCATTAACCGCGTGTTAAAAATCCTTTAACACTAAAGTGAGTGGTTTGTATATTTATTTACATTTAATTCTTTATTAAAGGATGTATATCATTTTGCAACATTGATATTTATTTATTTTTATTTTTTTTAAATCACCTCAGTAAATGTCCTGACACATTGGGAAATGATCTCTTGCTTGAGCTTAGGCTGTACCATAAAGCAAAACAATAAGGTTGGAGACAGGCTAACAGTCTGGTTATTGGTGCTTGAAATCCAGTGTGATTGGATTCTGTGTAATCACTTATCAGGACTGGATTTGTGTTCTACTTTTTTTTTTTTTTTTAAGAGCTTTATTTATGTTTTCATATACAGCAGTTGCCAGTATCCAAATTAGTAGCAATTGTAGAAGCAATCAAGTAATAAAGCCACAACATAGGGAAGAGGTACAATGTAGGAGCTATAGTTAAGCTAACAGTGGTTATTAATTTAGGGAGAATAAAAAAAGTAGGAAAATGGGCATCAGGTGAAGCGTTGCGACTTGGTTGTCATTTTGTTTGCACTATAATTTTAGAATCTGTGTAGAACTTTGATTTAAGTAGCCAATAAAAGCTTATAATATAATTTTTTTTTCTTTTTCGTTATTTCTTTTTGTTTCCTATTTGTTTTATGAAGGCTGCTGAATATGTTCCAGAAAAGGTGAAGAAAGCAGAGAAGAAGTTGGAAGACAACCCGTATGACCTCGACGCTTGGAGCATTCTCATTCGCGAAGCACAGGTTTAGTGACATAGGATTACATTACGTTCTCTCAGTCCCACTAGCGGCTTTATAATCTAAACTGTCTCTAAGTCGATGATATTGTAAATGCTGTTTATTCAAATTCTAGAATCAGCCTATAGACAAAGCACGGAAGACATATGAACGGCTTGTGGTCCAATTCCCAAGTTCTGGCAGGTTCTGGAAACTTTACATTGAAGCAGAGGTTAATAATTTTTATTTTTATTTTTTAATGGGTACTTTCACACTATTACACTTATCATATGGTATTAAGAGTGGGGACGACACAAGCAGGGCCAATAGTTCAGGTTTTATAACTTTTTAAACAGTGTCATTTAGGGTTAAAGTCATAAGTGAGATTTCTAAAGTGTTACCGTACTGATGATTGTTGCATAGTGATACTGCAACAACATTAAAACATTTTAATGGTATGGAGTGCTTTAGACTTTTATTTATTTGTCGTGTCAATTTATTGCCTCCTGTGTCATTTATTTAGATATTATAACATGTTCTTTCCATTTGACAAGTGCGAACTAATTTGAATGGTATCCTGAAACCGGTAGCTTTGCTTTTGTAATAAAACGTTATTTTTTAATGATTCATGTGGGTAATCTAACATACTTTACATTGCTTTTTTTATTATAATGTTTAAACGTGTTGCATGGAAGTGCTCTAAATGTCATGAATAACCTGATGTTCCTCTTACAGCGATCATTTTAGCAGTGTTAATGAAGGGTAATCCCCTAAAACACAGTGCAAATCAGAACACCTTTAACAATAAATGTTATGTAACATACAGTGATTAACCATTTTTATACTTAATGCCTGTAATGAAGTCATCCGGGGCCTGTTATATCCTTAATGATAGTCATTAAAATATGCTTGTTAAAGCTTCTAATTTCACATTGTGCTTCCTGTATAGGGCCTCTGTGTATTCAGCTTTCTTTTCTGTTTCAGAAATGACAGGTGGTGGTATTAAATATACTGTAAACTTTAACTATACTCAGTATACGCATGTTGTGACATTTTCACATTTGAAAAATATACTTGGTTAATTAAAATATGTTCATTATCTGTACTTTGTTGTAAATGCTATAGGTGTTATACATGATTTTATTCTTACACATGGGCCGTGGTAAAATGACATATGTGTATGCAGATAAATATAATACGCTTATTGATAGCTACAGTATAAAAGAAAGAAATCCTAAATCTGAACATGTTTTTTTCATTAGTAAGCTAGTAATGTGTGTCCCTTAATCAAACGAGTGAACACTAAAGTCTGGGGAGGATGGGGAGTTGTCTTTGTGTTTAATATTTTATTTAAAAAAAAATAAAAATGTTTTTAATCTGAATCATACTTATCCGTTAACATACAGCATGTAAGTGTCTTTGTGTGTGGGGGGGGGGGGGTTATATTTGCTTTAGATGTTGTGTACAAAGCAGTTTTATACTTTTTTACAACAAATATTTAGAAGATTACCAGCGACAGGTTCACTGTCCAGTAAATGAGGTGACTTCTACATCAGGGTGTGTTAGTGCAGTCTGGGGGGTGACCATACACAGGTGGGGTGTAGTACTAGTTAACGATAGTGTAAACAACGACAGTGTTTACACCTACAGAATTACTTCACTGAAGAGAGCGACATGTAAAACGCCTATTTACACCTAGACTGACACAGGGCAGAGCTGATGTGAGGAGAGGGTGACAATTCCAAATGACGTCCCTTCCCACCACGACTAATATTTTTATGTTTTTTAAAGCGGCAGCGCACAGACCCCTAAAGTAAAGGTAGTACTTACATGGATCCGTGCGTTGCCGTTTTAAAAACTGAAATGTCCAAGTCGCGTTTGGAAGTGTCGCCCTCTCCTCACATCGAATCTGCACTGTCTGTTTACAGGGAAGTAGGTGTTTCTTACATGTCGCTCTCTTCAGTATTGTAATAATTCTGTAGGTGTACACACAGGTGGTTGTGTCCTTCTGACTAGTTTTACCAACTTGCCAGAAAATTATCTGTCTATTGTTTATCAGGCTATTATTGGGCCACACATGTTACAATATGGCTAATGGCACTATATTGTTGCACATAGTGGAGAATATATAGCCAACATCTAATGTGATGCAAAAGAGAAATTCACGTATTTCGACTAGTTTAGAATACAATTATATAAGCCTTTTTCTTCACTTAATTGTTCCACACAGTGGAAAACATATACCAGACATACCCGGTCCTTCTGTGCTGCTATGGACCCTGTGACCTAACCATACCCTTGTGCCAAGAAAATAGTTAACATCCTGTACTACGCATATATTACAACTATTGATAATATTTCCATCAGACAAGTTCAAAGGGAAAATGGGGATATAGTGATATTAAGATGTCCTGTTCTATTATAAGTACATTGCAGGAAGCCATACTTCACCTTTATCCGATTACATGAGTAATTATTTTCATTTTATTCTGTAACCAGGTTGAATATAATTAAGTTCTTGTAGCTTTTTATTTTCGCATTATCATTCTGACTCTTAACTTTTGTTTTCAAGTGATGCCTTTACTTTAATGAATAAACTTTTGGGTTCAGTGGTCATTTTTATACTGACTTGCTATTAAAAGACCTCCTTTGTCTCGACTACCTAGCCAACAATAAGTTGTTTCATTTTTCATTGAGTTCAGTAAGATGTTTTCTATTTAGCAAAAGTTTAAAAAAAAACAAAAAACTGAGACGGTTTGGAAGCTTCCTGCGCCTGATTACTAGTAATATAAATAAATGCATATGAACGTCTCCCTTACCATCCTCGTATAACGTGTAGAGAGGCAGGGAGACCAAGTAACTTTGCCCTGTACTACGTGCTATATCTAGAATACTTCACCACATGCAGAGTAATTATTCCTGATTATATATGCAGGGCATTTATTTTGTATTCTGTGCCTTTTACCTTATTGAAGAACTATTAAGACCACAGTGAAGACTCATGAATGTAGTTAATTGAAGGTGTTTTCAATCGACTTGCTGAAGAGCAATATCCACATTCATGAAGACTGATCTTTGGCTATAGAATATGTTCTAATATGAAACGGCAATTGCCGTTTTTAAACAGGGCCGCAAGGCTAAACATTGGTGCTCTGTGAATATAGGATGTTCATTTTTCATTCCTTACTGACCTCTTTAATCAACAAATTCATTGATTATGTATAGTCCTTGGTGTGAAATTGGGTTTAGTGGTTTAAACCCTTCAGTGCTAAGATTAAGTGCCACTCTTGCACTGAAGGAGTTTATAGTAATGAAGAACAGAATAATCTATTTACTGCTGGTGGGGATGGAGCATAGACTGCACTACAGAAAAAAAAATGTTCTGTAGTGCAGGGAATACGGGCACACTAACTACCATTTCTCACCAAAGCTGGCACTTGGTTACCCTTTTTGAAATAAGGGATTATGCGGCCCCTGATAAAATCCTGTCTCGACTTATTGTGATCACTAGATCGTAAGCCCTCTAATACATAAGTAATTAAGAAGTCCTACGATGGGGGTTGGCTCATCCTGGCTTCAATAAACTCATGAGCACTCTCATTTGAAAGAACTTAATGTTTGGTGATCACATGTGATCAACAGACAATACCCTGCTCTGCAGACAACATTAAGAAGTCCAGGATTAGGGATGGGTTCTATAATGCCCATCCTGGCTGCAAGAAGCTATAGGGACCCTTCCAGTGTTCTCCCCAGCACCTCTTTCCCAAGTGCTCCACCCGGCTCTTAGAGCCCAACAGAGGCCTATTATAATAGAATAAAGCATTTTCTCCTATTATAACAGGCACTATGTGAGCACTACAGCCAGCAGTGTGTATTACACCACTAACCACCAGTCCTGGCAGGTGTGGACAATAACCACCAACATTTTGCATTATTATTGCAAAGTATTACAACTGTTCCCACTCAGCTGGCAATGTTTTTTAATACCTGATGCACCTATGTATTTGCCAAAAAACACTAAGTTCCCACTTGACCCTGTGCTAAAGAAAGCATATTTATTTATTATAGCTTATAGGGTGCCACAAAGTTCCACAGCGATTTACAAACAAAGTAGACAGTTCACATACACAAATGTTCACAGGTACATAGCACAAGTAGAACTGAAAAGCACGGGTAAATCTACAAGTAGTATTACAATATCAAGATATTTTACAAAGTTCCAGGCAATTATAAGGGTTGCTGAAGGTGACATGGGAGAGGAAAGTGTGGGGAAAGTAGGATGGAGGCTACAAGAGGAACGAGGCTCTGCTTGTCATAGCTTAAAAGTTAAAGGAGAGGAGTTGGAGTGTAAGAACAAGAGGGTGACAGAGGAATTAGGCAGCGGTCTGCTGGGCTTTGATGAACAGATGAATATTGAGGAATCTAAACATTGGATGTTGGTGGTGAGTCTGATAGAACAAGGGTGCGTGTTTCAGTGATGGGAAAAGTCTGTTATGGGAGTACGAAGTGGTAATCAGAGGGGTGGTCATTGGCTGAGCAGAGAGGGCAGGAGGGAGATGTAGGTGGAGAGGAGCGGGCAAGAGCTTTGTAGGTGACGAGTTTGTATTTGATTCTATAGAATGGGGAGCCATTGGAAGGATTGGCAGAGCAATGTGAAAGATCGGTCTTGCCCAGCGTTAAGGAGAGACAAGGGGAGGTGATGTGTAAAGTGAGTCAAGCTGTCAGACTACCAGATCAGCATGGCTTTGTCTATTTCTCACTGGTCCTGGCCCAGTAGAGCTTAAATAGTGCTTGCTTGATTAATTGCTCTTCTAGGCAAATGGGTGAACCTGAATGTGAGAATTGACAGCAGTGTAGAAGTCAATAAAATTATAGAGCACCTGGTGTCAGGTGCTCTTTAAAGGCTGTCAGATTAAACGGCTTATCTGGGAAGATTTACTTCAGTTAATGGAATAGGGCCTGATTCATTTAGGAACTTAGGCAAGAAATTTGTTACTTAAGTCTCCTGGACAAAACCATGTTAAAATGAAAGGGGTGAAAACTAGTTTTCTATTTTGCACATAAGGTAAATACTGACTTTTTTCATGTAGCGCACACATACTTGATAGCTTATTTGTACACTGAAATTTTAAAGTTGATCTTTGTGTGCTACATGAAAAAACAGTATTTAACTTGTGTGCAAAATAGAAAACCAATATTCATCCCTTTCATTTTAACATGGTTTTGTCCAGGAGACTTAAGTAACAAATTTCTTGCCTAAGTTCCTTAATGAATCGGGCCCATAGACCTTAAATGACAGACACAAAGGTGACATAGCACAACACTGAAAAACTAGTAATGGACGTATTGCAGACAAATAACAGGTTTGAAGTTAGTCCTTGTTTAATTTCACAAATGTGGTTAGTGCAGCGGTTCCCAAATTGCACAGTGACAATCTCACACTGATGCTAGGGCCAGTGGTACACTGGGGGACTGCTTGGTAATTATTATGGCTTAGGGGTGGGTTGAAAAATTTATGGAGACCCCCAAGGGTGCCTCGAACTGAGGGTTTGGGATACACTGGGTTAGTGGATCGGATCTTGCTACACCGACCATAATTCTGACTAGAAAATTGGTGCCAAATATTATACATTCAAACATCATTACTGTTTTAAGGACAACATTTATACCACCTCTTTACTTTGTGATCTTAATGACCAACTCAAAATGTTTTATGCTGTAATAAAACTATTTTCTTTTTCACTTTTCTTTCAAATTTATTATGGTTCAACTTTAATGGTGGCTAAATTAGGCCAGCTTACTAAACCCCATTAAATGAGTATTGTCAGGGTGTCACAAAATGCCTGATGCTACTTCCTAGTTGAACACTGGTCCAGCTGCCATTGCTATTTGATGACAGGTCCATGCATGCACCATAGCAACTAAGTGGCTGTGCCAAATACTGTCAGCAAATGGGACTGTGTAATGCCACCTTCTAACCAATAAGTAAATATTTTATGTATACTTTTTATATTTATAGTTTAATCATTTCATCTCCATGCCACTCTGCATGTTACTGTGTTTCAGTTAATCTGTTGCTCTATGAAGACCTAACCATTCTCCTATTTCAGAACAAGTTCTTATAAAGCAGTTTATACTGCTGTGATCGCAGTGAGGTAAGTCATTATCTCTGCAGTTAGTCTGTCATTGTCATACCTTGTTTCTACGGCCCACATAGGCTGAGAAACTGGCATTTCAGAGACTGCCATGGAAAAGTATTTGCCCCTGTAATATTTTCACAATGAATGTTATCTGCTCTTCATACAAAACATTAATTTAATTAAAAGGTCTGTAGGGGCAATTACTAACTTGAAGTTATTAGTCTCTCGCTGCTGAGGAAGAATTTTTGCCCATTCGTTTAATGCAGACTTGTGTCAGATAATTCTCTACATTACACAGCACGGTTTGTGCTTTTCCCCCAGCTTGTGGGGCAGTGGCCTGACATGCACCAATAGAATCCTCTGATGTTGTCCTTATAATTTTAATGGGGGAGTTTTGCTCTTTGTAAAGAAAAATAACACCTGTAATAGATCCTCCCCAATTTCACCCTGCTCTCCTGAGTAATTAAGATATGAGTCTCAGTGGTGCAGTATTTTAGGAGAAAAAAAAGTTGTTTTATAGGTGGTCCTATAGTAGCAGAATTATTACTATATCCACCGTGTGTATTTCCAGGTGTATCTGACATTGATTTTCTGGGGACAGTGTTAAGAACCATGAAATGAATTTACATTGTAAAATAAACTTGGCAAACAATGAAAAGCTTTTGCATTTGTTACCTGTCTGTGAATCCTGTGTTTGCCCAGTATATTACTGATCATGGATCCAAAACACCAACCTGAGTGAAGGCAGGTGACGCCTGCTAATCTAGATGGAACAAACACACGTATAACCCCATCCTTTCAAGCACCTGCTATGAGCCTATAAATTGATTGAGCAACTTCCACTTCTGTATTAGTCCTTAGATGGGCCAGGGTTGTCTGTGACTTTATGGACAGTTTTATTTCTCTTGGAGACATTTTGGCAGCCACGATTGGGAAGAGTAACTACTGGCCATGTGTACTGCCCTCCAACCTTCAGAAGGACCACTAATTAACTAGTTTCAAACAATTGGGGGTGGGATCTGACAATGGCACACTTATGTCACTCATTCCAAAATCCCACCACGTCCCACATATTCCAAGATAGCCATACATGCCACAAAATGCACCCTTATGCACTCTGATTCCCACAACCGCTCAGATCCCATATATAAGCCAAATCTATCCCCTCACACTTTCCCCATGTGCCGCTTCATAGTAAGGAGGGAGGGCACCACTCCCCCTGGTGTCGTGTGACTTCCGGAGCAATCGGTTGGACTGCAGGTGAAGGCTTGGCGGCGGGCCATTGGCATTCCACCTGTGCTCACCACTGCTCTAGAACCTGAGTGGTGACAACTGTGTAAGATCCAAATGTCCAGTTCACACAGGGCAAGGCTGACCTTAATATTTGCATTGCGTTGTTCCCCCCCCCCCCCTTGCCGGGTGAACACTTATCTTATTAAAATAAAAAAAATGCACTCAAAGCACCACAGAAAGATTCAATGTGAAAAGTATAAAACGGAGCAAATACTTTTTCACAGCACTGTATGTGCTAATGAACATTTAGATGTTTGGTTACTGCCATGTCTATAAAGTGTCAGTGTTCTACCTGGTCCTGGAAATGTATTTGTTCCTGGTATATACTGTATGTGTAAGCCCTGACATATAGTGCAGGCTCTCTGCAGCAGTTTAAATGTTTATGCACACCACAGCTGTATTGGGTAAATCACAGCTGAAAGCCTGAAAAGTAAGCAATATGTATCTTTATTTGCTTTGTCTGTATATTTTTTTCTTTTGAAACCCACTTTAAAAGCTGTACTAGCACCTCCATAAATGGTTTTACTAACATTCCCCTCCCTTTAGCCGGAGCCCTGGTGTCTACTACATCTTGACGACCAATCCCAAGCCGCACTCAAGAGGTTTTTGGCCAGGGCTGTGAGAGGAACGGAGGAGCCCAGGGAAAAACAGCTGTATTGGGGGCACATTAGTAAAATCTTTTATGTAGGCTTTATTGCAGTTTTAAATGAGAGAGAAGATATAGAATCTGTTCATGGCAAATATCTGCATTGTAATGTCTAAAGTGGCAAGTAGGGATACAATGCTGTAGTCTGATTATTGGTATCATAGTATCCTCAGCTTTACAAATACTGTATTAGAGCAAATGTCCATCAATAAATGTCAATGCATTTCCCCACTTTTCACTGCTTGTCAGTGTCTTCCAGTTCTACCAGGAACACAGATGTATCAGAATTTGTAGGTTTCTTTTTCCCCCTTGTATTATAATGCCATGACTGCACACCAGCGAATCAATGCTGATAGTATGGTGCCTGGTGTAACATCTGGCATTTTCACATCTTTTCAGTGCATTTCTGCCTCGCATCTACAAACCGCTGAACTTGTAACTTGCCTTTCTTTAGTCTAACTTGAGCTATACTCATATAGTATGTTGGTGATTTAGGATACAGATCATTTACTTTATGTTAATGTTAATACTCAAAAGCACAGAGGCCAGACATAGAGCCCATTGATGTGACCTGTGACATGGTAATCTTCTCCGTCTTCTCCGGTATAAGTATGTGGAGTAATGTTACGTCTTTACAATACTCATCCGATCCAGGACTAAAACAATAACTTTATTAGAAACATTGTAAAATATTAACTTGTTTCGGTAGCTGGGCTCTGTTCAAGCCATACAAATTAATCACACGGTGGTCATCCTATGTATCTGACTGTAAACACTAAGGATTTTACAACGTTTTATTTTGAAATTGTAATAAATTGACTCACGAGTCTTAAAATAAACCAAATATGCTCATTAGCCCGGTGAGGGAATGATTACAGCAGTGGTAAGTTTCAGTATACTTGCATTGGGCACATGGCTTTATTGTACTTCTGTAATTCTTCTTACATATTATCAACCCTCTTGGTGTTTTTAGGGTGTAAAGGTGAGTATGGTTTAACTCTGTAAATGTCCCCAATATATTTTATGTTTGGCTGCAGTTAATTTTATTTCTAGCCCTGTCTTTTTAGAAACAAAAAAAAAAAAGTTAATCATTTTCCAGATTATTTAACTTCTATGTACTTTATTTTTTTTATAACTTGGTATGAAATGATTCATATTGTAAGTGTTTAACTCTAATATATTTGTTTGAAATACTGATTAAGTCATTTGGTCTTTTTACAAACTCCTTTTTATATAGATTAAGACAAAAGCATTCTAACGTGCGGAGCCCATGGGCACACCTCTATGGCCTGTGGCCACACCCCTGCTGAATACAAAAGCTATCGTGAAAGTAATTCTTAAATGGACCTGATTCCCACAGTGACTTTTGTATTGGAATAATATTTTAGAACTTGCTCATTAATCCCTGCTAGTGTGTGTATAACAATATTCATTGTCAGACTTACAAATGTTTATTTATGCTGTTCATTTAAGTCTTGGGTTTTTATGTTGATTGAAGTTAATCTTGATTTCAAATCCACAAGCACCACTGGGCATGTCTCAAGGTGTTTACACAAGGGTCAGTCCTGTCCTGGACCTATAGGATTTTTGATCAAATTTGGAGAGGTAGATGGATCCATTCTGGCTTGATTGCGTCTTGTTAGTGTGGTCAGAATGACTGAATGCTGCCCAATAGCGGTAGATCCAAACTCTGTTTGGAAGACTAATATGAATGCCATAGAGCGGGGTAAGAAAGTTTGTGAACCCTTTAGATATTTTTTTTTTCCATATCTGCACAAATTTGAATCTTGTGTTCAGATCTTCATTGAAGTAATAATGGATAACATAAACCCAATAACTCAAGCACAAAATTATATACTTTTTCAAAATGATCCAACCTTAAAGTCCCTTTTTGAGCCTATTCTTTCAGTGACTGGTGTAACCTCATTGAGCAATAATGATTTCAATCAAATGTTTATGGTAATTGGTGATCAGTTCCACACATCGGCTTGGAGTAATCTTGGCCCATTCTTCCATACAGAAGTGCCTAAACTCATGGACGTTGATGGGCTTCTTGCATGAACTCTCTACTTAAGGTCCTGCCACCACATTTCAGTTTGATTACGGTCTTGGTTTTGAATAGAACATTTCAAAACAAGCATTTCTTCTGCCTTAACCGTTTATTTGTAGACTGACTTGTGTGTTTAGGGTCGTTTGTCTTCCCTCAAGACCCAACTTTTTTTTATCTTTAGTTCACGGACAAATACTCCGACATTCTCCTGTAGAATTTATTGGTACAATCCAAAATTCATAGTTTCATCATTGATGGCAAGCCGTCCTGGTCACAAGGCAGCAAAAAAAAGCCCCATGACACTGCCACTACAGCGTTTCACATTTGGTTTGAGGTTCTTATGTAGGAATGCAGTGTTTGGATTTTCTCCAAACATAATGTTAAACATTTAGGAGCCTATTTATGATGCACAAATTCTGTTAAATCCCCGAAAACTGCAAAAATCAGATTAATGAATCGCAGCATCGCAACATCTGCTGCTTTGCATCTCTTAGTTTTACTGAGCAGGGCCCATAACAGTGTATGGGCCCTGCTCCGTATTGCTATTTACCAATGCACAAAATTAAATGTTTTTCTTTCACTTAATGTTAGCCAGCTGGAGCTGGCCCACATTAACATAATTGAAAACTTTCACTGCTGACAGCTCTGCTCCGAAGAGCAGAGCTGCACAACGCATGTGCGGAGGGATCATGTCACATGACTCGCCTTTTTTGCAGTCCAGTATCTCTGTGCGCATGCCTGAGGTTTTCAGTTGGCGCATGCGAACAGGGATTGAAAGGAGGAAACATCATTTCATTTGGTATCGCATGGGAGGAGAAGAGGCAAGTGAAAGGTGAATTTTGCACTTAACAGGAACGGCTGTTTTTTGGAACGGCTGTTCATGTGAAGGTTTTTATAATATGAAAGATATAGTTTTCAATCCTCATTGCATAGATAAGGATTGAACTATCTTATTCTGCGGTGCGTCTTAAATATGCCCCTTAACTCAAAAAGTTCAAAGGCTCACCAATCCACAAATCCTTCTGCCAGTAGTCTTCTAGCTCATGTAGGTGGTCTAGCAAACTATATATGGGCAGCGATGTTCTTGGAGAATAGGGTCTTCCTCCTTACTATCATCCTGTGCACACTATTATTTTACATTGCCTGATCTACTAATAAACACTGACGTTAGCCAATGCAAAAGATCCGTCACCCTGGAGTTCTTTGTGATCTCCCAGGAATATATATCTTGCTCTTGGAGTGATTATTGTTGGACAACCACTCCTTGGGAGAGCAACAATGGTTTTGAATTTTCTCAATTTTTAAATTATTACCGCATCTGTTGGTGGTTTGGTGAAGTGCAAAGTCTTTGAAAATTGTTTTGGAATCCAGTCCAGCCTGAGCATCAGATCTTGCTGAGGTCCCCAGAAATCTATTATTGAGGCATGACATGATTTCACAAATCTGTGGTGAAAACAAATATTTTGTAGTGAAGACACAGGTTTGGGGTTTTCTTTTTTTTAAATAGGACAAGGCCACCCATACTCACACCTGATTGTCATCCCATTGCTTCACACCCCTGACTCCTGAATTGTCTTAACTGAACTCATAATCCTAGAGGTTCACATATTTTTTCCAACAAAGAATTTTGGACCATTTGGATCCAAAAAGGAATGAAAAAGTATATCCTTTAGTGGTTTCATGGACACTTATCTATTATAACATAGATGGAGATCTGAACACATTTAAGGTGACATGCAGGAAATTCTAACGGATTCAAAAACAATGATCGCACCCTGTAATTGGCACAAGTAGGGCAGCCAGGAATAGGAACAGTTTTAGACATGTAAGAAGGTATTTTTTGGAAATTGTCAAATATTTCCCCACCCCCATTTTTTATTTTGAAACACTCTCAAATTTGTATTTATTTTTCACATGTACATATACGGGGTCTAATATACGGAATACTTGTAATGTGGGGTTTTCCAAATAAAGGTTTTTCTTAACTTAATCATCATAAATGTTTTAGAGAGGACCTCTGTATTCCCCCACCCTGCCCCTGACATTCCCTTTCCCAATAAATTGCTTAGTAGTGCTCCTCACAGTGACTTTAGATCTGTTTATGACAGAGTAACAGTAAATTGGCATTTTCTTCCTTTCTTGGTACATTTTATTGTTTTGATAATATACAAACATTTGTGCTAATACAAAAACGCATTGAATATATTTTAACATATACTTTCCTCTTAAATGTACTGATGGATTTATTACTAATATAAATATTTTCCTTCAAGAATTAATCTTTACAGTCACAATTTTCTGGTTTACTTCAAATTGTGCCCAATGCAAGTATATTAGGAATAGTAAGTTTATATGTACTTGGCATTAGTGCCCACCAATCTTATGTGCAGTGCTTTGAAGGGTGGCCTAAATGTGATATATTGTGAGTAAAATGCACGGTCTTGTGAAAATTGTCACATTTTAACCTTTTTGATACTTGACCTGAGATGAGATTATAAAAGTCATCTATACAATTTCCAGTAGTGTTATACACTGTTTATCTTATTCTTGGATCTGGTGTGATTATTGTAAAGACTGGGCACTCATCTGTGTACCCACACCCGAATGGTGTCATCCAAGTGGATTCCCTGTACCCCTGACTGATTCTAAGACTTTGTATATATTACTGGTGATGTTCATTGTAGACTGTAACACTAGAATGCAGCATACCCAGTGATGATCTTATAGCAGCTTTCCCATATAGAGATATTATTTTCCTTTAAATGGCAAGCAAAGTACATTTTACATGCATCTGTCAGGTTTTTTTTTAGCTATCTTCCTACAAATCCTTATCGCCTTTACAAAAGCACTGTGGTTGACAAACAAAAATGGCTGCCAGACAGTCTTAATATCATGTGATAGCAGAATGGGGAGAAGGAGGATGTCTTATTGCAGAGGGGCATTGTAAAACCTCTGCTCACTACTTCATATGACTGGTTGCCATGGTAGTTCAAAATAACATAATGGCAGAATGAAAAATGGTAAATACCTACATTTTTCTTTTATGGTGTTTTTTTTTTTTGGGGGGGGGGGGGGGGGGATTTAATTGAATTTTATGAGTGATTGCTAAAATCAAGAGACTGAAACAGAGTGGAGTAAGCCACTAGTGGGGTGGGGGCTGGGGATTAATTTTGTTTTCAGATTAAACAGTAACTAAAATACAGATCAATTGAAAAGGTAATTTTGTAAACTTTATATTATAGGAAAATTGTCTACACAGATTGCCTGTTAGATGGGATGAAGGGATGGTATAGAAAGATGAATGCAGTAGGTATGATTGTTGGTGGATAGCCCCCACTAAAAATACTATTGTAATTTGAGAGCACGTTTGTGGAGATATAAAAAACTGCTGGAATAAGAACAATGCATTTTTTCCTACTAAATTCGAGTGTTGAATGCCGTATCTGGTTATATTCTTCACCTTCTGCCCCCAAATGTGACTGGGAAAAGGTCTACCAAGTGGAAAGCCCGCCATTAATTTTTTTATTTCCATCAAAGTTGGCTTTTGTGGGGCATTCTCTTGTACAACAGACGTTAATGATGTGTATTGCTCAGTAGTACAAACTGGCATGCATAATGCACGAATGCTATGACATGTTTTTAACCTCTTCAGTGCCAGGGACTCATCCTTAGCACACATGGGGTTGAGAGATGTTAAAAATATACTTATCTGGTCCAAACGGCTATTCCCGGTCAGTGGGATTATGATTACATAATTAATAATCTCCAGACACTGCCTACAGTAAAATAATGAAGAGCCAGTGATTGGGGAGAGGGCACTAAAAGTGCTGTCTCACCTATCCAGGCACCTAGAAGCTGATACAAAATCAGGGGTACCTTCATTTGAAAGATGGGAGTCTACACTTTCAATTGATATCGCCAGACAATCCCTATTAACATGACCACCAAATAACGCCCTACACTAAAGAGAACCTTAAGGAGCCTATTATGAGAGGGGTATTGTAAAGTACAGAGCTCCCCCCAACATGGTACCTAGAGACCCTTGAATGAAGGGAGTACTTACCTTTAAATAAGATGTGTGGGCGGACAGTAATACCGAACACTACTGAAAGCGTTAAGTCCAGAGAGGGGGCGTTATATTTACCAGATCTCCCCCATCCTGGCTTCAATAAACTCATTTCATGCGGTCGGCTATTTAGTTTTCATAATTGTATGTCTTTTTTTGGGCTACCCATATTGATCCTACACATTTTATGCATTTAATTCAAGACTGCAATCTAACAAATGCATTATTTGCCAGTGCGGATATAGTTGCTTTTAGTTCACTATCTTCCATTGTCAATAAAAACATAACACTTTTGATCCCATTTTGGGTAGTTTTTGTTATGACAGTATGTATAAGAAAACGAATGGTTTATTCTGATAATACAAAGTCTTCTGGGGAAAAAAAGGTATAATTTGCGTGGGTATTGCACAAATGACTGATATTGATGTTTGAATATGACCAACCCAAGGGGTGCCAAAATAGGCTCAGTGATGAAGGTGTTAAATTACTCGGATCACAATAGGTGCTTCTGGGATTATAAACCCTTTGATATAACACGGTCCTAAGCCTGTGCTTCAAACAGTCTATGCAAAGACAGCAATGTCATTAATGACTAATGACATTTACAAATATATGTAAAAGTTACAATAGCTTGGACTTGTCTCTGGAGCAATTGTGAGCACAATGACAAACATCTCAGCTTCTGTCAAATTATGGAAATGTGTACGTATTAATGTTAATAACGTTTGGTAACTTGTGTGTTATGTTTAGTGGTCCCTTTTTTTGTGTTTATTAAGATTTTTTTTAAAAAATGTATGTGTCTTTACAGCTTGTTTATAGACTCAATTCATAAATCTGAAACTCAGATGTAAGTGAACTTGTAAGTCCAGTGTGGGATTGTTGTCAGTGTGATTGAACTATTTATGCTGTATATTATTTAGGACCATATGATTCTTAAATAGGAGTATGTGATCTTTGTAACGTGTGTAATATGAAATGTTGCATTTCTTTGTAAATATACGTGTTTGTGTGTTTTTTCAATTAGCTGACGTTATTGTTAAATTAAACTAATTTAAAAACATGTATTCTGCAGTTGTTTCCTTGTTCAAGTTTTATTGACTGCAAATGTGTCCACTTGTCGAAACACACAAAGCAAACTTCATGTCTAACAGGCTTTTTGTTTTCCAGATACTCATCTCAATCCTTTTCATACCTCTCTTCCCCTCCTTACATATTAGAACTCTTGTCAGGCCTTAGTTTAAAGGGTACTCTGAGTAAAATCATACATGTATCATAGTAAGTCACCCCTCTAACATACTACAACAGTGCTTTTGGATTTGCTAAATTACATAGATTGCTTGTTTTTCTATGCAGTCATGTGTAATTTTGTATGTATGTGTAGATATAGAATATTACATATATTTTACATATACCTAGTAGGGTTATGGTGCATGGCCAATAATATTGGTCCTGAAAATCAAAAATCCAGCTCTCCTAAATATTAATCAAATGGAAGAGCTTTTATTCCATCATATAATGCTGCACACATTTTGCTGAAGGGCGTATGAGACAGCACCACTTGTTTTTTAATAAAGTGAAGTGTGCGTCACATTCTTTAGTGATTATGTAAATATGATTTAAACAATATACAATGATTAGACATTGACTGCAGCAAATTCTAAGTGTTACAATTTCCCAGTGATATAAAGAAGTCCAGATACACTAAGATCCACAAAATATCTGTGACTTTCCTTTACAAAGGCAAGTTTTTTTCTTCGGGTAATCTCTAATAGGAAAGGAGGGACACAGTGCAATAATTTTTTTTATTCAAAATCACCAAGTAAGTGAAATGCATAGTACCAGAATAAAGTCAGAAACCACATATAGAGAAGATGTTGCTTAAAAACAGTTCAGGTTGCCACTAAAGGAAGGCAGCAAACCGTATCATCTTCCGTCCGTGGCTGCTGTGGACAATCTAAAGTGAATGAACGCCAGACCACATTTCATCACACAGGACTTCAGGGGAATCGGTCTGGCCTTCATTCTGCATCTTGTACACAGCAGAAAGAAACGGGGGATTACCTGAAGTGTTTATATGGGCATATTTATAAGATGGGTATGAATAGATTCACTTATTTGGTGATTTAGTTTTTGTAGCTAATTTTTATTGAATTGTAGGAAATGGGAGGGGTACAGAGCAAAATACAGGTGGGTGAGAGTACAGATTAGATTTCAAATGAAAAAATAATAGAGTGCCCATTTTCTTTTTAGATCATCTTACTGTGTAAGAATGGGCCTTTGTAAGAGGAAGCTCCAGATCTTTGAGGATCTTAATGCATCTATACTTTGTTATATCACTGGGGAAAGCCTGTCGCTAAAGTGGGCAGTTACACTGATGCACTACATCTGTGACGTGATCACTGGTGGTAACTACAGAAGGGACACACTTTGGGTCTTGTAAGATACAGATCCCACGCATACATTGTGTTACAGCAAGCTTGCTGGATGTCTATACATGTTAACACAAGCTTAACATCACATTTGTGGGACATTAGGACAAGTGACAGAAAGGAAACCAGTGTTGCTCATAGCAACCAATCAGATGTTTGTAATATTGATAGTGTAGTTTACTTCAGACCTGTAGTTTTTCTAGTGCAGCTTAGAAATGGAAAGTAATCTGTCAGGGGGACGGCACAGCATTCCTACCATCAGCAATTTATATAGCGCCACTTATTCCGCAGCGTTCTACAGAGAACTCCTATGCATACCTCTTTATGTGTCTCCATTCATACATTTTATGTGTACACTGATTATGGTCCATATACTTGTACTAAATCTCCACTTAAGTACACACATTCACACGATTCAGACAAATAACCAAATTGGCACGTAATTAAATACATTCATTGGGCCTGATTCATTAAGGAATGTAAGGCAGAAAAATGACAATCATGTTACAATGCAAGGGGTGTAAATTAGTTTATTATTTTGCACATAAGATAAATACTGGCTGTTTTTTCATGTAGCACACAGATACTTGCTAGCTTTATTTTGACACTGAAATGTATGTGTGGGCACACACACACACACACACACACACACACACACACACACACACACACACACACACACACACACACACACACACACACACACACACACACACACACACACACACACACACGTACGTACGTCCTTGGCACAGACATGCAGCTCAGCAGTACCTATGCACAAGGGGAAGCAGTGTTACTTTTTTTTTTTAAAGATTGGGAGTTAAACAGTGGGAGGGATACAGACTGGTGAACGGGAAGTAAACCTTTCCATAGTGGTGGTCGACAATAATCAGGGAAGTACAATGTAGTCAAGGAGGTGATTCTCCAAAAGTAATCATTCTTCACAGATCTAGTATGATCACTTCTAACCATCAAGAGCCCAATCTCGTTACCAAAAGAGGGAGCTACCTATATCCCAAACGGACAGATTTAGTTTCTTATTTAATTAATGCAACCAATTTAAAAAAAAACAAAACATAGTAACCTCTTAATGACAATTAACAGACAGGTTTTCATGAATTTATAGGCACATTGGGTTCACAGTGAATATTGTTTGTTTTGGAACAGATCACATTATTTTTTTTATTCCGAAGGGGCGGGCATTTAAATATTCCAGCAAAGGTTCCTGTCATACAGTTAGTGCAATCCCTTAATTTAGCCCAGTCTTTAAATACCTAATCTGAGTTTATATATTCCAAACATCTGTACTTCAAAAATAGATGTCTGTTATAGAGCCAGGCACAAGGGTTTTATTTTATTTTCCATGACCATTCTGCAAATATAGATAGTCTCAATTGGATCAGAGTGATGTGACATTTCCCTGTTGAAAGCAGCTGTGCTGTATCATCTGGCTGTCACTATCAATGAAGGTGAAGCTCTCAGGAGTGTGGGCTGTAACGTCCATGCAGAGATCCGGTACCTCTAGAATGGGTTACATACAAATATTAACTTTTCCCTGTACCATATTTACAATTTAGCGTGTATCCAGCCTCTTGACTATGTCCAGTTTGGCCTGCACTCTGAACAGCCCAAAGATACAGTGAGATGCTGCCTCGTGGTCTAAAATGACCTTAATGACTTGCAGTATCACAGCATTTATGGTCTCAAAGAAAAATTGCACCAAAACCTTAAACTGTAGGTGTTCACTAAGAATTTGTTTATTAAAAAGCGGACTTCAGGGGTAAGGCATTGCATACCTCTCTCCTGGGGCTTGCCTTCATCGCTGGTGATTTTCTTTTGTGCAAATAGGAAGTTCAGGAGCATTGACACAGTCGGCCTAATAAAACATGTTTGTCATTCTTTCAAACTAGCATTGAAAAGCTAATGGGTATTGGAACATTAGAAACTGGTATCTGGTGGGAAACCAGTTTAAATAAAATGGCATTAACATACATGTAAAATAACAACATGGTGGATATTGTGTGCTGATATGTAAGTGGGGGAGGTGCGCCAGCTCTATAGTTAGAGGATCAGGCGATGATCAATCTGCATGCTTTTGGGGGGTGAATAATCCCAGAATTTAGATTTATTTTTTTATTTTTTTCCCCTTCCCCTCTTTTAACAAGACTTAAACATTCTTTTAAGTAACTCAAAAGCAGTCTAATTTCCTTTCTACTTTATAGGTCATTCATAGATTTCACTCCTCAGAATTGTATAGAACTGATGAATCGGCTGTCGGCTAGCTCAACATTTACTTTTTGTTTGCTTACGTAGTGCCTTGTGGACTATTAAAAATAAAAAGGCAGTAGCTCAACTGAGACCAACTAGGGCAGTTTAGTTGCCTATTACATAGTGCACATGTTGCTTTGTAGTAAACAAATAAAAACTAATGTTGAAATGGGTGACAGGTTCCAACTGCTTCACGTTCCATGAGCATTCGTAACACAGCTCTCCACTGGGTCTACTTGAGTCACTTATGTATTAAAATGCATGCAATTCAAAATAGTATGCATTTTACCTACTTTTTTCATAAGGTATTCGATAGTACAAGTGTATAGGCTTTAAGTGTATCATACGCCCGTAAGGCACATTTAAAAATTAAATAAAAAAATAACCTGCTGGCAAATGCAAATTTAAATAGACAAAGTGTGGGCTTCCCCCAAATTTGTTGGTACCAGCTCTAGGCTTTAGCACTATAGTGGGGAAACCTGTTTCTGCCATAGTGCTAAACAAGTCCTTAGCCAGTCAGCACAGGGCTGGATTCCCTAAGGGGCAATCTGGTCGCCAAAAAAATGCAGCCCCCCCCCCCCCGTCCCCCCCCTCGGGCCTAGATGTACTAGGGCTCTTCCTTCTCCCCTGGTGCAGGAAGTGTAGGGTAATGTGCCAAAATTAGAATATGTGAAGCATGTCTGAAGTGTACTACAGGTCTGCTGGGAGCTGTAGTACACCAGGGAATTATATATATATATATATATATATATATATATATATATATATATATATATATATATATATATATATATATATATATACATATACATGCATGCATGCGCACCCTTGGGAAAACATTTTAATGAAGACACGCCTCTAGTCAACTGTAATGCATCCTCTTTATTGTTCACCTACATCCAGGCCGGCATACTATTCCTTTGTGATTAATGCAGCAATCCCGGTCTTGGCAAAAAAACGTAACGCACAATGAAGTACTGGCTTCCATCACTAATGAGTGTTCAGTGGCAGTACAGTCATGTATATAATCCAGGGACTTCCCATGACCTGAACTCAGGGCTTGAATATTGGGTTTTATATGGACCCAATCCCTCTAGGGAACCCTGTGTTCCCCGGCCTAATCTGCTTTGGCACTGCACTACGGGTGCTCTTGCACCTAGTGCTGGCTAAAGCAAATATTGGGGATCTCAGAATCCACTGCCGGCAGCAGTGTGTGTGTATCATTCACATACAGATTTTGCACCATGCGGGGAGCAGCTACAAAACAGTACTCCAGTGTGGTTCCCCCCCCCCCCCCAACATAGTTATGCCCTTACTGTACTATGGCTATGCCTGAGGCACGAGTGGGAGATGTCTTAGTCTGAGAAGTAACTTTGCCTACAGTTTGAAAAACTACTTTTTGTGTTTGAGTTGGACTTATGTAGACTCTACATGACCCAGCATGTGTGGGAATTTTAATACCTGTAGATTTACCGTATATACTAGAGTATAAGCCAACCCGAATTTAAGCCGAGGCACCTAATTTTACCACAAAAAACTGGGAAAACTTATTGACTCGAGTATAAGCCTAGGGTGAGAAATTACTTCCTTCTTTTATTAAGCTCAGGCTCCCAAAATGTCTCCAAATGTACCAAAAAATCAGCAACCATATTAGTAAGGTGTATATATAGTGTATATATTAGTGTATATAGCCTTCACATGGGATAGCAGATGCCACAATTTGGAAAATATTGGAGAGGATATGTTTGTCATTAATAATTACTAGATAAACTGCTCACCCCCAGGTACTGCGCCGGTCTCCTACTAGGCTGTCTTTAGGGCAGTACACACATCTTGCATCTGTCTCATTGACGAGGAGCTCTGGATGTAAGGAGGGAGGGATTTTCTTTAGCACTCAACTTCCGCAGTGGTACGTTCCACTAACAGGAAGTTTGGCATTTGGAACGCACATACGTTTCACTGCGGAAGTTAAGAGCTTAGAGAATGGGACTCACTCGAGTATAAACCGAGGGGGGGTTTTTTTCAGCATAAAAAATGTGCTAAAAAAGTCAGCTTATACTTGAGTATATACGGTACTTTATTCAATGGGTGTAAGTATCGGGGATGGGTTTATAGAACTTGTGGCAATGGAGGGTGGCTGGGTTCAGTGTAACAAAAATAGCATTAACACATATTTTCACTAGTTACCAGGATTTCTTTAAAATATTTTTAAAAGGAGATCATTATAGGACTTGTTTTAGTATTAGGATTTTTATCAATATTTATTCCAAACTAGTTTGTTTTTTAAACTCTCTTCAACACACACAAAAATACACAAGTGTAATTCAACACAAAGTGGATTTACATAGTCCCCCGGACATTTTTTTAAATTACTTAATTTTTTAATTCAACCAATTTTAATTAATAAAAAATGGCTTACATTAAACCGTATAATAAACTTTACTAACAAGTGCCCTGAGATGTGTGGCAACCCTAATATCCTTAAAAGGCACAGTATACTGTATTTTTATCGTGTATTTTACACCTTTTAGTTTAACCTGTATGATCAATAATACTTTTTTGTTGCACTAATTTTCTGCTAAAAAAAAGTTTTGACACAAGATGAATCCCTCTTTAACAGATTCTTTGGGGTTCTTTTTTTTTTGTGGTCAGTTTCCTCACCTGGATGTTCCCAGGTAAAGTGGGTGGGAATTGATTGTCCACAGTAGCACATAGTATTTCAGGAGGTCCGTGTGCTCACGGTGTGGGAGGCAGTGACCTGTCTACTTGATGTGAATAGATTAGTGAGGACAAGAAGACAGGAATAGAGACAAGTGGGAAGCAGCAGAATGAGATTTAAGGAGCAGGATTCCCAATAGTAGAGTAGTGATGTGAGGTTCCTGTTGTCACACTGGTGTGAAACGCGCCTC
Source organism: Mixophyes fleayi (assembly GCF_038048845.1). Lineage (NCBI taxonomy): Eukaryota > Metazoa > Chordata > Amphibia > Anura > Limnodynastidae > Mixophyes > Mixophyes fleayi. The sequence goes on along the minus strand of NC_134411.1, from coordinate 23,188,857 downwards.
TGTACTACTTGAACCTTATATTTGATACGGGGGCGGAGGGAGCTATAAATCGTTGGTGTTACCTACAATATATTCCCAAATGGTACTTGCTTTCTTTTTTCCTCATGCATCCGTCATGCGTCCTTCTGTGTATATATACGTTCTTTTCTCAACTCTACTTTATCCCGCAAATAAGCCTGTACATTTTCAAAACCTCTTAGAATCCAAAACATCATCTGTCACTTTTGCTGCCCCCATTCCCCCAACACTCTATTCTAAAGTGTTCTGTGATTAAACAAATAATCCTATTCTGTTTTAGGTAGAAAGCAGGCCGAACCTGGAAATTAAATTTACAGCTTGTACAAACATGTATTTAAAGATTAAACATTTAAGAATATATTTTAGAGTTAGGTAATACTTAAGTAACTTGAATGGCTTTCCCCCTTTACGCTCAGACAAGTACGACGACGAAGATCTGCCCCATGTAACTATTTGTTCTATGCAAGAAAACATTTGAAACCAATAATAATCTTGAAAGTAATTTCACCAAAATACAGTTTATTTCTATTTAACATCCTGATTTACATATTAAATAAGTAGGGATTTAGCGCCACTGTGTCATAATGGTCATTTACATGACAATATTGGAAGCCACTATGAATAGAGGGAGAGAGTTGTAATAACCACTTCAAGATAAAAATCAGATCTATTGACATGGAAGCTTCTAATGTAGAAGACAGTAATAGGACATTGAGCAGGTTAAACAAGGCTGTTCTTCCTCTTGTCATCTCACAAGTAGCTGTGACTACATAAGGGTCTCGGTGCAGTTTCTTCCACCCGTTTGTTACGTGTGGATGTAACTGACAATTCACGTTGAGCAAAGGCTGATTGATTTATCAAGTCCAATGCGTCAGTTACCTATGATGGAGGGCTATATATGTACATTTTACTTTGATCCTCTTGGCAAAAGAGGAATTTAATTAAAATAATTTAACATATATACTTGGTAATAAATATATTTATGCCATTACCATCCAATCAAATGAACCAAATCAAGGGCCTCATGTAGAGTTGCACATGTGTATAATCACTGTGTAAAATGATGCATGATCATAATTTGCGCTTGTACTTTGAGTTACACTTACAGACCCCTGAGCTTTGCAAGGTGGCAGAGGGGCTTTCATGTACCCGTGCAGTACATTATTGGTGTTACATTTTTCTCCTTTATGGGTTTTACCTTTTTATAAGCGCACATTTGCGCATACATCACCCGCTTGCTAGTGTACCAGTTAATGGTGACTGCCGTATCTCTCGTATTACTTTGTTTACGCTATATTTTAGGAGATACATGCAACTCAAAATAAAAACGCAAGTGTGCTCATACACAAAGGGTACATCTTTATGTGTGAGGTCCCAAGTATCAAAACTAAACACTGTATATCAAAACAAGTGATTTATAAATGTAAAAAATATATAAAATGATATACTGAAATTACTTATAACAATGTATACGTAACAAAGATAAAGTAATTCAAATATTATATACTGTGCAGTTAAATGACCTGAGCTGTAACCAATCTAACAAGAAGGTCCTCACTCCAAATAATAGTATGATTTCATCTCTGAGAATTTACAGTAAGATACTTGCTTTGTCATTGTATGTAAAATATTTGTTATGTATACATTGTTGCAAGTATTAGTGTAACATTTTATGTATTTGTTTATATTTCAATATCACTTTGTTTTACACTTGATTTGATAATAATTTGTTTATGGTACAAATATGTTGCTCACTAACTATATCTTCGTTGACCTTGTGACAACAGGTAATCACCACAGTAGTAGAAGTAAATTATTATATTTCTCTTTTGTCCTAAAAGGTTAAGGAGACAAGGAGACCTTTTCTGGCTGCAAAAGAAAAAGCTTTGTTCAAACCACAGAGGAACACCTGTTCCCATGCCACATTTTGGCCACAGCTACCTGCGAGGGGCAGCACATTAAATGGGGCTGCTCTCCTCACAATTTCCTATTATTGGTTACATGGGTATATCTTTAAAGATGTTTATTAAAACATTTGATCTGCAATAGTTCCCCTCTCTAGTCATGGCACCGAGCATTGTGAACATGGAGGAGACAGACGGCATAAGTGCCTGCGCTACGGGTGGAAGTTCAGTGTTTCTAGCAATGGATTGGATTACAATAAGAAGTCTGTTCTCTTATTTTGGGGTAAATATAGGTGTAATGCTTGAGCACTGTTGTAACTGCAATAATGCTTCTAACAAATTGACCCTAGTCTGTGTTTGTATATTAGGGAATTTAGACTGTAAGCTCCAATGGGGGCAGGGACTGATGTGAATGAGTTCTCTGTACAGCGCTGCGGAATTAGTGGCGCTATATAAATGGTGATGAACTGACAATTTATTGTTGATTAGCTGGGACAGACTCCGATAGGATCCTGTCCCAGCGAATAATCTATAATAAAGCGATCACAAATGATCACTTTATCCAAGGCCATAAGAACCTATAAGTAATCTGTGATGGGAGGAGCACGAAGCCTGCCGGGAAGAGGGACACAAAGTTCCCTCTCCTAGGATGCTCTCCCCACAGAATAGAATGACTGACGCCATCTTCAGATAGCGTTAGATGACAGGGTCAGGCTGTGAATTTCGGAGCTAAATAAATAGGGCATTATTGAATTCCCCATAGACAACTAAGGGAGACTGCACTGGCAATCGAAGAGGCTGAGGCCACAGCAGATATCTTGGGTCCTGTAATAATAGCCTCTTTATTTTAAAATGCTGTAAGCCCCGTCAGAGGTTCATACAGGCTCCTATATATGAAAAGAGAGGCTTTATTTGTGTTTGTAGTTTCGTGTATTCTCTGCATCCACTGTATAAGAGAACACATGGCAATACTCACATTTAAAAGATAACCATTTAATCACCCAGAATAAAGAAAGTGAGGCTTTAAAGCGGACTTATTTCCTCATTCTCAACGGTCACCTCACCTGCCTCTGGCATTGCCACAATGACAGGTCTGTGACAGATTTGTATATCGGAAAGAAAGATGGCCTGGTCATATCAGTCTGAGTGACGGGAACGGAGGTTTCACTAGGCTAGGTACATTGTCTAACTTATAAGACTTCCCATGGTGATTGCTTAATGTGGGATCATGAAGGCAGGACATAACAAGGGTGACCAGTTTTGATAGCTGAGAAAACAGCTTTATAGGGGACTTGTTTGCCCTTCGATTAATTCCAGTTATATCATTACGGCCTTATAAGGCTAAAAAAAAAAAATCTGTGTGGAGTTTGTATGTTCTCCCTGTGTTTGCATGGGTTTCCTCCCACACTCCAAAACATTCTGGTAGGTTAATTGGCTGCTATCAAAATTGACCCGTGTGTGTGTGTGTGTGTGTGTGTGTGTGTGTGTTAGGGGATTTAGATTGTAAGCTCCAATGGGGCAGGGACTGATGTGAATGAGTTCTCTGTACAGCACTGCGGAATTAGTGGCGCTATATGAATAAATGGTAATAATAATAATTAGTGACATTTCCCAATTACCCACTGTTTCTCTAGGTGTAATGGTTTATTTTATTTTCTTTTTTTTAGCTACAACGACTGGAGCATAGGTAACTGCTAAAAAGACAAACCATACTGATCTTCTGACCCCCTCATGACTCTTCTCTCAGGGACAGGGGAGGGCTGGCAAACTTTAGCCCAGGGGGCAAGCACACAGCACTGGCCCATAAGTAGCGGTGTGTATATATATATATATATATATATATATATATATATAAATAAGTTTTGTTTTGTTTTGGGTTTTTTTACATACCTGGCTAAGTATAATGGGATTTAATGTGATTTATCAAAATGTAAAAGGCCTGTTTGCTTTAAAAACCTGATGTTTTTGCCAGCAAAAGGGCTTGTGTTTATATTGTCCTGGCCTAGAGCTGGATTAAGGCTCTGGGGTAACCCCCTATGATGTAACATGGTTATCATTTTAGACAAGTACACAGGCAATACTGTGTGCACTACTGTTAGGTGCACACAGTTCTGCCTTCATAAGCAGTACACGGTGAAGCGGGACACACCTGCCAACTGTACTAAGCGAAACAGTCACCCAGATTCAGGACAGTTGGCAGACTGTCCTGCTCTCTCCTACCCGTTCTTGTCACTGTCACCACTTGTGGCTGCTGGTTACTTTAGCGCATTTGCTGGCTGTCTGGATCCTGAAATATTGGAGGCTCTATTTGGAAAAAAAATGGGTACATACAATTTAGAAAACTCCAACCAGACCCAGTGTTAATTCAATAGCACTCACGTTTTATAATTAGGCCTCCCTCCAGCTACAACATTAAAATAATAATATTTACATTTGCTAAATATATCTCTTTCCCTCCAACCAACTCTGACATTAGATAGGTTTATATATTAAATGTGTTTGCTATTTCCCTCTCTCCAAACAGCCCCAGCAATAATTTAAATGGCATTTACATTTAACAAATTTAACCATTTCCCACAACAATCACAGGCATTAAATAAAACATAACCGTGTATTAATAAATAGATGTAATTTTCAACAAACAGCCCACAATCAATAAATAACTCCTAAAACACCAGCATTAAATTAAAGGTCCAATTACTCCCATCTTAAATTCATAGGACCCACTATTAAATTAAATAGCCCCACCATCACCCCACAAATAAAATTGCACCCAATAATTAGCCCCCACCTGCACTCGTCGATTAAATTAATAGCCTACCCCCCACATTATAGTAAGACCCCCCCTCCCTCTCACATACATACATACATTTACATTCATATACTGGCCCCCCTCATACATACATACATACATACATACATACAACCATACATATACTGGCCCCTCACACACACACAGATTCGTATATTGGCCCCTTCTCACACATACATACATTCATATACTGGCCCCCCTCTCACACACATACATACATACATACACACACATATATATATATATATACTGGCCACACACACACACACACACACACACAGATTAGTATATTGGCCCCTTCTCACACACACATACATACATACATTTATTATACTGGCCCCCTCTTACACATACATACATTCATCTCTTCGTCCCATGTGACGAAGGGACGGAGACCCGCACCGCAGCTAGACTGGAGGAGGTGGCAGGCCCGAGGGAGTGGGCAGTCACTAAGTACACTGCACAGGGACCGGCCCGAAAACATATTTCTTGGCCCGCCCCGCCCCTGGTCAGGGGACAGACAATGCCCACTCTCGATGCAGACAAAGTTGACCAAAATGTAGGAGTGCCAAATGGTTTCAGTCTTTATTTCATAAGTGTCTCCTATTGTGTATGGAAATCATTTGCTGTGGGATTTAGGTTAAAGTAACTAAAACTTGGCATTACTGTAGAAAATTGGATATTTAATCTTCCTATGTGAGCAGGGGCCTGAGAGAAGCTCTGTAGGGAATCCCCTCTCCTGAATTTATTACTAGGAATAGTGACTCTGTGTGATTAGGCTTATGGGCAAATACCACTTTAATACAGTTGAATAGCTACAGGTCCCCTGCCTCTAGTCTAATAGAATAGTTGGCTAATCCATATGAGCTACAGGAAAGGATTAAATAATGTTTCCACTTAAGAAAATAGGCTTTTAAAAACTCATACCACTCCTCTTCTAACCCATACCCTAGGACCTCCTTCTGAAGGAACAGTGGATTTCTCTATACTGCCAGCCTCTATCACGTCATGCTGCCTTATTTCAGCAATGTACCCCAAAAAAAATCCCAGAGCCATTTGCACTACATAGCAGCTAACAGGGTTAATGCAGGACCGGATTAACCATAGGGCTAACTGGGCTACAGCCCAGGGGCCTATGGCATCCAGGGGGCCCTTGAAAGTGCTCAGCAGCAGTATTGATCGGTCGGGGTCGGGGGCGCCCCCGGCTCGATCAGTGCTCGGATCAAGGGGGGGGGTGCCCCCCCTCACGGGGGAATGGAGGCCCCCTGAGCCCAGGGGCCTCCATTCCCTTAATCCGGCCCTGGGTTAATGTAACATTTTCTTTTTAGTCTGGTCAGCATCCTCTGTTGTGGAGCTTTACTTCAGAAGTACCTCTGCCCCAGAAGTGGGTCCCCAATGTTAAGAAATTGGAAAGAGGTTTATTATTTTATTTTTATTTTTTTGGAATCCGCTAGGGCTAAAATACAAGTTACCAGTTTTAAATAAATGTTTTATTTATTTTTTTAAGGCAAAATATTTAAGATAATGTTTTAGCTGTGGGTTACCAGCAATGCCTGATAATGTTTCTATATGAGATTTCTGAATGTCACTAGTCACTCTGCCTTATAAGACAATTTATGTTTTAAGTTCACTTGTCATGAAAACCATCTTTCAAGCTCTTTGCACCCATAGGCCAAATAAAAGTATGTTTTCTACAACACAAAATCAGTAGGTAGAGAATCTATATGGTTTCTTCATTCCATAAGCCTTGAGTATTCTGTGGCTGGAGATCCTGTTAGAGTAATGACAAGGTTTGATCATTTTGTGCTAGTTCTATCAGAAGATGACATTATAACCCTGTTCCAGATGCCGTCTGTACGTTTTATATCAACGGCAGCCAGGCTATACTCCCAGTTGACTGCAATTGATGTTGGCAAGCCATGAACACCCCAAACCTAGCTTACTTGGATTCTAGTGAAGTGGCCAAAAACTTACTTGTTACTCAATTGCTCAAAACTAGCGCCATTTCCAACTTAATTATGAAGCCAGGGTTTTCCTTTTCGATACAATAATAGCACAATAGTGATGTGATCAGGGATTTCTCTGGTAAATGAAAGCTCTTGGTGGTAGAGGGGAGTTCTGTCTCCGATCTCACCTGCTTGTCGGCACTGGTGGATACAATGGGACGTGGATCACGGAGCAAGCACAGGATTTGGATAGGAGGATGTAACTGTCTATATTCTATATAGGAAAATTCTACCTTAAATATATGTAACAAGCATTCTATACAAACATTCTATGTTCACCCTTTTCTGGCATAGTTTATAGACCACACTACAGAGAGTATCCGCCAGTTTAAGTGTTCGTTTGTGTTAGTGATGGCTTTTCTTACAATTTTAAACAGTATTTTTGGTCCTGAATTTGGGTCACCTGTAATTTCCCTCAATGCTTCAGCTACTGTTAGATCTGGGTTACACTGGCTATTAATGTTAACAATAGGGTGGATATTACATAATCTCCCTGGTTTAAAATAAAACTGCCCTATATCTCCATTATACCTGGAATAAAGTACACATCCGGTGTCCCTATATTCAGGAGAACCATCGAACATGACCCCAACATTGAAGTTGGCATCTGCATGTTAAGGGCACAGATAGCTATGTTATCCTCTCTCCATGGTAGAAGGAGCGTAGTGGGGTGTACATAGTGCACAAAGCATGATGTAATACGGTACAGGTCCTCTGTAACCCTTTGAGTGCCAGGTGTTTGTGAACATAATCTTGAAGTACCTGGATAATTCATAAGATTTTGATCTATAATTTAGGCCTGATTGATATAGAGATATATATATATATATATATATATATATATATATATATATATATATATATATAACATGTTCAGCTTCAATTCATATGTCACTTGAAGTGAATTTCACATCTGATCACACATTATTAAGACTTCTTCCTTATTTCCTGTTCAGTAGATGTAAGCATTACATAAAATGATTAAATGTAGCCAGGCCAGGCTCCCTTGACCACACTAATACTGTGTATGTGTAGTTTCCATAAAATGAACAATACAATAGTGCTCATGTGCCAAACATTCCCAAAGAATACCAATCCAATCGCTCCTTGACACCATATATTTCTTGAAACTAGACAATATAGAGTTTAAAAAAAAAAAAAAGTGAGTTTTTTTCCTTTTATTTAATACTCCATTATTGAACAATTGGGTGTAAATCTAAACTTTTGACAAGAATCTACAATAATAATTGCATATATTTAACATACCCGGTGTACCAAATAGAAAACCTACATATAGTAGTAGGTGTATAAAAAACCAAAAAAAAACCTTGTATTGTTTTTACACTTGGATGCTCACAAAAATGGCAATTAGTACAAAATTGTATGTGTACCAGAGCTGTTAAAGCACAAGAGCTTGCAGGCGCTTCTTAGAAATGCTTTGCTATCTGTTCTGTGAGGACACCTACATAGAGGACAACAGAATGTAGGGAAAAAATGATAGCCATATCTCCATCCGTAACCCTCTGGATCTTGGAATTTGGAATATGGTTTTGCCACTTGGCAGACTGCTTTTAAGCCCGGGGCTGCACAGTAGTTTTTCAATTGCAATTAATTCCATAACAAAAAAATAGTCTAATTTTATGTCATTTAATGTCATTAGATTAACTGCCCAAAAGAAGGGGAAAAAAAACCACACACAAGCTTCCTGTGTGTTAACATTTCCTGCCCAGAATCGACTTACATCCCTTGGAATCAATTGCTGAAACCATTAACTATACACGATTTATCACCTGAAATTCATGCCAAGAGATCAAATTGCAGCATTCGGTGATTAGTGATTCAAATTTGCTTTTGCAGAACAGATCATGGGAAACCATTGGCTACAGAACGAACCAACAATCACTGTTATGAGATTCATTTGTTAATGGTGTGCGACCAAGTGACCCCTATATCCTACCTCTAATACGTGAGCTGTGCTATAAATACCTCTCCCTGAAAGTCTCGTTCCCTCCCAGTCTTGTCAAATATCAAATGACTCCAAATAAGGAGAATAGTCTCAAAGCCAACACCTAAATATTAGGACAGCATTGCAACAAGTGCATTTATTTACCATCTATTGGCAACTATATTGAACAATACAAATTACAAGTATAACATGATTAACTAATTGCCTTATTATTCAATTAGCATGCAAATTATTCAACTTGTTAAAATTGGAGTAAGTGTCTAGTCTTCACTAAAGACCTGATTGAAGCCTGCTCAGGGCCTGCATATAGTGGGCATTTTTTGTCCTTATGGGCTGAACCAGTATTTAGCCTATAATGTCACTAGGAAGTAGGAACTAGTGACATGAGCGAGGTATGATGCACATATGAATACTGTTTCATGTATGAAAGTAAAGAAATAGATCATTTGACGACATCACTTCCTTCCTTTTTGAAAAGTTTGTGAATACACTGCACATTGGGGTTGTTGTTGGTTTTTTTTTTTTGGGGGGGGGGGTTGCAATACTAAAATAAGTACATTGAATATGATATACAAAAGCAGACTCTCAACACAAAGGATATACATATTTATGAATCCCCATATAAGGACTGGAAAGAGTACTCCAGTAAGTTGCAATTATTTATACACAAACAGGATACCATTCAAAATAGTTTACAGTGTTAATGAAGTTATTTTCCATGCATGTCCAGTGACCATTATTTCCTATGGAAAAAACAGCACATGTTAAACTGTATCACATATCGTCTATGAGAAGTAATTTACACTGCTCATGAGGCATTCATTTAAATATGCAAAATAAAAGTGGATTTCCTAACCTGTATGTTATAATTCTGGGTTCTGAGCATTGTAAAATGATTGTGCAACTAATACACTAATCATTATTTTTCTACTATGTACAAATATGTACTTTCCTAGTGGTGAATTTTAATAACATACATTCAGTTGAAGCCACCAGTATATGTATTAACAGGAAATGTATTATTGACTGAAAACTGAACTATTGGTCCTGAAGCTGACCCCAAGATTAAAGCCTTGAAATGTGATTTATTTATTTTATTTTAGTAGAAAACACTAGCCATACGTACCTAATAAACACGGCTCTCTGAGCACTAGTTGTAAGTGGTTATTATACGTCATTGCTTTGATAGTCTTCCTGACTTATGGCTCCCCCCCCCTGCTACCTATAGCAGATTATAATGTACTATACTATTATAGTATAATGTGCAATGACAGTATAGTATATGTGAAACAATACATGTAATGAAATAAAGTGATCCCTATCTGTAACAGTTCCAGCAGGCATTTTAATGTTACAAGCTATGACAGACTAATCTGACAATAAATTAGCACAGAGCTAGGGGCCACAGGTAAAGGGCCACAAGAGACCAATCACTGGAATAGATGTTACATAAAGTGATACAGAACCTGCAGCCGTATCAGACCGTGGTTCTTAGGAAAGTATGGCTGGTATATACTACTAATATAATGTACTCTAGATGGGGGAGGTCCAAAAAATACACATTTAAGAGTAATTTGTTTAGTATGGGTCAAGAAAGGTGTATTCGTGCTTTCTTACTTTTCTAGATAGTCACAGTATGAAATGTCTCATTGTAGTTGATGTACAAAACAGTGTTGGCGGAGTAATGTGGATTTTTTTTATAACTTTTGTTCAAATTTCTTGCAGGTTAAAGCTAAAAATTATGACAAGGTCGAAAAGGTGAGTTTAATAAACCGTTCTAGATGCTGAAATCGTGGACAGACTTAACCAAAAATATTTAAAACTGTCCCTTGTATAGTCTTAAAAGCGACCACTATATATTTATATAATATGTTTGAGAAAATAGAGTTTCAACAAAAAACTTCTGCCCATTAGGTTCAAGACCTCCTCAAACTTAAAAAAAAAATTGACTAAGTTTATAAAGTTCTATGTTTCTTTTTGGTGAAAATTGTACAGTCCTTTTTATATTTTTTTTCTGTCTGCAGTTATTTCAGCGATGTCTCATGAAGGTCCTACACATAGATCTCTGGAAATGTTATGTGTTGTACGTGCGGGAGACAAAAGGAAAACTGCCAAGTTACAAGTAGGTACCTGAAGGATCTACGTAGCTCTTGGTTTAATGCAGCGGTAATTATCCTGTTCGCTAGGGTCCGTGTTTCACTGTTCTTGGACCCTAAAAGAAGTGGTTCCAAATAGAATGTAATGTATATCTGACAATTGTGGGGCCCAAAAACAGATTCTGGGTCTCAACTGTACAGAGATTTTACTCTGCTAGTACTAAACTGTAAAAAATATTATTTGTGTATTTATTGACATGGGGTATTAATGTATGCAGGGAATATAAAACATCTTACAGGGGCAAACTTACCCCAGAATGTAGAAGAGAACAGTCGGCAGTGCCCTGCAGCGGTAACATCTGCTGTTATAGACGTCACTGATACCAATGGAATGGCGCGATCTGTTCTGTAGTGATGTGTCGCAGCTATAGAATGTCACGCACACATACATTCCACACACAAACAATAACAGTATATCTTATGCACATACACATTGAACCATGACAGGTTCCACTGCCCAGTAAATTGGTAATGGGAGAAATGTTGCATTTACCGGCTGTGCTCTATTCCATTCACTTGTAACAAACCACCTATTGCACTGACCTGGGGCGTCTCTTTGTTCCCAATAAACAGATCATGGTAATATTTTAGAACAAAGTATCCTCTAGAACAAAGTAATTAGTGGAAAAGCACATTTAGAAATGACCGTTCTCTTGTATGAGCAAGATGTTAATTTACCATTAAAAGCACAATAAAATGGTTCAGCTAAGTGTAGACATTGTGGATAACATCAGTTTGCAGTTGTAAAGTGTTTAAATCCCTTCTTTGATTGTTTGTTTGTTTTTTTCTTTCAGGGAAAAAATGGCGCAAGCCTACGACTTTGCTCTGGATAAAATCGGCATGGAAATAATGTCATACCAGGTATAATTGCTATTCATATTCCAAAAGGCACAATGGGTGCAGCTTAACTATGGTGGGATTAACACTCTCCTTCTTTATTTGCAGATCTGGGTTGATTACATCAATTTTTTGAAAGGAGTGTAAGTCCATTTTTATGTCACGTGGTAAATAGTAATTGTTTAGGATTAATAAATATACCCCAGCAATAGACCAAAAATAGCTCTCACACTTTGCTTCTGGCAGCCTTCGCTGCTCAACGACTTCCGTGCATGTAGCCTGTCATTAATGTCCACTGTAGCAGCATTAATTACTTCACCTCCGTGTGGTTAATTATATGTTCCTGTAAGACTTGCTCATTTCACAGTTGCAAATATTTAATTTTAGGATAAGAGAACAACGGGAGCACCCGTCAACCTACAGCTAAAACTGCCTTTATTTTAGCCTTATAAGGCCATAATGATATAACTGGAATTAATCCAAGGGCAAACAAGTCCCCTATAAAGCTGTTTTCTCAGCTATCAAAACTGGTCACCCTTGTTATGTCCTGCCTTCATGATCCCACATTGTGCAATCACCGTGGGAAGTCTTATAAGTTAGACAATGTACCTAGCCTAGTGAAACTTCCGTTCCTGTCACTAAGACTGATATGACAAGGCCAACTTTCTTTCTGATATACAAATCTGTCTCAGACCTGTCATTGTGGCAATGCAAGAGACAGATGAGGTGACCGTTGAGAATGAGGAAATAAGTCCGCTTTAAAGCTTCACTTTCTTTATTCTGGGTGATTAAATGGTTATCTTTTGAATGTGAGTGCTGCCGTGTATTCTCTTATACAGTGGATGCAGAGAATACACAAAACTACAAACACAAATAAAGCCTCTCTCTTTTCATATATAGGAGCCTATATGAACCGCTGAACAGGGCTTACAGCATTTTAAAATAAAGAGGCTATTTATTATTACAGGACCATAGATATCTGCTGTGGTCCCAGCCTCTTCGATTGCCAGTGCAGTCTGCCTTAGTTGTCTATAGGGAATTCAAAAATGCCCTATTTATTTAGCTTCGAAATTCAGAGATTGACCCTGTCGTCTAACGCTATCTGAAGATGGCGTCAGTCATTCTATTCTGTGGGGAGAGGGATCTTTGTGTCCCCCTTCCCGGCAGGCTTTGTGCTCCTCCCATCACAAATTATCCAAGGCCATAAGAACCTGTAAGTAAAGTGATCAATTGTGATCGCTTTATTATAGATTATTCGCTGGGACAGAATCCTATCGGAGTCACTGTCCCAGCTAATCAATGCAATAAATTGTCATATTAATTCAGTTCTTATCGTTGTGATGAAAAGCCAATTAACTTAAGCAATATATGATGGGTCATTATTAGACCACATAGTAAGAAAAATACCAGTGTTAAATATCTTTTTATTAAGCTGTGGATATGTGAATTGAATGAGCAAGTTGAATTTTAGCTGGAATTCCTCTTTAAAATTAATTTTGGACTCCCGCCTGCCTTGTGTTGATATAGCCGCCCGCACACAGTTAGGGATTACCCGCTCTCTAGGATAATGTTGCAGTTCACACACTGAATAATACGTTTGGTCACGCAGTGATGTGCATTTGGTTTCTTGACAAATAGGGAAGCAGTGGGGTCTTATGCCGAAAACCAAAGAATCACCGCCGTCCGCAGGGTCTACCAGAGAGGTTGTGTCAATCCCATGATTAACATCGAGCAGCTGTGGAGAGATTACAACAAGTATGAAGAGGTAATTTGTGCAGCTTAAATTCTGAATAAGAAGTGTCCCTCCAGGTCTGAGCAGGAGTAACACGTTGTGTTTTATCTTCAGGGTATTAATATTCACCTGGCAAAGAAAATGATAGAAGATCGGAGTAGAGACTATATGAATGCCAGGAGGGTAGCAAAGGTAAGTGACCCTGCTGGTGCTCAAGTTTTACACTTGTCATTTTATTTCTACCCTATGTGCCAGTGGCCGGACCTTCTCCTTCTCTCCACTTGTAGCATAACAGGCTGGTCTGCATTATTATTTATTTGTGTAACACTTTCCTGAGCTACATGCAGTCTTTTTACATCTAGTAATGTAACGGGCAGGTCTGCTGCTGGCAGTGGTTTGGCATCCTGTAATGTAACGGGCAGGTCTGCCGCTTGGTTTGTCATCTAGTAATGTAACGGGCAAGTCTGCCGCTTGGTTTGTCATCTAGTAATGTAAAGGGCAAGTCTGCCGCTTGGTTTGGCATCTAGTAATGTAACGGTCAGGTCTGCCGCTTGGTTTGGCATCCTGTAATGTAACGGGCAGGTCTGCCGCTTGGTTTGGCATCCTGTAATGTAACGGGCAGGTCTGCTGCTTGGTTTGGCATCTAGTAATGTAACGGGCGGGTCTGCTGCTGGCAGTGGTTTGGCATCTAGTAATGTAACGTTCAGGTCTGCCGCTTGGTTTGGCATCCAGTAATGTAACGGGCAGGTCTGCTGCTTGGTTTGGCATCCTGTAATGTAACGGGCAGGTCTGCTGCTTGGTTTGGCATCTAGTAATGTAACGGGCGGGTCTGCTGCTGGCAGTGGTTTGGCATCTAGTAATGTAACGGGCAAGTCTGCCGCTTGGTTTGGCATCCTGTAATGTAACGGGCAGGTCTGCTGCTTGGTTTGGCATCTAGTAATGTAACGGGCAGGTCTGCCGCTTGGTTTGGCATCCTGTAATGTAACGGGCAAGTCTGCCGCTTGGTTTGGCATCTTGTAATGTAACGGGCAAGTCTGCCGCTTGGTTTGGCATCCTGTAATGTTACAGGTAGTTGGTTTTGCATCTTGTATTGTAGCGATGGACAGTAAAATATTAAGTATGTAGTTATCACAAATGAGTGGTCACTGCAATATTATTTGCCTAATCAGAGGGGACCGTTATTGTTGTCCATTTCCTAACAATGGCGCCCCAGTGCCTGTATCATCATCACCATTTATTTATATAGCGCCAGTAATTCTGCAGCGCTGTAGAGAGAACTCACATATATGAGATATTTGCTTTATTATTATTTTTGTTTTCACTGGGGGTTCCACCGAATTTATCTGAATGACATTTTCTATAATGAGGTTTTTTTTCTTACTGTTATAAGGAATATGAGACTGTGATGAAGGGGTTGGATCGCAATGCCCCCTCCGTCCCGCCTCAGAATACCCCACAGGAGGCTCAGCAGGTGGAGATGTGGAAGAAATATATACAGTGGGAGAAGAGTAATCCTCTCCGCACTGAAGACCAGACACTCATAACAAAAAGAGGTATAGTGCCCTGGGGAGCTGGAAGGGTTGTGTGCTCTTGGGGGGCTGCTGTTTGTTACAGGATTGTACTCAAAAGCATTCTTGCTTAATCTCCCGGAACGTCTGGGAGACTTGAATTTTGGTGAGTCCTCCTAGACTCACAGGCCATAACCCTGTATCCCACCCACTTCCCTTGTGCCATGACAACGCAATCTGCTGTAAATTGCCTCATCATGACCCCAACCACCCACTGCGTGATTACTCGAATTGCGGCTTGGCACAACGGGGTGGGGGGGGGAGGGGGTGTTATGATGCAGATTGCGTTATCCCTAACCTTAAAGATTAATCATTTTGTTAATATCAAACTGCTCTTCCTGGAGCATTGTCATTTTTCTCTGCACATGATCAATGTCTTCTCTTTCAGTCATGTTTGCTTATGAACAATGTCTGCTGGTGCTGGGACATCATCCAGACATCTGGTACGAAGCCGCCCAGTACCTGGAACAGTCCAGCAAGCTGCTCGCTGAGAAAGGGGTATGTCCTGCTTATCACTACCGCCATCACAGTCCATTTCTGTACACTAAAGCTGCAGCGATCCAGGCTGTAAAGTGTACCCATCATAGGGAGGCTCTTTGTGGGCTGGACCACGGTTCCTGAGACTGCAGCCTGTCAATGCACTTAGACGGTCCACAATATGACTATGTATAGGTGACTAGTACACTCTAATAAATGTATTGGGATACCCCACTGCAGCCCAATACGTTGTGTTGTAATATTCCTCTATAAGTGTTTTATTGTTTTTGTTTTTCCCCAAAGTGTAAAATAAATACAAATTGTAATTTTTAAATATAATTTTAAAGGAAAAAGTTGAAAAATATAATAACCTCCTACCTTCCTTATCCCTCTCCCCATTGTTATCCAATATATGTAATTCTGCTCATCTTCCATTTCATCGTAACTGTATTTCTTACTGGCTAGTTTGAGACGTGTAAATGAATGCTTTATATATAAATGTTTTTCCTCCCTGTCATTACAGGATATGAACAATGCAAAACTGTTCAGTGATGAAGCTGCAAATATTTATGAACGTGCGATTAGTACTTTGCTAAAGAAGAATATGCTGCTGTATTTTGCCTATGCAGACTATGAAGAGGTTGGTGTCTGTAGAAATAAATTCACTTTAACCCCTTCACTGCTAAGCCATTGTTCACCCCTGTTTTGGCACTTTTGGGCTCATCACACTTTGACGTCAATATCCGTCATTATCTGTGCAGCACGCACAAGTCATACCTTGTTTTCATCAGAAGACTTTGAATGAAATATTATTGGTTTCTTTATAACCCAAGACTAGAATGCACATTAGTTTGCGGAAAGTGACACAATGCCGAAAAACACTCAATTTATGTGTAAATATGATCAATCAGTTGTTCAAGAATAAACCCCATTTGTATCTGGCTCTGTGTAAAAGGGTGACGGGAGTACACATGAACCTATAAGGCGATTCCCTTCTGTATTAGATGTGGGAAGAGGGTGACTGTGGTTTCCAACAAGCTTTTCTATGCCAGGGATAAGGGAGATCAAGGCTTTGAAAGGCCTCCCCCTACCGCCTGGCATTTTCACTGCTCATTGCCTAGGGGGCACGTGACTGTGCAGCATTGCTAGAAAACCCACCGAGCATGAAGAGCAGTGATTGGTGGGGTTTCGTCTAACCCCTTATCTCCAGGACAAATGGGACTCGCCCATTGTAGTTATCTTCACATATCCATACCTCCAAACTGTACCGATTTCAATGAGACAGTCCCGGTTTTAGGGCTCTGTCCCGCCCAGGGACATGTTGGTCCCGTGGGTGGGAATGTTGGGGGAAGATAGATATGTAATGGGCAGCCTAGTGCTTTACACCGCTAGGCAGTCCTCTGGGGGTGTGGTCACGCCACCATTTTGCTGTGGCCACACCCCTGTCCCACTGGTGGGGACACGTTGGGAGGTATTCATATCAGAAAGCACCGCCCTGTTGTTATGTGAAGACATTTGATGCTCACTGCGTATTGTGTTGATCTGTTTTAATTAAAGTTAATATTTGTGTCATTACTCCTCTCATTGTAGAGTCGTATGAAGTATGAGAAGACGCACAGTATATATAATAAACTCCTCGCCATAGAAGACATTGACCCCACTTTGGTAAGATAATGATCATTATAAAGAGAAGGTGTAAATCAGGGGTTTTTAATTGTCTTCAGATTATGACAGTGACTCATAGATCAATTTATTATTAACAGACTTTCTTGTTAATTGCTTTACTGTTGTCTGCAAATTAAGGAAATATGAAACAAATATAAGGAATTGCAAATTGGGATTGTCTATAAAATAATAATATAATGTGATGTAATATTCTGCGTATTAAGTGGAATAACAAAAGGGGATGTCAACTTGAGAAATGTATGAAAAATGTTTCCTACATCTATAAACCTTAAAAAAA
Organism: Mixophyes fleayi; assembly: GCF_038048845.1. NCBI lineage: Eukaryota > Metazoa > Chordata > Amphibia > Anura > Limnodynastidae > Mixophyes > Mixophyes fleayi. The sequence goes on along the minus strand of NC_134411.1, from coordinate 23,171,418 downwards.
ATAAATTTCATTTTCTCGGATAATATCTGAATTGCTTGATCCTGGGAGGCTGGAAACAGGACCTCCTAAAATACACACACACTATAACCGGATCGTGTCCCATTTCTTTTATCCAGGTTTATATCCAGTACATGAAATTCGCGAGGCGGGCCGAGGGCATCAAATCCGGGAGAATGATTTTCAAGAAAGCCAGAGAAGATCTGAGGACCCGCCATCATGTATACGTCACAGCGGCCTTAATGGAGTATTACTGCAGCAAGGTTAGTGTGTGACGGCCTGTGTATGTTATCTGTATGAGTGTAGAACAGACAAATGGAGAATATGTTTGGGAGCAGTGGCGCACACAGGGGGGGTTTCTGAGTCTCTAGAAACCCCCCCTGCGCTAACTAAGTGGCCACTGTCCTATACAGCAGCCGCGGCGCTGTCAAAGAAGCATCCGCGGCAGTGCTGTAGTGTATACAGCACCGCCGCGGACGCTTCTTAGACAGCGCCGCGGCTGCTGTATAGGACAGAGCTGACGAAACGGAGCTGCATGCGCAGCAGCTCTCTCTCGGGTTTTTTTTGTTTTGTTTTTTTGGGTCGGGGGGGGGGGGAAACCCCCCAACAATCCTCCGTGCGCCCCTGGGGAGTATATATGTGGAAGGCCTCTCTCCTCTGTATGTAGGATATGCATTTCTGGGGGAGGCATGAGAAGGAGTCTTTCTTTTTTCACCTTGTTTATAAAATTATTTTAAATGCCTTTGTGGTCTTTACCATTAGAGCTTGTCTCTATTGCTGTTTATAGCAAGAAGTAACAATAGTGCCACCTCCAGGTCACGAGGGGTTACTGCATTCTATTAATGTACACCTCTCCCTTACACGGTGGAGACAGTTACTTTGTGGGCCGGCCCACTATTCATGGGAATGCAGCCTCTCCGTTTCCTAGGAACCGTTTACCTCAATGAGGCAAGAAGTGACAGTGACGTCAATGAGGTCTGGTGAATGGATGGGGTTATGTTCTTATGGATACTCTACAAAGTAGCCGCCTCCACTATATGTGATGTAATAAATTGGAAGATTAAAACATTTATTGTTATGTAAAATAATAAATGGTAAGTAAAAGTTCCCATACCATGAGCATGTTTGCTGTTGTATGTTAGCGTCTTATGTATATTGCCTACAGAATGAACATAAATGGCTTCCTGCAGTGTCCAATAGGCGTCTTTCAGTGAGAAAGGTTTACCGCAAACACTTATATTAAAACCCTTTATTTTTGAGAAGGTTATGAAGCGTTTACATGTTAGTGAACGCTGCTAGCAGCTCTTTGATCTAACTCAACTTGCATTCTAGTTATCTGGTCCTTTAATATACTACTTAAATGCAGCTTTTCTCTTACAATATTAAGCAAATGTTCCTTTTTTTTTTTTGTTCATCAACACAGTTTTAAGTCTGAACCAATGGCTTCTCTTACAGGACACGTCGGTGGCCTTCAAGATTTTTGAGTTAGGGTTGAAGAAATACGGGGATATCCCAGAATATGTTCTGGCTTATATTGATTATTTATCTCACCTCAATGGTAAGTTCTAGGTATATGTGGTGATCTTGTTATACGTTTTTAGTAACTGCGCGGTGTATGACTGGTCACCATATCTCACTGTCAGTCATAGTCACACGTCATTCACTCCGGACCTGGGTATCGGCAGAATTAGAGGAAAAATATTTAGAAATAATTATTAAAGAGAACATTGAGCAAAGTATAAAATAAATGGGAAGTGGGAGTGGTCAGCGGAAGCCTCTGTGTGCCAATCAGACCTGAGCTGTGGGGCCTGTTTATAAATCCAGCCAGCCTTAATAGTATGCAGAAGGTAACAAGTCTGAGTTTGACTTCATTTTTTCATTCTACTACTGTTATGTCAGTTTATTTGTATATTCTGATGGGGTTTTTTTAAGTAGAATCTTTTATTTGTATTTCATTTATAGAGGAAGTTGTATTGATAATTTTTTTTCTACTTGCAGAGGACAACAACACTAGGGTATTATTTGAACGAGTTTTAACATCAGGGAGTCTGCCCCCTGAGAAGTCTGGGTATGTGTACTTGACGTAATGAATACACTTTTTTTTTTATTTTGCGCATAATGTATTGGGCAATCTCATTACCTTCTGATCTTACAGTATCTGAACATACAGGAATGTTTCAGTGTTTCATACAACATTTAATTGGTCATTGAACTGTGCCATTGCAGTAATATTGTAGAGTGTACGTATTTATTTTGTATGTTCTGTAAGATCTGTTATTACACAAACTCCAAGTGATGGGATTACTGTCCAGTGATCCGCTGGTTTCCCCTGTGTATGGTGCACACAGATGGGACACACACTCATATGATAATGTGGATGTATTTTGGGTAGGCTGGGACACATTATTTGGAATTGGGGAGATGTTTTACCTGTATATACGCTGTACTTTACACACATAATATAGTATTTGCCTAATACAAATCTTCATTTGGTTTCTTCAGTGAAATCTGGGCGCGATTCTTGGCATTTGAAAGTAATATTGGTGATTTAGCGAGTATTCTGAAAGTGGAGAAGCGGAGATACACTGCATTCAAAGAAGAGTACGAGGGGAAGGAGACTGCACTGCTGGTTGATAGGTACAAGTTCATGGATCTCTACCCCTGCTCTGCAAGTGAACTTAAAGCTCTGGGATATAAAGTACGTGTTATAGGGCTCCATGTACTTAGTGTACCTCTGACTTCATTGTTCTGCTAAACCCCTCTGTCTGTCCCCTGTGGTTTCACTCACTCCTTCCCCCTCTTTTTACTTTTGTTCTTTACCCTCCTATTTCCCCCTTCTATCTCTACCCCTTTTCTCTTACTACCTCTTCAAAGACTCATTCATCTGACTCCCTCTCTCTGTCCCGCTTTTTCCATTTGTCTGTCTCCCTCTCGCTGTCTGTCTGTCTCTCTGCCTCTCCCTCTCTCTCTCTGTCTGTCTCTCTGCCTCTCCCTCTCTCTCTGTCTCTCTGCCTCTCCCCCTCTCTCTGTCTGTCTGTCTCTCTGCCTCTCCCTCTCTGTCTGTCTGTCTCTCTCCCTCTCTGTCTGTCTGTCTCTCTCTCCCTATCTCTGTCTGTCTCTCTCCCTCTCTCTGTCTGTCTCTCCCTCCCTCTCTCTGTCTGTCTGTCTCTCCCTCCCTCTCTCTGTCTATCTGTCTCTCCCTCCATCTCTCTGTCTGTCTGTCTCTCCCTCCCTCTCTCTGTCTGTCTCTCCCTCCCTCTCTCTGTCTGTCTGTCTCTCCCTCTCTCTCTCTGTCTGTCTCTCCCTCTCTCTCTCTCTCTGTCTGTCTCTCCCTCTCTCTCTGTGTCTGTCTCTGTCTCTCTCCCTCTCTCTCTGTGTCTGTCTCTGTCTGTCTCTCCCTCTCTCTCTGTGTCTGTCTCTGTCTGTCTCTCCCTCTCTCTCTGTGTCTGTCTCTGTTTGTCTCTCCCTCTCTCTCTGTGTCTGTCTCTGTCTGTCTCTCCCTCTCTCTCTGTGTCTGTCTCTGTCTGTCTCTCCCTCTCTCTCTGTGTCTGTCTCTCCCTCTCTCTCTGTGTCTGTCTCTCCCTCTCTCTCTGTGTCTGTCTCTCTCCCTCTCTCTGTCTTTCTCCCTCTTTCTCTGTCTCTGTCTCTCTCCCTCTTTCTCTCTCTCTCCCTCTTTCTCTGTCTCTGTCTCTCTCCCTCTTTCTCTGTCTCTGTCTCTCTCCCTCTTTCTCTGTCTCTGTCTCTCTCCCTCTCCCTCTCTGCCTCTCTCCCTCTCCCTCTCTCTCTCTGCCTCTCTCCCTCTCTGCCTCTCTCCCTCTCCCTCTCCCTCTCTGCCTCTCCCTCTCTCTCTGTCTCTGTCTCTCTGCCTCTCCCTCTTTCTCTCTCTCTCTCTCTGCCTCTCCCTCTTTCTCTCTCTCTCTGTCTGTCTCTCTGCCTCTCCCTCTCTCTCTCTGTCTGTCTCTCTGCCTCTCCCTCTCTCTCATTATATAATTGTAATATCAACTCCTTTTTCCAGGATGTCTCTCGTGCCAAAATGACATCTATGCTCCCAGACCCTGTGATAACTCCTTCAATAGCTCCTTCCTTAAAGGACGAGGCTGATAGGAAACCCGAGTACCCCAAACCAGATACCAGCCAGATGATCCCTTTCCAGCCAAGACATCTAGCGCGTAAGTCACTATCCAGACCAAGACATGAAGGCCAAGGGAAGTGGCTTATAGAGGAGAATAGTAACACACTGACAGTCATAGCTCTGCTAATGGTACAATGCTTGGTAACATGTAATGGGCTAGTTCAGCAGACATTCATGTCAGTCAGCTTCTGTATGTGGCAGGTGTTGTAAGTGTGATTTACATCTGTCTCAATAAGAACTGATTACACAAAACAATCTTAAACTCACAATGTTTATATTCCCATATTTCAGACTTTTGATGCACCCAAATTAACAGGATAAGGAGGAAACAGCTCCTATAACTGTTCTGCTTTAGCAGTAAAATGAAGTGTGGGTGTATTTTATGACCTGAGCAAACAATCATTACACGGGGCTGTTGTTTTATTTCACGGTTATCGGAGCCCTATGCAGGCTGCCTCCATCTATGTGGGCAGTAATCGTTCATCATTTACAGACCATTTCCCTATAATCTTAAACATTGAAAGACACAAGGGGTGTTGCAGAGTAACGGAGGTATATAATGCCCAGGATGACACCTGTATGGTATCTTCCAGCTCCTGGACTTCACCCTGTGCCTGGAGGGGTGTTCCCAGTGCCTCCCGCTGCTGTGCTATTGATGAAGTTACTTCCACCGCCTTTGTGCTACCAGGTTAGTGATTGGTCTCTTCCTCTTTTATCCATTGTTCTATGCTTACATTCTAAACCAGTGATCCCTGACACCTGTGGGCTTTAATAAAACAAAGAGCCAAGATGATCCTGTTGGCTCTATTTATGTTTTTTACCCTTTTCTCCCTTATGTATTTGCTTACTGGAAATAATTTGAAATGACTGTAGATTAATATAAGTATTATGGGACATTTTATATTTCCTATGAAGGTGTTGGTAAGCCTGCTTGCTGACATGCAGCAGTGTGTCATTGGAAAATGAAACCGGCAATAGAAGCCGCATAGAATTCTTTCATCGATCACCTTTACCCTGACACCCACATCGTGTTTCCATCAGTGAATATTCCAGGTGTGAGTTTTCATCACTGTTTTTCTCCTCACAGGGGCCTTTTGTGCAGGTGGATGAACTCATGGAAATCTTCCGCAGGTGTAAGATTCCAGATAGTAAGTATGGTAAATATCTTGCTGAAAATAATCAATATGTACATAAGTAGTTTGCCTTGGAACAGGCCAGGACTTGTCCAGTAGAATTCAGACCAGTGTGGGATCATGTGCAGCGTCAGGAGAGTCGAGTGGTCCGATAACCATCCTATGTTCAGAATGAAATGTCTGGGATTATTCACCCCTCTCATTAGATGTGTGCTGAGAATTGTGGTGTAATCCCATCACATAACTTATTTAACACTAAATATATGTGTTGTTTAGTGTGCAAGAAAAATATTTTGTCAAATTGTAAATATTATGGTTTTAAAATAAACAAAACTGCATAATATTGGCTGGTGAGGAAGACATCATTTTGAGTTTTGTATTTAAAATAAAGGAAATGCTTCTAAATGATATTTACTGTATATCTGACACAGAGTCCACCGTTTACAGCGTGCCCCATATGTTAATCACTCATCTCAGAGATGCCGCTCTCCCACCATTCCTGTCCGTCGGGTCGCTGCTCTCCCCGCCATTCCCGTACCTCTAAGCTCCGGCCTAGATCCTCTAGGGCCTAGATCCTCTAGGCCTTATTTACTATACTGTTTAGTATAGTAAGACCAACCTTGACCCTCGAGACCTTTTGAGAACCCCTCAAGAACTGTTATATCCTTCACGGATATAACAGAAATCATTCCAGACACTCTTCCCCTCAGTAAAATAAACTTGGACCTTCTAAGCACCTAAATAGACCATAATTTATACAATACAATCGTGGCAGTGTAGGAATGTATTTCCTATACCAGTGTGAACCTTCTTTCTCTTCTTACCTAGCTGTTGAAGAGGCGGTTAGACTAATTAGTGGCGGCCAAGCTGATCTGATCCTAGAAGGAAACGGCCCTATGGAGGTAAACACCCTGATTAATAAATCCCTTAAGAGACCCAATGAAGATTCTGACGACGATGAAGAGAAGGGAGCAGTCGTACCACCAGTCCACGACATCTACAGAGCTCGGCAGCAGAAGAGAATTCGGTGAAGCGGTTCCAAAACCAGGAACGTTCTATAAAAGAGACAAACAGACTTTTTATCAACCAATCTCTTTCTTTTTGCCTCGAACCTTCTGCTTTAAGGACAACAATGTTGTTACAAGCATCCTGAAAGTAACTTAGCATCGGTGCCTGTACACCCCACAAGCTGAAAAAGAGAAGAAACAAAATAAAAACCACGTTCATAGGGAAGGACAAAGTCTTGAAATGTACATACTCCTTGGTTTTCATTATCTGTGTTTTTATGTACAATTGGAAGACTCGTTGGGACTCCAAGGTTTTATTTTAAAAACTGGACAGCTTATAATTGTGACCATTTTTGTTTTTTTAACTCATACTTCGAGTTGTTCTTGATCCCCCCCCTCCCCTCTTGGCTTATTAATTTTATTTGTGAAAGTATACCAGACACTGTATTTTTTTTTTCTTTGTTCTTTTAATTTGCAGCTTAGAGTGGATTTACATTCCTGAACACCAGAGGGTGCTGCAACCTTATGCCTTGTTTGTTTGGTTTTTATAAGTAAGAAACAGCTGCTATTTTAAAACAACACTGTAAGATGGGAAACCAGTATCTCCATCATGAAACACTTTATTCTGCGCCGTTTGTCCCCTTTCTGAATTGCACAATTTAACCTGTTCATATCAATGAATTGTTTTGTTTAGTGCTAGTATCCGCTGTGACGCGCTGCAGAAGATTTCAGGGAACTTCCCTAGAGCAGAGAGCGTTTATAGTGCAAAATCCACTCTTATTTCTTTTTTTTTACCTTCATATACTGTTATGTGACCGGCTGTTTGATACACAGCACTTGTTTTTCCATACAATGAATAAAAACATTAAACCAATCTGTCTTGTGTTGGGGTTATTGTAAAGCTATGTTATGTTTTAACTCCAATTTGATGCAAAAAAATAAATAAACAATGAACATAACATACCGTTCCCAATCTCTTAGCATCAGGCGGCTATTATGGTTCATAATACCAGGCACTTACCTTTGACAGCCAGATTCCAGTTAGGTCACCTTCTGCGTCATCTTGAAAGCTGCCACATGGGGCAGCACTCTCACCTTAGCGCCTGCAGGTAAATGTCTAGTCCAGACTTGGCTAACCTGTGGCACTCCAGGTGTTGTGAAACTACAAGCCCCAGCATGCTTTGCCAATATATAGCAGCTTATTGCTGGAAGGGTATGCTGGGACTTGTAGTTTCACAACACCTGGAGTGCCACAGGTTAGCCAACACTGGTCTAGTCCATACAATGTGTATTGTTTGTTCTGTGCAGATGCTGGGCGCTCTTTTCACAATTCCCTGAGATTATCAAAATTTTCCGATCCGTTCTACAAAATATTTATATCATTTGGCTACTGGAATTTGGCTTCGTGTTCCTGGTCCTAATCCAACCACACAGCATTATGAATTGTCTGTCGTCATGGCCCAATGGAAGCTGCAATTTTAACGGAGAATAGAGCCAGAAAGTAATGTATTATTTGCTTACACGTATGATAGGCTTTCAGATCTTACACTACATATGTATTTTATATACTATGCAAAATACAGATTTTCTTAAATAAATTGCATCCAATTTGGCAACACGCTCTGAGTGTTCATCAGGGTGGGCGAGGCTTGATGCCATCCACATTTTCAACCGGGTCGGGACAAATCATAAGATGATGCAATCCACGTCTTCAAGGAACCTCCCTGCCCGTGCTGCAAGGAAGGAAGGCTCCCTTCTAGGAGATCCACTTCTCTCAGGAGGTCTGATTCTAGTTTGTGGGGAATCTCTTGGACATTTTCGGAGACTGAGCAATTATAGTTATAATGTGAAGTCCCCTCAAAATCGGAGCCCGAGATACAAATTGACTATAAAAAAAACCATTATGCATCCTTCTGCACGAAAATTGTCCATTCCTTTTCCTCCTCCATGCCGGCCATTGCTTATGGCTTATATCTTACTCAACTGAGCAGAGACCGGGGAAAAAAAATGGGACACCCTTTTCCAGTACTCTTGGAGAGAGGAAATGGACCTCTCAGGATTCAATTAGAAAAAAGTATGCATGATGTGTCTCCAACGACCTTGGAAACACTGCGCGTATTTTTATTAGCGAAATCTTCCCTGACTTTTACTTGTGCCCCATAGAGGTGCAAGTGACAGTGTATATTTTTACTGTACCAATGGTAAAAATACACAGCAGGAACATTGTGGCTAATTGAATCTCCCCCAAGTCTCATAACCACATATGTGGTCCCTGTGATAAAGATTTACATAATAATTATAAGGAAGCCCTATGTATGACTTGTGTTCCACAAAGCTCAAATGCATTGCAACCCCTGGAATGATTTTTAAAGAATTAATTGAATTGATGAAGTATTTTGTAGAGAATGTTCAGGTTAGACAAGGGGTTAAAAGGTCCCAGTCTGCTGTCCAATTCTATACACATCAATTTGTAGTAATATCTTATTACCAGGTCAGATTATTTTGTCATGTTAAACCCTTCATGCGCAGACCACATTTCATAATTTCGCTATGCATTCAAACTGATAACTAACTGTACTACGCGCTTCACTGACATCTCCATTTGTGATCCTGAAGCCTGTGGAAGAGGGTATCTCTTTAAAACACATACCAAAAGGTTTGTGCAATTCTAGAGAGCTGGGAGCTTGTAGAGCGAACGTGGAAAGTAGCCTTTAAATTGTTTAGATGTGATTATTATTTTATTGTAAGAGCAATTTTATACAAACTATTAATAAATCAATGTAGTTCATACCTTGTCCAACACCCTCTATTTTGACTACTGTGTGTTGACTCACAATTTATGGGGCATTTAAACAGAACACCCACCTGCTGTCCGGGTTGAGCCGATTAATAAATTGCGGTTATTCATTACGTTAAACTGCGTGTTGGTCATTAATCTGTTTTTATTCTGCTTGGGGAAACACTGCTTCCCTGGCGTGGTGTAGAAAACTTCATTGCAGATCCAGCGATTCCCCCTTCACACTTAAGGTAATTTTGGTCTCCAGATACTCATCTGTGGGGTCGGGTACGATATGGCGACAAACTGTCGACATTCATTCTGACATGTTTAAAATGTTGACATTGTGATTGTTGACAGTCACAATGTTGACACTTAAACGGCAATGCCAGTGGTATTAACCCCAACCCCCCCACACACACACAAAAAAAAACAACCAATCTGCCGGCACGATACAGTAAGAGATTAACCCTTGTGCTGCCAGCCTAGGCTGATACTAGTAAAATCAAGGGGACAAAGCGTAGGGTTCCCCTGATTTTGCTAGAGCCAGCACTAGGTGTGCCAGCCGGGGCTGGTGGCACTATAGAAGGGGAACCCGCAGAGTGTGATGCCCCTGCCATAATGACAACCAGACCCGGACTGGATTCCTCAGGGAAAATCGGCCCACAAGAAAAAAAAAATCAAGAAAAAATCCACAGTATTTAATATAAATATATAAATAAATCTAACGGGAGACCACACCAGACACAGGTTTTATATTTCATAGAATAAAGTTCAGATTTATTGATAGACACTTTACACAGTTAGATTGAAAGTTCATCTCTGTACACAAAGTACATTCTGTCAGCATATACAATTGATAGATGAATGCTCGTTAAAACAGATTTTTATTACACAAATATGCCATTTCTATCACCCACACACAGGGACGGTGTCCATTCCCAGTCAGCTTATCCACTGACTGGGAACGAGAGGTGATCACATGTATATTAGCAGCTCCTAGTCCAGTGTTGGCTAACCTGTGACACTCCAGGTGTTGTGAAACTACAAGTCCAGCAATAAGCTGCTATATTATGGCAAAGCATGCTGGGGCTTGTAGTTTCACAACACCTGGAGTGTCACAGGTTAGCCAACACTGTCCTAGTCAATGGATAGGCGGAGCATACAGATATTGGTTCAGCCCACAAAATGGCTACTTCCACTGTAAGCAAGTAAAAGGTACATTGTAAATATCAAAGATAAAAGTTTTACCAGACAAAATAGGGGAAACGTAACAAAAATATTTATGTGGGGTCAGAAATTGTATCACAGCAGCACAGAATTCTATGTGATTGGGCAGAGCATGTTTCTTGAGTATACAATAAGTGTCTCTTGCTTTTAGTACATATTTAGATATGGAGGAAATCAATTATGGTTGCAGTGCACAATATGGGTGCGTACACTGATTGAGCAGCAGTTGATTGGGGATTAAGTCAAAGTTGATTCTAACGTTAGAAATATTTTGAAAACAAACAAAAAAGTGATCATGAGCAAACTGGAAGCCAGACGCGAACAGCTGGTTGGATATGGATAGATCCAGTTTAGTATGACCACAAGACAACCAGATCTGTGCTCAATGAGATTGTACAGATCCAGACACTTGCGTCTAATGACCAAATCACAATGGGACACACACAGCCATTTACACCGTTCTGCAGGCAAAGCGCTCAAAACCGATTCGGATGCTGTGTATTTAGAGAAGTTCTACAGCAGATAAGATTATAACCTCAGTGGTCTCTACTGGATGTTATTAGAAGTATTTTTGCTCAATCAACAAAATAAAAAAATTGTGTATCTACATGAATACTGCCCACAGGCATAAAAGTTATTTTATTGGAATATGGTGAGTGCTGCAACAACTATTTCCTTCTTGCTAATGAATATACAGACTTCTTGTCAGTGGCGGTTCAAGCACCGGGTCGGGACATGTATTGTTGGGCAATGTTGTAACGTTTGACCCTTACCTAACCAACCAGATTGGCTTACCTGCCCCGAGTGCTTGGGGTACCTGAATCTACATTTTTCAGGTTCTCTCTTTATAAAGGATCATGAAGACAGCAGTTAAGTTGCATTTAGTTAACGTAACCAAACATTAGGCCTAGTTCACAAAGGCCTTTTTTATCTTTCTTATTTTAAACACTTTTTATAAACAAAATAAAACTTCCAAATTGTTTTTTGTGCATCATCCAAGAACACAAACTGATACGAACCGGTTCCTCATGCTGGGACAGAGAGTTTTTAAAAGGAAAAAAAAAAACCACAGTGTAAATCTCTTACATAAAAGTCTTTGAGGAAGTAAATTAGATGCCGTCTACAAGCATTTTGGAGATATGCAAACTGCCTCCATATAACTAAAAAATTGTGTACAATCCTTATAGGAGAAAGGCAACCAATCAGCAGACACTTACAGAATCGCCAAGGGTGGCACCATTGGAACGGCAGACACAATACCTGCGAGGTGGATGGATTGAGACAGATATCCGGGATTGCGATATAATAATGATAGATCATTCCAATTACAATGGAAAACATCACCACTGTTTGATTATAACAGTATAATTTACTGGTGTCTGTCAGTAACATTGCTTATGGATGACAGAATTACCATTAATCACCTTCTTGATGGCAACACATTGTTTTTGCAGATATACTGCAGACCACATACAACTCTCCAGTCACTGGCTACCAATAGCCATAGGAGTATTATAGCAACTTGAGAACCACAGATTACGCTATTCTCTGGCCAGCTGGACTACAAGTCCCACAATGCCTCCACAAAGATAGAACAGGCATCTCAATATTACATCCCCTTTAAAAGCTGTGCTCATCTATTACAAAATAAATATTATATGACAGACTTCAGCGTCTGTTCTTTGGAATCAACACTGCATTGACAACGTTTTCATAACACACAGGTAAAATGTTTTAAAAACAAATGCAGACGGACAAACAACTTGTACTAAAAACCCACCAAGAATGGAAAGGTTTCCCCCACATATAATAACTTGTTTTGACACATAAATACAATATTTAGCTTGAAGTGGAAATCGCAGCAATATGTATTAAAGATTCAAGACTGAAAGACTGAGGTAAGTACCTCAGAGGAAGACACAGCGCATGTGACTTTCCGGTAAATCTGGTAGTTTAAGGAGTTCTTTCAGTTTTTCTTTGTGAAAAATATGTATATCCTGACTGAATTAGGAGATTGGTGTTAGGAAGACGATGGGGCTTCCATAAGCCAGGCGTCTGAACACAGAGGAAGCAGCCATCTTGTGTGCTGAACCACTAACTGCTGCAATTAGATCATTCATTCCTACTGGATGAATACTCTAAATGTTGGTTCAGCCTACAAAATGGCTGCCTCTGCTAAGAGTGGGGTTTAAGGGCTCGCTCAAACCTGTGTTTTGGCTGCAGAATCCGCTACATGCAGTTATGTACAATCAACACAGAGATGGTCAAGCGCAAAATGGCAGAGATGAAAAGCTAAAATGTTACTGGTGGCGATGTGCACCTAGATTTACACCACGCCGTACGGGTTTTAGGAGCTAGATGGCGGCATTTTAAGAAGAGAAATTTGCAATAGGAGGAATTGGGGGTTGTGGAGCGAGATCATTGAAATTAGATAAAGAGATGGAGCATTTTTAAGGGGTGTTCCACTCAGAAAAGGGCATTCATTTTGCATCAGCTCAGAGCTGGTTTCATACTATACTTTTAATGAGGTGGCATGGTGGTTAGCATTGCTGGGATCATGAGTTTGATTCCAACCATATCTACGTGGTGTTTGTATGTTCACCTCGTGTTTGTGTGGGATTTCTTCCACAGTCCAAAAACATACTGGTAGGTTAATAGGCTACTGATAAAATGCACCCTAGAGAGTGAGAGTGTGAGTTAGGGAATTTAGATTGTAAGCTCCAATGGGGCAGTAACCGATTTGAATGATTACTTATGTTCTGCACAAAGCTGCGTAATATGATTGGTGCAGAGAATTGCATTTATTTAATAATAAAAAAAAAAAAAAATCTTCAAATGCACAAAGTACCATGTAATAGAGGCAGCCCGATCTCTGTCCAAAAGCACACTGAAAACACCGATCTCCCAAATCAGTGCGGCTTTCACAGAGTTTCCCAGACTCCAGTCTCTACCAGAGATGAAATATCTATGTGGGATAGATAGTAGGATCCTCTGATCTTGTCCTTTATGTGGGAATTCCAATGTCTGGGAGATTAACGTGTCAGTGATAGAACATTGTGTCCCGTACACTGGAAGCTATGTAACAAAGAGCAGCTATGACAGGACATCCTGGCTTCTCATCTCCGTCAATCTATTGATCGCAGGCTCAAGGCCGGGGATCTTGTTTGTTCAGTATCTCGCTCAGGATTGAGTCATAGTACGGACTAAACACCATCTTGTTATAGTTGACAAGGCGCAGGAATTTCACAGCCATCTCTTCCAGTTCTTTCTGGATGGGACCCAGCCCTCCGGGCAGTACAGGGATAGATCTCTGGTTGGTGGCGGACAGGTAGCTCAGTAAAAACATCTGGACCCTGGAGTCTGCAAGAGTCATGTAAACACATTACTGTAACTTATCTCAGCTGGAGTCTGTGCAAAACAGCCTATTACAGAGAAAATAATATCTATATCCAACTCCACATCACCCTGGGTTTCCCTTTCTCTATAACTCTTTGTAAACTATCAGGCATTTACAGTCATTTTCTAAACTGTACTAGAAAAACGTCGGACATCATCTGATTGGTGGCTAAGTGTTCCAGGACCTTTTTCTGCGTGCCTGTGTTCGTTTAGGCCATAAAGTTGTTTTTTTTTCTCTTTCAAACGTGCCTGCACCATCTTTAAAGAATAGTTTGGCCCAAAACTGAAAATGAAGTTCTGGGTGGAATATCCGAAAAAACGAATACACAGGAGTAAACTTGTGTGGTTACCCCTAGTAACGGAATTAGAATGTTACTTTCTAAACAGCGCTAGATAAAGGACATTTAGAATCCGATTGGCGATTGTGAGAAACGAGCCTTGTTAGCATGTACAACGGTTTTCATTCACGTCCATTAGTGAGTAGAATTGCTGATATCTGTTGCTATCACTATAAGGGAGCACTGCCTAATGGCGGAATTATGTGGAGGGGGAATGAACAATATGCCAGACGCCAATAGAACACTTCCCCTATTAACAAAGTTATGATACAAAGATGTAGAACAGCTGTTCAACTACAATGTACATAACACCACTTCTATTAATAATATGCATTAAATACAGCATGACTAGTTCCTCCCATGCAGACAAATCATTCTATCACTGCTGAGACAACGTCATAGAAAAAAAAAAGGTCAAATAAATAAATATATGTTACCGATTACTCGGTGTATCTGGTTGGAAGGCGATGCAGCGCTCTGAATCTGCCCTTTAAGACATTCCTCTCTCTCTGTGGAGAAGCTGGGGGAGCCATGTTGACTGAGGTAGCTGTTCACTTCCACACACATCTTCTCACCGAGCGTAGCCAGCGCCTCCTCTGTCTTCACATAACTAAGGGTGGCATGACAGGAACGGAACATTAATGGACTCCATTATTGACACATGTATGTTGTTTTACAAATGTAAACCCCAATATACTGTATAGTAGGTGAGAAGAGACAATGGCCACCTGACTACTTTCTGCTCTGACACAGAAACAAGCTGTGTAATGTGTTGAAACCACTTTAGCTTTAATTCAAACTGGTTTCCATTTGTAACAAAGTTTGAAAATCATTGCCTTATGTTGTCTTATCAGCTGTCCATCAAGCCTATTTAAGGCACATTTGGGTGCGGCTCACAAGCCAGCCCTTGCTGGATGTAAACCCCTACACCTGGGAGGAGAGTGCATCTGATCTTAACTACATTTTAATGGTGTTTGAAGCATAAATCAGTGTAGGACCTGCACAGAATGAGGTGCCCTTGACGCTGGGATGCAGGCTTAATAGTTTTGATCAAAATATGAACCAGTACCTCATGTTTTCATTTTGCTAGATACACACAGATATGCCGTGTTAAGGATAAGCGCTGACAACAATTGTCTTTAAGTCTGAAAAGCAGTTTGAATGTGAAATCTGCTCGTGTGACACCATTTACAATGAAATGGATCTAAGGCAATGACCGAAGTGACAGTCATCTTGTCCAATCAGAAAATTGCTATCATGTCAGTCCGCGGTTTGAAGTGCTCTCGTGGCTCCTCTACAGTACAGCAATGACCACAGGTCAAGCTGCATCAAAGGGAGTACAATGAGTTATTGGGTAGGAGGGGTTCTGTATCCCCTCAATGTGGTAGAAATCTATCCAACCAACCAGTCTACTTACGGAGTCCCCACTCCCTTCAGTAACAGACTGATGAGATTTTTCATTCTGTCCATAAAGCCAGGAAGACCCGAGACAGCAGGACCTGCAGAATTGTGTATTATCAGGAGCAAAGTCCCCTGCAGGGTAAACTGCGTCAGTTCCAACTTTATCTCCTGGAACCGGATCTGGTCCATCACCACAGTCTAGAATAGAGTAATAGAACACAGCTATAGCTAGAAGAATGCCAATACAGAACGTAAAGCAATGAAACGACACAGGAAGCCCCTACATTTATATATGCATTCTAACAAAACAATTGCCAATTAAGGCGGAATAACCATATATTGTGTTTTTTCCAGATATATTGCAGTTACTGGCTGCTAACTATTCAGCTGTATTCTGTACTGCAGGATGTGATCTTCCAGTGTTTTCATGTCTGTTACTTGTTCAAGTAAAGTTCTGCTGTGACCAGACATTTATAACAATGGTCAGTACAGTTTGTAGAAATATAGGGGGTTCTGCTCATTAAATTCCTGCTGCTTTATTCTTGTACAGGTTTTCTGTGTGAATGGATCTATAAATGGGCGTCACACTGGGTGCCAGACTCACACCACAAATCACAAACTGAGCCATGAGTGGAAGTGGGCAGTCAGGGAGCAGTTTTAACATCATATTACCTTTAAAAACCCAACACCATATTTTGGGGTTTACTTCGTATTTACACCGATATTGTTGCCACTGATGGACACTCCCTGTTCTATAATAATAATGGCCTCAGGGGCCACAGGACTGAATGAACCATTGGAATATCAGGCATGGTATATGGTGGTCATTCATACCTCTGGGAAGGGTCTTTGCTCATGGTCCCAGGTGAGAAGTTTGATGAAGCCATTATTTAATACAGAGACGGGACCCAGTGACCCAGCAGATGCTCCCTGGGGGACAGGGCTCTTAGCACGCAGGTCATCAGCGGCTTCCTGAAGCCAACTAGTTGTATATTCCAAAAATTCTAGAAAATACAGAAAGAAAAGGAAAAAAAAGTGTTTCAAATTGTGTTATGGAAAAAAACATTTTGGATATAAAAATGTATTTCATATAGAGGTAAATTTTACACCCCAATATCCTGCCATTTGACAGAAGGCCGACATCACAACTATTGGGGACTCTGAGTGATAGATAGTGGAAGGAGCAGTCTGTGTTGTCTCTATTCCCCTCCTCACATCATGTCACTGCCTCTGTCACATGCAGACCTGTCCTCACTAACACATCACTCATCTCCTGATATACTCTGTGCTGCTGGGGACCCTGCTCTTTCCACTATATAACTCAGACTTCCTGCTGCCTCCATTCCACTCCTTACATCATGTCACTGCCCCTGTCACATGCAGTCCTGTCCTCACTATTACAATGACACAAGAGGACAGGCCACTGCCTCCCACAAGATCAGCACACTAAGCTATGGCTGTTATCCTAATGATATGATTGAGCATATTAAGGTGCTCAGACCCCAGCGAATTGCACCTTAAAAATTACACTACAGCCAATAGGGAGCCACGTGTGGTTACACCACAGCCAATAGTGTGCCGCGTGTGGTTCCACCACAGCCAATAGGGAGCCGCGTGTGGTTCCACCACAGCCAATAGGGAGCCGCGTGTGGTTCCACCACAGCCAATAGGGAGCCGCGTGTGGTTCCACCACAGCCAATAGGGAGCCGCGTGTGGTTCCACCAACCCACTGTGATAACGTCTAAACAGAAGTCTCACACATACTCCCAGTCCTCCAGGAAGCTTTGCACTCCGCTACTGTGGTATAATGGAAATTAAACACTTTACAATATGTTGTGGAGGAGCTCTGACAATCAGAATAAGGCCCTGAGCAGGACCACCCATATAATGAAAGGATAGGGGTTGTATCCTCTTAAATTGCTAAATTAGACACAATGGACATACAGAAAAACAGATACTATGGCCATTCTCCAAAGACAGTGTTTCTGTTTTCTTTACCAATTCTGGATAAGACTGTGGAGCTAATTGTTCTATAATTACTGTGTGAGCCAGGATTAACAAAAGGCCGCAAGCACAGCACACAGCTCTGTTGTTTCCCTAAGGAACCGATCACGTTGCTTTAATTTAATCAACCTGAAGTCTTTACTTGCCACTACTTTGGGGTGGTCTTTGTTTGGGGGAGAACGGGGTACAAAGACCCCCACAAAGTAAATGGAAAAAACACAATTAACTCTTTACATATCAAGAAATATCAATATTGCCTAAAATACGCTACAAAAGTTAAAAAGTAAAAATAAACTATGAAACACCAAAATCAGCTTCTACATTAACACTTATGAGCAGTGAGAGATACAGAGCCCTTTTCACACCTCATATACTAATGTACAACTTGTCACTTACTGCATATATTGTGTATAGGTTATATGTATGTTAGGTATATATCAAGCATTAGATCTGTCATGTGACAAAAAGGAATCTGAATCCTGTGTTTATACTGGAACCACCTTCAAAAAGCCGGCGCTCAAATCCATGTCCTCCATACCCTTTGTTTTCATGTCTGCACTTATTTTATCTACCTTGTATATCCTTGTTTTATGTTTGTACTATACGTCCCTACTATACCGCACTGTTGCACCTTACAAATCTACGGTAATAATAATAATAAATACTGGAAGACTTCCGATTTCCTTATAATTTACAATAGAGTAACTTTATCCCACATATATTTCTTTTAATATTCTTGCTTTACAAACAAACTATTCAACGGTTGAGTATTTTTTATTTTTTTTTGTGCTTTTGTACAGTGTATCTATGCTCCATAAGTACTTGTTCTTTAAAGTACCACCCAATATAAAACTGTAAAATACAAGACATGAGGACGTCATACTTGGCTGCTTTTCAAAGAAATCCTGGAACTTCTTTCTCTCATACTCCACGGACTGTTGCATCAAATGTGGCCGAATGGTGCCGATTGCAAAGTTGGCCATGTCTAATTTCATCAGGTCTAGGACCGCAAAGATGGCTCTGTGGAACAAGAAGGACAGACACTATTACTGTCCCATACAAACGTGTATCGCCCACACACTCCCTCCTAGAACGCCGTAAACCCCGGTGACGGCATAACTGGGGTTTCTGTATAGGAGAGTGGCCCTAGCCACCATCACTGGGGGGTTTCCTGCCAACGACAGCCTGGGACCTCTAAACATCGAGAACATTAATCTCACTAGAAGACACCCCTGCCTTCTAGAATGTAAGCTCCCGTGGGCAGGGTCCTCTCTACCCTATGTCTCATACGACAAGGATGTTATGTCTTAAGCTGAATCTTCTGCTGTTTGGTTACTCACATGGATGGTATTCGTACCGGTATCCATGCTAGCTGTAATTGCCATCTCCTCTTATTAAGTTTAATTGTGTTTATGTATCTGTTAATATGTTTATTATATTTATGTCATATCTGTAAAAGCCTTGTCAGGTCTTACGTAATCTATGGAACCCTATAAACAATGAAAATAATAAATACTTTTCTGTTGTTTTTGGCTTCTAACTTACTAAACACACTGATAATCTATAACCCTCCTATCTAACTTTGCCATATTAACTCTTAATCCTTTATAGTGGGCTATGGACATATTTAATATACTGAAATAACCTTCTGCCAGCTTAAGCGAAATTGAACTACTGTACAAAAAGATTTTGAATGAAAATAGCGGAAAATATAAATCTTCTCCAAACCATGTTCTTCTTCCAGATTAATAATCATTTAAGGAAATATGTGAATTGCAGAAAGACTTGTCTTGGCGACTGCAGACTCCCATAATGTGCTTTATTCGCTTGTGTGGACCGTTCATACTGT
The DNA here is from genome assembly GCF_038048845.1 of Mixophyes fleayi. Lineage (NCBI taxonomy): Eukaryota > Metazoa > Chordata > Amphibia > Anura > Limnodynastidae > Mixophyes > Mixophyes fleayi. Next base: position 23,152,155 of record NC_134411.1, on the reverse strand, counting down.
TCTTTAATCCTGGCGGTTCCCATTTTCAAAGCCAAAGATTTTACATTAAACAGTGAAACATTTTTAGTCTACAGTGATTTATGAGAGATTTGTGCAAAGAGTAAAACATGTTTGATTATATACACAAAAGACGATATTACCACGTCTTCCCAATAAATCTGTACGTGCAAGCCGTACGTACCGATTGCCAGAATGAGAACAGTCTTTTCTTTATGCACGCTTTAAAACATCGGACACACGTCAAAACAAAATATAAATCACAGAATGGTAAAAGCAACAATTATTGTGCTGCTATCGAAGGTAGATTATGCCCAAAACATTTCACCCCAGAGACAGGCTCAGACTTTAATGAGCCCTTGAACATACTTTACAATTGAAAATGTTGGTAACAAAAGAGAGTTACCATAATGTTCATTAAAAATTATTTCATATTTTTATATACTTTAAGCTATATAAGAAATGTAAATGTTGGTTACTGTATCCAGATTCCCTGGTGGACCCTTACTGAAACAGTGAGAGACGGGCAGTCTGTCTCTATAACACTTCATCTGCCAACCAGAAAAATTCTATCCTGCACTGAGGAGCTCTAATGAGGACAAAACAAGCTGTCTATAAATGGAATATTCTGTATCAGCACAAGCTAATGACTTGCTCAGCGAGTCAAAAGCCTGCCATGTAAATGACATTATCCAGAATGCTACTCTTCTGAAAAGGAGTGACTTAAGCTAGGTACACACTACACGGTTTTCGTCCAATAATCGGCTAAATCAGCCGACGTACGACCGCTCGTTCAAAAGTTGGGTCAGTGTGTGCAGTGACACGATGGTCGAAAGTCTGCCCAAATGGACGATTGTCGCCTCATTTGGTTGGTCGTACCGTTTAATATTTGCGTTCCAATCTCGTTTCCGCTGTGTAATGTGTATAAACTTCCGACCGATCCACAACAGTGAGTACAAAATTACAGTCATTGCTCACGACAACATGGCTGTAAAAAGTCGCTAAAGGGACGTCCGCTCTTCCCTTTATCGTCCTAAACAAGGCTAGTGTGTATGCAGTCCATGGACCGAGCGATCGGACCATCGGTCGCATGTAAAATTGCTCAGCATAAAAAGTTGGTGGAAAATTATGTAGTGTATACCCAGCTTTATTCTGCTTGTGGTCCAACACTGCATGCAAACAATGTAACACAATTATTAATGCATACAGTTTTACATCACTACGCTATGAGCAATCTGGAAATTTTGTATCCTATTTAGAAAAGAAATTAAAATATTTTTACTGTATATTACTTGTGTGTGATGCATTACACAACAATTGTAGTGTATGTATGTTAAAGAAATCATACAGATGTTTATCATAATATTGATACAGATCTTTAAAACATGATTCAGGTAAAAAACTAAGGAATTGTGTGAGAGAATACAATGCCATGTTTTATTGTTCATTAATATTAATTCCACCGTTTAAAATAAAAATTTAGAATGTGGTGAAATTAGATGATCTGGGGATCTGGATTCAGGGCTTTAAAAGCCCATTCCGGGGGCTCATCATTTGCATGAATTGGAAGTTTATGTGGAGGAGCTTTGACAATGAGAATAAAGCCCTAAGCAGGACCACTCATTGCCAAGCAACACATCAACGCGTCGGTTAATAAAACTTTGTTTATGCCGGCGGTTCCCATTTTCTTTCACCCCATAGGGTGGTGAAGGGATATCTGCGATGTGGTGGTACCGTAATTGCACTTTATGTGCGCTGTCAGCATAGCCGCGATCCCGACAGCTAATTGAATAATTCCCCTTAGGATGTAAACATGGTCCAGCATGAAGAATATACTCCCATTTCCACTATGTGAATTGGCTCTACTAATAAGAGCATTCATTACCTGAATAAGGCCACCGGCTCCTTAATGTCACGAAGCTTCTTGACCTCATCGTCTCGAGCTGGAGCACAGAGAGTCCCCATCATCCCTATTGTAAAGTCCGCTAGCTTGGGGATGTCCAGGGCTCCGTTCTCCGCTTCCTGCTTAAGGAGATCCAGGTCCAGGACCTCATTGATCTGATTCCTCAGCCGTGTGTGACCGGGTAACAAGAAGGAGAAGAGGGTCTTAAAGAGAATTAAATAAAAACACATTTTGTTACATTCCTGGAGTCCTCTACAGCTGTCTAACGCTGGCCGTAGACAAGACAATCCCGCCCCTCGGAGCAACCAGACAAGTATTCAGTATGGACACCGTTGTTTGGGTGCCAAATTGGAAAATCTCTGAGAGGATGTCCAGACAGATTGGGGAGAGAGGTTTGATCATGTGGTAAAGAAGGAATGAGTGGTACTTGGAAGGAGATATTTGCATTGAGACATGAAAAATTGTACAGTAACAGAAACAATAAAGAAATAGCAGCCGACGATGACTACAATGGAAAAGAAATAGACATATAGAAAAGAAGGAAAAAAGAAAAAAAAAAGAAAAGTTTAGTTAAAGGCTGCATTAAAAGGTTTTCAATGATGCAACGGCTTTGTAACCTGCCAATATTATGTACTTAGAGGCAATGGTGAAATCCGTATTACCTCTTTAACTTCTCCCAGTAGTATAATCATGTGGTTGTAAACTGGAGGGTCTTCATTGAACTGAGCCTCTAAGCAATCCCAGAATGCTTTATGTACAATGTCCCGAACTGCTCTTTCCAGACTATGGAAAAATGAAACAAGAGAATCTGGATTAAAGTGAACGTGTCACCTACACACGGTGGGGGCAGCCATTTTGAGAGCTGTACCAATAACAATATCACATGACTAAGTACAAGTGACATCATTGGGGCCTGGGGAACTTTGTTACTGGTTCACAATGAATTGAGGCCTATGCTGTTTATTTTCCTTTTTCCCTGGAAAAGACCCCATGCGCATACCCTGTACGTGTGCTAGGCAATATTAAGAAAAAAACAATACTTGAGGTAATATTGTCTTTAACGCTAAACAAGCAGCCGGCTAGATATCCAGGTAAGTACCTAAAAATCGGCCCCTTCAGAGTTTCCCACATCAGGTGAAGATGGACACGTTTTTGGAGTTAATGAAATATGACAACAGCAATGGCTGCAGATCCATTATCTCATGATAGAACATGGATCATCCTTAACCACAACAAACATGTCCCCCGCATTATTCGTGGAAAAATAAACCACCATTAATACAAGTAAGGTGTTTCTTAAGGATAAGTAAATCACAGTTATATCAATTTACGAAAACATTTGCTAAAGATGCATTCACTGGACCGGTTCCGATATGAATAACATTATTTAAGGACAATGACATTTCCTATACTGTATCCTCAGGCACCGAGACCACATCAGGAAACCGGTTGTTTGCAGGTAAACGTCATCTCTCCTAAGCAGGTGCATGAATCTACTGGCAGGAGAAAGAGGTTCCTGGGTTTAAAAAATAAACGTGGACTGTATGTAAAGCAGGTGACAGATTTACTCTGAGCTGTGTTTATTCTTGTGCCCTTCAAGCTAATCCAATTTTATTAAACAAATATTGCCAACGGCTGTTGGGCATTTCAGTAGCACACTACAATGAGGAAATGTACAACTCAACTGATTTATTGATGTACATTTTTACGGTGTTTGACTGCATTCAATGTCAGCCTCTTTAAATGTTGAAGTGGGCAATCTGTAGCCATTACAGGATTAGAGAGCTCACATTTCAATTTGCACCTTAAGCCCCTACTGCAAAGATGATCTTGCCTCACGGTAACAGTTTGTTCTGCCGTTCAAAACACCTTGAAACATTTACTCAAAAAGAGCATAAATTAGCTAATGCTTGTAGAATACGAGACCCAGACACACAACAGTACATTTACAATTCAGCCTCAGACTCGTAGTCTTATAGACTACCTGCTTCATAATCTGGCTGGAATACGATCACTCCAAAGAGCCGGATATGATGCGCGCTACAACGCAAAATCCAGATCACAAATGAATGCAGAGAGTAATTGATCAATCGCCAAGAGAAATCATTACATGTTTCGCCAGACCCTTTCAAGACTCCTACACAGGTCAACGAAGTTTCCCAACCATGACTGGAGACCAAATGACTCTTTGGCCAAGGAAGATACTCAATAAGAGGTAATTTGGCCGCTCAAGTCTTCCAAAGCTCCCAGCCCCATCAGTCTACCGGCAAGTTACTACAAAACTTATAAAGCTGAACCAAATAGTCTCACTGGTGGATTTCTTTCACATCTCTGTTAATATATCTTTTCCTCTTCTTCCTTTATTCCTTTTAAAGCCCTACGTTCTTTCTTCAACATCATTACATAACTTTTTGTTTCTCTTTCATGGAGTTGACAACAATAGTGATGCGATACTTCGATAATGTAAACAAAAAATGTCATAACCTTTTATAATAAAACATAATAAAAAAAACTTTTTTCCATGAAAACTATTATTGTGGGTCTTTGGGAGGATTATATAAATGGAGGAAAGAGTGACGAAAGTGGAATATGGAAACAATTATTATCCTTCTTTATAATGACCCAACGCATTTCACAATTCTGCATAGTAGGGCAATAATACAAACAAACATTGATAACAATACAGGAACATGGTATAATACAAGAGGTGGTAACAAGACAATGGCCCTAAACATATAATCTAGAATTAAATATAAAAGTAAAATAAAAAGTTATTATGAAAGAATACAAAAAGAAACCACGCAAAAGGTTCCTATTTGATAGAGGTCCGTGTGCGCTATTTAAAGAGAGGACTCCTATTCACTTTAATCTTTATTATAAATGCTGAATAAAACATGGGGACATAAGATATAAATCACAGACAAGATTACTCTGAAATATGTCTATATGTATTTTTCCTAGTCAGGGGGCATTTAAAATCACATAAAAGATAAAATGAAATCTCAGCCATATATAGCATCAGAACACTGCCACCTAGAGGCCAACTTGTACTACTAAGCAACACAATCTACGGCTCTGCTATGACCAATCAGACATGTAAATAAATCAGCTCTCAGACGTACTAGAAGATACTAATTGTGTCAGAGTAATCTCTCTCATGCCAGGAGATAGGCTTATTCGGTGTGTACATTGTACTGTCCCCCATAGGCCATAGTTAAGCTGGGTACACACTACAGAAATTTCAACCAACTTTTTATGCCGAGCGATTTTACATGTGCTTGATGTTCCGATCGCTCGGTCCATGGACTGCATACACACTAGCCTTGTTTAGGACAATAAAGGGAAGAGCAGACGTCCCTTTAGCGACTTTTTACAGCCATGTTGTCGTGAGCAATGACTGTAATTTCGTACTCCCTGTTGTGGATCGGTCGGAAGTTTATACACACTACACAACGGAAACGAGATTGAAACGAAAATATTTAATGGTACGACCAACCAAATAAGGCGACAATCGTCCATTTGACAAACTTACGACCATCGTGTCCCTGCACACACTGACCCGACTTTTGAACGAGCGGTCGTATGCCGGCTGATTTGGCCGATTATTGGACGAAAATCATGTAGTGTGTACCCAGCTTAAGTCAGACTAGCTACGCTGTGTCTTCAGGCGGTCTTTGTATATTTGGCTGCACTATCCCCATTTTTCTTTGACATTTGGAATGGAACGTCCACTGTCTGTTATTACCACATCTTACCTTCCCTGAGGGAACTCCATGGGTTTGATCTGGAAATCTTTATTGACCATAATCTCATGAGCCAAAGCCATGTTGTTCACCCCTTTAGCAGCATCCATGAGCTCTTCCACCGACACAAACTGAGGGGGGCTGGCTGCAACACAAACAGCAAGTCAATACATGCTCATACAATATGCAGACCCAGATACAAAATGGTAGAGTAACTTGGCTGTGACTGAAGTTAAAATGGAATTTTCTTTTTGCATGTCCTAATTCGATATATGCTGCTATCTATAGTCTATATTTAAAAGATACGTATAAAAATAGTCAGGTTCTGGGCGCTTGTAAAGGAAAGATATATCAATTTAATATGGATAGGTCCACAATACGCTCCGGCCGGAACGAGACAGCTTAGATGTGTTAAACAATTAACATGCATCAATTGACACTGCCGAAAACAATGATAATGGTAAAAAACACTATAAACTCAGTGTGATTGAAAATATGGTTTACAAGCGCCCAGAACCTGACTATTTTTATACGTATCTAACATTGTTGGGAGTTTAGGGGTCCCCCACACACTCTCAGGTTCGCATTTGGCTGCTTCATATATTTGGAGGAAGCGCAGCCTATCCCTCTTTTTCAACCACTATATTTAAAAGAGTTGTCTTCTTTGGAACAACCTCCTTCTTTAGTAATTGCTCTCTTCATGAATAAAATTTAATGGGATCTGTTGGGTGACGACCACACTTTTACCTGGTAGGAGCCCCTGGACCATACCATTTGATAGAGAGGGAGTACAGCTTCCACTACCAAGGGACTCGACTGGGAGACAATTAAAATCTGGTAGCAAGGGGTGCAGTGAATTCAGAATGGTCCTGCAGCCATCTAATCAGGTGCCACACTGCCTGACAAAGGTTACCAAATTGCTAGAAAAGGGTGAACAATACCTTAAGAAAACATTTTGGGCCTGATTCATTAAGGAAAGTAAAGCAAAAAATAAAAAAATAAAAGAATACATTTTCACCTGGACAAAACCATGCTGCATTGGAGGGGGAGATAAATTTAAAATGTGGGGACAGATATATAGTGGAGGTAAGGCATGTCCTAGATCAACTTCAAATGTCAATGTAAAAATAAAACTATCAAGTATTTGTGCCCTACATGAAAAAACAGTCTGTATTTTCCTTATGTGCAAAATAATAAACTTATCTGCACCCCTTGCAGTGTAACATGGTTTTGTCCAGGAGAAAAACTTACTCGTTTTTTTGTCTTACTTTCCTTAATAAATCAGGCCCATTGTGTCTTCTGCCTTCATACACAGTGCACACGGCACCATTACTAACTGTCTGCCAAGAAGTATCGCTGGTGACCAAATGCTCTCCATTGATGCCAAACCAACAGTGGCACCTGCAGACTATCTGAATCTATTGCAATAACAAATTCCAATTACTTTATTAATAGCTTTTTAATCATCCGATCAAAATCCCTAAACAATCTTGGTCACATGTACTTCTAAATCCCAGGGAAAGGTTGCTATGTATTTTCAAGTTATAGTAGCACTGTGGTTAGCATTGCTGTCTCACTGCCTATTTACTAATCTGCAGGTTTGAAAAAGTGGAGATGTTGCCTATAGCAACCAATCAGATCCTAGTTATCATTTATTCAGTGCATTCTACAAAATGACAGTTAGAATCTGATTGGTTGCTGTAGGCAACATCTCAACTTTTTCAAACCCGCAGTTTAGTAAATATACCCCTATGTTTCTAACTGTGTGGAGTTTGTATGTTCCCCCTGGGTTTGTTTGGTTTTCCTCCATGTGCTCCAGTTTCCTTACAGTGTCTACAAAATTACTGGTAACTTAATTGGCTTCAGACAAAACTGGCCCTAGTGAGCTTGTTTGTGCATTTGGGAATTTAGACTGCATCAAACAGGGCAGGAACTTATGTGATTAATTCAATATTCTCTGGAAATTCCTGCATACTATAGAGGTGCTAAACAAACACATAAGTATGTAGAACTGTATCTCCCAGCTAAATATGTAAGCTAACGATAGTGGTGTAATCAATCATTTACAAACAGATCCATGATGCGGTTAGATCTGAAGCCTCTGACGACACTTATGTTGTCGCTGTACCACTTACAGTTACTACAAGAATAAAAGGTGAACATTAAGCTATTCTCACCTTGGGGTCTGTTCCCGCGGTGTGGGCTTGGAGTGTTTTGCCGGATCCGCTCACACACCGCTTTCTCATCCGAGCGGTCGCCGCCGCTGGCTCTGTTGGGTTCACTGGACGATTCATCCCCGGACCGCGACTTATCTGGTTCCAGAGGCATGGTCCTGTTATTCAATGTAAAATAAATTTAGATTAACTCTCTGCTTTGTTAATAGCCATATCTATCTCCACCTGTATGATCCACGAAGGTGTAACACAAACACGTCATCGTCTCTCCCAGACACTCTGCTTCGACTATGAAGATCGAGGCAGCTGACCTAACTATATACAGATAGTTAAATCATTTAAAACTAAAACAAACTGTCACTGCCATAGTCTGAATGAGCAGCTTCTAGGTTGCTGGGAGATCTATTTGCTTTTTCAATGTACACTGCACAAATACAAAAGGTTTGTTAATTGGTGTAAGTGTAGGGAAGGGCTCTTTGCCACATCAACAGAATGACCAGGTTATGTCTACTGGCATCTCTGGAGCACTATAGTGTGGAGAATTCTGCTGGTACTCTCATAGGGGTCTATACATCAAGAAGATGCGGTGCAACTAAATATGGATTGCTGCACATCACAGTGATGCATATTAATGCTCTGCAAACCCTGCGTTGTCTTCGTGTTCTAGTACTTCTCTTCCTTTGAAAAATGTTTCCCTCCTGTACCTTGGTAAAACCCTTGATATATTTGAAGTTCCTATCATGTTCCCCTTTTACCTTCTCTGGTCCAAACTATACCTAGATAGTTCAACATGGCTTACACGCATGCAGAAAACATTGTGGAACCGAAATAAACTGTGATCACCGATAATGATCCTCTAAAAATTAAGAGCCCCATTTTTAATGGTAATTGCTGACCCAAAACAAATAATTACTCAGACATAATGGGAGACTTCTCTCGTATGGTATGTCACAATTACTTTTTGACTGCATTAATCTGGCTTTAGTGGATTAACCGGATAATATAATTTTAACTGCAACAAAGCCACCCACACAAAATACAATCTTTTACAAACCAAGCACAAGTTCTGAATGTATACTGTATCCATTGCCGTACAATTTCCCCACACACGATTTAGAGCCAATCAGAAATGAATCCGATGGCATTGAAAAAAATAATAGATTACTTCACATGTACAAAGACTTTCCTGTTTCCATTGGCTGCAAAATGTGAACTACAATGATGAAATGTACATTTACTGCAACATACACAACTTGATTGCATTGCACCTTCTCCAACTCATCCAAACTAAATTATGTACAAGTTATCTATGCAGTTTTGATGTCTCCCACGAAGTGTACAATTTAATTAAATCAAAATCTATGTCTAAATTGTATCGCTGGGCAGGTATTTTAAAGATACCCACAAATAGCGATTCTCTGATCAAAAATTAGGTTCTCACTGAACAATTTGTCTACCTAAAGAACAATCTCATCATCATTATTTATTTATATAGCGCCACTGATTCTGCAGCGCTGTACAGAGAACTCACTCACATGATAAACTTGCTATAGTGATGCACAGAAGAAGAGATCACCTAGTTACAGTCAATCTTCCCGCACACTTTGTGACAATGGTTTTCAAGTCTGGGCAATAAGCATTTTCAAACTTGGACTATTATATTTTTAAAAAAATACCTTTCCTATGCCAGATACGAAACAATACAAATGATAAGATTTTATCTGATATGATCAAATGGTGGGGAAACAGAAAAAGGTTTCATTTGTGGTCAATTTAAGATGTACATTTTTAATAAGGGGTAAGAACTGCATTATGAATCTTCAGTGTTACCGTGCAGATGTGGTAGATACTATAGGGTTAACTTTATGTGATAACGCCAAGAAACATTTACTTTTACTCTGGCAACAAATGATTCCAACTTAACTCTCAACTTCCTGCCAGAGGAGAACCCCCAAAAATCCACGTGACTCACTGGAGACAAAAGAACAGTCTCTTCAAATTGAGAACGACTGTACAATAAGCGTTTTGCAATATGCTCAGGCACACATCTATGGCAGATTCTGACATTAAATTAATGGGTTCTCCACTTAAAGTGATTTTTCTCCATTATACACACCCTGTGGGGATAATAATGAATAGGTTAGTCTATCCTGCAATGACTTACTATTTCCATCTATTCTATCATTGACCCCCAATGCTGGAAACTATATGGGCACAGAACTCAGATGTACACTCATGGACTACTGTAAAATGTCAGATTATAGCACAAAGGAGTATGATAACATTGCATTATATCTCCAGCAATAAAAAATTACATGTCTTCTGATGTGTGACAAATATCTAGTGCCCACATACATAGTACTTTATGTGAAGGAGCGTAAATAGTGCCATCTTATATTCCTTTGAATATCATGAGGTATATTTACTAAACTGTGGGTTTGAAAAAGTAATGATGTTGCCTATAGCAACCAATCAGATTCTAGCTGTCATTTTGTAGAATGAACTAAATAAATGATAACTAGAATCTGATTGGTTGCTATAGGCAACATCTCCACTTTCTCAAACCCGCAGTTTAGTACATAGACCCGCAAGACTGGACGGTTTACTTATGGCTATAAACTGATTTAGGAACAATTTAACTTCTTTTCAAAAAGCCACTTATTCTGTGCAGTGAGATGTCATGACTCCAGAATTCTGTGCAGGATGCGGAGTTCCTTATTAGTCATATAGAAACCCAAATTATTATTAATGTACAGAAGACATGACAGTATAGGATTATCCGTCCATAATGCTAGGTTCACTTCAGGCTCCAGACAGTCTGAAACGCCCAGTGCCTAACTTCACCATAACAGGAATAGCATTGATGGTTTAATGCAGAGTCTGTCACATAAAATGTCTGTGTTGTAGCATTTCCACACAGCAGGTCATCAATAACACATCTAGACACGATAGCTTTGTGAAAGCATCACACCATCTCTCAGGCACGGAAAGACAATTGTTCTTGTTCACAGGGTGGGCACTACCACTAGGTGAACTAGGTAATCGGTCATAATATCACTTACTCATCATCAGTAATTGGCTGGGGGTGTGGTGCTGGAGTATGATGTCACATCATCATATGATGTCACATCATCACACCTCCATTCTGACAAGAGTAGAAGATTCTGCACCCGTGACCCCAAACAAAACTCCGACCCAAACTCTCTCTCAAATTACCGTCCCATCTCTCAGCTCCCTTGCCCCTCCAAGCTTCTAGAGAGACTTGCCTACACTCGCCTCACACGCTTTCTTTCCGCAAACAACCTGTTGGATCCTCTTCAGTCTGGCTTTCGTTCTCAACACTCCACAGAGACTGCGCTGACCAAGGTTGTTAATGATCTGATCACTGCTAAGACTGAACGCCATTACTCTCTCCTAATTCTCCTTGATCTCTCGGCTGCATTTGACACCGTTGACCACTCTCTTCTCATACAAACACTGCAATCCCTAGGTCTTCAAGACACAGTTCTATCCTGGTTCTCATCTTACCTCTCTAATCGCTCTTTCACTGTTAATTTCTCTGGAGCCACCTCTGCTCCGCTTCCCCTATCAGTTGGAGTACCACAAGGCTCGGTGCTAGGTCCTCTGCTGTTCTCTATCTATACCGCTTCTCTTGGAAATCTAATAAGTTCCTTTGGCTTTCAGTATCATCTCTATGCGGATGATACCCAAATCTATCTATCCTCTCCTGATATCTCGACATCTGTGTTGTCCCGTGTAACTGACTGTCTTTCTGCCATTTCATCTTGGATGGCCTCTCGTCAACTCAAACTTAATCTTTCTAAAACAGAGTTAATAATATTCCCACCCGCCAACAAGAGCATACCTGACATTTCTATCTCTGTTGATAACATGACCATAAATCCCACCCCACAAGCTCGCTGCCTAGGTGTAATCCTTGATTCACACCTATCCTTTGTTCCCCACATTGACTCTATATCTAAATCATGTTACATACATCTAAAGAACATTTCCAGAATCCGCACATATCTCACACAAGACACTGCTAAAACCTTAATTCATGCACTAATCATCTCCCGCATTGACTATTGCAATTCCCTCCTTACTGGTCTTCCCAAAAACAGACTCAAACCCCTAAAATCTATTTTACATGCTTCGGCAAGACTGATTTTCCTTGCAAATAGCTATTCCTCTGTTGAATCACTCTGTATGTCTCTACACTGGCTGCCTGTCTTCTACCGAATCCAATATAAAATACTTTTACTAACCTACAAGGCCATCAACAAAGCTGCACCAACATACATCTCCTCTCTTGTCTCAAAATATCTCCCAACTCGGCAACTCCGTTCTGCAAAAGATCTGCGTCTCTCATCCACCCTCATTACATCCTCCCATTCCCGGTTACAGGACTTTTTTCGGGCTGCACCCACTCTATGGAACTCTCTCCCTCGCACAATAAGACTCTCCTCTGTTCTACAAACTTTCAAGCATTCTCTGAAAACCTACCTATTCAGACAAGCTTATAATATTCCTCAACCACCATCTTAACCTCACTACCTTTAGCCTGTTACACAATTTCACACAAGACAACTACCCCCGGAATAACATTGTTGTGTGACAGGATCATTTAGCTTATGAGTCACCCTACCTTTGCAGTCTGGCTGGGCCAAGATGCAAAATGTATACTTAACCTCATGTGTCAATCTCCCATTGTCCCATAGATTGTAAGCTTGCGAGCAGGGCCTTCTCACCTCTTTGTCTGTTTTACCCAGTTTGTTTATTAGTTTATTACGTTTGTCCCCAATTGTAAAGCGCTACGGAATATGTTGGCGCTATATAAATAAATGATGATGATGATGATGATGACCCCCCGCCCCCCTCTCCACACAAGGCAAGAAGTGAATCTTAACCCTTTAACACCATATATTAACCGGCTGCTCACACTTACCTCCCCGGCCCACATTCTCCTCCTCCTGTGCGTCAGTGAAATCTCCCCTAATCCAGGGCCCCATGTTTTGCTCTCAAGCAGCCAATTACCCCAATCTCACACTCCCTTTCTCCTGTGCTTTCTGGAATGCCAGGTTCCTGTGCAACAAACTGGCCTCCATCCATGACCTTTTCATCGCTAACTCACTGAAACTTGGCTCCACCACTGCCCTCTCCTTCATCCACTCAATCAGGACCGATGACAGAAGATGGTGGTGTGTGCATCCTGCTCTCTCCCAGCTGCACCTTGGGGGCCACTCCAACTGAACCCTCTCCCTCAAACTCCTCCTTTGTGTTATCAACCTTTCAGTCGTGGTCATCTACCGCACTCCGGGCCCCACTCGCTCAACAACTTTGTGGCCTGGCTCCCCCCAGTTGCTGTCCTCTGTTGCAGCGCCTCCAAACTTCTCTCCCTCACCTCCTGCATTGTCCTCTCTTAACGGACATTCACTTCCTCGGCCACTCCTTAGACCTCTTCTCTAACCTTTGCACTATTTCGGAGTTCTCCAACTCTCCTTTTCCAATATCCAACCATCACCTTCTTCTCACCTCCGGCACCACCTCCTCCCCCCAACTCCTTGCTCATCATATGCAATATCATCACAATCAGTACCACTACCTTCTCTTCCTCATTTTGAAACACTCCTCTCGCCTACTACTGCCTTGGCCTGTCCTGACCAGGCTGTAACCTTGTACAACTGTACTCTCGCCTCTGCCTTTGCCTCCTTTGCTCTACCACCTTCAGTGGTCCTTCAGCACTCCAAAACACAACCATGGCACTCCAAACTGACTGTTTCTACAAATGTTCTTGCAATGCTAACCGGACCATCAAAATAGAACCCATCAGACTAGATATCACTTCTAACCAGGACCCTCCCCCTCTAACTACCCAACTTCAAGTTCTTTTTCCCTCCAACCATAGCGGTTGAAGTCCATGGTCTTCTCTCACCCCCCTCTATTCCATTCCCTCCCACTTTCTCTCTCCCTTCCATCCACCTCCACCACATATTTAACCTTGCCCTCTCCACTGACATCTTCCCCACTTCCTTCAAACACATTCTCATCTACCCGAATCTCAAAATAAAAAATATTTTGTGTTAATACGGTTAGTGTAAAAAAATAATAAAATAAAAATGTATTTCTATGGCTCCACTCACAAGTTTAAAAAAGTAGTACGCCCATTATGCAAATGCAAAATCGACTCTTACACTATAATTACTCTGAAACCGAGCCCACGCATTTGTATACAGAGAATGCTTTTCTTACACTCTCTCCTGAGAAGTATAGAAAGCGATGCAAAACTATATTAAACTTACAATGTGCACAAGGACCCTATGTAAAAACACAAGAGGTCGTCTTTAATGTAATGAGCATTTTGCGAGTCAACATAAGTACATTCCTTGTTGGTGGAATGAACGGATGGTCTCTGGATTGTATTCCGATCCGAGCAACCGACACAGATGTTTTATTTATAACTTATTAATCAGATTATATATATATATATATATATATATATATATATATATATATATATATATATATATATATATATATAGCGTCTATATATTATGCAGCACTTTACAAATAATATGCAATCATTCCCTGCCCCAAACAGGGATAATAAACGACTAGACCTTAGTCCAAATTGGCCACACGTGGAAAACCTGACTTTGCTGATAACTGCATATATATGCAGATGTGATGTTCGGATCTCATTTTGTGAACTGAAACAATACAGAGTGAAGCCTTCTGGTTTAGTATGAACCAGTGAGGCTACTGGAGAAATGACGAGCTATATTTGAAAAAAATTTCAGGAAGATTATGGAAGTAGAAGGGGGCGTGTCCTGTTCTGACCATGGGGCGTGTCTAGTTCCACCAACAGGGGTATCTAACGCCGACCAGTGGCGTATCCAGCACCACCAGGTGGAAGCTATAGCACTTGGCACAGCATACCTCCATAGGGTATGGGTGGCACATCGCCAGAATCTGTATAGTCTAGCAGAGCTGAAGGGAAGTTTATCTTTATTTTACAGGAAGGGGGGGGATTCAATTTGGCGCAAGGTGTCCACGGAACATCCGCGGACAAGCTCACTGGGCAGTTATCTTGAGGAAACACTGTAGAAAACAGAAGTAATAACTACATAAGCCTGCTGGAGGGAGGGTGGTGGCCATTTTCATGAACTACTAAATGAAATGTTACTGAATCTCATTGGGGGGATTCAATTAGCTGCAAAGTGTCTCCGGAACGTCAGTGAGACACTTTACGGCAAACATTTGACAGAAATCCCCACTAATTTTTCTTACAACCCATAGAGGTACGAGGAAAAGTGAGAGGAGATTTCTACCATAACTGACAGCAGCGAGCGTAACGCGATGTCCACACACCACATCACTGGCAATTGAATTCCCCTCAATAAGTGTATAACAAGTCCTGCCCCAGTTTAGTATTAGGCTATCTGGATTAGGGGGGCTGGAAGACGGGTTTTTATATGGACACGACAGCAGTATTGGGATTAGTGGGCAGTGCCAACAGAGTGGCACCCGTATAATTTGGCTGCTAGCCCCAAGCATCCATAAAGGTTACAGATAACTTTGTCGTGGCAGACCTTGGAGCACTACAATTGTCATAATGTTGGGCCTGATTCATTAAGGAAAGGCAAAACTATGTTACAATGCAAGGGGTGCAAATTAGTTTTCTATTTTGCACATAAGTTAAATACTGTGTTATTTCATGTAACACACAAATATCAACTTTAAATGTCAGTGTAGAAATAAACTATCAAGTATTTGTGTGCTACATGAAAAAACAGACAGTATTTTCCTTATGTGCAAAATAATAAACTCATTTACACCCCTTGCGTTGCAACATGGTTTTGTCCAGAAAACTTGAGTAAGAAAACTTACTCAATTTGTTGCTTAACTTTCCTTAATGAATCAGGCCCATTATGTTTAATGAATTTAATAATAGTCTTTTTTTGAAGTGAAACTTCTTTGCTGGTACATAGTAAAAAAAGCATTCATGGAGATGAAAATGTGTAACGCAAGTGACATCAAACATTTCCCCCACGCACTCTGCGGGCATTACTCCTGTGGGGGGTGATGATGTGGTGCCCAGTGTTGCCCCCAAATCTCACAGGGGAGCAGATCAGTGCTGTGTCAGCAGGGTACCTGCTGGGGGATCTGATGCTGAGCCCTCCTGTATCCACTACCCGCGCACGACATTGCCTGCTATCCTTGCTGCAAGCATTTGAGCTTCGCGGCTCCAGGATGACAGGATTCCAGGAGGCAGTAAGTGCCTTCTACTGATGGTGGCTCCACTGCCCAACACAAATCTTGAGGGAACGCTGGGAAGCACTTCTGCCTCACAGCACTGGGGTCAGGAGTTTGATTCCCCACCATGGCCTGATCTGTGTGGAGTTTGTATGTTCTCTCCGTGTTTGCGTGGGTTTCCTCAAGGTGTTCCGGTTTCCTCTCACACTCCAAAAACATACACATAGGTTAATTGGCTGCTATCTAAATTGACACATATGTGTGTGTGTTACGGAATATAGACTGTAAGCTCCAATGGGGCATGGACTGATGTGAGTTCTCTGTACAGTGCTGTGGAATTAGTGGCGCTATATAAATAACTAATGATGATGATGATGCACAGCATGTCTGGACTTATAACAATACTGTAAACTACATCACAGGTTTAGTTTAACTTAAAATGCGCATGCTTGGCATTAAATTTATTTGTATTCAAATTAATGCATAGAAAAATTAAAACCTAGGGAGCCATAATAGATTATAAGAATTGCATCTAATATTCAATCTAAGCATTAATTTCATTGTGCTGTTGGTCAATACTAGAAAAACAGGGACTCATCCTTGAAACGTGGGGTTGTCTTTAAAATGAGGGACAGTTGCCAACTGCCATGTAATAACCACTGCTTCTCCTGCCTGGATAAATGCAATTAAAATAGAATGTAATATCATTACGTCATGTGTGTGGCCCCTTGGACACCAGCAGGTCATTCTGTTCACCAGTGACGTGCAGCCCGTGGACACAGGGACTAATAGAGGGGATGACTCACCCAGTGTGTATCCAGCAGCAATCAGCTCCCCCGATGACTGACCAGGACAATGCAAACAACACTTTAGATGCAGCACCCTGTGGTCTGAGGTCCCCGGTGATGGACACAAGATGGGAAACTGTCACTTCATAGATCTGCAGCAAGTCCGGGCTGGAAGGAGCGGCCCATTGCTGCTGTATTTACGGAAGCTGGACGGGGGGCTGCTGGGAAATGTAGTTTTCAGGGCACGTTGTGTGGACGGTTTTGCAAGCAAACCATGACACAGTGATTTCACAGGCCTAGGAGTGGAGGTGACTGAGGCAGGGCTTTGGGGTGAAAGGTCAGCCCCGCCCCCCTGCTACACTGGATGCCTGACTACCTGGGGGTGAGGTACAGGGCCCTGGCATGGGAGGGGGCAGTGGTATTCTGGTATAGGAAGAATACCAACAATAAAACTGAATGGAAGGAGTCTGGTTTAGTAAATAGATGGCACCTCAAACCTATAGTACAGACAGATACTATATAAAGTATAGTCACACAGATGTTTTACCTGTTTTTGCAATGGATAAAATATGTAATGTACATATCTTTATTTTTTTTGCCTATCCCAAGTTTTTTGCCTGTCCAAGTAAAATAAAAATTATATATATTAGTATATATATATATATATATATATATGTACACACACACACACATATATATATATATATATATATATATATATATATATATATATATATATATATATACATAAATATATATATATATATATATATATATATATATATTTTACTGCTCACGTTTTCATAGTCAAAAAAACGGAAAAAGCAGGATTCAACATTTCTTGCATATGTTTTATGTTGAACACCCAAGCATAAGAAATACACCCAAGCATAAGAAATATGTCAGTGGTTGTTTTATTTAATATGAGACAGTTAGGGCTCTCTTATATTTACTATTGCATTATATAGGGCCAACAGTCAAAATATAGGAGGGGAGGTGCAACTTTTAATGATTCTCTGGGGTATATTTAGTAAACTGCGGGTTTCAAAAAGTGGAGATGTTGCCTATAGCAACCAATCAGATTCTAGCTGTCATTTTGTAGAATGTACTAAATAAATGACAGCTAGAATTTGATTGGTTGCTATAGGCAACATGTCCACTTTTTGAAACCCACAGTTTAGTAAATATAGGGCATATTTAAAAAAAGCACGATAGTGCTTTTAACAGATAATTAAGGTCCCACAGTGTCCTCCGCAAATTTATTAAGGGTGCATCGCAGCAGATATCATGGATATCTGCTGCTTTGCATTCCTCTTCGTTTTTGGGAGCAGTCACCATTCAACAGAATGGTGACTGCTCCTGGCCGCAATCTAACAAGTCCCGAAAAAACATTTTTTTCGGGAACTTGTCATGTTAATGTACGCCAGTACATCATCCGAATTGAGGAATTCTAATGCTGTCAGCTCTGCTCCGGAGAGCAGAGCTGTACAGCGCATGTGTGGAGGGATCACATGATCCCTCCCTGTCACTCAGCGCTCTCTCTCTGCAACTATCGTTGCAGAGACAGAGAGGGGATCTGTGTGCACATGTCCAGTTCTTGGAACTGGACATGCGCACTTGAAGAGTGAAGAGAAGACCCGAAGAGGGGGGTAAGTATGGGGTTTTTTTCCACAGAAACAGCAGATTATCGGGACTGCTGTTTCTGTACTCCGGTTTTGATAAATTTGAGAAATTAATCAATACTTATCTGTCCGATAAGGATTGATAACCATTTCTCTATTTCAACGATAAATGATAAATGTGCCCCTATATCCCTGTGTCTCTTACCATGCCATTCAATTTGTGCATCCCAAGAAAGTTACCCTAAAAACAGTCTTTCTTGTTTAGAGATAGCACATTTGTGTCATTTTATCAGGTTCTCACAGGGTCATAGGGCCTTATTATACAGAGAGAAGTATTTTGTGTATTTTCCATCTGGATATAGGGCTTCTCCCTATTTAACAGTCCAGCAATAGATTTCGTCAGGACTGTCATGCGAAGGCTTCTCCAGGCAAAGCATAGGGAAGACTACTTAACATGGTCCTCCTATTACTATAGCCATCTCAGGGTAGAGATAACATCCGCTCTGCAACAGAAAACATTTTCTATTATTTAAGTAAATAATTTTTTTCCATAAATAAAATAATATATATTTTTCTAATAATAATAATAAATATTTTGTAGGGCCCCACCGAAATTTAAATAGTAAATTGTGGAGAGAGAAGACTTGCTATCCCTGCACTAAGCAGTGATAGAAAATGTTAAAATATCACCAGGTTTTGATAAATAGAGCCCTATAAGTCTAAAAAGCAGAGGTACTCATTTTTTTTTTATTTTTTTATATATTATTTCTTTTTCTTACTTTGATAGGTTTCCCTTATTGCAGCCATTTATACATGCGCCACCTACTATTAAGTCCTGGCTACAATCGGTTTATTAATGTTGATATGCAGTGGCGTCCAGGTTAGTATTGCATTTGGGTCCATATATGGGATATTTTGGCCAGTTATCCAATATCATTGTCAGTATGCCATTGTGTGTGCCCAGCTTTATTTAGCCTGCCCAGCTTTCCCCTGGCATCTCTTCACATACTGTATGAGAAGAGCACACAATTTCATTTTTGTTTGCTGTCTGTGATTGACCACAAAATGAATATATCTAAATACATCACTGTAACACAGGACTGCCATTGTTACCAAAGGCACAAGCAGCTGTATCCTGTTAGTACAGAGCTTCTATTCAGATTACAGTGAGGTTGACTGCATATAAAAGGCTCTCCATTTTAAAACATAAGGTATTCACATGTCCTGCTATAAAAAAGCATTGTCTTATGAAAATGATTTTTAATGGACTTTAATAAATTGTCAATATATCTTTATACTCCTACCCAGTGTTGCTCTAACACAGTTTAGACCCAAGTTACAATCCTGCGTACTAATCAGTGGATTCAGGAGGACATTTATAAGCACAGAACGGTGGAGATGCAATGCTCAATCCTCTTTGCTAACGTCACACTCCTCAGTCAGCGCTGGTACTCCTTGATTTCCGCCAAAGTGCCCGGATTTGTGGTACAAGATTGTGGCGCTTGCTGAGTTTGCACTGGGAGGGATTGGCCAAAATATAGTTTTGTGAAGTAGGACTAGAACAAGATTTCATTTTGCAGAGTCGGATTGATAAAGAGGTGGAGAAGATGCAATTGAATTGTTCCTTGCTTTTTGGAAGGAAGCAAACACTTAATTTTTGCAGCAGCTCAGATTGGGTGTCGTCATATACATATAAAGGGGCGAACTTTGCACCAACCTTTTGCACTTTAGCAGATAAGTGCTTTGGTACGTGGTAGTATAGTGGTATATAGTGGTCCACTTCTCTTTTTCCACTTACCAGCAAACCTGGGCGTACACTTCTATTTTTGGAGGTGTCTTCAAAAATCGAGTAGTAGACATGTACCTTGAACTGCTCTGGGTACACTATGTAGTGCAGAACCAACGCGTTTTGTGATGCGCAGCCTCTGCGTGTCACATATGAAGTTCACTGTGTGCACTTGTTAGATTTACTTTCTTAAAGTAAGAAATGAGACACACAGGCCTTTTAGACCCAGGAATCCACTGCATTGTAAACAGAAGATACCTTGAGAAACGCCCACTCAGCATAACATGGAAATGAATGAGGAACAGTTACCTTGTCACACCATATCGATTCCACTGTCACAACATGTGCCCTAACCCTTACTGGGATTTTTAATTGATTGCTGCCGAGTAAAAGCAAACACACACTGCAGCTGTCACTAAACAGAATGATTTTCTATAGTGGACAATTACGTTTTATTCTCATTAATCAAAGGAATAAGCCCAAAGGTGAAAGAAAAATTAAGTATGCCCAAAATAATATTTTAATATACTGTCATTTTTTTTTCTTTTGTTCAAACTTTTTTTACTGAATTTTTTACAGTTATAACAATTTACATATACCAAGTAATCATTGCTCTATACATCAATGACATACTGGTAGCCATAGGTAAGGAGCAGTACAGAGTTCTTGTGAATTACATTCTAACCATGTCCACTGGCTGCCTTTTCTATCTGTGTAATGTGCAGTTATCAGGGGCAAACACAGGATTTGTAGAGAGGGGTTTCCACACCACACCACCAGTGGGCATGACCAGCATGCATGGGGGCGTGACTATAATTTTAGACAGTACTTGGCTGCTCTCCAACTCTTCCTATCCCCATCATATACATGGGCAATGCTGCGTGCACTACTGTTAGATGCACACAGCTCTCCCTTCTCGAGCAGAGCTGTGGAAGCTAGACATAGCCCCCAACTGTCCCTACAGTCCTGACTGAGTGTGTCAGAACAGTTGGCAGATTGTCCTGCTCTCTCCTACCTGTTCTTGCTGCTTTCAATACTTGTTGGGGAGAGATGGCTGTGAACAGTGCAGACAGAAACGAACGGCACACAAGCTGAAAAGTGGCTGGTCCCGGGGCAGGGTCCAGCCACCTCAAGCATACAGTACCCCAGGCTGGGAGGGGGGTTTCCAGGAGCTAGGAAACCCCCCTCGCTTTGCCTATGGTTATTGTAGACATGTGAAATATGGGGTAAAAAAACGAGAGAAGGAACTAGAAGGGGAGTTGGGGCGATGGAGCATGTTTTGGGAAGACGGGGTTGTGATAATAGGTAATGTTTGTATCTGGACCCATATACTGTCACTTTCATATAGTCACTGATAGTCACGTCATGTAGCGCATCCTCCAGATTTCAAAGCTCGACCTCTACAGGGGAGGAATATAGATTGTAAGCTCCACTGGGGCAGGGACTGATGTGACTGAATATTCCCTGCGCTGTGAAATACAGTCGTGGCCAATAATATTGGCACCACTGTACTTTTTCCAACTCACAATTTCCTCTAAACAAAAAGTGAAATTAACAACAGCATTTGGTCTTCACAATTCTTTCTCTGTTAGTATTGCAGAAACTTTTGGTGTTTGATTCTGAATGTAATACTCTATATCCTTTTAAATCAGAAAATGAAAAGCAATGTCAATGGCTAAATTACTGACACCTTGGACTTAGTATTTGGTGTTACGGCCTGTGGTCAAAATAGCCGCAATCATCCGCTTCCTATAGCCGTGGGTGAGCGTCCTGCACCTCTCTACTGGCAGGTTGGTCCACTCTTCTAGTGCAAACTGCTCCAGTTCTTCCAGATGGGAAGGTTCCTTCTCCCAACTGCTGATTTCACATCTCTCTAGAGGGGTCTAGGAGATTTAGAGCTGGACTCATTGAAGGCCACTAAAGAACAGTCCAGCGTCTTGTCTTGAACCATTCCTGGGTTCTGTTTGTAGAGAGTTTGGCTCACTGTCCTGCTAGACGTCCTTCAACAGAGACCCACCCGTCTAAGAGGAGATATGATTACTATGTACAAATACGTTAAGGGTCAATACAGAGAACTTTCATGGGAACTTTTTACACCAAGGACTATACACAGGACACGCGGTCATCCCCTAAGGTTAGAGGAGAGGAAATTTCACAACCAGCAAAGGAAGGGGTTCTTTACAGTAAGGGCAGTCAAGATATGGAATTCACTGCCAGTGAAGGTTGTGATGGCAGATTCAATAGATATGTTTAAGAAAGAGTTAGACAATTTTTTTTGCGGAAAAGAGAATCCAGGGATACGACCGTTAATTAAAATGAAGGATAGTAGTGGATATAGTGTAAAAATAGGACTGCAATATTGGGTCTGGGGGGATTTTTAAAATTTTAACAATTGAAACAGATTGGCGGTTGCTTACTCTGGATCAATTTCAAATATAAGTGCAGGATCGCAGGAGATCCAAAATAGGTTGAACTTGATGGACTGGTGTTTTTTTTTTCAACCTCATCAACTATGTTACTATGACCCAGCTTTCTGACAGCGGGTTCAACATTATACTTCAAAATGGCCTGATAATCCTCAGATTTCATTATGCCGAACACACATTCAAGACACCCAGTGCCAGAAAACATCACTGAACCTCCTCCATGTTTGACTGTAGGGAAGATGTTCTTTTTATTTTGTTTTCTGCTAACATAGGGATGACGTGCGAGCCGAAAGCTGTAATTTGGTCTGATCTGTCCTGAAATTTGGCTTGTTCAGGTGTTTGGCAAACTCCATTTGGGCTTTCTTACGTCTCTCTAAGCAGTAGGGTCCTCCTAGGTCAACTACCAGGTAACCCCTTTACATTGAGTTGGTGATAGATGGTGCAAGTTAAAACGTCATATCTTGTGTCTAAAGGTCAGCTTGAATCTGATTGGCAGTGCATCCAGATGCTTTCTCCACCATTCAAACACACCTGCAATCAATTTTTACCTTGCCAGGCATGTGGGCGACAGGGCTATGGGCCTTAAACTTTCCGCTAACATTATATAATGTGGAACCGAGAACATCAAGGTCTCTGGACATTGATTTGCAGCCATGATATAGTCCGTACTTGGCTATAATCTTTCGTCTGACCTCCGCAGACAATTCTCCGGCTTTCTTTCTTAATTGCAGTACACACAGTGACACAAAACAAGAGAACGAGTCATTTTCTATATTTAAGCTCATTTAATTCATATATTTATTTTTTTTATATTGCTGCTTACCACAGCTGAATTCAGTTACAAAGTGAAAGAGAATCACCTGCTTGAAATCTAATTATTTCTAACTGATTTTAAAAAGGTGCCAATAATTTTGTCCCATTTTAAGATGTATGTGTGTAGTAAGCTACGACATAGTAATTTTTCTGCTTTTTGTGTTTTATTCCACTACAAAACAACAAAATATATATGTGGTTACCAAAATCTTTATTTATTTCAACAATTTTCTTGGAGAAATGGTGCATTATTACCTAAAACTGCAATGATGCCAATATATTTTGCCACGACTGCATGTAAGCACTATATAAATAACTCTTGTTAACAATAATAATATTAATAGGCTGCACTGTCCATGCTATACTAAATTTACCCATCATCAGTTATTTATATAGCGCCACTAATTTCGCAGCGCTGTACAGAGAACTCACTCACATCAGTCCCTGTCCCATTGGGGCTTACAGACACTAGGGTCAATTTGTTAGCAGCCAATTAACCTACCAGTATGTTTTTGGAGTGTGGGAGGAAACCGGAGCACCCGGAGGAAACCCACGCAAACACAGGGAGAACATACAAACTCCTCACATATAAGGCCATGGTCGAGAATTGAACTCAACCCCAGTGCTGTAAGGCAGAAGTGCTAACCACTAAGCCACCATGCTGCCCCATTTATAGGTATCGTAAATATTTTGTGCTGTGCAAAATTGGATGTAACTGAGTAGAAAAAAATATTTGGGATACAGCTAACTACTTAAATAAATAATATTCTATTTGACGTAAGTCAAGGCCACCCGTCACATCACTTAGTGGGGATAGAACCTCCTCTCTGTGCTTGTTTCAGATTGTGCACCTGCCCAAGAGCTAACACTAGGGGGCACAGCAACCTGCCAAATTACAGAAAGGATCCTTACTTTTGCTGATGGTTTTGACACAAATCGATGACCACAGAGAGGTTATTAGATCAGGATGCATATTTCTTATCCTCCAGTCCCATTGATAAGATTAGACCGCTAACAATGCAAAATCAATAAATGTTTTTAGTTGACAGTGAGTTTGTAAACATAAATGCATGAGAGTTCCAAAAATATTTTTACATGTTCCAGGTTCGACAAACATTGCAATAAATAAAACTATTAGATAGGGAAGGTGAGCGGGACCTGATTTCTCTGCCATGAGGTGAGCTCTTTGTCTTGCATGGCTGTCTGGAGTGTCGTGTGTGGGAGTTGGAGAGAGACGTTTACTATAGGTCAGTGTTGGCTAACCTGTGACACTCCAGGTGTTTGTGAAACTACATTTCCCAGCATGCTTTGCCAATAGATAGCAGCTTATTGCTGGAAGGGTATGCTGGGACTTGACACCTGGAGTGTCACAGGTTAGCCAACACTGCTATAGGTAGTCTCAAGGGACATTTGGCCCAGGAAGTGCGCCGGAGACAACCAAGATGGAGTCTGTGTAGTAACGTCCTGCCTGACACAACTAAATGCAACGAAGGTAAATTTTATATATTTAATCAGTTGGTTTTATTATTCAGAATTTTATTGTGAACACGGGTTTATGTAATAAAACAATGTAAGTAGAAAACATTTGCTGTAATCCATAGAGACAATCATATAATCAGTAAAGATGGCTGCTCTGGATTACTTCACATCACTACTCTGCACCAACGGGACCTGATTCTCTGAAACTAACCAAACACAGGCCGATCAAGGCACTCGACCAGGCTGACCAGCGGCCAGATCTCTGTTAGTGTGAATAATATACATTAAATAACCAGAGTGTTTATATGTCCGTCATGCTCTCTCTCTCTCTCATCCTTGCCATGTTTGGAAGGATGTGCTTCTCTAACTGAGCAGGCACAATGCTGACAGCTAGGCAGACTTCTTTTGCAGAAATGCACTGTGTGGATTGGTTAATCCATATAGAGAGGGGTGGTGCCAGTGATGTCACAGTAACTGAAGTGACTGCATCCTCAGGTTTTTAACCTGTATGAGATCCGCTTAGGACGCTGCCTTAAAGGGTGGAGTTTTAGTTGCCTGTAATGGAGTGCAGTGGTAATACTTGACTTTTTAACACAGCTGCAGTGAACTCTCAGATGATCACTCAACAATATTTGTTCCTTCCATGCTTATCTGAAAATGTAAATTTTTGGGTTTAGTGGTACTTTAAGTTTTTTTTCTAAGGTCTCAACACCTTTATTATAATCAATCATTCTTCAACTACTGCGCGTCCGGCGGACTTCACGACTTCTTTTGAAATGGGAGGTGATAAAAATAACCATCCACCAATCAGTTCATAGAACTGGTGAGTGGACTGATCTTGTGGGAGGCAGTGCCTTCTGCACTGGTGTCATCATGTTATACCCCATTCATACTGCACCAAAATCTCGGGTTTTTGCCGGGGCAAGCTCAAACGACCCGGGTCTTGGTGCAGTATGAATGGTACAAGTCAAAAATCCCGGGTCTAAAAACCCGGGTCTTCAACCCGGGATTTATCGAGGGGTAATTCCCGGGTCGGACCCTGGTTGCCTGCACTATGAATGGTGCAACCCGGGTTGCACAGAAAACAAGCTGATTGGCTGTCTGACCTGTAATGCTCACAATATTTACATTAACTGCATACATAAAACCAGGAAAAAAAAAAACGCGAGAGGAAAACAACAGTATGGACTGAAACAACTACTTCTATCATCCACACTATAAGAAACAAACGAAAGAGAAAGGTCGCACATACTTTACATAGGTGACTAAAGTAAAGTACGGAGCGGTGAGCAGTACAGAACGGAATTGGTGGAAACACTGAAGAAATGTCTGATTGTTTACAAATGATACAATGGAACAATAAAAAATTAAAATATCTTATAAGATACACTCACACATCTTTATGGACAAAACAGCAGAAAAGCAGACTTACAAAAAAAAAAATGTTTTCAGCCAATGAAAACTGCTCTGGTGATGACTCCCACAAATTGCCAGGGCACAGACTTGTGCAGTATGAATGGGGTCAACCCGGGAAATTCCCGGGTCCGAGGTGCAGTATGAATGGTGTTTCTGAGCTGGGACGCTCCGAGCCCCGGCAAAAACCCGGCTTGAAAAACCCGGGATATTGCCGGGGCGGCAGTATGAAAGCGGTATTAGTGAGGACAGGACTGCATGTGACAGGGCCAGTGTCTTGCTGTGAGAGTGAAGCCACAGACTGAACGTTAGATAATGGAAGATGCAGGATGCCCAACAGCGGACTTCAGGTCACATAGGTATCCTGGCGCACTCATGCTAATTACTCATTGGGCAGAGCTATGTTCTTCCCCTACTGTCCTCCGCTCCTTATTTAGAATACTGACAGCACAGAGGGCCGACTGCGGAGGCATAGCACTTACAAATTTTCATTAGGATGCTAATTACCCAATGTGCCACAGCCAACCCTGGGGAGGAAGGGAATTGTTTCTCACCTTTGATTCACTTGTAAGTAACTAAAGTGAACAGACTCCCTAGATGACCAGTCCTTTTTAAATAAGCCCCATATTAATTACCAGTTTATCTTGCGCTGGGCAGAGATCACATTGTCTGTGCCAAAATAAAACAATCTGCAAGCAGCAACAGAATAGGGCCAATGTACAATGTTTGGATCAGTGTACTCTGGGTCTAAAAGTAATGATTAAACACCTGCAAAGCATTAGGTTTCTTCAGAACATGTTTGCGTACGATTTTCTATCATCCAGTCACTATCATCACTTTCTCCAAGAATACCAGTGTCGTTAGGTCTGATATAACAATCACTTTTCCAAAAACTATTATGGAAGATGCAGGACCCCGCCTTTAGTACACAGTAAAACCACAAATGTGATTTACTGTACACATTACACATTCCTGCAGCGTGTTTGTTCAGGGAGATGAAAGGTCATCCTGTCGTATGACAACATTCCTGCCACTGCACTGGTTGTGCTCAAGCAGCTCCATGGCAATGTCGTTGTAAAACGTCTGTATGATCAGATTATCCAAGTTATTTCATCCAGCTGCTAGACTTATCTTTATAGACTTCAGCTGTGTGATGTACTTACTCACTGGTACCTACTCTAATCTTTCGTATTGGGGCTGTATTTACTGTAATAACCATATAGGCAAACTAGACGTATTTTATGAAAATCTTATTGTTTATTTATATAGCACCAATTATTCAGCACTGTATAGAGAATATATATTCATTCAGTCCCTGCCACATGGGAGCTTACAATCCAAGTTACTTACCGCACACAGACACGGACATAGACTACTCAACTTGGTCAGAAGCCAATTAACCTACTAGTATGTTTTTTAACTGTGGGAAAAAACCAGCGCACCCAGAGGAAACCCGTGGAGAACATACAAATTACACAGAGAGGGCCCTGATCGGAATCGAATGCCTGACCCATATGCCTAAGAAAGCGAAGTTCAAGGGGCAGCGTTGAAATGAGGATAGAGAGTGTACAGTGACTAGTTTAGATCGTACCCACAATGCACAGGGTGTCAGTGCTAGATATCAAAGTTATTTCAGTTGCTTGATAACTACAGCTTCAGAGTAATACATTGGCTGCTTCACTTTTAAAATATAAATTTAAACAAACGTTTTGTTTCATCTTTATACATTTTAAGATATCACATTTAGGAGGAATTTGTCAATTCTATTAAACACACATTCTTTCTAAGGTACAGACCTTAACACCCCACGTTTTACTCATAATCGCACATTATTGCATTACAGTTATACGCACCAATCATGCACATATCTGTCTGACAGTTTCCCCTCCACATTGTCCATTGTATTTCTCAATGGAATGGGGTCTAGTGGGCTGGCAGTTACCAAGCCAGTGTCTGCTGAGACAAGCGAGGATTCCCCAAACACAACCAGTCCTGTCTGTAATAACAGTCAGTTTACCATCTACAACCCATAGACAACACAAGAAACCATTCTCATAGTTGACCAATTAACCATTCAGTCTCTGCCTATGTGGGAATGCAAAGCAGTGTTTTAAAGCCCTACACACATTAAAAATGTGTGCACTACAAGCATCCTAAGGTGGGATTAACTGGTCATGTATTCTGCTCCTTTCTAGACTAAGATCAGGACTTCGGGTAAACTTCTCCAAATTCTTCCTAATACATGTACATGTCTTCATTTCTTTGTACACATCTTCCACCGGAAGGATCAAAAATGTAAACAAGCCCTTACTACTGCCACATTGATAAAGGAGACGGGAATCAGAAAGGTTGGCAGCTCAGTCTGGAACATTCTGCTCATCATGCCAAGGACATCTGCAATCATCTCAAAGAAGCAATTGTTGCTGCTCATCAGTCTGGTAAGCGCTATAAGGACATTTACAAAAGGGGTCACAGTCCATCATTTACGAGAGTGGACACCACTGGAGACCAGTGCCAATCTTCCCAAGAGTGGACGTTCCAACAAATTCACAGACCATAACTGATCAGAGAAAATCACAAATAAGCCAAAAGTCAGGTTTCAGTATCAGTGATCCAATTAGGCAGAATAAAGGCTAAAAATAAGAATACTAGAATGTTCTCTTAAGTGTTTGGTATTCAATACTTTCTTATGGACACTGGAACAGACGCTGTGCCAAAAAGCATAAGTCAGTGCCATAGAAACTCAAGTGTGCATCAACAGCAGGGCTGAAAGGTTTGTTTTATGCTGCGTAAATAATCCTGAACATTTAATTATGTAATTTGTACAGTACCAGTCCTACTGTTGTGTATACTGGCCTGTCCTTGTGAATGGCGAACTAGCATAGCCCACATACATATTTTATATAGGGACATAGTATCTGTTCATATGAAGTTCATTTTTATTGTCTACATTTGCTGTGGAGTTTCACTAGGTCTCTTAGTGCCTATATATAACTTCTGTTTGCTATGTAGAGGCTTTGTGAGAAGCTGGTTGATGAGCTGGAGAGAGGGAACCAGTTTGTACTGTTTCAGATGAAGCCTGAGCCAGAGAGATTAAACAGGATTTCAACTCCCTTCACTAATTCAGCCATATTCAGCACACATCACATCTGGCATTCCGTGCGTGAGAGGGGGTGGACCAAAGTGATGGATTCAAAACACCCAATGGGTCAACTAAAGGGAAACCATTATACAAATCTTGTATAAAAGCACACTCTGGATTACGCATGTTGGGATATGCCCAGTGATCATCTGGATATGTAAACATTGAACACAATGTTACTGTAGATCACTAAACTATAATTGCATTTTATGAGGGGGTGTAATGCAGGGCAAGCTGTCAGCCCAAAGACTGTCTATATTTATATAATGTTTCTTCTCAAGTAATAGAGTGCAAATATAGGGGGACAAACCTTGTGCCTCCGTCCCCTGTTACACTGAGAGAGCACAATTGTCTGATTTTACCAAAGGTTTATGTTTGCCTATGGCCAGCTCTACCATTAGGCAAGTATATGCCTAATGGTAGAGCTGGCCATAGACATACACTATCTATACCTAGTGTATGCTCCCCACCCACACTGAGGCCTTAACCACCTATGGCTTCCTGGCTGTTGCTCCATTACGTCAGTGATGGATCAGTATCGCATTCCCAGACTATATTATGCCCAGCATCACATGTCCATTCTGACTGATGCAGCTCTTGCTCCTCCCCACTTGTTATGGTAAGAAACATAGGCAAGTCAAGGGGGAAGGGGGGTTCCTAGTGCCTGGAAACCCCCCTCCCAGCCTGGGGTACTGTATGCTGGAGGCGGCTGGACCCTGCCCCAGGACCAGCCACTAGTCACGGGGCAGTAGTGCACGCAGCATTGCCTGTGTATATGATAGGGATAGGAAGAGTTGGAGAGCAGCCAAGTACTGTAATATTATAGCCACGCCCCGAAGCACGCTGGCCACGCCCATTGGTGGTGTGTAATGGAAACCCCTCTACAAATCCTGCGTTTGCCCCCGAGAAGTGCTCTTAGATCATGGGACCCACAGACCCTCCGCTGGCCATGTTTCTAACCTACTTAGGACAGTTCTCCACGAAAAATGTATTTAAGCTTAATCATGTTTCCACCACATGTAAAAAACAAAAAAGTGGTTTTAATTAACATGCAAAATAGACAGTTAGAAACATATACAATATTAACATTTAAAATTTACATGACATGTTATTTACAAATACTTCATTACATATACACCGTGCTCACTCGGTCACCGAAGAACTGGAAGAAGATTTCTGGGTGACTCTTATAAAACTGACCCAGCAACCGTTTCTTCTCTTTGGGGGAAAGCTTAGGGTTCTCATAAATAGTTTTTAACAAAGTCCAGAGTTCAGTCTGTGTAGTTTTCTGCGACGTGGCATCAAATTCTCTTTTGTCCACTCTTTGGCAAAAGGTGTAACCTGGGGGTGCAAAGATATAAGACAATTCAAAAGGATTTTGCAAGTTATAAAACAGTTTTATAAAATCCCATTCATAGGGGCATATTCAATTGTTGGCGGAAACAAAAAATCTCGCGCTCCGCCCACTATTACTGTTATTACAGTAATAGTGCTTGTAAAAACAATTATGGTAGTTTTCTCGCAGGATTTCAGCTCTTACTATTACTGTAATAACGGTATTCGTTTTAATGCCGCGGAAAACGGTAAGAATTGAATATGCCCCATAAACTGCTTGTTTCATTTAGTGTCTAGTTAAAGGATGGTTGGTATTTAATAATGGCACTACCTGTGTCCTTGTCCGGGTCTCTTCCTTGTTGAATAGCCACTAGCTTATCACTGACCATCTTGTGCAAGGTCCCAGGAATCTTAAAATAAAAGTAAAAAATAATTTTAGATTTAAAATAGATTTAACAATTTAATTATACAAGTAGGCAGCATACTCCCTACCGAAACTATACAATTCAGCACCAGCTTTGATAGAATACTAGGTTATAGCAATATTCCTCTTGTTTTGAAAATTAGATTGCTTTTAAAAACTGGGCAAATCTTTAAAATTAGGTGATTAAGTACATATTTGTGCTTATTCAAAGGTCCACCAATTCACCAACTGGAACAGTTTAGATACAGCTCTTGATACAGGTGACCTCCTGCGAGTATTTCAGCCGGAAAAATTTAACAGGTTGTAACTTCCTCAGTCACTTCACCCTACTGTACAAAAACCAAGCCATGACCAGCATTGTTAAAAGGGCACTGCCAGAATCTAAACAAGCATTTGGGGGACCCCCGTCTCCAGAACAGCAAGGTTTCCACCCTAGTTCTGCTAGGGCGGAAATGGAGAGAAATTAAGTGCTCATTAAAGCGCACATCCATAAAACTACTCCAAATTTGGCTCTATCACTGGAGACTTGAAACATTCAACTCCAGATATTATACCCATCCCCTTCCCCAGAATTCACCAGCCCATTTACCTTGAATACGTCCTTGTGATGGTCCAACAGAAACAGCACCAAGAGATCAGACTTGCCTTTGGATAGGTTCTTATTGTTTACAATTGCTCTGGAGAATTTTCTCTTAACAGTCATCCTGTTTTCGCTCTAGAACACAAACATATTACCAGCATTATCCTCCGTTCATCCAATTCATATCTCCCATTTTACAGGGACCCTGCACGTCTGCCAAGAAAAGCCATGGAGGCCAAATGCTTTGTCATTTTTACATTAAGTACAAAGTCATTAGCCAACTTCATTTTGAGAAAAAAAAAAAAAGTATAGTTTTGTCTCCAACAATTGCCCAAAGCATTGTGCAAGCTCCAATTTTACCTCTTCCTGCAGTCTAAACTCTGAAGGTTCTGCAGCGACAGCCATGAAATACAGGAGTCTTCTGAACTCTTCTCGATTTTGGGAATCCAAGAGCTTCAAGCATAACTGTGTGGCCTCTAACGCTTGCTCTGTCTTTCCATTCACTATAAAGAAGCAAAGCAAGGTTCATTAAAAGACGACCCTTACATTAATAAATCCCTGTCATAGGGTATCTAACTGCTTGCTACCAGTACTGAGCAATAGTTACTTCGTACAAGTTATTTTGGAATTTAAAATACAGAGATTCCTAACTGGTCTGATCATGAATTGAAGGTGCCCTAGCTGACGGGAGGTTGACAGAAAGCATTTATGAAGGTATTTCGGTTGTTAGAAGGTACAGGTTGTGTCAGGTATTCACTGTCTAGTCAAACTACAGTCCAGGAAAGGGCTTTTCTGTGTTGAGAAACAGTAAAACTATAGTAGAAGATGCTGCTGTTTAAAAACAAATATTATACACAGTCAAACTAGGGCGACCAGGCGGATTGCAAATGTTTGCAGGTCAGTGATGTTCATATGTTCTTAGTTTGATGTTAATACAGGTATAATTGCAGCTTTAAGCGAGAATTTTTATCCATCTATACTCAATACTTTTACAAACATCCGATAGAATAAGCGGTGTTCAAAGTTCTATTCTTGATTACCAGGGTTCACAAACGCACGTCAGTGTGTCTCTCCATCTGGTGAACACCGAGCAGGTCAAAGCACTATAGACAGATGCGAGGCTGCTTGGGAGGATCCAGGTCACTTTGTCAAGACACAGGTATGTAGGTTATTCCCAAATAATGAGTCAATCAAGCTGATCAGGCAGCATAATCTATAGATGCCATTATGGGGCATCCAACAGGATCCTTGCACATTTCCAAATATGGTAGCGTGCACCAACGAGGTGCAAACACAAATCAGCACTTGTTTTAGTATATTTGGCATCAATTCCTTTTCTTTATGGTGTACCCACAGGGCCTGATTAACCCGCCGAGGTTTAACTGGGCTATAGCCCAGGGTCCTGGGCAGTGGCGGATCCAGGGGGGGGCAATCGGGGCAGGGTTTCAGGATTTCTGCCTGTAGAAACATGTGGGGTAATTACTGACCCAGCAAAATAGATTTACTCACCTGTGACTGATTAAAGAAATCCTGAAAACATGTACGGTTGGGTAGCTTTCGAGGATAGAGTTTGGACACCTCTGACCTAATACAAACATTCTGGGGGCTGGACCAATATTTAACCCGTAAACTTACTTGCCTTAGTAAAATCACCAATTCCTAATAAATTGAGAAGCCAATTTAAAATATGGCATCAGCCCAAAACATAGATGACTCCACTACGTAGGCGAAAGGTTAAATAAAAAGTCTAAATAGGAGGGGTTATTTTAAATTGACTGTTTTATGCTCCGTCCCGACTGAAGTCCTGTAAATAGCATAAGTAGAACACACAGCAAGGTCAATACCACAGAACGACTTTCTTCGCACTTTATCTTATCTCGTTCTCTTGTAGTTTATTTGCCGTGAACTGGTTTGTAACTGAATTCTGGATAATGTAAACTCTGGAAATAAATACAAGCCACAGCTTAAGTTTTGCTGTTTAACAAGAGTCTCTCACAAACCAAACTTACCCAAAAGCTCAGCGATACCGGTGTGGATGTCAAAGAACGGGTTGGTGACCAAAGGAACCCTGTTCTGGTTGTAGTGTTTGCTAATGGTCTCAAACAGAAGCAGTTTCCAAGAACCATCCTTGTCTTGCTGGTCAGGGAGATTCCTGCTCACATCCACCACCATCTGGTCAGGGAGGAATTCCAAGCAATCCACTGCGGCCGAGACCCACTCGTCTGCCCTGCAACCAAGGGAAATTGCACAGGTAAGAAGGGAGATGACTGCTGACCTGCAGTCTCTCCACCAGCCGTAGTGGCCAGGTGTTTAGGCAGCTATACCCTGACTGAGCACCCAAAATATTGTTAAGCATTGACTCCTATGCTCAGAGGTACTATAGGAATTTGCCATCTTGGTGGACATGCTTACAAGTCCTGGGAAGTAGACACCTCGCCAACTACCATCATTGCTTACTGCATGTAATGTTAGAGAAAGATTCTTAAGTGTTGCATTGAGTTCCTAAACAAACATCAAGGCTTTCGCCAGTACACTAGGTCATCATCAATTTATATAGAATATATGAGAACTCATCACACACTAAGGGCAATTTAATAGCAGCCAATTAACCGATCATTAAGGTTTTGTAGTTTGGGAGGAAACCGGAGCATCTGGAGGAAACCCACACAAAACACAGGGAGACCATCCAAACCCCACACAGATAAGGTCATGGCCGGGAATTGAACCGATAACCGCAGTGCTGTGAGGTAGAAGTGCTAACCACTGAGCCACCGTGCTGCCCACTTCATAGGTTAACTGGAGACAGACAACAGCATTAAGGTCACTTACTGAGAGTCGCTAAATGCCTTGAGGATCTCTCGGTCCAGGTAGTGGCTGGTCATGATCAGCTCTTCACTCTTTGCTTTCTGGACTTTAGGTGCTACGGGTGTGTTTTCCAACAGAGCATCCAAAACTGGTAGGTCCACCAGCTGCAGAAGTCGACGAATGGTCTGTTCCTGCCAGACTTCACAGAGAACTAGAAGGAACAAAGAGATAAATAGGTCAAGGTTGCCAGATGAATAGAAAAGTATACAGACAGCGACTTGGCTACAAGAATTATGCTTGGCCCACAAATGGGCTTTTTATCCAAAACTATGTCGGATCGGTGCTTGGTACAATATGTGAAGCATTCAGCAATTATTTAATCATTGGCACTGATCTGTTGATCTAATCATGTCAGAGCTAAACTATCAGATTTCTCACAGACGCAGGCCTATGGCAGTAAGGCTCTCTCCCCATGTTTCATGGTTTAAGGTATAAAAATAAGTTGAGTTAAAAAAAAAAACCAAAAAAAAAAAAACCACAAGCAAAAGAACACTTTGCCTATACTGATAAGACGCAAGTTCTGAAATAAATACCCCAAATGACATGGATTGGCCCAAATGCAAAGACTGCTGAATGTTTGGATTCCTTGTCACCACGGAATGCTGCTACGGAACACAGAAAGAGAGGGAACAGCTGCTGTAGAGTATCCTGAACATGCACCCATTAGCTTTATGGGAAGGTGGGCTATTTTTTTGTTTTGTTTTTTGAAAGAGCATTTCACAGTAAATCATGCATAAGCATTTTTAATATAGAATCTCCACATTAAAGGAAATCTTCAGTCGCATTATGCTGCCACCATTACCTTAAACAGCCTTGTGTACTCCCAGAATGTGCAGTAGCAGGGAGAATTTGACTCGAATCCAGGTGTAACTACTACGCTGCAGGCACGATGAATTGAAAAAGTGGATGGGGGAGGAGGTGTAATATCAGTGTACAGATCAGGTGGGGTGTATTGCAATTGTATGCATCTTTTAAATTGAGGACTGTGCAATGTGACTAGCAAGGTGATTTTACAATGAAAATGTAATTCTGGTTTTATGGAGTTTTTAATTTTTATTTTTAAAACCGTGTCACTCCCAGAAAACTTCCTGGAATATTTTCCATGTAACCACCATCATAGCATGGGGACACAGGGGGGTTGACATAGGAAGACAGCATAAGTTCCTAGTTACACCTCTGCTATAATCAATCCTTATTGTGTGCAATATTCATTCTGCACCGCTTTCTACATAACACCGACAGCTTTTGAAAATATCCTGGGATGACGAATTTTAAGGAAGACAAAAGAGCACCGACGATTAAATATTTAAGATAAGCAGCTGTGATAATGGGTCAAATTGTCTTCTATATTAAAAATTCACAGCACTAAATGAAAAAAAAAAAAAAAAAAAAAAGGTCACAGTTAAATGGAAGAAATATCGGAGAAATATGGCATGTAAATTCTTTAAAGAAATTACATAATCAAAATAGAATAGTATGTAAGAGGAATTACTTTTGCATATTTTATTAAACCAACTCTTTAAATATGATAAAAATAAAAAAGACAGGACTACATGAAAAAAAAAAAAAAGTGATTTATTCCATCAATTGGCCAGAGAGATCTTAAAATGTTACAAAGTAACCCTACGATTGATGTATTCAATTCACAGAACGAACATTTTAATAAACTCTCGTTAGCCAATTATATCACTCCTGTGTGAAAACCTAAAACACCAGTAAGTATAGGACAACAAAGATATCAAATTGTATACAACAAACCCATTTACATAGATTTAATTTCATTTAGGCAAAATGTTTAAGTATGGATTTGTAGTATTTTCTTATGATATATGCAAGTTTAGTACACCAAAAAGTCACAAGTCAATCAGCGCCACTAATCAAAGACAGCCTTCTGTACCTAGGCTCTTGATCTGTTTGAAAGCCAAACGCTCAATAGTACAACAAAACAGAAACAAAAAACTTAGTGACAGATGTCACTATGGATACATCTTATAGATGCAGTTTATAGAGAAGTTACCCAAAAATCATAAAACATTCCAAACAATCAAAAATCTACAATGTCAATTAAAAATATTTGTGATCAAAAGGGTCATTTTTAAATATTTGCAGTTCTATTTATGGATGCAGGCTTAAATATTTTGATCAAAATATGAACTAATACCTCATGTTTTCCTTTTGCTAGATACACAGATATGCAGTGTAAAGGATAAGCACTGACAACTGTCTTTCTATTTATGGACTTCCCATTCTGCAACGTTGATCAAAAGTCCCAAAAGTTCATAGTGTGAAAGTTCCTCAATTTTTCTACCCAAAAATTGTGAATAGATGTGTGAAAATATGTGAAAATATGTGAATATATATATTATATATATATATATATATATATATATATATATATATATATATATATATATATATATATATATATATATATATATATATATATATATATATATATATATATTAATCTGCATGCATATGCACCATATGTCCCTATATTTTTTGTTATTATGTAATTTTGCTTTAACTGAATTATAGGGTTTGGGGAAGCCCACCTGTTACATAGGTAGGAAGGAATGTGCACCATTTGAAGCATTTGCAGATGATGAATCTCTATACTACCAAAGAAATATGTTGGGTTCCTAGTGAATAAATGTGCTGTATTCTCAAGTATCTCAGGCTACCAACATATTGATCTAAAGACTTAACAAGCCACACAAGTACCACCGAGTCTCACTCCGTATCTGCGCTTTACTGTATAAATAGAAAACAGACATGAAAGTTTAATAAATGTACCGTTTTGTATGTTTCCAGATTGTAAACAAAAACAAAGAAATTAGGATTCAGCTTCTATTAGAAGCCAATGTACAGACTACAATTAATACCATTGTAACACACAAGAGACCTTTAAAGATTTCCCTTTACAATGTTAAAGCCAAAAGTTGTCAGCCAGTAGCTGAAGCTACATATAACAAACCCATTCATTGGCTTACTGAGGTTGTCATTATACTTTATAATTAATGTGACAACAAGGATTGAACAATGCATTAAACTGTGCCTAGCTCAATAGGAGCGTTTGTTACTTTACTAGCAGCAGATTTTGCCTCAGGGCAAATATTTAAGGTTCTTTAAAAAATTCTTTATTAAAAAAAAAAAATCAGTACAGAATTAACTCTTAACCAGCCAGAATTCTGACGTTTACGAGTAAATGGATTAAGGGCCATTGGATTATGCATTGGAAGTGTACCATCACCTAGACAATAGAAGTAACGGTTCAAACCAATATTCATGACAAGGCAGCCTATCAAATAAGAAAGTGACATAAATTGTGTCATGTCCATGGCTCCCAGTGAATTGATAGGCTGCATTCTTCACATGCTAGAGGGGTAATTCTATGTACGGATTAAAAAAAAAAAAAAACACAGGTGGCATTTACTCTACTCAAGATAAGTATGAACAAGGTCACATGGGCAGATTAGAACCCCACCAATTCTCTTTTTTTGTTTAGAAAGTCCTAAAGAGCATATTGCTATGGCTCTGTATGCAGTGATTTTGACAACTAAATCATCACTATGGTGCAAGAGGGGACCAGCGTTCCCTTTTACTTCCATGTTATGTTGAGTGAACATGTCCTATTCTGAAGATAGGACCTTGGATACCCACTCACACCAGTATGTGACCGCCAATTGACATTTTGAAGGTTAAAGACTTAAATAGCTAAGGAACCTATAAGCCTTAAGTTCCCACAATTGAAGTATATTTAGAGACATGTTAAGCCGGTACTGGCAATTTCCCCCGTCTCTACTAAGAGATTAAGGGGTAGATTGAATGTATACTTGGCAACTCCCAGAATTTCTGGGAGACACTTGAAATCAAGACAGGTCTCCCAGACTCCCGGGAGAGCAGGCAAAACTTCTGCATCCTGCCCACTTCCTAGTGAAGCGAATAGGACAGAAGTTAATGACACGAGTCGCTGTGTTCTGCTCCCTTCCACCACTTCTCCTATCCGGCATCTCCCAGAGCTCCATATATCAAAGTTGACAAGTAGGATTTAATAAAGAGCAACAAGAAAAAGTGGAGCAACAAGATTCTAGCCATCATTTTCTTGAATGCAGTGGATGGATGATAGCTGGAATCTAATTGGGTGCTATTGGCAACACCTCCACTTTTCCTTTTTGCAAGCTTTAGTAAATAGAACCCTGAGTGTTTTAAAAATTAGCAGTCCTGTTACAACGCAGAAAGACACATGCAGTCCACTTCGAAAAACTCATTAATGTAAATCCTGATTAGCAACATTTTCTTACAGTGTAGATTACATATAAAAAAAAAAAAAAAGGCAATGTAAAGAAATTTTGTCAAATGTGGATACCAATATCACAATTTGTATTATAGACACCAACACATACCTGGGGCACCATTAACATCCATCTACATAGAATGAATTTTAAATTGACTAAATCATAAAAACAGATTGATAGCATTACACCCAGTGTCCAGAAGTGGTGCTGAGCACTTGTTCACGCGTCCAGAGCAAGATCAAATGCTGAAAACAATCAACCACTATGCGGCAGTCAGTGGTACTGTGCACTTTGACCATCTTATGTATGGTTAACACTAATTGGTTCCCTATTGGTTTTGCACATTAGTTGAGACAGACAAGGTCCTCCAGTCACAATACCCGACAACTTTCACCCAATTACAACAAGCAATGTCAAGAATAAAACCCACACTGACTGGCATTGCAATAGAGCTACCACAGTCTCGAAACAGTAGCGGGTGAAGTAATGTTCACAACATCCTTGCAACAATGCAGATACACAGTAACCCAGTGAAAAGTTTTAATACCAGGAACTTAAAAGGAGGATGGGATGACGGCATTGGATCAGTTGAGCAGCTGGCCCAACACATTGTACTTCCATAATACAGAAGTGAAAACCCAGAAGACGCCACACCCAATGTTCTGTTGTCACAGGAGGAGAAATGAAAGTTTTAGCTGCCACCTCTGTTATTTGCTGTTTTTAGCCAGAGCAGTTTTATAATAAATGTTGTGTCATTCCCAGTATGTGTCTGGGGGGGCGGATACAATGCATCAAGGCTGCAAAAACCCTAACTTACCACTGGCTGGAAGGTCTATTGGCAGATTCATCTGCGTCGGGTCAGCAGGAGTCAAACTGAGATTATCCCAGAGTTCTTCCAAGCTCTGTGCCTGGCCAGGAGAGGACTGGAAACTGGCCTGTTCATGCCTGTCGGTGATAGATTACAGATTATTCAATGAACAATGCAACAAGGTCACACTGTTTACACATACAGGATAGGAGGCAGTCTACTGTAAAAAGTAAAGTGCAGCGTTTCTATAAATCGAATGGTCAATAAAGTTTGTCAGGTCCAGAAATTGATAGCCTGGCTGATGAAGATACACATATACCATAAATCCCAGACAAGCAGATCAATGAGCAATTTTACAGCACACAAAACCAAAGTACAGTCTTTATTAGTCTGGACGCCAAGCTGAGGAATCAGATCGCATGGCGACGAATACAGGTTCAATGACCGCTGCACACAGCAATAGGAAAAGTCCATCAACCTCGTTTCTTGCCCACCCAAACAATTTACATGTATACACTTTTACTCTTGAGTCAATGAACAGTAAAACAAATCTGTTAAATAATATTCGGCTTACGAAATAACCAAGCGCTAAGCAATGCACCTCAACCAACCCTTCAGTGATGTTAAACCTGAGTGAGGGGAGGTCATTGGTCCTTAAAGTCGACAAACCATAATATTGCTGCCTGCACTGAAGATAACAGACTATTTAACCTACCAAGCATTACTTTACTTAATGTCATGTGTTTAGACTTTCCAAAGATTACACTTTATGTGCGTTTATGAATCAGACAATTTACTACCTCTCAAGATGCCCAAATTAATCTAGACACGTTCCTTCTTTCCCCGAACATTGATGTACTCTTTGTTTACACAGCACGAAGAACACAAAGTCTTGTTATAAGTGGTTTGTGCTCTTAAGAATTTGAGCTAGTGACAATAGCCCAGTTTTGGAAGACGTTGCCATGAAAACATAAACTTTCCTAGAATTATCTGCTTTGTACACCAAGCACTAAAACCTCAGACTTCAGGAAGACCTGCAGAACTGCCTCAACTGGATGTATATACACAATACAGGATTGAACTGGAGAGATACTTGTGTAATTTCTATCAGCTCATCTGAGGAGTCAGGAAAGTGTGTGACAGAGTTAAACAAAATCACATAGAATAGATCGAGAGCAATTGGATCCTATACAAATATCAGCCTATATTACCAGCCTAAGAAGGTGGCGTCCGTGGAGTTTAGGCCACTTTAATACTCTAGAATTGCAGTAGTAACATTTAAGTATACCTATTGAAATACATTTTACAGCATTGACTAAGCAGATGTTTTATTCAGTTAAAAATCAATTCCTGGCCAATTAAACTTACCATCTCATTCCCCTATAACATTCATACAAACACAGCCGCTATTAACTACCCTAGCAGCACCTCCCAAAGGCTCCTTTGGATCTCAGTATCATCTCCATGCGGATGATACACAAATCTATCCGCTCCTGATCTCTCACCATCTGTGTTGTCTCGCATTACTGATGGTCTTTCATCTTGATGTCCTCTCGCCAACTCAAGCTTCTAAAAACTGAATATTCCCACCCAAAAACAAAAAAAAAAAAAAAAAAAAGTTTCCTGCCCAACATTTCTATGTCTGTTGATAACACGACCATAAATCCCATCCTGCTTAGGATAGTTGCGATTCAAGGATTACACCTTTGTTCACCATATCGACTATCTAAATCATGGTTTTTTTAGATGTATAACATTTCCAGAATACGTACATAACTCACACAAAACACTGCAAAAAGTGGGAGATGAGTGCATGAATTGACTATTGCAATTCCCTCCTTACTGGTCTCCCCAAAATCAGTCTTAAACCCCTACAATCTATTTTGCACACAGCAGATTGATTTTTCTTGCAAATTATTCTTCCTCTGCTGACTCACTGTCAGTCTCTACATTGGTTGCCTGTTTTTCAACGAATCCAAATAAATTTCTTCTACTAACTTACAAGGCCATCAATAAAATTGCACCGACATACATCTCCTCACTTGTCTTAAAATATCTCTCAACTCGACACCTCCTTTCTGCATCTCTCTTCTACTCTCATCACTTCCTTCCATTCTCAGTTACAGGACTTTTTTGGGCTGCACCCACTTTGTGGAATTGCCTCCCTCCCACAATTAGACTTTACTCTAGTCTTCAAGCCTTCAAGTGTTCTCTGAAAACCCACTTCTTCAGGCAAGCTTATGATATTCCTCAACCAGCATTTTAATCTCCTTAGGTTACCTATTACCACCCTCTACACAGACAACACCCCTTTAACCAATGTAGTTGTGTGACTGATCATACAGCCCACTAAACACTTTTTACCTTTGCATTCTAGCTGGAAAAATATTCAATATGATGTAGCACTTACCCTTGTGTATCAAATTCCCATTGTCCCATAGATTGGAAGCAGGGCCCGTATGTATGTATGTATGTATGCATGTATGCATGTATGCATGTATGCATGTATGCATGTATGCATGTATGCATGTATGCATGTATGCATGTATGCATGTATGCATGTATGCATGTATGCATGTATGCATGTATGCATGTCCCAGTATTGTTTTATTACTCTTTGTTCCCAATTGTACAGCACTACGGAATCCGCTGGTGCTATATGAATGAATATTGACAATGAAGGCTCTCAACACTTCGCGTTCAGCAGAATGGAGCTGTCCTTCAACTGTTATTTACCCTTACCAAGAAAGCACACAAAACAAGGCTTACCTTCCAGTATATCTCTGCGGTGTACACCGGCCAGTATCCCTCTGGCCGGCAGGATGATTAGGCACATTGAGAAATCTGTACAGGCTGCAGCTGCTGTCCTCAAACACTAAACGTTTCTTCTCCTTCCCAAACATACAAGTCGTCAGCACAGACTCAAACACTTTACAGTCCATGAGCGCCTGGCACACGCGCACCACTTTGGAACGTGGGATATCGGCATCGCCAAAATACTTGTGCTGCACCAGATGGGCAAATACAACGTCCACAGCATCTGAACCAATAAAGCAATCTGGGTGAGACTTTAAGTGGTGCCGCCTCTTCTTCACCTCCACCTGACTGTGGAGGGCGTGGATAATACTACTCCATATGTATGTGGCTCTGAATGGTTTGTTATTCAGGTTTGGACCTAGGAGGGAAAAAAAATAAATATATGTTTACTTGTTTGAGCCTGGAACATTACAGGACAAAATATTAAAAGCAGACTACCCATCCTCCCATTCTCGGTTACAAGACTTTTTCCAGGCTGCACACACTTTGTGCAATTCCCTCCCTCGCACAGCAAGACTTTCCTCTAGTCTTCAAGCGTTCTCTGAAAACCCACCTCTTCAGGCAAGCTTATGATATTCCTCTACCACCATCTTAATTACCTAGATTACCCTATTGCCATCCTCTACACAGCTAACGCAAGACAACAACCCTCTGACCAATATTGCCACACACACAGTCCACTCAATACTTTTACCTTTGCATTCTAGCTGGTCCATTGTGCAATATGATGTAGCACATGCCCTTGTGTTTCAATCCCATTGTCCTATAGATTGTAAACGTGCGAGCAGGGTTCTCTTACCTCTCTGTCTGTATGTATTACCCAGTATTGTCTTATTAATGTTTGTTCCCAATTGTAAAGTGCTACGGAATCTGCTGGCACTATATAAATAAATGATGATGACTACGTTGTACAAGAGACCTAGTCATAAGAGCTTACAATCTAATATTAAGGGCACTGTGGTCACTATTGGGCTGTACAGTATTTAGCATTGTTGCTTCAATGCTGGGGACACGGGTTCCATCTGTGTAGTGATTGTATGGGTTGTTTTTGGTTAATTGGTTCCTAACAAAATTAGCCATAGAGAATTGAGTGCAACCAAAGTGCTGTATAGTATATGTTGGTACTATAGAGGTAAGCGTTATTAATGCATTGATTTTTAGTACTGAACGTACAGATGAATGCATGCAACGATTGCATTGGCCGTCTACTAAGAACATTTCATTTCCATGTATAAACTGCTCTTATTTTATATATCATGTTATATTTTTATAGATCCTACAATTAGCACGTTTTATTTTAACAGTAGATTTGTATTTAAATGAATGCAGTTAGCATTACCAATGGTTTTTATTAATTTTGTTTATCAGACTGTTGGCAGTTTGTGTAGTTTTGACTGAGTGCACTTGTTCCTTTGTACCAACAACTATCATTCTAAATATACTATTAACGAGTAAGCAGCAAAGGGGAGTCATTTTGAAATTGTAGTTTTAAAAAGTCTTTGCCAACAATTTCAACACACTGGTTCTGTATATAAACAAAGAAAAACAAACAGTTCAGTAAAGAGGCATTAGATGAATTATTTGAAATTCCAGGAACTGAGCGCATTTCCACAATTTGGAGTACTGGGACCACCAATTGCCCCTGAAACTTTACTGTCAATGCAGAAGGTGGAGGTTACATACATTTTATCTAGTAGGATTATTTAAATACTGCCCCCCCCCAATGGAATATTTGGACAAGTATTCTTCTGTGTGTGGCCCAACAAACTATTCTCATGCAAACCCAATTTGCTTTTAGATGCAAAGTCTCAGAGATGCATCTTCTCTAACGAAATGAAAGGCTAATTATTGGTAGGGTTGACAAAAACAACAATTGTAGCCAAGTAGGCGACAGGTTCAACAAGTACAGTATCATATTACTTAAACACTTTCAGTAACTAGAGTTTGAAGTAAACATTTTAAAATTGTGCAGTAAACATACAAGCACAGGTACTGGGATACCCCATACAGACCCAAATGTGCCATTTATAATATAAATGAGGACTACTAAACAAGCACTTGCAGAGGCCCCTTTAGGGAAGGGTCAGGTGGG
Organism: Mixophyes fleayi; assembly: GCF_038048845.1. NCBI lineage: Eukaryota > Metazoa > Chordata > Amphibia > Anura > Limnodynastidae > Mixophyes > Mixophyes fleayi. The sequence continues at coordinate 23,107,394 of NC_134411.1, read as the reverse complement.
TGTTTTAGAACCAGAGCGATTCAGCTGTCAAAACGCTGCACAAATTAAACAGTGGAAAGGCTCATTTAACAGGGAACCAGCACTCCCACCTACGACATGCTGAATGGATCATAACTTTAGAACACCATAATTTTCAGAACAGAAAACTGCAGCGTTCCAAGACCCCCCTACCTGACAGCCATTTGCAGGGCATAGGGATATGTAAACTTTTCTAGGAGATTATTATATTAGCACTGTATTATTTGCAGATTATACATATACAATGCACAAAATAATATTTTAGTGAAAGGCAATGTTGCAAACCACTACTTCCCAAATCCTGTGTCTACAACTGCTCCATATAATATATTACTAGCTTTACCTTTGTACTGTTGAAAGGCATATATTTTCCTGGCTGACATTTTTACTGCCAAAAATAAAACACTAAAGTTCCCTGTTCTTTTGAGAACTGCAGTCAATTCACAGACAGCAGTAAATCTCAGGGCGATTACTTCAGTACTAGTGGGGAGCCATGATTTGTGGTGTTTAGAAAAAAATATAAGAAGCCTGACTAGGTGCACAAGAGAAAAATATATATATTCCTAAGACCACCGTGAAATAAGTCAGTTTATGTCTCAAATCCCTTTTCAGCAGCACATGCATCCAAGTGGTTTATTTCACAATGGATTTTTTCTAGACCTTAATCTCAGAGGGGGGAACTTGATCATTTTCAGTAGATTTTATACTAGCAGCTTCCAGGAGTTAGAAGTGCACTCAACAGCTACAGTGGGGTCGGAAAGACAATGAGAATTGAGCCAATATTCAGTCCTCCAATTACAGACACCACCAAGGTGGCTCTAATGTAGGTAGAGCAAAATAGCCCTTCAGTCTCCATATTAAATTGTATAAGAATTGTATAAGAGCTTATAGCAATTCTCAGCAGCTATCCAGTTTCCAAAGAGTAGCAAGAAAAAAAAAATATTGCAATTAAAATATAAACACATACTATACACACTCACACAAAGTTGTAGAAGTGGACCCGTATACAATGATATGCCATATCGCCACTTCTCCTATACTACCTTCAATATAAAAAAACATTTAAATTCCATTCACTTACATTTTCCACACCGCCACTTCTAGATATCCACTGTGACTGCTATGGTGGATATAGATAGAGGTCTATTCACCATTCTGCCACAACATGAAAACCACTGACAAGTGAAGAGAATAACACTGATTATCTCGTTACAGTGGCACCCGTCAAGGGGTGGGATATATTGGGCAGCAAGTGAACAGTCAGTTCTGGGTGAGAGAATCTCCAAAACAGCAGGTGTTGTGAGGTCTTCCTGGTATGCAGTGGTTAGTATCTACCAAAAGTGGTCCAAGGAAGGACAAACGGTGAACCGACAACAGGTTCATGGGCGCCCAAGGGTCATTGATCATCGTGGGGAACGAAGGTTAGTCCGTCTGTTCCAATCCCACAGAAGAGCTACTGTAGCACAAATTGCTGAAGTTAATGCTGACTATGATAGAAAGGTGTCAGTACACACAGTGCATCGCAGTTAGCTGCATACCGCACACCGGTCAGAGAGCCCAAGCGGACCTTTGTCCACTGACAAAAGCACCTATAATGGGTATGTGACCACCAGAACTGGACCATGGAGCCTGGTCTGATGAACCACGTTTTCTTTCACATTCTATGGACAGCCAGGTGTGTGTGTGCGCCATTTACCTGGGGAAGTGATGGCACCAGGATGCACTATGGGAAGGCGGCAAGCCAGCGGAGGCAGTGTCCTGCTCTGGGCACTGTACTTCTGGGAAACCTTGGGTCCTGGCATTCATGTGAATGTTACTTTGACACGTACCACCTAACTAAACATTGTTGCAGACCAAGTACACCCTTCATGGCTAGTGTATTCCCTGATGGTAGTGTCCTCATTCAGCAGGATAATGCACCCTGCAAGAGTTGTTCAGGAATAGTTTGAGGAACATGACAAAGAGTTCAAGGTGTTGACTTGTCCTCCAAACTCCCCAGATCTCAATCTGATCAAGCATCTGTGGGATGTGCTAGAAAAACAAGCACGAGCCATGGAGGTTCGGGCTAACGTCTTGGTGCCAGATACCACAGGACACCTTCACAGGTCTTCTGGAGTCCATGCCTCAATGGGTCAGCTGTATTGGTGGCACAAGGGGGACCTACACAATATAAGGCAGGTGATTTAAAATGTTGCGGCGGATCGGTATATAAAATATTTATTAATAAAAAAAGAAAAAAAAAAAAAGTCTCCCAGGGTCAAAACCTTATATCAGTATCTCCAGCTGTGAATAGCTTCCTGAAACCTTTACACCTTTTAGGTATTTATGAAGGTTATTAGTAGCTTATAGATAAAGCAGTTTGAGTTTTAGGTTCAGGGGCATTTATTCTGCTACCAACAGTGTACAAGTAGATTCCGCTGATAGAGCAGTTCTGAGGCCAACGCTCCTTTCAGGTTATATTCTATGCAGAAAGGCACAGCACATATGGTTTCCATATTTATAATTAAAAACAGCACAGAGCTTCCCATTAAATATGACTATACAACCGTGCTATAGTCATCGCACCGTGTTGTGGCAACAGTTAATAGTTACAGTTCAAAAAATACACACAATGTAAGAATATCCCCGGAAAGCCCAGACAAAACCTTGAAGGGTTAATCAGCACTTTATGCAGTCACTAAATCATAATAAAAAGGTGACAGGAAAATGGAACATTGGACTCCCACACCAACCAAGGTCACATTCAGATGATGTAATAAATACCTGTGTTCCTTAGCTGTCCTTTTATCCAACAACCCTGCTGGAGACTACAGTCACCCTGCAATTAAACTGTATTCATACATTCCTCAGACTGCTATATTTGTGAACAGTTACTAGGAATTTCACACCCCATCTTTGTACAACGTGTACAGACACAGATTGACACCCAAACAGTGCACTGGGATGAAATAACCCCTGGATTGTGGTACTTGGTGCAAGGCAGACCCTGAATATTAGATTATTCTGCATAGATGACAATCACTCAAACACAAAAATACAGCAAGGCAATCTAGCCAGAATATATAGCCAATTTAACAAACGGTAATGGAAAGAAAGGTAAACTATTTGTTTTCTAAGAAAGTTTAAGAGGAGAAGCAGTCAGTGATTGGATGTAAGAGGTATAGATTGTGAAGTTTCTCTGCACTCCCCACATTTGTGTTGATTACTTCTCAAAGTCCATAGACCTACTAGTAGGTCAGGGACTCCCAGGCTAGGCAGAGTATAGCCATGTGCTTGATGCTAAAGTCACACGATCATCAGCTATTTATATAGCGCCACTGATTCCGCGGCGCTGTACAGAGAACTCACTCACATCAGTCCCGGCCCCATTGGAGCTTACAGTCTAAATTCCATGAGAGGAGGAGGGAGAGGGAGACTTGGGTCCATTTGATAACGGCCAATTAACCTACCAGTATATTATTCGTTTCTCATGACACATCAAGGGTGCAATGTAGCAATATAACACAATAATAAACAAGGGTCTAACAGAAAAACAAAGCAAGTTAAATATAAGAAATTACAGGTTTTGAGTTAGTTTTTTTTTTTTATTATAAAGTTCACCTATAACCTTCACTGCACAGCTACAACTTATTTAGAGTCCTATAAAATCTTAGATGAGACATCCAACCTTACATTGGAACAGACGTGTGGCGACTCACTGGTCTAGCGTCACTCTGACAGGTTAACTAGCCGGAGTGTACGCAGGTTTTAGAGAAAGATAGTAAAAGTTACTGGTGCATCTAAATAAATGAAAAAGTAAAACAAGCCAAAATAAATAAATAAAAACCTCACACACTTTACAGCACTGGGGTATATGTTTGCACTATATATAAATACCAACATAAAGAGGCAACCATTCCTAATTTATTACCAACTCAAAGGACAGTCCAAACATTAACCAGAACTTATACTGTTCAAATTGCTACATTGTGTCTAAATAAAAAACTAAAGATAAATACATATAATAAATGCATAACTATAAAGTGTACAAGTCACAACATGTTAAATTGAACCAAATAATAAATACAAGGGGTAGAACAGCCACTAGTGCCAGAAAGATCAACCAGGAGAAACAGTTTATGGTATAGATGGTTTGCACCTCCCAAAAATAATAAAATAAAAGGTACTGTTTAAATATTCCAGCAGACTGACAGGAAGGCATAAGCAGTGCAGAGGAAATGACCAAATACAAATTTAAAACCAAACTATTTAACTGACCCAGTTACATTCTCTGCGCTGAGACACCACATACCTGAGCATGAGTACAAGGAGAGGCTGTCTAAATGCCATATGTTATGTATGTTATTATGCAGAGATCACACGCACACATAGAGACACCTTTACTCCGAAAGCAGAGACCAGTCATCAGGTGTTGACAATAACCAGATGGTAGCAAAACAGCACGATCAACCTCAGTGCAATATATATATATATATATATATATATATATATATATATATATATATATATATATATATATATATATATATTACGCACTCACTTTTTCCCAATGGAAACAAAGTTGCACAGTGCCACATGCAAATACTAATTAGGTGCACTCGAATACCAATATAGGAAAAGGTTTAGATAAGGTCTCAGGACAGATAGATTAGGTAGGATAGGATAGGATAGGATAGGATAGGATAGGATAGATGCTGTAAGACCTCACTGCCCTGTCTCAGTGATACCTGGGGGTCTGTGCACCGGGCTGTACGTGGTGCAGAGGTTCAGAGCCAGCGCTTTCTCCCGCACTGTAGCCATCCCCGTGCACTGCTGGACTGAGCCGGGAAGTTGAGCTCTCACTGCTCTTCTACTACAGACTGGGCGGTACTTGTGACGTCAGAGGAGCCCACAGCACGCGCTCGCTGTGTAGGTTCTCTGCTTTGATTGACAGCTCTGGTTAGGATCCCCCTCTGCCTATAGAGCGTGGGACCTCTGCAGATTGACCGGAGCCAGGCATAGATTGGAAGTAGAAGAAAAAAGAAGAGAAAGTCATGGATTTACAAGGCACTCCTGTCCTATTAGAAAAGTTATGTTAAAATACATTGGTTTATATCTTTATTAATTATATTGCGTTAAAAAATATTTTACCCCAAGCACAGAAATAAACCCTTTTGGTCTGCAGTAGACAATATAAACATGTGAATAGAAGAAAAAAGAGTGTTTAAAAAGATCAACCACAAAAAAATGGAGCCAGTGAGTAAGATCGTTTGTTCAAACAATAATATTTGCCTTCATCAATGTATATTCCTATTGTCCCTCCTTTATTGCTCCTATAAATTCCCAATGTATCAGTGGAATTTTATGGCATATGGTGATAACGATTGATTATTAAACTATACAGTTGTTAATATGCAGCTGCATCCACGTTTCATTATATATAGATAGATTTTCAACATCCATGCAGACTTATAAATACCATCAGTTAGCTGTCACCGATGCTTAAAATAACAAGAAGGAAGGACTCCCTAAAAATCTTCTCCCCAGTACACCTGTATGTAAACATTAGGTCTAAGGGATCTAGTTTATATCAATCCTTAAATAGGCTGTTGATAACATCTAACAGTACAATTATCAGAGAACATACTCCACATCTACTATCTTATTTCATATATCATCATAGTGGATATGCATTTAAAAATCTCTGAAATAATGTCATGCAACGCTGCAGGAAATATGTGGCTTCTTTTAAGGGATAGACAATGTATTTTAACATAACTTTTCTAATAGGATAGAAGTGCCTTGTAAATCCATGACTTTCTCTTCTTTTTTCTTCTGTGGTTGCAAATGGGAAGAGCACCTCCTCACCTATTAATATTAATGATACTATATGGAAGTATATGGTGCTGGTAGGGTCCAAAGACATCCAGATGAGCAATTAATCATCTCATGCATCTCTGGCTGTTGTTATATATTTGTGGCTGACTATATAGTTTCTGGCGATGTTGTATCCAATTATAGATCAGGTTTTGCTATTTTTGTATCAAGAACCTGCGGCTCGCTGGCTTTTGTGTCATGCTGGGTCTTGCAGTTCCACCCCAGATGGAGAGCCCCGGGATGCCTAGAAGAATCAGCGATTAATAAAACATTAGTATCTGTTGTCTGTTTATGACTCATGATATTTCCATAAACAATTGTGTCTACCTTGACTAACAGTCTGTAAAAGCAAACAAACAAACAATAGAGGTGTATTTTCCATTAAACTATGCACTATGTAGTTAATTAGGTGTAGGCAATATGCTGCTTCTTAACTATTTTCGGAACAGTGATTAACCCAAAAATCCAAGAATAGCTGGGATGACATTATGACGTTTATCATTAAGGTATTTTTAGGGTTATTGTTGATCTGCAGCAGAGACAATGGGGGCTGTAAAAAGCGACCAATCTTCTGTTTTTATTTTATTTTTTGTGAAGACTGATATCTGATTGGTTGATGTGGGTGAAAGCTTCTCATTCCTCTTTGCACCATGTTATTAAATAAACACCAACACAGATCCACAGGTGGTCATCATCATCATCACCACTTATTTATATAGCGCCACTGATTCCGCAGCGCTGTACAGAGAACTCACTCACATCAGTCCCTGTCCCACTGGAGCTCACAGTCTAAATTCCCTGATATAGGCACACACTCACACACACAGGCAGAGAGGAAGACAGACAGACAGGTACAGACTAGGGTCAATTTTGATAGTAGCCAATTAACCTACTAGTATGTTTTTGGAGTGTGGGAGGAAACCGGAGCACCCAGAGGAAACCCATGCAAACACAGGGAGAACATACAAACTCCACACAGATAAGGCCATGGTTGGGAATTGAACTCATGACCCCAGTGCTGTGAGGCAGAAGTGCTACCACTATGCCACCGTGCTGGTCCTAATTATGTCACATGTGATCCAGAAAACCTGCACTGTTGGGGATCCCTGAGGACTGGGTTTGGGAAACCCTGGGTGAATTTGTTTTTTGTCCACGTTTTCCAGATTTTATAAAACAGATATTCTACTTACAATGGGGGTTTTGCTATCCACCCACAGTGTTTTGTGCCGCTCTGCAGTCCATTAACTTCTGGCATTTAAATGCTGTCCCTGACTTATGTGTCTAACATAAGTGCAAAGCATGTACACATAAGTAAACATAAAACTCATTGCATTCTATGGGGGAGATTCACGGCCACGTGCCACCAGACATCACCTCAATGTCCAACAGTGCCCATTATGAGTCATTATAGGAAGGAATCTCCACTAATTCTTTTAATTAAAACCTCTATGGGGTGCATAGAAGAAAGAAAAAAAAAAGAGATTCCAGCCTAAACAACAACACAATGTACATATTACGTGTATACGTACTATGGTTATCACAAATGGTTTAAGCTTTGATATGTTGGCCCTATATAAATAAATGATGATGATTGATGATGGTTTTTGGTTCCATTTCTTTTCAATGACCCATTCATCCCTATGGGCAATTGATCTCAATGAGGTTGTGCAGTACATGTAAAAAAAAACAAAAAAAAACACAATAGAAATGAATGAGTCATTGACACGAATTAAGCTACACAGTACTGGTAATTGTTTTTGTTTTGTTTGTTTTTTTCAGTTAATGACTTGGTGAACAATGGTTTGTGGATATTTTATTTCAATAAAAATTAATTTACCAATCACTTCTGCGATTCATTTACACTTCACCACATTTTTAGTATAATGGAGCAGTCCTATGGACCTCTTACCGTTATACTGGGGTACCTGGGGCAACAAAGTTCCCATTCCGGGGGTCACATGCAGAAATGCATAGGGGCATATTCAATTGTCCGTATTACTCGCCAAAGTAACACGGCGTTAAAAGTATTACCGTTACTACGGTAATTTAAGCCGGATTTCAGGGAGCTGCGAGCTGAAAGCCGGTGTTAAAGGTACGGTAATAACGTTAATTACGCGCACTATTACCGTAATAACGCAGACAATTAAATATGCTCCATAGAGTTTATATGCTTTTGACATATTAATTCCACTTGTAAACAGCCTTAGTGGACCTAAAAATGGTAGTCTATTAATGGAATACTTTATCTGTACTAATTTCACTTCTTCCTAACTCCTGTGTGAACAAGCCCTCAGCTGCACCCTAGTCTAAACCAGTGTTTCTCAACCCCAGTCCTCAGGACCCCCTAGCAGTACATGTTTTCCATATCTCCTTACTGGAGCACAGGTGTATTCATTACTGACTGACACAGTGTAGCAGGTGGTATAATTATTTCACTGGTCACCTGGAAATCCTGCACTGCTAGTGGGTCCTCAGGACTGGAGTTGAGAAACACTGCTCTAAATGATTGGATCTACGGCCAATTTTGTGTCATGTCCTTGTCATATGTCCCGCATCCCATAGGACTCCATTAGGACAGTTATTATGACTGAGTGAACTGTTAGATCAAAGCTATTTTGGGTCTACTGACCCTAAACTGTGTATCAACTTTAATAGAAAATGTATAATTTTCCGTCTGAATCACTTTGTGCATGGTCAGAAAGAGCCAGTCACTAATTAATACTCTACAGCTCCTCATAGGAGGCGTCACGTGTAGGCAGTTCCATATCGTGTCAGCTGATCCATTTTTCTAAGACTGATCATGTGATTTTTACCATTAATGCTCTTGTAACTCACTATTATCTGGGTTGCCTTATCCTGAGCAACAATTTGGTTATATACGGTATATGCTATATATCAGTTTAGCTCCTAAATGTATAACGTTATCATTTATATCTGAACGATTGCAAAAATATATGTGTCTGTGGATGTACTCAAGAAATAGTACATACTTCTTAACACATCTCAGGTTCTGTCTGTGAGTTCACGTGACTCCACAATTTTTTAAAAAAGAAACCTTTGTGGACATACCCCAAGCCTAAAATAACAGTGACTGTTTACACCAGATCCGATTTTTGATTTAAAAAAAAAAAGAAGTAATTTAAAAGAAACAACTCTGCATCAGTTGCAGGAAGAAAGTCAGACCCACAACAAGACGTCTTTGCTCTGTACGACCTGGCTGAATGACAGCATATCTTAATTGCATGTGTTTAATAATTTCTGTCCTGATTAATAATGCAAACATTGTATTACTGTACTGTACCTTCAAGGACATTAACTATTGACAAGAACATACTGTAACAGAAATAGGAGCGGAGGACAAATGTTAAAAAAAAATAAAAATAATCAGTGTCCAATGTTCTTGTCTATAGTATTAACCCCTTTAGTTGTCATCGCCCTTTAAAGTGTAATTTACATACAGATAAAAGAAAGTACATTGGTACAATCACCAGTCACATTCTTTACCAGTTAAAGGGACACAAAGCACGAAAGACATATTGCCCCAATTTCCCCCCCAAAAATAGTGAAATTCATAAATAAGTTTGTTAAAATTGTATTTACCCCTGGTTACCGGCTGAGGCTAAGCTTTGTCCTCTTTAACAGATACATAGTGACATCCTGCCATCTGCTGAGCAGAAATCACATTAATGTTATTTATTTTCTTTAGTTTTGGCAACTTCCCAAATCTTTTACGTAGAGAGGTTTGGAAATGTTACTACGAGCTCTTCTATGTACAGCAACTTACATTGTAGTTTTAATAGCCTTTTTTGTTTGCAGTTTTGTGGTTTATGCTATGCAAAGTACAGCGATTAATTGGTTAAGTCAATATGAGAAATGATTGAATGTAAATGAGTGTTTATTTGATGTGTCATGCTAAGGACACAAACATATTGAAAGTGTATGTAAATCAGGCCTGTCCAACCTGCGGCCCTCCAGATGTTGTGAAACTACAAGCTCCAGCATGCTTTGCCGGTAGACAACCAGTTGATAGCTGGAAGGGCATGCTGGGACTTGTAGTTTCACAACACCTGGAGGGCCGCAGGTTGGATAGGCCTGATGTAAATGAATGGTCTACTGCTGCAGTTTTCCCAATGCCTTATACCAGTTGTTCCCAAACTTTTGCAGTTTGCGGCACCCTTAGAGTCTCCATAATTTTTTCAAGGTGTCCCTCCAAAATAATTACTGTGCAGTCCTGTTTTATAAGTAGTTGGGTCAAAAAAACGTAATAAGTATTTGCCTCCCTTCATCCACACACAATGTGCCCTCTTTCATCTCCACACACTCTGTGCCCCTGCATCCATTCACTCTGCCCCCTCCGCATCATCCTCTCACTCTGCCCCCTCCGCATCATCCTCTCAGTCTGCCCTCTCTGCATCATCCTTTCTCTCTGCTCCCTCTGCATCATCCTCTCAGTCTGCCCTCTCTGCATCATCCTCTCACTCTGCCCCCTCTGCATCCAGGGGGCCGCCGGATTGGTAATTTTTTTTTTCCTCTACCTGGCCGCTGCATCCCTGTGACAGCGCCGCAGAATCCCTGGGAGCCGCGGCGCACACTTTGGGAACCGCGGCCTTAAACAGTAACCTTCCAGATCATAGTCTCAAATTGCGTTTACTTAAAAAGCCACAATTGCGGGCACATGTAAAGTTGCAAGATACGCGCAGGTCTGCACCAGTAGACTGCCCACTTTATACCAGGCATTCATCACATACACTTATGCCCATGTATTTATTTATATAGCGCCACTGATTCCGCAGCACTGTACAGAGAACACATTTACATCAGTCCCTGCCCCATTGGAGCTTACAGTCTAAATTCCCTAATATGCACATACACAGACAGACACACTAAGGTCAACTTAATAGCAGGTAATTAACCTACAAGTATATTTTTGGAGTGGATATTTTAACAATTGGATCTGCCCCTATAAGTCACTAGTTGGATCAAATCTGGTCTATGGGTCATAGTTTTGTCCACCTTACTGTAAGGAGGACATAGGAGAACTAGAGAGTATTCAGAGACGGGCAACCTCATTAATAAAGAGAAGAGGGGGGTTAAGTTATAAAGAGGTTTGATAAACTGGGTTTATTTGCTTTCGAAAAAAAATCGGCATTTTAGAGGTGACCTAATTAATATGTATAAATTTGTTTAAGGTGATGACTAAAATTTGCCTAACAAACATTTCATACCAGAAACCATAAATAGGTCAAGGGGTCATCAGTTAAGATCGGGAAATAGACGGTTTTGCCAGAAGCAAAGGACGGGATTCTTTACTGTGAGTGTGGCTAAGATTACCACATTAGGATGAGGCAGGTTAAGCAGAATTTAAAAATGGATTCCTAACAAGAAATAGTGTCTATAGATATAATTCATATAGGTCCTTATAGGGGTGATTCAGCAGGGAATATATCAGACTGTCATTTTACAGTCAGAAAGGACATTTTTTCTCCCCGATAGGCTAAACTGGCAACTACCACACTGTGGGTTTTGTTTTGCATTCCTCTGGATCAACACAATTAGAATTTATGAATGGCTGAACTCAATGGATCGCTGTCTTTTTTTTCATCTCTACTGGCCGTGTAACTGCTTAAATGACCTTTAATGTCAAGCATCTAAAATTCTGTCACAGTATAGGGACTTTTACAGGTAGATTTCTAAATGTTATTAATAGCTTTAATCTGTAATGTACCTTGTTCAGATTATATGTGATGGTAGGGGACCCCTGTGTATTGTCCAGAAGGGCTCTCACTTAACAGTAAAGCTAGGTACACACTACAGAAATTTCAACCAACTTTGTATGCCGAGCGATTTTACATCCGACCGACGGTCCGATCGCTCGGTCCATGGACTGCATACACACGAGCCTTGTTTAGGACGATAAAGGGAAGAGCGGACGTCCCGTTAGCAACTTTTTATAGCCATGTTGTCGTGAGCAATGACTGTAATTTCATACTCACTGTTGTGGATCGGTGGGAAGTTTATACACACTACACAGCGGAAACGAGATTGGAACGAAAATATTAAACGGTACGACCAACCAAATGAGGCGATAATCGTCCATTTGGGCAGACTTTCGACCATTGTGTCACTGTACACACTGACTTTTGAACGAGCGGTCGTATGTCGGCTGATTGAGCCGATTATTGGACGAAAACAGTGTAGTGTGCACCCAGCTTAATGCGTAAAAGTTAAAATCAACTGTGTAGGTGTCTGTCCAGGTTAATTAGCACAGGGCTTTGTTCACACTGGGCTGCAATTTTCTCCCTTGTAAATTTGATCAGCATACAAACAAACATCCAAAGAAATGCAAAGGTCCTGAAGAGATAACCATTGTAATTAGTTTATGTAAAGACTCCAGGGCTACAGCTGTAAATAAAAGGATTAACCATTTGTTAAAAACATGGTTAATCATTCATCAAGTATATTTATATAAAGTTAATATTATTATAGTAGCATTTTATTTTGAAGTGTCTACTTCTGGCCTACAGCAAGCCTTTAACATGTACTATTGATCACAATGTTATTTTCTCACACTTCTTTAGAAATTTGTGTCCCAGAATCTTTGTTTTTCTATCTACATCTCCCTCTCTTAAAACTCTGATTATGACCTACCTCTTCTCTGTGACTTTATTCTTTGATGCCTGTTTGGCATTGACTTGACCTGACGAGGAGATTACCCCACCTTAAACCTTAAAGTTGACCACACACATAAGTCACTTTTTTTAAACTTTTTATTAGAAACATCTTTTTTCAATAAAAAGGCATTACAAAGTTAATCAAGGTTAATCAGTAACAGATAACATGTGTTTACATACAGCAGGACGCATAAACACTCTCATGGTTCTTTCGTATTCGGAAGATAATTGCGTATTTATCTAGTACTGTAAAGATGTTTATTTTAATATTCCAAAACTATAGGGTATGGGGGGGGGGGGTGTAATTGATGGAAGGGGGACGGACATGTGGGGACCAAAGGAAGGGATCGGGAGTTAAGTATTATGCATCTGATAACAGAAAAATAAACTAGGATACCATTCCATGCACAAGTTCCACTAGTACTAGAGTGGAGGTTGATGATGATATAAGGCCCATGAGGACCAGACTTTGTAGAAGGAGACGGAGTAGCCCCTCAGCACACTGGTAATGTGCTCCATCTGGTAAGTATGCCAGATCCGGCTACACACCATCTGAAGTGTTGGTGGTGTGGAGTTTTTCCAAGAGGCCGCTATCTGACATGTGGCAGCGCTGATGATGTGTCTGAAGATTTGGTGAGATCTGGGAGGGGCAGCGGTAGTAAAATATGCTTAGGGTCAGGTGGTATGTGAGTATTTACAATTGCTGAAGCTAACGCAAGGACTGCTGTCCAGTATGGGCGGAATCCCGGGACAGTCCCACCATATATGCATAAATGTTCCTGTTTGACCACAGTTTCTCCAACAGTCGGCGCTGGTCTGCGGGTATATTGTTTGTAGCCTTGAGGGGACATAATACCACTTATGTAACAGCTTGTTAGTATTTTCTTTGATGCAAACATTTATGGAGCAACAAGCTGTCCATTGATAAATATCCGACCATTCTTGTACAATTCACTATTTTTTTTTTTTATGGAATTGCTCAATATTTCACCTGTGTGGGTGATAATGGATGCAACATACTTGTTTGTAGAAAATGTATGTACGTTCCAGGTCCCCACCACTTCAGCTAAGCTGCTCCTGTGTTGGTTGCTATTAGAGAACTCCCCCTTTTTAGAAGAAAAATAAATAGATCCACCCCCTCTCCAGTTGGCATAGGAGCCTCTTTTCCATTGTCAGCATCACAGGTTTATTGCACTATGGCTGTGTACGCATAAAGCTCTCTAGTCCTGGAGAACTGACTATTATAGTCAGGCAGTGGAGGGGGGCGTGACGGCCAAAATCGCCAATGTGACGTCATGACGCAAATGCGTCATTTGACAGCGGGGGGCAGGGCCAAACTCAGTGATTCACCGGGAATCGTGGCGTTTGGGATCTAATTCTGCCCACTTCACTAGGAAGTGGGGCACTTCCTAGTGAAGTGGGCAGAATTCGGGAGATCGCCACACTCGCCCGGGAGTCCGGGAGACTCTTGCAAAATGCGGGAGTCTCCCGGACATTCCGGGAGAGTTGGCAAGTATGAGATATAGTTGAGATAACGCTGTAAACTGCATGGGACCCTGCCAGTTGGAGGGAAGGGAAGATTTTATTTTTTATTTTTGGGGTAATGTTCTCCTTTAAGGATGCTGTAAATAGTGGAAGCGTGCGTGGCCCTATAGTGTCCTGGAGGGTGATTATTCTGTATTATCTTACCTTTTATTCGAATTTATGAGTGACTTGGAGTAAAGAAGTGTCTGCACAGGCTTGCTTTAGTCCTTCGTTAGAGACAGGTATCAGGGATGCAATAGACCTTTCTGAAGCACAATTTAAGCAATCCAACAGATAGGGTTTCATATGAAAATGATTGACACCTGCTACCACAAAGACTTCCTGAGAAGGTGAAATGCGTTGGTGGATTGTTGGCGCTTTCTACGGATTTACCCTACACACAATCTGCAGCACAGATCCCGGGTCTTGCTCTGAATTTTACTGATGAAGCTGATTTACCATCTTGATCTAGTATGGGGTCAACTTGTAAGGTCATTTTTTTTTTGTTTGTGCAAATGTTTTTAATTCAATTGTATATCCAATTACAAATGGTAATGCACTATATGGCGCTTGTCCCCTCTTTAAATATGAATCCTGGTTTCAACTATCACGTAGAATTTGTATCTCTACTTAAGATGACTACACAGACATATACACATTCAGGGGCTGATGGAGATTCGAACCCAAGTCCAGCTGAACCTTGCAAAAGGCACTTTTAGCCAAGGATCCGTCTCAGATTGCTGTCAGACTGCACCTCTCTGCGCTTACAGAGGAGGAACGGGGGAGGTAGTTGGCAAGCCTAGCAACGTAAAGGGGTGTTTACGTTACATGCAGCCGGAGATAGGTCTCTAGGAGATAGGTCTCTAAGTGTTCTCCTGGTGCAACAGACCTTGCTGTATTTAAAAAAAAAAAAAAAAAAAAAAAAAAAAAAGTAGTAAAAAAAATGAATTACATTTTACAAACAGATGTGCACCCCCTCCCAAAACAACTTTTAATTGACCACTGTGCTGTTTGTTTGGGTTTTTTTTTATTTAACATTCCTTATCTCCGTTGCAGGGCCACTCTGACTGATAGACATAAGTGTAAAATGCACACCAGCCCATAAGGCAGATAAAGAGATGTGTCTGTGCAAGTTGTATAGTATTTTATGTGGCACGGACTTGGACTCTTGTGTTAATAACTGGATGTAATTTCCACTTACCATTCAGTGTAAATTGCATCCAGGGCTACATCAGGCACTTAGAGTCTTGTAGGTGCATGCACAAAAGGGTGTTGGTGAGAAAAAAACAAATGAGTAAAGAAGTGTCTGCACGGTCTAGCTTTAATCCTTCATGGGAGACGAGTATTAGGGCTGCAATGGACCTTCCTCCAGGACAATTTAAACCATGCATCAGATAGGGCTTCATATGAAAATGATTGACACACGTCGCTACATGCGATAAGCTCCGGCAATTAGGACTCCCGTTAGTTTTCTGGCTATTCAGTGGGTGAGGATCCAAAGCAGGCTTCTAGCTGCAATGAGCATTAGTGTCAGTGAAGCAATCTTCTGCAGACTGGTCAGAGAGGTTTTCTAAAGCTGGGTACACACTGAAGAATTTTTCGACCGACGTATTATCTCAAACGATTATACCTACAACTGAAGGTCAGATCAGTCTGGTGATTCCTGCGTACACACTGACACGATTTACCTTCAGATCTGTGGTCTTCATCTGGTCCTCTAGTCTTCAGAGAATGACAGCACAATATTCATTCACTACTGTCACACTGATTAAAACCGCCTTGTTATAACTGTTCACATGTCCTAACGAATTTCGTTCGCTTCTGTGACTCTGAAACAAAATATTCTGTCTCAGACCAAACAAGTGAATTATTCCTTCTACAGCAGTCTCTGCATTTATTCACTCTGACATTCAGTGCCAACATCGGCTGAAAAGAGCCCACACACTGCATGATAGGTGATTGGTTGGAAAATATTAAACAGTACGACCAACCAAATGAAACGATGATCGGCACTTTGGGACGACTTTAGATCATCGTGCCACTATACGCACTGACACGATATCTGACCAAACGATCGGATGTCGGCTGATTTGTCAAATTATTGGACAAAATCCTGTAGGGTGTACCCAGCTTAAGGTCCCATTTGATTTTAATCCCCACTGCCTTATCTTTATTATATTTTGCAGTTCTTACCCTAAATGTTTGTGACTGGCCCAGCTTGGTATCGGAAGATACAATTGTGTAGATGGACACACTCGACAACGATAACGTCTAAGTGTTCACAACAGAAACAACACTTCTGATTTGTTTATGTTTTTTACAGTACAGTGCATTACCAACCAAGAAAAGGAGTTGTTTTTTTTTTGTGTTTTTTTTAAACAAAACGTTTACTACTGCAAAAAAAAAAAAGTGGACAGAAGAGAAGACTTTTTGTTGTGCACCAACTCTTGGCGCCATACAGACTGTAATGAGTTTTCAACTGCCCACACCTACAGTTATGTGATTTATATGAATTTTTATGAAATTTATTCTTTTAATAACAATAGAACCCATTGCAGTGAGGCAACGCTATTACACAAAAACTCTGCTTTATATTCACATGCAGCCCTCCGTACAACAATATGTACATTCATGGTCCAACACGAGTTGGAAACACTAAATTATGAATTAGGAGTATCAACACTTGATAAAACATAACTTTAATGGTCATTTGCAAACTCACAATGCTTCTTTGTGTCTGCAGCTTCTTGTCCCTATGGTGCCTTCGAGAGGACATCGGGACTGTTTTTAATGCGTGTGTGTTATAAAGCTTTTTATACAGTTGCTTACACTGCACCTACACAAGCTCAACTTGAACAAAAAGTAATATTGAGGTACAAATGTCCTAAATAAAAGTAGTCCCAAATATGAAGTTAGGAGGGTAGAGAGAACAAAATAGTGTGCATTATTTTTATCCCCTATTATGTATGCAAAATTCTGCAGTGTCAAAATAAGGCTGGGTACACACTGCAGAAAATTTCTCCTGCTACAATATCATTAACAATTTTAACAACGACTAAAAGTCCCGATCAGCATGCCGATCCATGTGTACACACTATACACGTTTTACTTTAAAATCTGTGCTCTTCATCTGTCATCACCATTGGCTGAAAAGATTGCAAATCTGTAAACTCTATGGAGATCTGGTAGTGAGTGTATACACACTGCAGAATTGGAACAACATTGTTACATCATTGAATGAGATTTTTAGTCAGTTTATAAAATCACACAATATGATGTGCTTTGGAGCAATACTCGTTCATTGTTGGAGCGTACACTCTAATGCGATATCAGAGCAAACGGTCGTTTATCGGGTGTTTGGCCTGATAAACGGGTGGAAAAACCTGTACCGTGTACCCAGCCTAAGAGATGGCGATTGCTCCAGAAAGACTCGGAGTAGCCAAGGCAGACAGCACCTAAATTAGCTCAGGCAGAGCACCTAAATTACGTTACCCTTGCAGGTCCTTATTTATAGCATGCAGCCAACCATAACAACATCAGCTAGCTACAGTTGTTGCCAGTTATTGTGAAACTACAGACTTCTAGCTTCTGTAGAAGCTGTGATTTGTGTTAGAATATAGAATACACGTCTGTAGAAGTGCGATGTTTTGGGTGCTAGTAACAGTTATGTTTCCTGTCGCAGCACCTGCTCTGCAAAGGTAACACTGACCAGGCGCTATCACAGCTCATCTCTCACCCTGTACCTGCTCTGTACAGTTGGAGCTGGCTGGGTACACAGGGGCTGACATTGTACCGGTGTCATTGACAGTGCTGTGAGCAGGCAGATCAGTCAAGGGCTCAAGAAAAGAAATAAAATCTTACATATTGCCAAATATAATTATACTTATTAATTCTGTCCCCAACACATAACTAATATCACTAACTCATTATTTAGGGCTGCACACAACTTGCTAGATAGTTAAACAACCTATTAACCAACACAGACACGGTGCAGCACAGCACAGCAATTCCCAGTACGACGACCTGCACATCCCATGTATGGCAATGAATGGCATTCTGTCAGGTACAAACACATACCTCTGCTGCTAAATTGTCGTTCCAATTCTGCAGAGTGTATACACACTGCAGAATTGTAACGACATTGTTCCATCGTTTTACGAGATTTTCAGTTGAAAATCCTTGATGATTTCATGCGCTTTGGGAAGATAATCTGTTATGGTTCCAGAGCACACACTACTGTTGTATCAGGCCAATCGGTCATTTATCATCTGATAAATGAAGGGGGAAGGGTGTTGGCTAAAGCAAAATGTGTAAAAGGTCACTGTATTATCCCTGAAGACCTAGGGACAAATCATAAAAACAGTCATAGCTTCATTGAAAGTAACGGACCCACAGAAATAATTAATATTTCAGTGGCCCCACTAAGATGACAAACTTGCCTATTTGAGAGCTCAATAGTCTTGGCAAATACAGAAATACAGGGCACTGAAGTGTGAAACAGTAGGAAACAGGTTCAGTGTTTTGGATGGAGTTTAAAGCTGGGTACACACTACAGTGTTTTTGTCCAATAATCGGCTCAGCCGGCATACGACCGCTCGTTCAAAAGTCGGGTCAGTGTGCGCAGTGACACGATGGTCGTAAGTCTGCCCAAATGGACAACTGTCGCCTCATTTGGTTGGTCGTACCGTTTAATATTTTTGTTCCAATCTTGTTTCCGTTGTGCAGTGTGTATAAGTTTCCGACCGATCCACAACAGTGAGTGCGAAATTACAATAGTTGCCCACGACAACATGGCTGTAAAAAGTCGCTAATGGGACAGCTGCTCTTCCCTTTATCGTCTAAAACAAGGCTAGTCTGTATGCAGTCCATGGACCGAGCGATCGGACCATCGATCGGGTGTAAAATCGATCGGCATAAAAAGTTGGTGAAAAATTCTGTATTGTGTACCCAGCTTAAGTTTATGCAGTATCATATAAGGACTGCAGACATGGGAATCTGTTCTATGGACAGCATGTTTAACTGAAAACAAAGTTTTCACAACTTATCACCAGCTGTTTAGATGTCAGGTCTGTGGTTTTATTTAAGATCAAAATATATGTAGTGTTGATAATATAGAATTGATGAAGGGTGTTTCAAGCATGGGGCACCAAGAGACATTTAGTTTCTATTTCTTCTCTGTTGTTTCCCTAGAACAATAATATTTTTATGAGGGTTAATGCAGACAAACCAGTATTACAATCTGCATCTTTCCAGTACCAATCAGAATAGAAGAGTCAACATTTTCTTGTGTCTGCTCAGAACTTCCTGGGGGGTCCAGGACACAGTAAAGGGCATTGGTCATATGCACAGAGTGGAAGTAAATTCTAGTCAACGTATTGGCTGCATTTTCGTGAATACTGTTCCCACCCACAGAACAGCTGCCTCTACTTTATGTAGGGTTATGGGGGCACTTTAACGTGCACAGCATGCAGGGCACAGTCCTATCTAAAACTATTTCTAAATGAATAGTAAATGGAAGACCAAAAGCATACCGGCAACAATAAAAATAGTGTTAACCTGCTGTTCCACTGCAACTCTGTTAAACTTGTTACTGCCATACTCAACGGCAGGCAGCTGAAGCTCCTCGCACATCTTAAAGGCAGTATCTTGATGGGATCTAATACAGGTCAAAAAGTTGTGACTGCATTCATTTCATCCACTGGCAGTATGATTCAATCAACTTAACTGCAAAGCAAGTCTGCAAAGCGGTCAGTCAGTCACTGTCTGTTGCACCTCCATATTAATATAACAACCTGCTACAGTGTAGTGACAGAGCATGGTGGATGGATTTAATTATAACGCCACAATTATTTTATATATAATAGTCAGCTAGACAATAAACAAACAGCCTTTGAGCTATACATACTTGAGACTAAGTACAAGTACTAGTTAAGTCCTACTGTTTCCATATCAATAATGTATTTTGAGCAAGGTGCTGCTAATTAAGAGCACTATTTATTTGACAATAAGGAAGTTCTATATTAAAGCAGCACCTTTGGCAGTTCAGTCTGGATCTTTCAGGTTTGTGTTAACAACATGTGAAGAAGATGCAAATTATGTTTACCAGATCATTTCTTTTCCTTGGCTTTCCTTGCATATAGGTTTAGTCAGCTGCGTGTAGACAGGAAGATAAAAGTTCACCCTCCCATCCCCCAGAGGAAGGTAAATAGTGGGGTTCCCCCTATCCATACTCATCTTTTGAGCGTCTTCCCAAACTGCCATGGAGTTCAACAATGAAATGAAATCAGATAAACATATACTGCATCTTCCATTAGCAGACTGTCCTTAGGCTGGGTACACACTACAAAAAAATGTCCCCCGATGACATATGTTAATGATTTTACCAACGACAAACTCCTGATCAGCGAGCATATTTCTGTGTACACACTATACACGAATGACAGTCAGATCTGTGCTCTTCATCTGTCATAACCATCGGCTGAAAAGACCATGACTCTGTAAACTCTATGGAGATCATAATGGTGAGTGCGCACACACACAGCAAAATTGGAACGACAACGTCCCATCATTGAACGAAATTTTTAGTCTGGTTTAAAAAAATCAAACGATACAATATGTTTTGGAACGATAATCGTTCATCTTTGGAGCGTACGCACTAATGCATCAGGCAGAACGTGTAATTGGCCTGATAATCATCTGAACACCCTCCAGCTTAACATGGGATCTACTCAAGCACCATGCGGATGGGCGGCGGGCATTAATGAAAACAATCACTGATCAATTTGTGCACAGAAAAATATATACATATTTTATTTATAAAATTACATGGTATGTTAAGGCGTCTTTGAACTGCTGCCTTGAGGTAGATATAAAGATATTTTACTAGGCATAGGTAATTGATGTCATTTATTTTAATTAAATCAACTAGCAGTTCAGAAATATAGGTTCCATATTCTTTAGTTTCAACCTCTTAAATAGATGCGTTAGCCCAAACATGACGTTATCACAATCTAATCCAGTATGGAATCTTATTCTTTTAATCCCTTGAGCTGTCCGTCTTGCATCAAATCATACAAAGTTCTTTCTCACCCATTCTATTAATACCTTAAACCAGTGGTTCCCAAACTTTTGCAGTTCGTGGCACCCTTAGAGTCTCCATAATAATAAATCCAGCGCTCAAAAAAAATTACCGTTATTACGGTAATCCTGCGCGGGGAAAATCGTTAATACGGTAATTTAGTCGCTGGATTTCAGCTCAGGGAGCTGCGAGCTGAAATCCAGCGAGGTATTAACGGTAATATTTTTTGAGCGCTGGATTTTCCGCGATCCCGCCGTCAATTGAATATGCCCCTAAATGTATCTACAGTGCTAAATAATAGCCAACCTAAAAACAGATCAGATGAAACTACAGTGCATACATTTCCATCAGGAAAATGTGAATTCTCGTGTAGGAAAGTTATTTAAGGTAATCTGGGAATTTCTCACGGCTATTTGTAGCTTTGATCATTTTGGTTTAGCAGAATAAATTGGTTAATAAATAGAAGTACCTAAGGTTAATAATTGTGTTATCTCATGTAATCCTGTTTAGAGGATTTCTTGCTTTACTTTCTCAGTTCACCTTAGGCAGCTGAAGCTATTAAACAGCAAAGTATTTTCTGCCTTCCAGTCCCCGAGAAGCACTGATGCTTATTCACAGTAATGATGTAACCGCTGTAGTTACAGGCTTTACAGGTCTTTGTGTAATAGGGTAAAAGGTTATAGGAGATAACATCTTTCAGGGATGTTCCATTCCTTACTTGTTTTTTCTCGGTTGAGGCGACAACAGTATTTGCTTCTGCATAATGCTCTGTAGTAAAACTATCAAAAGAGCTCCACTCTCAAATGAAACTATACTGTAAACCACACTTCCCGAACAGAGGTCCGATGGCCATTCATGAAAAAACTTCTCTTAATTAATGCTCAGACAGAAGTTTAATAATCCAAGCATCATGGCGCCTCTTGCATCGAGAGCTCCGATTGGACGCCCGTCAAGCCACTTAGGATGGGTACACACTACAGGGTTCTCAGATGATTATTGGGCCAATCAGACGATAAACGACAGTCCAGCCTGATATTGCATTAGTGTGTACGCTACAACAAAGAACAATCATCGTTCCAAAGCACGTTGCATTGTTTCATTTGGTTTTTAAACCGGACTAAAAATCTGGTTCAACGTTGGAACAACGTCGAGCAAATTCTGCAGTGTGTATGCACTCCCTACCAGCAGTGTCCATAGATCTTTATGGAGTGTGCAGAGTGACAATCTTTTCAGCCGATGGTTATGACAGATGAAGATCACAGATCTTATGGTAAATCTTGCAAAACATGTTTAGCGTGTACACATGAATCGGCATGCTGAGCGGGACTTTTATTTTCTCCAGTCAATGATAAAATCGTTGCCGATATCGCATCAGGAGAAATTGTCTGCAGTGTGTACCCAGCCTAACTTGTAACAGATTTCTCATGGTATCTTCAGCACGGACGTTGGTAAAGTAAGATTGGTATCTCAAAGAGGACAGGGGTACTGCTAGTAGGGCAGGTGGGGTAATAGTTTCATTTTAGTTCTGGAGTGCCACTAAACATAAAATTCAAGAACATCCATATGACAAAAGGCATCTTATAGCATTCCCAAATGCATAGCTAAGAATTTGTACTAGTAGTTTGCTTACATAAGCGAGTTTGTATTTTAGGTTTAATTTCCCTTTAATTATAGAGTATTGTTTTCACCTGAAGTTCTACAAAGAACTTTCTATTGGATCAATAAAAAGCACACACAAGGGAAGCTACCGGCTTCCTAGAAACTACAAAATACTGATTAAACACGTGTCTGCAATAATCCACATTTTTACCCATTTTCAATAAAAAGCGTTTTCATTTTAATGTGTTCAGTAACAGCAAATTATAATACAAAAACCGTTTTATTTACATTTGCATACATTGGATATGAATAATGGAAAAAGGAACGCAGAACTCTACATCAGAACAGCTGCACCCTCTGACGCACATGTTGACAAGGGCGATAAAAGAATAAATTAGGGTCCACGACTTAATATTTGGGGCTTGGAAATGAAAAAACTTGACTGACAAAGCTGTACACATTTCTATTTTAAAATTTCCTGTTCCCTGTATTTCCCCAACTACCCTCAAAACAAGAACATAATCAACCAATAGACAGAAAACAATAAAAATAAAGTATAGTTACATTATGTTGACATGTGTAAACCCTCTGTAAATCTTTGTATAAACACATCTAATGTCATTGCTTATAATCAGTGGGTTCCGACATTCATTGGGGAAACTTGTATATTATATGAAATAATGCACCCCTGCTTTAAATTACAGATATACAGAAGTCACTTTGGTTTGCTGTGACCAATAGAAAATCACCCTGTTTTATATGGTCACAGATCTCCCCCGTAACTTTTAATATCCATATAATTTACAGCAGGGAGCACAATAAGATATATAAATCAGTATGAATGGTTATTTTAAAAGACATGGTTTCTGTTTTTGGAAAAAACAAAATAATAAGAACACGGGACTAGGCCAAGATGTCGGACGTTACCAGGTCCTTTAGAATCAGACACCGGTAAACGGCAAATGCAGCACTGTGTTTAGTTCAGACGCAGGCTGCATATTAACAATTGCAGCCCCGCAGGTGAACGCAGTACAGCGCAGCCACACCTGGTGCATTTCAGACATGTTTGGTTTTGCATTTCTGCAAGTTTATGTGAGTGGAAAACAGATGTTAGATTATACATTATTATAGATCAATATTATGTTCAATGGATAACCATATGGCAGACTACGGTGTTATTGAAAGGCTTGGTTTCTGTACTCAGAAAGTGCCAAAGCACTTTATTACTGTTTTTTTAAATGCACCCAACCTACTAGTTAGAGAGATTTGTTTTTAAGGTGTACAAACCACACCAGCTTGTGGATAAACAAATATTCATGTAAATCCAGCCCACTGGAATCCACTAACATCAGTGAGAAGTGATATCACTAGAGGTATATTTATAAACTGCGGGTTTGTAAAAGTGGAGATGTTGCCTATAGCAACCAATCAGATTCTAGCTGTCATTTATTTAGTACATTCTACTAAATGACAGCTAGAATCTGATTGGTTGCTCTAGGCAACATCTCCACTTTTTCAGACCCGCAGTTTGGTAAATATACCCCATGGTCTTAATAGGCTGCATTCCCCTGGACATTGGTTGAGCCCACAAAATGGCGCTTCCACTACACTTTAAAGGGGAACTTAATTTGCCAAATGTTGAGCTCTCTCCATAAGATAATACACATGACTGGAAAAAGGTAGGAGCTGCATTATTTTAGTTGTACACATGTATAAACATTACTCAGAGTTGAGTAGTAGCTTTGTATAGCCTGTAGCAACCAGTTAGAGGCTAGAAGAAAACATGAACAACCATTGCAACAATAATACATGCACACTGAAAATGTATATTAAATATAGGTACTGCAATATATGTAATATATTCAAAGATACAAGGTAAACTGGTAAAAAAATAAAAGTTTGTGTGACCACAGCTATACTTTTCATAGTAGAAAATACACATGCATCATCTCCCTTACAAAAACAAATTACAAAGAGTTAAAAGGGAGTATAAATATATATATATATATATATATATATATATATATATATATATATATATATATATATATATATATATATATATATATATATATATTAGGTAGAACTGGCTGCAAGAGTTGCACATATGGAATAAATAACAGGACTAGCGATGCCCACAGACTGTTTATATAGTAGAGGTCCCAGGAATCGGGAAAATTTCACTTCTAGCTTGAACATTGAGGGACAATTTTTATCTGTAAGCGATATGCACCAAGTCTTTCCATCACCCTGGAGCAGGCTTTAATGCCACATTCGTGGTGCATCGTCCTCAGAGGCGTAGTAAAGCCCGCTCCATCTGTACAAGCAAAAAAAAACCAAAAAAACAAAAAACGCAAAAGTAGCAAAAGGCAAACTAAACAGATCAATACAAATGAAGCAAACAAACATTGAGTGTTATGCTATGTACGATATTCATATGACAATGCTCCCATTGTTCCTCTAGATTTTATATTACCAAACAAGTTTATGAAAGGTCCTTAACGCTTCATACAAAAGAGATTTACACAATTTTATTACTGGGATCTGCATTGTAGTATGTTTGGCACAGCTTTGTAGCTGTAGTAAATCTGAGGCTAAATGAGCCAAATCACTGAATTCTACAGCAAGACATTGTAGTCTGCAGTAATGAAAGGAATTGTGGCACCAAGTGGACTATATAAGGAAAGAATCTGATGCGGAGAGAGCCATTCATACACCCTGCAGGACAAAGGCTACATTGACCTTCTATACCTTAGTTTTATTTTACATCACTAAGACCGATAATTAGAAATGCACAACTGGGATGATATTGTGACACAAGCTCTACAATTCCACAGAACCTCTTACAAGTAGCTTAAGACAAAGGAAGACAGTGTGGCCCAGACGTCATACGGTGGAACCTGCATGATCCAGAGAAACGGTGCACACGGCTTGAAAAATTTCCACTGTTCAGATGGAATTACTCTTTAGAAGGTTAGCCTCATCCAATTTGCTCCCCGCCTACGAGAGGCCCTTCCCCAGATTACTTTCCTCTGCATTGTTGGTTGTTGGGGTCCATAACTTTTTCTTTAGATTCCCACAATAGCAGGCCTGATGGTCTAGTAGGCTGCCCATGTAGCCTCCTGCTGTTGACATTCTGTCAGTTTGGACCAATGACGTTAGACGTCTCACGCCAATAGTATTGTTTTGGGATGTCAAACGTCAACAGTCCGAAATGGCACACCGGACAAGGTCAGGAGGTGGAGCAGACAGAGGGTCATTAAGCTGCCTTTCCAATATTGCATCCTCTACTGTGAGGACCCAACAGTGCACAGGGGATGGGTCCTGAGGGAGGTATTTGAAGGGGGGATGGGGGTGATCAAATATATATGATAAAATGTGTAATTAGCCACTAATATACAGGGACATCCCAAGGTTAAAATTCACATCCAGCAGAGCATTTAGTAATTAAGTCCTCAGATTTTGAGGCAAAATAAAAGGCAATATTGGCCTATTTCTTGCAAAATGCATCGCTACATACATGCAAGCCTTATTCCCCTGGGCTCTGCTCACAGTGTGCATGTAAGGAAGAGGAACAATTACAGACTGCAGCCAAGAGGTTGTGGCTTGTGATTGGTCCTCAAGAACGCACCCCATACCTCTACAGTCAGTTAATGTTGAACAAAATTAAATTGCCAGCATAGCCCAAGGGAAAACCAGCTGCATGTATCAGCCTCCTGGGGCTCCTGCTAGGGGGATGAGCCACCTTAAGAAAATAAATTCCTAGCTGACAATGCAGCTTTGAAGCTCACAAAACTAGATCAAAATTTATTCAACATTTATTGAACTATTTGCACAATGACAGATATTGTGATCTTAGTATGTCATTACAAAATATTCTATTAGGTCATTTTGTGAACATACCCTTTAAATTATATCCCCTTAGTGATGTTTAATGTTGGCACATGGCACTACCTCAGGTGTATCACGGACACGCCAGACATTCATAAAATAAAGCATTGCTAACGAGAACATTCTACATGGTTGGAATGGAAAAAAAAGATCAATTGGTTAAAATGAAGCCCATTTTATATAATAAATAACACGAAAATATATATATATATATATTAGATATATTGCAATTTCAAGCTGTCAAACATTGTCAAGAACGAACAATATGGGTCTGAATTCTGTGGGGGGTTTTATGAAAACTGGAAGAAGTTGGCATTGGTCATGAGAACTAATGAAATGTTGGCTTTCGTTCTATAAACTGCAGTAAAAAAAAGGCTGTTAGGATTGTATACACGAGTGTCAATATTACATGTTCAGCATGGAACAGGTTTTAATGCGGAGAGTTCATTTATAAATAGTATAAATGAACGGAACTGTACAACACACACTTTCTGGTAAGCATACATTAAATTGAACGTTGCCTGCAAAGCATAAAGGTACCGGTGTGTACAAGCCCTTTGAATCACAGTTGTTGCTATGGACAATGTTTTCTTTAGTTCTCATGAAGGATTTTGAATCACAGAAGTGAAATGTCCTGACATGGAGTATTTCCAATCACAGCAAAATATTGTGCGGATACGATCGTTCCAAAACATAAATTCGCAGTTCTAGAATTGTTTCAATCTAAAATGCAAAGATACATGCATGGGATCTATTATCCAGAAAAAGATAACTTATTGCTGCTGGTTAGCACTATTGTTCTAGATATCGCACAGCCACAGAGCACCGGCTACTTTAACCACTACATTCTTATCGGGGTGGAGACTGCTAAGGGGCAGTGATGGTAACATGGTTTAGTATATATTTTGCATGGTGCTCCAAAGTACAGAGAAACACTTTATCCAGAACACCCCAAGTCACACATCCCAACATAACAGATCCCATACCTGTATATTCAAAGGTTTGAGGAACACATCAGAAATAATTATATTTGAGAGAACATCTGGTGAGGTCATTTAATGATTCCTTAGAAGCAGGTATAGAAAGGGACACTACAGAGTCACAGAGCCTAAACAGGCTGACAGTGAATAGATTGCACCCAGTTACACAGCTAGTATACATACAAATGAATTACAGTATATTGCATTCTGTCCAGATATGGCAACATTTCCATATACATTTATGATTGTTAAAAATGGATTTTTCATATTGATCTACCACCATGTAACACTTTAGAATATCTCAGGCCAGGTACCCACTAGAGCTTGCGTTTAAAAAGGTTTGATATGTATTTTTTAACTAGTGTTTTTTTACTGGCATTCGACCTTAGTACATTTAACTTCCGTTAAGTGCACTGAATGGAGCAAGAAGCGTGCAGACAATCCTTAAACACAAGCGAGTATGTTGCATTGGAAACAACGCGGTTCGCGGTCAGACCTATTTACACAAGTTGCTCTACCATTAGTTAGCACAGGCAGTTTTCCACCAGTGGGTACGAGGCCTTATAGACAAAAGACTCCAGCGGGACAAACATAAATGAACTATTTGCATCCAATCCAAACATGTCGGTATGTCCTTCCTGAGACTGCCATGATCATGTGAAAATTATTAAACACAATAAAGGTATCCTGTCAACAAATAAAAGCAGATTAAGATATGCAATACATTCTAATCTCTAGCAATAATACTTGCACATTCTGTGTATTACAGCATTTACTTGACGCAAATATAAAATTACTTTCATAGTAAATGTACATTTGCCGATGTGCCAGTGGTATAACATGTAGTGAGCAGGTAACATTCATTTCATTGGTTTATGTCAAGATGGCAGATTGGAGGGGAAAAAATACAGAAAGATTTGAACCATTTAGGTTACAATACAAGGTAAAGGTTTATGTAAGCAAGCAGAGGTGGTACCGTGGCTTAAAACAAAGTTACTCTAATAAAATAACCAAATGAGTGACTAAAGGATTCCAAATCAGTAGAAACCTAACTATATATTATAACTGGTTAAGATCTCATCCACTGGTGTTTTGCTAGCCCACCACGTAAGCCCTGGATGCATGTACAAGTGGTAAATGCACAAAATGGGACAAGTAGTGTTCCGAAAACCGCTGCCACAACTAAGAACAAGTAGAGTGCCAATGGGCATGGTAACTCTAGAAACAATGGTCTCTAGTGCCAGACCCGTTGACAAGCGTTAAAAAATGCTAGCAAAACGCATTTTAAAAACGCCCGTGGGTTTGATCTCTAACTTATGACCTAGAAAGACAATTCGCAATAATGGTACTCTCACAAAAGTAGTATCATTCAAAGGTTCAACTCATAAACCATACATAAAACATATAATGCGACCAATTAAAAGAACAAACCAACAAAAAAACAAAACCCAAAACATAATAAAACCCCCAAAACTGGCAATAACTGAACATCTAACTCTTACAGCAACATATCTTTCAAAGCAATATTGTTCTGTGACTTAGTAACTGGTCTGTAATAAACAAAATTACTGAAAACTAGACTTCAATGTAAGCACCAATAAACCTAAGTGTCAAGATGACATATATAGAAGGGGCATTAGAAACATTCACAAAGATCTTAACAAAAGTTTCAGGATAATGTCAGACTAGAAGATAATTATAAAGCTGTGGGTACGCAAGTTCCTGTAGCCATGAAAGTGCGTCTATTGAAATACACGGCAGCAGTCTGAAATGCTGATATTTTGCCTTGATATAACGGATTATCACGTGTTACAGGGGACCGGTCGCCTACAACACAATGGATGCCGCCATTCTCTGGTGTGACCCCAATATCCGTGAGAATGCAGCCTATTCAGCGATATCACCGGTTCCCACTGGAAAGACAGGCCGCACTGCCATACAGTGGTTCACCTCAAAAAATGGCTTCTTCCAGCGGGTAACGCAACAAACCATTTGAAGATTAAACAAACCTATATTAGGTTAAGTGGTAGTCTACATTCAATAAAGTATGATCCGCACATGGCACAAGTACATAGAGGGACAGATTTGTAGAGTTTTTTGGTAATCAATGCGCCATTAATCAAATACATGTTAAGTAAGTCATTTATTTCCAAGGATCAGAAAATCGGTTGCATTGTCTACATTGTAAAAACTATATAGTAACCTGCTATACATATGCTGGTCCGAACTGTAGCCAACATCTAGGTGGGAGGGGACAGAAGCATTGCTTAAGAGATATTGCATACAATCTGAAATCAACATGAAAATGGATTTACTGAGAAACAAAAGGGGAGGTGTGTTATTACAAAGATCCAGGAAACAGAATTTTAACCACAATATTTTCTCTGTGAAAAATACAACTATTCGTGAGATAAATGTACAATTGATTACTTTTTTTTTTTTTTTTTGTAAAGAAAAAAACACAGTATAAAGGAAAATAGTTTTCTTCAAAACAGGGAAAATAGTTAATGTCATTTTTGTTTGTTTTTTATCCATTACAATATATTTGACACAAAAAGCAGTCAAAGGATTGCACCAACTCCGCGTCCAGTCTCCTGAACCAAAAGAAAACTTGTAAAAAGAGTCCGTAAAGCATAAATGATCTGTTTCTACTATTTTAATCACTGTGGCTATCTTAAATTGATGTATCGCAAAACTCTGTTTTACAAAATGTACAATATCCTAAATGGGGTGGTTCTGGAAATTATAAATGCAAATATTGTTCTTGTACCTCCACCTTAAACTTTTTTTTTTTTTTTCTTTTACGTTTTTTTGAGCATGGAAGAAAGACGGGTGAGGGAGAGGAGTAACAATTTTTTTTTTTTTTTTTACAGAGGCAGGAAAAACAAATTGTAGTAAAGCAGTTTAAGTGTTAACGCTATAAGTAACAAAAGGAAGTCATTCTATATTTTAGTGCATGCTGTATCATTTTTTTTGCCAGGAAAAATAAAACAATATTTGTTTCATTGGAAAAACAAAAACAAAAACAAAAAACAAATAAAAGTCAGGGTAAAAACGTGCTGTTTGTCGGCCAGGTTTCCCTGGGTGTTTACTCCTTCCCAGCATAGTATCCATGGATGGGAGACAAAGCATTTCACCAGCAGTCTGCCGAGACTAGCCAGACATGTATAGTGGACATTACAGTCTTTTGTCTACTCTTTCAATATGTTAATGCTCTGGGGGGTGATATACTGGAAGGAGAGCGGTCACAGACTGAAGGGAGGGAGGGAGAGGAGAAGAAAATAAGAGAGAGAAAAAGGTCCAGGTCTTAAGAGCATGTCTGTTGCACCCGGCTCAAAAGTTCTCCAAACTTTTCAAAGAGATCCTCCACCCACTTCATTTTTTTCAGACAGTGGCTAATAAGCTCCACTTGCTGTAGGTCCCGGTTTGATTTCTGAACGGAGGTAACCTGGAAAAAAGTTGAGAGATAGACGGTAACTGATAGAACATGTGATCCAGGAAAATATTTTGTATAGTAAGCTCAACACCGCCCTCTAGTGGTACAATCACATGTATGCATTAATTGCAACCTCTTGTAGCAGTCGTAAGTCACTTCCCTGAAAAGTTACCTGTGCATAAGACTTGAAACAAATCTTAGCTGCTCTTTCTAATATTTTTAAGCTTCCTTCAATTAAATATAGATTACTTGTTAAAACATGTATGCTTCCTCTATGAAAACACTGGTGAGGAAACCAGGGAGGTGTCGGAGAGAGGTGCAGCACATTGCCTACATAGCTTTTTTTTGGGGGGGGGGGGGAATTCAATTCACCCCAGAATAGCGCCGTGATAAATGTACTACCGTTAATACAGTAATTTTAACCCTACTTTCTGCTCGCAGAAAAAGCAGATGGTGAAATTACTGCATTAACAGTAATAACGTGCACTATTACCGTAACGTCGTAATATGTTACTTTTGGCAGTAATGCGGCCAAATGAACTCCCCCCCCCCCCCCTGTATAGAAGGTCGTGCGAGAGCGCTCCAAAGCTGTCAGTGACAGCTCGTCTGCATAGTTACTGGGTGTCACACCTAGTAGCACACCGATTGGTGGATGGCACTGGTCCCCACACTATGATTGGTGTATAGCTCCAGCCATTCTCAGATCAGAGTGCAGGATGCTGTCATGTGACCTGTACAGCATGCCGAGAGACTGATGGGATAAACAGGAGAAATAAATTAATTGGATCGCCCCCTCAGATTGACGTATGATTTTTACACCCATAGCTATTAGGGAGGGGGGCTCTGCATTTGAATGGCTCCAGAGATCTGGGGTCTGCTTTTGTATCATTACAGAGATTGGAGGAAGGGGATGGGTAGTAGCCTCTACCTTATGTCACCAGAAATCTGACTGCTAATAAATGCTCTGATTTCCCAGCAAGAAGCGAGGGTTGGGTAACAAGCACTTACCTCATCTTTGCATATAAGATATATGTGATACTTGTAATGGTGGAGTGCGTGATATAGGGAACACAGCTGGGATTTTTCTGGATCTACAGTGAACTCCTGTTGCAAGACAAAGATGAAGAGATAGTAATCAGTCACAAATGACAAAAAGGAAGTAAAGCAGCCTAGGCAGATAGTACATTAAAATATGATGCGTTATGTAAAAAGGTTATCACATGCAGATGATCTGATTTTGTGCAGCTGGAACAATATATGAGATATCCAGATAACTGTGGGAACAACATGGTTATACTCTGCAGGTACTTGTGGGCAGTTGGAAGTCATCAGACTTCTCCTATAAATAAGACACCTGGGATAACTGGTTATTTTATTCAGCAATCTGCAGGGAGCATTTACATTAATAAAAGCTTTTAAATGCCGAATATAGAGCTGATGATTTCAGCTGACACGTAAGAATTCTACTTGCAGAGATACTAGTTCAGGCTCTTGAATGTTCTCCCTTTTCTATTATACATTACATTATAAGACACAATGTTATTGCTACATTACATTGAGGGCTAGTCTATACGGGAAATTCATTACATAGAAAATACAGCACCGTTCTCTATGAGTTACCATCATTTATTCACAAGGTAACTTCTCGTTCTTACTGGAAATGATCTATTCCATATAGTGCTAGTCTCTACAGCTCAACACAGCAGCTCTGTATCCACTAGAGTGACATAATGTGAGTGCTGAATGCTGCCCAGCAAACCTCATGACACAGATCAACAGAGCGCTTCCTGCCAGGGTATTGTCTTGCTACAGCAATTAGTCGCCTGGCCTGTTGTACTCTATGGAGGAGATGTGAAATTATTTACTGCGGGACAGCATGATAGAACGCGACAGTCAGTCTAAGCCACGATTACAAATCTCCAAAGGTCCAACAGAACTCAGTCTGAGTGTCCACCTTTCACGTGGTGCACTCGGGACTTGCTCACCAAAGGTTTGTAAAGCAAGCAGTGACATAGCGAGCACTGACCCCTACTAGGCCAGCGCACATCAACTGTACACACTATAGCCATGAACGCAGCGATCCTTCACTGATGGTGGTTGTTGGGAAGATGGTAAACAACGGTAATGGCGCCAGCATCACATCAGTCCACCAATCACTTACAAAAAAACACAACTGAAACTGA
This sequence comes from Mixophyes fleayi, assembly GCF_038048845.1. Lineage (NCBI taxonomy): Eukaryota > Metazoa > Chordata > Amphibia > Anura > Limnodynastidae > Mixophyes > Mixophyes fleayi. The sequence goes on along the minus strand of NC_134411.1, from coordinate 23,074,158 downwards.
GCACCTTACTTACCCGAAACCATCCACCTAATTAAGGGCGGCATACAAATATGGATTCTGCTTATGTGCATTCTCTAGAGTCTCATTTATTTGCTTATGTATATTTAAATATATGCCAAGTGCTCTACCAGGTATAAAAATGTAATTTCCATACGGTTCAGCGGACCAATACCTTCAGAGCATAATTTGTGATATTCTGGTTCGTCCAACATAAGGCCTATGAGAACACCACAGTGCCCCATTCCTATATAACAGGATCATGCGTCGGGTTACGCTGTGTTCCGGGACGTACCTGTGTCTGCTTTGCAGCTGTTTTAGTGGGTCGCATGGTCTTCTTGTTGTACCATTTGCCGTGTACTTTTATTTTACACACCGCAGCTCCTCCTGATTTGCCTTTTGCATCGCGATGAATGGTGGTTATATCTGGGTAGTTTTCCAATGCGTTCTTCAAGCCCAAAATCAGAATGAACGATAAGTCAGCAGAAATACAACTTCATAATCCCATAAGTTCAGACAAAGGCAACTGGTCATCATTACACACTCTAGACTGTAAGGAGCAGGGACCTCATTCATACCAGTATAATAGCTGCTATTACTGTGGTTATAAATGTGTTTGTCATACATAGTGCAAGGTGCCAATAAACATATACACACACATTACTTGAAACATTCATAAAAACATTTAGCAGCAAATTACAAGGCACCTTCATCAACCCATCCTTATCATTACTGGGCTGTATGTAAAGTTAAGGGATTCTATGTACATTAAGGGGTAGGTGTTAATCTGTTCTTGTAAAGAAAGATTTACATGTAACATTTCTTTGTTTCTACTCCATCTGGTTTTGTATCCATGCTGGACCATGGGTGAGGTAACTACTATATATTTACACCATGCAAAAAGGTTTGCAGGAGGGGCCAAAATAACATCCATACGTTACACTGTGGCCTCTGCTGAGAACCTCCGGTGTAGATGATTAGTAGATGATGGTTCCCATTCATCATCATTATATATTTATATAGCGCCACTAATTCCGCAGCGCTGTACAGAGAATTCACTCGCATCAGTCCCTGCCCCATTGGAGCTTGCAGTCTACATTATCTAAGCCACACATAGCCAGACAGAGAAAATAAGGTCAATTTAATCGCAGCCAACTAACCTACTAGTATGTATTTGGAGTGTGAGAGGAAACAGGAGCACCCGGAGGAAACCCACACAAACACGGGGAGAACATAAAGACTCCTCATAGATAAGGCCATGGTTGGAAATTGAACTCATAACCCCAGTGCTGTAAGTCAGGAGTGCTAACCACTAAGCCACCGTGCTGCCTACAGTACTGAGATAGAGAGGAGTCTATGGAAGTTTTTAGGAATATATAGGGACCACACCTGGCCCGCAGGTAATCAGTTGGACAGACCTGTTCTAGAGCCTAAAACGGTCCATAACAGGACAACGCATTCAGCTAGACACAGACTACAATAAATGACAAGCATCTAATGGACTATTTTGTGCTGGATTACAAGGTAGTTTAGGTTTACACACGCTTTAATAAACTATGCTAAAGCTGACTTGTAAGTGCTGCTGAAATGGCCACATGAAGAACCGATACTGGTCCCGACCACCTCAAGTTCTCGTTTCCTTCCTCTACTTCGGAGTAGTAAACTTCCTCCCTCCACAGAGGTAATAAAGGAGAACTTCAGACCACAGTAGAATCTGTGACCACTGTACACATGATGCATGAACATTCCATTAGTGATTAATGTGGTGAAATCACAGATACCTGTATAAACAGTGGCTACAGGTGAAGACCATATCCCTGTTTGATTTCAAATTTGCATTTTAGCAGATGGGAATAATCGGCTACAGCATCACATGCATTCTGCCATTTTCATCTCAACCCAAAAATTACAACTCACAAAACAGTCTCTGAACACAGTGCAGAATCTTGTTCCGAGTGGGACATGGAATACGACATTAAACATGCGGGAAGCCTGGAACCATGGACACGTTTCATGCTCTGATGTGGAGATTGCGTACACGAGGCGCTTCTCAGTTGTACACACGGAATGTGGTAAACATTGCACTGAACGCAAAACACCCTTTTTTGAGTTTGACCAATGACAGTTACAGGCTTCTGTGGTACTTCATCACAGAGTGCAATTAGCCCCATTAGACGTCCGATCTGAACTGCACTCAACAAGCTCAAATAAAACTAAAAAAAGTTAGCTGAAAAGTGTAACATGTACACAACCTAAAGGGAGATGAACGAGCGGCCACATCAACCAGGAGGTGAAACATCTACAGACACGCAAGTATAGTACGAATGGGCTACATTCTAGTATTTTTAATTGCATGCATGGCAAAACGGTGGCTCAGTGGTTAGCACTTCTGACTCACAGCACTGGGGTCATGAGTTTGATTCCGGACCATGGCCTTATCTGTGTGGAGTGTGTATGTTCTCCCCGTGTTTGCGTGGGTTTCCTCCGGGTGCTCCAGTTTCCTCCCACAATCCAAAAACATACTGGTAGGTTAATTGGCTGCTATCATATTGACCTTAGTCTCTCGCTCCGTCTCTTGTGTAAGACGTGTGTGTGTGTACATGTTAGGGAATTTAGACTGTAAGCCCCAATGGGGCAGGGACTGATGTGAGTGAGTTCTCTGTTCAGCGCTGCGGAATCAGTGGCGCTATATAAATAACTGGTGATGATGATGCATGCTTTTCTATACAAAGCCAAGGTTTACAATAATGAAACAATTCTATATACCTTTAATGGCTGATCCAATTGTAGTTTTGTGAGCAGTCGTCTCCTGTTCTCATTTAACATACCTTCTATTTTTCTCATGTGTGGCAGAAGAGCGTCATCTGAAAAACAAAACATTTCAGCAATGTCAGTGTCTGCAGGCTCAAATCGGCAACGCTGGTGAGGACAATCTCTTAAGTCGCATACAAATAATGAATTCAGAGACGTGATACTGTATGTGTACCAGTCACCTGCCCTTAGTAGACCTGGATCCAGACACACAGTCAGGCAGTAGGGTGTAGCTTGTACGTCAGATGGATCAGGTGACTAACTAGGATGGCAGAGCGTTCGGATCGGACACTATGTGCGGTCAATAGTTGCACTAATTATGTCGCTACAGATCCGATATGTACAACTTCGTCAGCAATCAGATCTGTTGTTTTTATTTCGACCAAATTGATTGTTATGGAAGAAATTATTTATTTTAATTAGATTTTAATATCACTGGGTGTACATCAATATTACCAAAGACAAGCAGATTACAAGCATGAAAGTATAAACCAGATTACCATTATCTTTTTCCAGGTTTTGCATCATGTCAGCATCCAACGCAATTCCAACAAGCAGCTCAACGTATCCCTTGAACGTCTCCTTCATGGCTCTCGTGTTTAAGAAGCGAGTTACAATTGGCGGTGGTGGGGGCTCGAACTCTGGAAGAGACACAGGAACGGGCATATTAAAATATAACCCACAGGGCACAAAATAAGAACAAGGGACCTGATTCATTAAGGATCTTAAGTTGAGAAACTTCTTATTTCAGTCTCCTGGACAAAACCATGTTACAATGCAAGGGGTGCAAATTAGAATTCTGTTTTGCACATAAGTTAAATACTAGCTGTTTTTTCATGTAGCACACAAATATCAACTTTAAATGTCAGTGTACAAATAAGCTATCAAGTATTTGTGTGCTACATGAAAAACAGTCAGTATTTAACTTATGTGCAAAACAGAATACTAATTTGCACCCCTTGCATTGTAATATGGTTTTGTCCAGGAGACTAAAATAAGAAATTTCTCAAGTTAAGATCCTAAATGAATCAGGCCCAAGATAATTAAAGTGGGTCATTTATTATCTTCTTAAGGCCTATATGCTTCCCTTAAGGTCCCTTACATAAACAAGTGCAAGTCTGCTATGAAGGACATTAAATCAAAATACTAAATGTTTCCAACAATACCCTTAATCTCTACTCCCACACCCGTGAGATTTAATATCAGCTACAAGACCCCATCAGGAGATCCTGCAACACCAACGCTCTGATCCCCACTGAATGCCTTTAATCTATAGAAAGAGGAGGAGGCTGGAAAAATTGTTTCTGGAGAAAAAAAGTGTTTCTAAAGCAGGGTTTCTGATAACGACAGGGAAGTATAGGCAGGAAGGAGGGGGAGGCAAAAAAAAAAAAGTTTGGTGACAATGTCAGGGCTTCACCTATATTTCCTAAAATCATAAATAGGCTCTTCTAAAACCAATACAGCTATCTTCTGATGCTGTGGAAATGTGAGAAATCTCACTATGAGATTTATTTCTGTAAATATTATACCTTTATTTAGATTTTGCAAACCAAATAAACAACACAGAAAACAAACAAAAACAGCCGGTAATGCTGTAATTGTTGCATTTTTATAGTATAATTGTTTTTTGCCCTTCATGTAAGTTAAGTGCAATCCTGGCACATGCAAGAGTCTCTGAAAACTGACCTGGTCGGCAGAGACACAACCTGACATTTGGATATAGAATACAGAGGGTTACAGGCTCACCTTCCTCGTCACTTTGCATGTCTGGTGAGGAATCTGACTGAGAAGACGAGAACTCCTCTTTCCACTGCTTCCTCTTCTTTGGTGGAGGTTCAGCTTTCGCCTTCGTCTGTTTGGCTTTTGGTTTTGCAGAGACGACTTTTGGTGGTGCATTTTTCGGCGGAGGAGTTTCGGCGGACGCTTTGTTACTTGCGCCGACCTTCGTGTGAGTGGTTCTACTGAAGGAAACAATTGAGGAAACGAATGTCAGCACAAGAAGCTATGTTAAAGTACAACCCCATCTCTAGGATGTACATTAGTGCCCTCAGTGGCTCACTCCTCCTCCAATCACAAATCACCGAGATGAACAATGTATTCCGCAGCCTGACCGCCCTCTACATTTGCCTGAAGTCTACACAAACAAAGAAAAATCATGGAGACCAGGCAAAAATGGGTCAACTGGTTGAGAAGCTATTTAGGCATAGTAACCTTAGCACTGAAGTCTTTCTGAGATCACTGGGACGTGTCACACTTTTACTGGACTGAAAATTCTAGATTTAGAGACACGCAAAACACGAGCAATAATAATATAACTAGGCCGATGTTCCCACATGAACACTTTTGTTTCTTAAAATATCTTTACAGACAATTCACAAGTAATCCTCTTAGTTCATGCAAGGATAATAGCTCTGCTGCCAACACCAGCAGCAAACACTTGCTTGACACTCCCCCCATTGCTTGACACTTCACGTAGATGCTGTAAGCCACTGTGAGCGGGGAGCTGAAACACCGGCTTCTGAGCAGAAGAGAGCAAACAAATCTGATATTGTGCCAACAGAAATAAAACATCTCCTAGTATAGGCTTGGATACGGTTTATGAAGAGGCAGCCCTGGAGATTTATACCCATTTTCTATATTTGCTAGCTATCCATTACAAGCCAATGTTTATATTAGAACCAAAGCTCTTCCTTCATCTTCTGAAACAAAGACAGCGATTGGATACACTCATCCCAACATGACGACTGAGCAGGTACCTGGGAACCGGCGGAGCCTTGGTCTTAGGTTTTCGTGAGCAAACTCTCACATACTCCTTTTTGTTAGCGTTCTCGACAAACTTCACATACACTCGCTTATATTTTGTTTTGGCATCTCCGAAGTAGCCAAGATACTGTTCAATAGAAGAAATGGTGAAACGCGTTAAAGGGGTATTGTTTTGAGTTAGAAGTAAGATAATTCAGTTAACTTAACTTGATAAAGGTCCAGTCACAGAAAAACTAGTATGTATATTGATAACATTAGTGGGAGATGCCACGCTGCTGCACTGGCAAAGTTAAAATAAATCAGTGAGACGCCAATGGAAGCCTGCCCCAGGTGATCATATCTTCATACATCAAGTTAGGCATGTATTTTACTAAGCAGCAATGTTGCATTTAAGTAGGTTTTGGACATGATAGTACCCTTGTTCAACAGCAACTCTAGAAAAATATTTTAGAAGTAGTAAGATTTTAGGATAGTTTTTAAGATCTCATGTGGTGTACACACACTGGTGGCAGCAATTTTGTAGCCTAAACTAATATTTATGGGCATATAGCATACCATTTTATTAAAAGCTGGTGTCTTAAGACTATTGTCTGGACTACCAGGGCAACCACAGTCACATGGCACATGATGGAGTGAGCAGAGAGGTTTTGGAACGTCCCACTGAGCTCTGTCTGCACTGACTCCTCTGCCATCATATCTCATGCTGACAGCCGTGAGCCTGTGTCTCTGTAGGAGACTGAATGCGAGTCTGGCAGCCATTTTTGTTTGCTAACCAAAGAGCTTTTGAACAGATGAATGATTTGTAGGAGGATAGCGAAGAAAAATTAGATGCATGCTTAAAAAGGTACTTAATATGCTATTTAAAGGAGGGGAAGGGAACTCATGTATTTTCAAATAGTAAAAAGTTTATATATTTTATTTTTATCTGCTCCAACACAATAATGTACACATCATCAGAAATAATTTAGTTCACTGGTTCCAAACCTTTTTGGTGTTATGAAACATTCTGAAACAAATAGCACATTACTCATCTTTTCTGTGACATGCTTATATTAAAACACCGCAATAAACCCAGAAGAATACCAATTTATTTTATTAAGTAGAACATAGCTCCCAAATAATCCTAATTGCATTTTCATCTTATTTTAAGAGCTGTCCCCTTTTGATTACATATTTTAATACACACCCAGCTGTATGGCAGACACCCTGGGTGAGAATTACTGAGAGTTCACTTCATCAAACCAAAATCATTGCAAACCGGGTCTAGTGGGTTTGGTACTAGCGCAGTCTTAGGGCATTTGTGCCCCTCAGCTGGTTAGGGTATAAAAGGACAGTTGGTTCCACAACTGACGGAGAACCATCGTTTGCTCAACACTGATCTAAATGCAGAACTTACACTGTTAGTGGCAGCAAATGACCTCTGTCCTTCCCGAATTTCAGGGATAAATTTCTGAAGCAAGGCCTTTTGCACCTTCCAAATAGCTGGGGGCTCCTTGCCCGTACGCAATGCTTCCTAAACAAAAAAACAAAACAACAAAAAAGACTGATTGATAAAAAAAAGTTACTATATTAAGTACACACAACTGTTTTCAATAACTGAACTGCCCAGAACCTGATCCAAGTAAACACTATTAAAGTGAGTTTTACCAGATAATACTAACATGGACATGTGTTACACATTATATAAGTATATATGGAACACAATACTACAATAGATACACCAAGGATTATTTATGACAGGGAGGAAAAGTCCATGACACTAGAAATACTATAAATTAAAGGGGTTTCCACTTTCAGACAACTTTAATGTATTGCTATGCAGGTGCCCACTTGCGACTTTTACTAGAAGCATCTTTGCGCATCCTAGTTTGCTCCCTAGATAAAGTTGCTTTCATTGTCTTTGGACACAACAAGATCGCTCTGGGGATATCACTGAGCGATGCACGAAGATGTGTTTCAGCCAAAGGCAATGAAAACAAACAACTTTGTCTGAATGATAGAAATGGCCAGGGCAGCACGGTGGCTATGTGGTTAGCACTTCTGCCTCACAGCGCTGGAATCATTAGTTCGATTCCTGACTATGGCCTTATTTGTGTGGAGTTTGTATGTTCTCCCCGTGTTTGCGTAGTTTCCTCCGGGTGCTCCGGTTTCCTCCCACACTCCAAAAACATACTAGTAGGTTAATTGGCTGCTATCAAATTGACCTTCGTCTCTCTCGGACTGTGTAAGCTCCAATGGGGCAGGGACTGATGTGAGTTCACTGTACAGCGCTGCGGAATTAGTGGCGCTATATAAATAGCTGATGATGATGAGGTGAAAAACAGAGGTCAGTCAGAAATACAGGGCTTTGAATTTGGTTAGGGCTGCAGATGGGCAAGGTCAAAATCAATTAAAGTTGTCCCAATGTAGAAAACCCCTTAAGCAAGCTACAAAGCCTTCATTTATTTAATATAAAGGTTTACTGCATATAGCTCCATTCCAGTTTGATAGCACAAACAGTGTGAAAGAACTAAAAACACCATAAATATAGATATTAATTATTTTAACATGAATACTCAGAGAATAAAATATATATATTTTTTTTTAGATTTTTGAAATAACCAGTATCAATAGCATTTCAACATAAAAACTGCCACATCTTATGTTAATCCATGGTACTTATAGGTGGATTAAATTATGACAAATTAAGGGTTTATAGTCAAATACAATATAAGAAACGTACTTTTAGCAATTCTATGTCTTCAATCTTCACCACAAACTCATCGCGCTCCCTGTAAATCCCCTCTCCCCCACTTTCCATGTTTTCATCGTCTGTGAAGCCTTCAATTGCAATGCACTCCTGCGACTTGGCCAGCTGCTCGGCTTGGGCGGGCTCACTCGGGGCTGTTTTCTGGCCCTCTGCTCCTTTCAACTTATCCTGAGCGTTCCTTGGGGAAGAAACGGGAGGAGAGTCCTGCTTTCCCGACGCTGCCGTCTTGTCTCCTTCTCGGAAGAAATGAAAGGCAATTAGATAAATGAACGCTCTATATCCGACGTGGTCCCACTTGTTACAACAATTTCTTCTACGTTGATATTTGCCATGTGTTAATATTTTCTTGGCTCTGTTCCCTGGAAGGTTTAACCTCACAGTTTACCCTTGATTTACGGGTACCACTGACAAGTAACAGGAGTTATTACCAGTATTAGCTTCATGCTGTAACAGTAATTAAACAACGGAGCCTACTGGCACAGTGATATAACTATGAAAAAAGACAGTCTTCCTAAATGTATTGCTGCAATAAATCTAGGTCACCAATGAGCTTGTGGCTGAGTAGTACAGCTTGTAGATGAAGGCTCAGGCTTGGGTACTCTGGCCTCTACAGTGCTATGCTGGAACTTATAGTGTCTCGATGTCTGGAGAGCCACAGGCTGACTACTATATGCTAGACCAGGCATGGACAACTTGTGGCTCTCCAGGAGTTGTGAAACTCCCAGCATTTTATTGCTACCCCACTAAACTACAGATAGCTGGAGCTCCTGCCATATCTTCAGGACATGGTTCTGATGGGATCAGATAGAGGACAAAAAGCTAAGACCAAGTCACTGTGATATCACTAACCCTGCCCCTGTGTATGTATCAAATCGTATTAAGTTGCACATATCGCAAGATACATACAACTTGAAATCTAGTGTACAGATAAGTCCTTCACAAAGAAGCGGCAGTGATCATCATGATCAACACAGAAACTTACACAAGGCCTATGGAATGTGCAAGAGATTTGCCTTCTTAAAGGCCTAGCTTAAGGATGCATGTAAGGCGAAATTGAACACACCTAAGTGTGTGGTTAACTCACATCTTCAAGCTCTTACTGGACTGAACTTGCACGTGAAAGCCCCTGACATGCGAGGAGCCACAAGCCTAACATACTCAACTCAAAATATGGCAGTGTGAACAATTTTACGCCAGTCCCATTTTTATGTAGCGCAAATAGTCTTTCAACTCAAAATCAGACCCTGTGTGTGCGCCTATTTTACTTTCATAAAGGATAAATTAAATTGCAGCAGTTCCCGGGTTTTCAATCGTTATTATGGTTGGTTTATAGTGCTAAGAAATTATTATAGTTTACAGTCAGATTTTGGCAATATGACCTTAAATTGTTACCTATTTTGGCTGCATATTTATTTTAACATGTTCAGTTCATTGTTCCTTTGGGTAACTAGTGTTTAAATTGATAAAAACAATTACATAATGAACAGTACATTTAAACACCGATTTTGGATACTTGTCAGCTGGACAGACGGCATGGTCCTCTAATACCCAGCAGACGTTAGCTCAGGAATGTCCGCTACGAGCTGGGTGTCCTAACAGCTAAAACTAAATTCCTCAGTTACTACAGGTTACCCAAGGCAGCTAATAACCTAACTGCAGGGAACTCCACTAATTAATCTCCAAAATAACTCAGGGAAGGGAATAGAATCTAGGATTAAATGGAGGAAAATCGCTCAGCTACTCAGATAAATATGAATAGGTAAAACTGGTCCACTCACATTGCCATATGCAACATGCCCAATCCTCGGCCACATACACTATATACACAGCTACCCCCGTAACTTTACATACTATCCCCAGCATGTTGTCATCCGAGCAACAGTACAGTCATTGTCAAAAAGACAATCCAGGTCACAGATTAAATTATGAATATTCCATTTTTAAAAAGTAGGATTATATGCCTTAATCTTCAGTAAAACATCTGGGTATTTGTTATGGAGCACATAAAATCATATTAATCTACAGATATGCCTCAGCGGGAGCTTAACTACACTAAAAGTTTTAAAATAAGATAATTCATGGGCTTCAATGAAATCGTGCTACCAGTAGTCAGACCAAGTGATTAAAGGAGAACAAACGATGACTTTGGGTTAAAGTGCATTTATAATTTATGCAGTGGAGGCAGCCATTTTGTGGGCTGGATAAATATTCATGAGAATGCAGTAAGAACCAGTGAGCCGACAGCGATGTCACCCGCCCCCTACTGAGCCGACAGCGATGTCACCCGCCCCCTACTGAGCCGACAGCGATGTCACCCGCCCCCTACTGAGCCGACAGCGATGTCACCAGTCCCCTACTGAGCCGACAGCGATGTCACCCGCCCCCTACTGAGCCGACAGCGATGTCACCCGCCCCCTACTGAGCCGACAGCGATGTCACCCGCCCCCTACTGAGCCGACAGCGATGTCACCCGCCCCCTACTGAGCCGACAGCGATGTCACCCGCCCCCTACTGAGCCGACAGCGATGTCACCCGCCCCCTACTGAGCCGACAGCGATGTCACCCGCCCCCTACTGAGCCGACAGCGATGTCACCCGCCCCCTACTGAGCCGACAGCGATGTCACCCGCCCCCTACTGAGCCGACAGCGATGTCACCCGCCCCCTACTGAGCCGACAGCGATGTCAGCCGCCCCCTACTGAGCCGACAGCGATGTCAGCCGCCCCCTACTGAGCCGACAGCGATGTCAGCCGCCCCCTACTGAGCCGACAGCGATGTCAGCCGCCCCCTACTGAGCCGACAGCGATGTCAGCCGCCCCCTACTGAGCCGACAGCGATGTCAGCCGCCCCCTACTGAGCCGACAGCGATGTCAGCCGCCCCCTACTGAGCCGACAGCGATGTCAGCCGCCCCCTACTGAGCCGACAGCGTTGTCACCCGCCCCCTACTGAGCCGACAGCGATGTCACCCGCCCCCTACTGAGCCGACAGCGATGTCACCCGCCCCCTACTGAGCCGACAGCGATGTCACCCGCCCCCTACTGAGCCGACAGCGATGTCACCCGCCCCCTACTGAGCCGACAGCGATGTCACCCGCCCCCTACTGAGCCGACAGCGATGTCACCCGCCCCCTACTGAGCCGACAGCGATGTCACCCGCCCCCTACTGAGCCGACAGCGATGTCACCCGCCCCCTACTGAGCCGACAGCGATGTCACCCGCCCCCTACTGAGCCGACAGCGATGTCACCCGCCCCCTACTGAGCCGACAGCGATGTCACCCGCCCCCTACTGAGCCGACAGCGATGTCACCCGCCCCCTACTGAGCCGACAGCGATGTCACCCGCCCCCTACTGAGCCGACAGCGATGTCACCCGCCCCCTACTGAGCCGACAGCGATGTCACCAGTCCCCTACTGAGCCGACAGCGATGTCACCAGTCCCCTACTGAGCCGACAGCGATGTCACCCGCCCCCTACTGAGCCGACAGCGATGTCACCCGCCCCCTACTGAGCCGACTTCTGCACTCTCAGTGCTGTCCCCGGTCTCTAGTGAATCAGACTGTGTTCCCGTGTATTTTGACCCACAAATGGGGGCTGCCTCCACTAACTGTAGGTGATGGGTAAAGCAATACCTAGTCCCTAACTTCTGCACCACCAGAAACATTAGCTACCTGGCTCCTGGGATCTGACTGTTCCCACAGAGAATAAAAATATTTTTTAACATTTTATTTACAATTAAAACACTGTACATCCCAGTGTTGGCTAACTTGTGACATTCCAGGTGTTGTGAAACTACAAGCCCCAGCATGCTTTGCCAATATATAGCAGCTTATTGCTGGAAGGGTATGCTGGGACTTGTAGTTTCACAACACCTGGAGTGTCACAGGTTAGCCAACACTGGTAGTCTAAGCAAACTTTCTAAAGTGTTGAAAACGTGGAGTCCAGTTGATCACTGAAGATAAACACAATAAAATTATATTTGAAATATTGACCTTGATTTTCACAGGTTAAGAACTCAGGAATTTGTTCTGTGCAAGAAAATTTATACTGTGTAGCCTGGAAATTACTACAATACATCAATAAAACAGCTATGCATGTGAACAAGTACTTAGAAAAGAGATCATCAGTCTGCATGCGTGATTTGGCAAAAATGCCTAAGGGCTAGATTTACTAAAGGGCGGTTTGCTCAAACCGCCACTTTTCGGCTATTTACTAAAGCCCAAAACCGCCACCAGTCTCGATTCTTAGTAAATCTAGTCCCTAGTGTGTCATGTATCAGTCAGGTGAATCCATTTACACATAAAAGCGGTATAATAACAAGTGTAACATATCCTACCATTTATTATTATTTCATGGCACAGGTTACATATAGAATTTTGTTTAGTCAATTTTATGCATCAGAATTTATACAAACATGATTTGGAAATCACTCTTATTCATTTTACTAAACAGTATTTAATGCGGCTGTACTACCACCTGCACTAAAAAGCCGATGGCAATGTACTTTTAACACAATTGGCAGGAACGCGCAATAAGAATGAAGAAAGGAGGGAGTTTAAGACTATCAAACAGACACCATACATTGTGTTAAATGCCACAATTAGCTCATATATATATATATATATATATATATATATATATATTATATATATATATATATATATACACACACACACACACATACATACATATACATATATATACATACACACACTAATAAATGTCTTTAAAGCAGATTGACGTTTCTCCAGCAGTGAGGGTTACGGGTTTCTAAAGGAGTTATTATTTCCGTTCCCGCTCCTAGATCTCTTATGTAGAGATCACCAACAACAGAAAGTAGTCTATACCTTCTGATGGGGAATCTGGGCAAAAAAAAAAAAATGATATGGAAGCTATGGCCATCAGAACATAAACACAAACTGTACGTACATATCAGCATTGGATCCCCATAGAGGAGCGTAAATACATATGCAGGACTTTTGTGGGGTGGTGGCGGCCTATGTTGTTGGACATCAATAAATAGCTGGAAATTAAATACACACAAATTAAATGTTAAAGGTATAAACTCACCGGCTTTATTCTTTTTATCTCCATTCTCATCCAAGGCAGACAGTGCCGTGGAGATGCTCTTCTGCAGATCATTGTTGCCTCCAACGGAATCGTCGTCATCCGACGAGAAAGAGGGCAGCGCCTCCAGGTTCTTCTTAAACTCATCCTCAGGCTTTTTAGGAGAGCTGCCAACCTCAGAACCTGCAGACTGCATCTGAGAAAGTGGACCTGGGCACGGGGACTTGATCACCGGGGTGCACGGCCTTCTGATGCGGTTGGGCACACGCACAGCAGGAGTTGAAAACTGCTGCTTTGGTCCAGTCTTTAGGAAGTCTAAGAAAGACGCTATGAACCCAGTCTTTACTTCCGGCTGTTTCTCTTCCACTTCTTTTATTTTTTGCCTCATTCTTTCCTGGTGCTGATAGGTATCATAATACCCTTCAGAAACATGCGAGGAATACTGCATCCCCACATCCGGCCCTTTGGACATCGGACGCTTCATTTGCGCATTCCGTTTCATTTGCTTGAGATTTCCATTTTCATCCTCTGCAAACTGTTTCATTGTCATCTTATCTTTTCCCTTGAGCTTTTGAAAGCCTTCTTGCGCTAGATCTTGGCAGTCTTCTTCCATTTGGCCACTGGTGCTACCTCCGGCTTGAGGGTCAGTTTTTAACATGTGCTGGCCTTGAACTTGGCCAGAAACTGCCGAATTCTCTCCTCTGCCCATGATGAAGTCTCCTTCAGATGCTGCACTCTCCTCGCTGAGGCTTTTAGTACTGGCCAAATATTCAGAATCTCTGCCTTCTTCTGAAACATCATTAGTGTCCTTAGATTCCTGCTGCTTATTTAACTCGGAATTCTTCTCATGGTCGTCTTGGCTGGTCCCGAGCACTGGTGAACCCATGCCACTTGGCAAATCTTGCTCTAAAGGTTGAATGCGGTTTTGATCAAGACTTACATTTTTGGAATGAGTGGTAGACACAGTAGAAAGGTTTATTGCCGTTTGGCCACCGTTTAATGAAAGGGTATTTAGATTATGCTGCTGTTTTGCAGGTGTGAAGTTTGTAGGCATATTTCTCATATTCAGGGACTGAAAACGGGACTTGGAATCCTCAGATTTTATGGATAAATTATCCCCGCTAGAAGACTTGGCAAACTCTTGAGCTGCTGTAGCTGCTAATATGTCATCAACATGAGACAAAAAGTTCCTATCATCGCTGAGCAACATGGTCTCCGAAAAACACATTGGGTTGAGAGAGTCAAATTGGTTCTTTGAGTCTAGCCGACCCCTCTGGACAAAATCTTTGGAATGCAAGTGTGGCTGCAAATGCTTTCCGTCGGAGGTGTCCATCTTTATTCCGTCCGAGCCTTGAGAGTGGAGCGACTGCTGAGGCTGCCCTCCGTTGCTCTGGATAATGTGTCCATCCATTTGAAGAAACTGGTGCGCTACGTGTTGAGGACTTTGAATCCGTTGCATTGATGTAGGCGCCTTGGCTTGCGCCAAGTTGGACTGTAAAATAGACTGCTGAAAGATTTGCAGATCTGAATCTAGAAGTACCTGTGTGCCTGGTAGTTGAAGATGCTGAGGGTGTCTCAATACAGCTTGGAGCTGTGGGGACGTGCTTGGCTGCTCCGGAAGCTTACCTTCGTGCACCTTGTGCAACATGTTATGCTGACTCAAGTCTTTAGCACTTACTTGTGTGGACTGTATCAAGTCCGTTGACTTTTTAGCATCGTGGCCAGTTGAATGGTTTATATGACCTACGTGTTGTGACATGTGCCCCACGGGGCTCATCATTCGCTCATCTTTTTTAGGCCCCTGAAGACCAAGAACTTGGTCTTCCATGCGAGAATTGCTTTTGATAACACTTTGAGAATATCGGTCGTCAGCCTTTGAAACACTGTAAGCTGTCTCTTGAGAATTCATTTCTCCATCATTTAGACCTTGGGTAGAGGATTCAATATTATTTTGCTGTTGTAATGCCTGTAAATCCTGAATCTGAAATTTATCCTCTTGTTTTACTGGTGCGTACAGATTGGTTTCAGATTTCCTTTTCACATAGGACTTGGAGTCTGAGGCGGCTCTACTGTTCTGCAAAGCTTGCGAGTGTGGCGGTGATGAGAATGAGGACGATGGTACAGTTGGCAAAAACTTTTGTGATTGTGGGGACGTAGAGTCCTGCGAGTTCTGGGATGAATGCATAGAAATGTAGTTTTGAGTCGGACTCGAGGCAGGCAAATTCTGTCCGCGGGAGGAAGCTGAGAATGGAAGAGATGGAGATGCTAGTGGTAGGTTCTGTCCTGAATTATAACTTTCTGAAGGACTTACTGGCGACATCACCTGTGATTGAGATGAATAGCTAACTTGTGATTGACTGACCGGAGTTAAACCCTGAGTGTTACTGGAAGAATAACTTTGCGTCTGGTTAGCTGAAGACAAATCTCGCGTTTGACCAGAGTAGTTATCGCTTGAAACTGAAGACAGCGTAAGCGGCTGATCCGATGAGTAACTTAGTGTCTGGCTGCCGGAGGTTATGGTTTGTGATTGGCTAGAGAATGCAGTCAGTGGTTTGTACAGTGGAGGCAGCTTTTCGGATTTGATTGTTGAAAAGACTTGAGATTGACTAGCAGATGGCAGGTTCGGGGACTGCGTTGAAACATAGTTCGGAGATTGACTTACGGGCAGAAGGCTACTTAGCTGTGCTGTGGAGAAGGCTTGTGCTTGGCTTGAAATGACAGAACTCTGGTTCTGAGAAGACTTGGTATAACTTTGGGTCTGCCCAGGAGAAGCTACACTCTGAGATTTGGGGGTCTTTGATGACCTTGGGGGAGCCTTGGTAGGGCAGTTTTTTGTTTTTGTAGAAGAGGGAGGGTAACCAGGGGATGGTATAACAGATGGGTAAGATTGAGATAATTCTACAGAAACTTGAGGAGTCTTCTGCACTGGTCCACCATTGCTCACCTGAGTAAGAGCTCCAAGAGGAGCACATAACAGAGCTGACTGTCTCGATGTATCCTGCAAAGCAGCTCCACTTGCAGTTACTAAATAATTGGGCAAGGAATGCTGAGTACCAGATATCTGTGCCTGTACAGACTGCGTACTAGAAGGCCTCTGATGGTGTTTTATAACACTACATTCCCTTTGAAGTGCTCTTTCAATGGAGGCGGTAGAACCAGTGAAAACCGATGTACTATATGGCTGAGCTGTCTGCTGGGTCCCACCAAGTGCAGATGGCAACAAACTGAACTGGGGCTGCAAGAGATGTGGCGCAGATTCCTGGGCAGACCGATATGTTGAGGACTGTGGTATGCTGGTACTTAGCACAGCGCTGCCCAGACGCTCAAACGTCAAGGCAGTAGGAGTCTGTGATGTCTTGATTTGCAGCAAAGGGTCGTGGGGAGAAAGCAGACCATTGGTTGTAGCACTGAAAGTCCCATCTTGCAGGGTTAAGGATGGGGTTGTGGCAAAGTTTCTAGAGCTAAATGTATTTGGGTGCTGATAGGCTGAGAGAGCAGATGTTGGAAATGTTCCAGTAGTTTGAAGTGCTCCGGTAACAAACAGTTCTGTTGCTGTTGAGGAATGCATGCCTGGAAACAACGAAACAGAGTCAAAATCTGAGGAAAGATGAAATAAGGGAAAAAAAGACCTAATTAAATACCTTTTTGGAAGATAGTTTTTTTTTTCAAATCATTAAATGTCACAATGAACGGAGGTTGAAAACAAAAAACAGTAAAGCACAGTATAGATGCTCACCAGATAGCTAAATTATCAGAAAACAAATCTTAGTTCTTTTTTAAACACACAAACATATTTTGATGAACTGTCAGAAGTTGCCTAATACATGTTGTCAGAATTCTGTAAAAAGTCAGTTCCCACATATAAAAATCACATTATGTTTTCACTGAGCTACTTTTTCCAATTATACCTTGAACAGTTTTTCTGCACACAAACATTGAAAAATATCAGGAGGGCACTTCCATTATCATTAAAATGTTTTTGCTCTTGATATATAGTACCCATCACATTCAGAGAGATTATGTCAGCCCTAAGTAGGCAAAGATTGAGAATGTAAGCGATTTGAATCAATACTGAATATTCATTGACCTCTTCTCTTTCACATGTTCATATAAAATGTCTCATACTGTAGAAGTCTGAGTTTAGTTTCACTAATCACCCAAATCATTAGAAATATTTTCAGAAATGAATGTGGTATAGTTAATGCAGGAGATCTCCATCCACAGATGCCGACACCATTGCAGCTAAGGCTTGTTCATTAGCATCAAGCTGATAACTTTGCACAGAGCCATTTCCTTTGGACTTTCTATAGACTGTGATTGGAGAATCATAGGAGCGGATGTACCAGCAGGGCTGAATTATCTCCAGAACTGCGACGGTCCACAGCATGGAACCCCTGCAGATCTATTACTTTGGGCAAGATGGTTGGCTATTTTGGTCTGGACATGGATCCTCTGCACTCACCAAAACATAATGCAAGGTTATTAAAGCCACTTCAAGCAGTACTCTGTATTAAATATAAGGACTGTTCGTTCCACATATTGCAATATATATTAAGCTGACCAACTCACGCCAAAATCTTCCGCTTCTGGCCAGTCCTACACTAAAGATAAACATAAATTCAATCTGCGTTTCAACATGATCACGCTATGCATCTTAAACAGGATTGGGTCTTGCAAGCATACAGTGATTAAAGGCAAGTAGTCCTCCAAGACAATAGCAACTTTAAGACACCAAGGAAATCCCCTGACATAGGTTAGAAAGAGAGGAGAGCTACCATAAACGTTTGGTCACAAAACCCAGTGTTCTCCCCAGCACCTATTTCCCAGGTGCTCTACCAGGCTGTTTTTACTTGCCACCCGGCTCTTGAAACCCAACAGAGTCCAAGGACTAGATTTACTAAACTGCGGGTTTGAAAAAGTGGGGATGTTACCTTTAGCAACCAGTAAGATTCTAGTTATTTATTTAGTACATTCTACAAAATGACAGCTAGAATCTGATTGGTTGCTATAGGCAACATATCGACTTTTTGAAACCCGCAGTTTATTAAATATACCCCCAGTCTCCATTGTTTCTCCTATTAGAACAGGCACTATGTAAGCACCACAGCCAGCAGTGTGTGTTAGACCATAGACTGACCAGTGCTGGCAGGTGTGGACAACCTCCAAAAATTTTCAATATTATTGCAAAGTATTACAACTGCCCCTAAGCGGCTACTTCCCAATGCCACCCGACTGGCAAAATTTTCAGGGGAGAACACTGAAACCCATTGGTCACAAAAACTAGGAATTTGATAAGATTGCCTGAAGAAGTGAATTTTTATAAAGCGAATAAAGGTTTGAAGGCTAGGGAAAAATCTTGTTGTAAGGAGGGAAATCCACAGTGTGGGTGTAGCCCCCAAAAAGCTCTTCAACTGGGTATGGGAGGAGATAATGAGTGTAGATAAGATACAAAGACCTTGGGCACAGAGGAGAGATCGAGCAGGGGATATTTACAGAAGAGAAGAGATACGTGTCTGTGCAGTTTTTCTAATGGCTTTGTATGTTGGAAGAAGTATTTTATTTTGCATTATGTAAAACAAAGACAACACATGACGACTGACAAAGTGGAGCAGCAACAGAAGAACAAAATAATGAATTAAGTGAGAACATTTCTTTAGTCACTAGTATTCAAATTATAGGGTTGAGCAACTGGTTAGGGTAAGACTAGCAAGAAGGGATTTACAATAGTCAATGCTGGAGACAATGAATACATGAATTTAAGTTTATGCAGTGTCTTGGATGAAATACAGGCATATTACCGAAATGTATATTAGAAGTATGTAACAAGAGTTTGGTACAGATTGGATGTAGGGAACAAAGGACATTTCTGAGTCAAGATTGACACCTAGGCAGCGAGCTTAAGAGGTAGGGTTTGTTGTTGGAGCAGAGATGTAAGGTAGATCGCTTCTGTTGGTTGGCTGAATGAAGCCAAAACAGATGGCTAAACTTCCAGAGGATAAATGTGATCATCATCTGCATAAAGGTGACGCTGAAATAAAAACAAGATTATTAGTTCTCCAAGTGAAGTGGTATAGATAGAGAACTGCATTTGGCTTAAAACAGAGACTTGTGGTACTCCAACTGATAGAAGTAGAGCCAGTGAAATGAACACTGAAGGAGTAATTTGATAAGTAGGAGGAGAACCTGGTTAGAACAGTGTCCTGAAGACCAAGGGAATCTAATGCTTGTATAAGAGGTGAGTGGTCAACACTAACAAATGCAGCAGAGAAGTCCAGGAGAATTAGAAGTGGTACAGCAGTGATCACATAACTGACCAATGCAGTCTCTGTGAAGCATCGGTGAAAAAAATCGTGACTGAAGAGGGTCAAATAGGTTGTAGGAGGTAAGAAAGTTTGTGGAGAGTATATGCAAGTATCTTAAGAAGCTTGGAGGTGCATGGGAGTTGAGAGATTAGATGGTAAATCGTATGGTAGTTCTCCTCTCTTTCTAACCTTTTTTCAGAGTAATCAACGCATATCGAGATGGGGGATATCAGATTTTAGTTACGGCTAAAATGAGCACAGGAGACGTTGAGCAACCAAATATGTGAGGGTATAGGTGGACAGGTACTGGAATCAAATACGGAGAAGGTGCCATAGGATGCAGGAAAGAAATTGAGCTTCTCGTTTTCCAAGGTTTCTAATAAAGTCGCTATTGCTTGAGGAGCACTTGTGCTGTGTGCATTGGTGTTTTGCAATATTAGATAGGATTAGGCCAACTTCACTTTTTGATAGAAACGTATGGCTGAGAGACATGAACCAAAGTTGGTTTTTCCAAATATATAAACGCATAAACAAAACTATAGTTTATCTAGATACTTCTGACAAAAGGATTCATGGCATTATTCTAAAAATATAGAAAAACTCTCTAGATGACCGAACCCTGATTTATTGAGCCCTTAGTCAGATTAGTAAATTATATGAATAATGTGACAATTACATTCAAAAACTTACTCTATCATATTTAGGGATACAAATTCTTTATGTGGTAAAGAGACAGATTTCCAAGTGTATTTATGTTTTCTTTTTTAAATATCCAATTAAATTTATTAATATTAACTGGGAGAGCCTCAGTCCTCATACTGTTCAGAGCGAGGCTTTACTATACTCTAAAATAAAGTTTATAAGAGGTATAAATACAATACTTAACATTAGGAATGGATCTTATTTTATCTGTCTGAGATTTTATACTCCAAAAGAATATTAAGGGGGGGAGGGCACAATCCTTGCCTAGTCCTGTTGGATATATAAAATTTATTTGACTGAAAGCAATTACTGAATACCCTCAAACACAAGTTTAGTTACCACATACCTCATATAACCCTAGTGAGGTCTATCAAATGCTTTCTCTACAACCAGCAGAAGAAGTACAAGGTCTTCCTTCTCTACAAGTCAGAACCCTCCAAGAATTGTCCGATGCCAACACAAACCCAACCTGATCAGAATAGATCATCAGCAACTAATTAAACATAAAATTCTAATGTCGTGTGTAATAAGGCAGTTGGTCTGTAGTTCTTACAGGCCATGGATCTGTCCCATGTGTGGGAATTATGAATTTTGTGCCCCCCAACATCTCCCCAGGGATGCTGTACCTCTTACATTCTAGAATATAAAGTTTCCCTAGTATGTGGTAGGAATAGAAATTATTTGTTTATCAATCTGGGTCAGGAGCTTTATCTTTTGGTATAGATTTACTTGCCTCTTTTGCTCCCAAATCAGGCCAAGGAGCATTAAGAGGTTCCCTTGTATCCTGACCCACAGATGAAAGTCTAAAAGAATTGTATGTAGCCCTCCAAAGCCTGAGGAGCAGACAGTTCTCTGCATTATACCATTATTCATAATAAGAGGCAAGTTTATTGCCAATGCCCATGGTATTGGAAACCTTAGAACCCATTTGGCTTATTAAGAGTCTAATTCTATTTTAGCTTCATGGCCTCTTAGAGCAAATAGATTTTTAACAAGAAAGTTATTAGCAGAAATATACATTTTTTTTGTAAGGGAGATTAGATTGGATCTGCGATAGTCCAAAACAGAATTCTCACCTATATAAGATCCAATTTTATTTGTTTCAATGGATGGAGCTTGTTTTTAATCCTAAGGGGGGATGGGGGATTTAATTGCAGTCAATGTGCCACCATACATCACCGCAATGTCCGGTAGCGCACATTACCTGCCAATGGGGTACAGAGTCTTTGCTCATTTTCTCCTCATATCCCCCCTCTGCCGCTACGTGCATCTGCAGACAGCTCCGGAGACACATCGCGCCACCACACGACGAGTTGAATCTCCCCCACACCCCCCCCCCCCCCTGTATCTTTTTGCATTTGAATTTGTGCTCTTTTGAGCCTAGCCCCCATTTCAATGCCCATTCCTCAGTCAACTGCCCTCGGGAAGCACCAAAACATAAGTATGAAAGTATAAAAAGACCAAAGGCCTGGTTGGCTCTTACTGAAGACAGTAGGTTGTTGGCTACCTCCATAGGCATTGGAGGGGGAGTGTCAACAATACAATATTGCACTGCCAGAGTAAGATTATTATAGCTTTAGTCTGCTGGCGGGTCACCCTATCAGTAAGTAGATGATCAACCTGTGAATAAGTATTACGGACTGGGTATAATGTGTGTAGTCTATCGCCTCCGGATAATTTGTTCTCCGCACTTCTTACAAATCATGCTCAGTTAGTACACAAAAGCTGCTGACGTGTCTTCAATGTCAGCCTAACGCTTATAAGGGGGATTAAGTCCCCTTGCCATAAATGAGAATAGATTGACCACTAAAGATGACTAATGCACAAGTGCTGAATAAAAATATCATGCACTTCAACTATTCCCTATGTCACAAGGAGACCAAGATATAAACTAACGTATGACTTAAATGTGTCTGCAGGGAGAGGTGGTGGGAGGGAGTTTCCCTGTGGTATGAAAGAATCTAACATGGGGTAGAACTGAAGTCGCTCACAAAAGGAGGCCAGAGTTTTATTCACAGGGTATCACTTTAATGTGTGAGGCAGTGATCCTACATCAGCTACGCCATATAATGCTATATCCTTAACATTAAAAGTAACACCTTGGTACTTAGGATAAAAAAAACCAAACAAACATATTAAGCATGACAAATATTTAATGTGTAACAAGCATTATCACAATTTAATTTTCAAACTATCGATCTGTGCAAAGAAGACCAACATAAAGTTACGTAGAATCATCCGTTTCCTACCTCTCTTCATGTAAGTACGCATTTGGTTTGCTCCTGTAGGAACCACGGGTTGAATTACAAAAGGCTCTCAAACCATAGTTTACGATAGATGATTATATATGAATCCTTAGGACCCCTTAATAAAAGAATACCATTGGCAGTCTTGAATACATTAAAGGTCTGAGATGGAGCAGTCGTATCCGCAGGAGAGAGGTCTATCCCTTCTGTAAGGCGTTCTTGAAAGGATTGGCCAAACTTATTCCTGAACCCAATCCAACCTCTTGGCAGATATATGATATTAAACAATTTGTTTGAATCTGGCCATCTTGTTTCCATTACACAACTTCACCAATAAGAATTGGGTACATGGAGTCAAATCTCAGGGTAATAATTTACATAAGTGCTCCAAACCTTATGTTACCTAAACTAAGAAAGGGAGATGGTAGGGAGCAGCCTTCTTCTGGTACAACTTTACTGTCACATCTAAACCGCTCTAGAAATCCAAGGTGCAATCACACTGGGAAGCAGATATGAAAGTCACGTTCTTACAAGAAGTGGGAATATAGGTTTTTGATCTCCCATCGTGTCTCAAGATGCCTCAATTATTCAGAGATGCTTATTAAACCAATAGATTCTATTTGACACCAAATAGACTTAATTTTAGTAAAGTGAGCGACATCTTATGGAATAGGTCACCGATTCAGCAGCTATGGAAATATATTTTTAAAGATTATTGAAGATGCGATCGGTATTCATTGGACACCTTTCTCAGTCCAGCATGCTTACATCATAATCCACCTCAAATTCCGAGACATGATAGGTATGTGTTAGGACATATTAACTGCCACTAGGGCAGTCATTGCCCAGCAATGGAAATATCCTTGTCCCCATCCATACCCTAAAATATTGGCTACAATGCAACATATCTATGAAACGCAGACAATTGGTTTAAATTTTAAACTTAAGCGTCTTCTCCCCAAATAAAGTGCTTTTTAGTATTGTTGACTACTGGGAACTCATTAAATGTGTCTCCATAGAAGATAGAATGAGATCCTCCAAGCATGCCCTTAAAATGTGTCCAAAAAAGAAATGACGTACTAATACGTTACTTATGGATGCAATGCCAGAATTTAGGCTTGGGAACAAATTAATTTAACAACTGCTTTACACAGGCTGAACTTATTGTATACTTGTATTTGACCATATAGGATTATGTGAATGTGACTGTCCCCGCTTATGTTTCCCTGCACCACCCCCCCCCTCCCCCCTTTTGCTTTCCTGTACTCCCTTTTATTCACAAAAACTTTAATAAAAGACTAATGTTCACAAACATAAAAATTTTATTTATGCTTATAATTTAGTGTAGGACTGTCTAGAAGGGGAAGACTTTGGCATGAGTTAGTCAGCTTAAAATATATTGCAAAATGTGGAACGGACATTCCCTGTTTTTATAGTTCAGAGCACAGCTTGAAGTGTCTTTAATACAGAGTCCAGCCTGATGGGAGTAAGAGTACATTTTGAAGCAACCATAAAAGCATAACTAATATTTTGGCGATAGCACAGGATCAATGTCTTAAGGTTTGTAATGCAAGCACTTCAGTGTTCAAGAAGATTTATGAATTAGGAAAGACTAACCTCCCACGTCACCTGGGTCTTGTGCATTTAAGTGGTCACTTAACTCAGTCATGACCTAGAATACACTATAATTTACACAAGACATACACATGCTTTCTGCTTGGAATGTGCGTATTACTCTGCGCTTTAGTTGCATAAATTCTTTGATGTACATTTAAAGCGTTTATTGGACTTGCTCTTAGGAATTCACCAGCTTTACATTTATTCAAACGTGATCATTCTGTATTTGTTGTTTAACAACCTCCTGCCTTTGGTGAATGTTTGCAGGTGAAGCAGATGCCTTTAATTCACTTTGCCAATTATTTTTACTTGGGTCAAGTATTTGTATACCCTTTGTAAGTTCTGTTTCATAACCTGTTTCCCGCTGAAGGGAATAAACTGATTTCTATAACGGCTGTTGCTAATAAAATAACAGCTTAAAGAGTAGAGTTTAATTTTGATTGTTTCTAAAAAAAAATAAAAAATAAAATAAAAGGTTTTTCCTCATTAGTCTTACTGAACAGTTCAATAATTCTAAAAACCATTAACTAGTATAATGACAATGGTCAATTCTGCACAATATTATTGCAAGATGAAGTTCTACTAAAAGTTGTGGATACAGCAGGCCCCCTTTAAATAATATGCTGTGTCACCTAACAAAAATATCTAAAATAACCCATCATACAGTGCCCAAACCAGGTTGTGTGTTGATGTCGGCCATTTTTAAATCCTCAGGGGGAAAGCTATAAGCGTCAGAGTTTACAAATCCTCTGACATTCGGCAAATAAAGCTTTTTCTAATTCTGCAGATTCAGGTACCATTAGACATACTCCACTAAAAAGTGACAATAACAAAAGTAAGGACTTTTATTGGTAGTACAGATACTATGGGGCAGATTTAATTCGGCCACGGTAGTCTAGTATTAACGCGGCGTCAGTACTATTACCTTTAATACGGTAATTTTAACTCGCGGCCCCTGAGAGGTGCGAGCAAAAATCAGTGTTAACATTACCGTACTAACGGTAATACTGCACACTTTTACCGTACCAACGGTAATAGCGCGCAGGCCGCGTTATTCCTAGAACTACATGGCCAAATTGAATTGGCCCCTATGGGTATATTACAACTTACGCTAAAGAAAAATGTAGTCCTCAAATTTTCCAGCAGAACATGAGAGATCAGAGTATGAATACAAAAATACTTCATATTTCAATACGGTGGCCATCTTAGGACATTCCTCATCAATGTCAAAAGATAATATAACTCTACATTTGTTCACATACTGGCTTTGTACAATACTTCTCACAACTGCTCTCTCATTCATTCCGGTCTGTCTTTCTCCTTGAAATGTACCTCAGCTAGACATTGCACAGCATAAAATACATACAGCATTTTAATTTTTCCCTACATTATTTTTTATTTATTTTATTTTTGGTGCACAAGGGACTCGCTCCCTGTCTTTACTGCCCGTCAGTAGATGCTGATGGCACAGAGATATCTGTTCGGGGTTGGGAAGCAGCTAAACGAGATAGGCATTATAGCAAAGAAAACAAAATGAGCTAAACTAATTTTGTCCTAATGAAATCGACAAACTGTATCTTTGTCTTCGTTTTCTCTGAAGTTGTAATTTTACCTTATCAATCACTAATACAACGTCTGCCCTGCAAGTGACAAGACCTTGGCTCTTGGCCAAATATGGGCAGAGACTGGAGATTCCAATAGATAGGTTTGGCCCAAGAATCACATGTGAAGAAAGTGGCAGGGGGGGGGGGGGGGTTTACATACGGGCATACCCCCTGATGGGACTGTATTGTTTGCATGATTGAATGTCTAGCTGTGGCAGCATAGTGACATATATAAGAATGTATTGCTATTACCAGTTTGCCATGATGGAGCCCTGAACTGTGGCAGGAGGGTTGTGCCAGATGAAGCCGCCTGTGCTGTCCGAGACTCTATTGCAGATAGGAAGTTCATCACGGACGTTTCTGTAGTGTTAACACCAGCCACGTGGAGGCTGGTGTCAAAAATTCCAGATAGACCTAGAATCAGACAACAATATTTTAACAGGTCATTCATATATACAAAGAGACAGCATGTGGATATTACAATTCCATTATTGTACATTCTATTATAGAACATTCTTAGACAACCCCTCCACCATGTCTCACCCGCCCCGTAAGTAGCAAACTGGAGGTCCACTCCCGGGTAGCTTAAGCTGGGAGCTTGCTCACACGGAGCAGCCTAAGAGTATAACATCCATCATATAAAAACACTCTCCTACCCGTACAGTACCTGTAGGATGGTGTGTGGTAGCATAACCAGGGAGCTGATGAGTGGCTGCATAGGTCTGTCGGTGTAGGAGCTCCGTTTCTGAGTGAGAAGGGTGCCCGGCTCCATAGCCGAGACTGTAGAAACAAAAAAAGGATAACAGGTATCAAGTTTATTCATTACCATTAGCGATAAGGGTTAGTTACTATAGTCTGGACTGCTGAAGAGGATCAGGTTGGGAGATTCATTAGAGGCATCTTCTCCAAGAAGCACCTGTTGGTATGGCTCAGTGTTGGGGTTACACACACACTTTTGCTGTTTAGGGCAAAACCACAAGCACACAAAGAAAGGATCACAGATTTCAATTTTCCAGGAACCAAATAGCAGGCAACTTTTTCAACATTTCTGCCTAGGTTACGCTGGGTAACTCAAACACCAATTACATTTGGGCAACTTAGGCAATCATGGTCTTCCATATAAAATGCTGTTAGAAGAGGCACTTACGTGACAGACTTAAGAGGGATCAATTATGCCTATACTCTTATGTGTCCATCAATAGCACACCACCAATTACAGAAAACACCAGAAAAAAATCCCAAAATAATATATTTTAAAGGGAATTTATACCTTTAGGTTCTGTACAACAACTTGCACATGCCTCTGTTCCCAAGAATCAGAAAAGCTCAATGGTGATAAACCAGATTTCTACATATTCCAATGCCATCCATTGTGTGGTTAACAAGAATGATTCTCAGACTGACACCTGCCATTCATTGGGTAATGAGAAAATCTGGGCAATTACTGTCCATCAAGTGCTGAAGTTGTGCAGCAATGTTTAGTCTAGGAATGTGCTTTGATGAATTATTAGAATTTAAAATAATAATGACAAATGGAACAAACTGAATTGGACTTAGATTCAATTGAAATGTGTGAATCAGGATCACCAACTTTATACATTTTTAATGACACATTTACAAAAAAATAAAATAAAAAATTACACACACACAAAAGAGATAAATATATACTGCACAACAGTGTTGCTTACACATTGCTCTATTACACCAAAAAAAAACAGAATGTATATGAAATGGAGGATTAAAGAAGATTACACAATATCAGAGTTCCAGTATCATTGGTTAGTGATTGACACTGTTGGTGTAGTTATTGGTTCAATTCAGAAATGTCAAAAGAACTCAAGCAGCAGGGACAGATTGATGGAGATTAGTGCACCCTGCACACATACAAATAATATGTCCAGCGCCTTTTATTAACGCATGTAATTTACAAACTGCACTGATAGGTAATATAATTCATGCTTAATGTTTAGCCTCACAAGTGAACAACATTCAATTTATATCCAGCTAAAAAGGAAGAATGCTCCATTACCCCAAAACATTCAGTGATTCTCATAGGTGAAAAAAATGGATGTTTAAATCTCAGTCAATTAAATCTGGCTAATGTCTTGAATGAGGGATGTTTTAGGTGTTTTAAGCTGGAAAGAAAGTAACACAAGGTCTTGCTTAGTGAGCGCCACTAAAATGGGCCAACGATAGAGACTATGTCCTGTCCAGACAAATGCTTCAGAAATAACCCTGTGAACTGCAGAGTTATAAAACGTACAGTAGATGGTTGCTAAAGACTTTCTATCTGGAAGACACAAAGCATAAAACACTGAAAATAGCAGCAAGGCACAGAATCCTGGCTGGGCTTGAAATGAGCTACACAATAAAACAGTAAAGAATAGCTCATTAGAGTCAATAAAAACCCTCTGCTTATGACAGCGAATGTGGATGCTCATGAGCTCATGCTGTGTGGCTCACGTCCAAGACTTATAAAACGCAGACAGACATTCTCACAGGAAGCCTCCGCGAGCCTGTGTTCTATTCAATGATTCACCGAGGCAAATGGGTATATGAAATATACTGTTAAAATAGCTGCAAGGCCTTATCAACCAGCACTATTACTTAATTACAGCAATTGCTTTCAAAACACAGAAAAAGGAGACCCTGACATTCCAGGCAGATAAATTAAAGTTTTACCTTGGGAGAGGCAGACAAACAGACTTTTAGCAAGAAGGGAAGAGTATCTAGTTCCTATAAAAGCAAAGCATTTTTGATTCTGTAAAACATTCCATAGACTAAACCAGAAGGAAGATGCACAGTAGCACTAAAGGACCCAATCTGCTCTAATCATCATCAACATTTATTTATATAGCGCCAGCAAATTCCGTAGCGCTTCTGACTGAATTGGCCACGATTTCTAGCAAATAAGAGTATAATACTGAGACAGCTCTGATATAGCTGCGTTTAAATGTAGGTCCTGTTAGGCAGAGAAACAAAAGGAATCTTGATTTTGGTGGCTAGATAAATCATCACTTATATAGCGCCACTAATTCCGCAGCGCTGTACAGAGAACTCATTCACATCAGTCCCTGCCTCATTGGAGCTTACAGTCTAAATTCTCTAATATAGACACACACAGACAGAGACTACGGTCAATTTTGATAGCAGCCAATTAACCTACCGGTATGTTTTTTGGGAGTGTGGGAGGAAACCGGAGCACCCGGAGGAAACCCAGGCAAACACAGGGAGAACATACAAACTCCACACAGATAAGGCCATGGCCAGGAATCAAACTCATGACCCCAGTGCTGTGAGGCAGAAGTGCTAACCACTAGGCCACTGTGCTGCCCATATATAGTTAAAAACACATGGACATAAATATTTAGTAACACACAAACAGAAGACCACACAGGAACCTTATTTCAATCCATGCAGTGATCTCCCCAGCACCTATTTCCAGGGTCAAGGGGGGGGGGGGGGGGGGGAGGGGGTATTGTGTGAACTATCACATAAAAATCCCAATGGACCAGAGAACCCAGCAACTATACTGTCACAGGAGTTAGTAGAAATGTTTGTCTGGCTTTATGGAGCAATGACCTTGTTAAATTTAATTTGTGCAGCCGTCAGACAACTACAGAGAGGAAGCAAGGAGGTAACGCAAAGGAAAGACACAGAAAAAGTAAAACAACTAGGGAAAACAAAGTAGACACAAAGAGAGGAAACAAAGGAAAGCAACATAAGAGGTTAGCAACACAAATAAAGATCAACACACAAGTCAGAGCAGCAGCATATATAAAGAAAATGAGTAATATATTTCTGGATACAACTTGAAACGTATGTTAATGTGCATCATCTTCCCTGTTGAAATGCACTGTAGCATATGTATTGTGTAAGAGATTTTACATGCTTTATATGATCTGAACTTATCTTGTAAGTAAAAAAAGATATTCTGTCATCTATCTGTATTAAGTAAGTGTGATTGAATAGTTCTAATAAGCTGCTGATAGAATGGTTTTCCTGTAAGCACTCGTATTTCACCACAGATCTATACTGCGGGTCACTAAGGATTGTGTGTAACCTAAGTGACATAAGCCCAAGTGATGGAGGAAGCTGCACAACTGGCGGTCGCTGGTTTCTAGAGGAGATACATTTTCTCTTCCATCGGAGACACTGCACCCGCGGCTCAGTGTGGTACAAGATGTAGTGAAGTTGCATATTTTGCCATTAATAGCAACAAGAAAATACTTTAACAT
Source organism: Mixophyes fleayi (assembly GCF_038048845.1). Lineage (NCBI taxonomy): Eukaryota > Metazoa > Chordata > Amphibia > Anura > Limnodynastidae > Mixophyes > Mixophyes fleayi. Next base: position 23,044,066 of record NC_134411.1, on the reverse strand, counting down.
ATTGGCCCACCCCTTTAATCCTTCCATAATCCCGACAGCTGTTTGGAAAAGAAAGTGGATAACTCGAGATGATGGGAGTTAAAATTTGATGGGAGACACTGTTCACTAAATCAATGACTTATTATAGGTGTACGGCTAAATAAAAGTACAGCTCTTTTCCTGTTGTACCTATCAATACCACATGTTGTGAGAATTACAAGAAAATTACGAGTTGTTGCAGGATAATTATAGTAACTGGATCTTGCTGGATTTCAGCTAATCCATAAGGCATAGAGGAATGGAAAGTCTCATCTTAAATTAAAAAAAAAAGAAAAAGTTTTAGTGTATGCTGCTACAATTTAGCCGTCATCCAATTACTTGCCTTACATTCTAATGGGACATTAAAAAAAACATTCAGAAATCATACATCATCATCATTTATTTATATAGCGCCACTGATTGCGCAGCGCTATACAGAGAACTCATTCACATGTATGTATACAAAGCGACACAGAGGTGTTTAGCAACTTGCCACTCAAGTTGTTGTGGAACTAACAAGTCCCTGGATGTCCTGCAAGCCCAATTCCTAAGGCTATACACGTCTGTCACAAAAGAATAAAAAGTGATTTATCCAATGACAAGATGTGCACATAGAAAGTAGTCATGTTCAACTGTTCTTGATCAGACTTGGACTACCCCTGGTAGAAAAGCTGCTTTGTAAATCGCCAGTCCCTACATGCCTTCATGCCTAGTGACCCTGAACCTCTGAGTGGCAGCTGGCTACGTGGAGATTCTCCAGACACTACTATGATGGCCCCTCTGCCATGTAATGTTATACACACAGCAGAGGGTAGCTCCAAACTCTGGACGACATTGTACAGGCCTGCTTATACTGTACTTGCCTCCGGAGCCAGATACTATGTTCAACCAGTCCAGAAACTGCTTCTTAATGCATTTTCCTGAGTATAATAGATGCTACAGCCTCTAAATCTACACAATGACTGGCTGTATTGCTGTTTATTACAGCTATACCGCCAACATGACGTATAAAAAAACAAACAAAAAGAAAAAACGCATAACATTACATGTTATACGTTTTCAATTGGTTTCAAAGGAGTATTTATTTTAGAATTGTGACCTCAGAAATAGTTTTTTTCAGAGGGGTTCTGTACATCCCTAGTACCAGTTTCTGCCCGTTTATCTTCAAAATCTATTTCTACAGTAATATCACAACACAATATACATTTTGTTGGTAAATTAAAAAAACATCTGCTACAAAAATGAATCCGATAGCATCAGTGAACAATATCAGTCTCTCATCTGTGATATCATCACTAAGCTGCCTGGCTACGGCCACTAATGTTACACAGCCTGGACAAAAACAAGAGTTGCAGACAAAGCAATATAGAGTTTGACGTGAGAGGTAGTGGGCCACGTTGTCTCTAAGCTACAGTGGGTGACCATAAGCAATATTACTCCACAGGAGGCCAAGACCCTATGGACCCCGGCTCCTTTCTGCCTTGCCAATCGTGAAGTTTGGCAGGACATGTAGCAAAGAATAAGACTGTACCTAACAAGGACCGCATGACATGACCTCTTCTGCACAATGCAGGATGGTCACACCAGCTGCACATCTGAGACCAGAAGAGGTGCCACATGCAGTCTGCCCCACATGGTCTCCCTCCTTCCACTACTGCGTCATTCCTGTTTGCTTCACTAAATCCAGATAAGGAGGGCCTGTTACGCTCCAGCGTGCTGGAGAGTTTTGGTTTCACTTATACACGTGAACAGTCTATCACAGGACAGATTACAAATAACAAACGCAAAAAATTGAGAGTTGGAAGTCTTTCTGCATTGTCTGTTCCAGTGCTACACCTAACCAAACGTCGGTGGAGAGACTGGTCAACCAGAAGTCCCACTGAACGGTCATATTTATTATAGATTGTAACACTTGTTCATCTTGCAATAAAATCACTGCTGGTATGTAATTACAAATTGATTTCTCTTCCTTTGACTAAATGTAGTTTTAGCTTATTACATACTGAAGCATATCCAGTAGCCCATTACGGCTACAAATTGTATGTTTGGACCAGATATTCATTGTAAGCAACTTGTGTGTATGTGGAATTACCCTTTAAGCCTTACATCTGAGATATATTTAACATCATTGATTCTACAATAGTGTTCTACTTTTATTATTATTATTTATTTACAATCAGTATTATGTCAATATAAGTTTGAGCTGGCAAGGTCAATTTATAGGAGAGGCTTACGGTGCCACAGAAGTAAATCTGGTCTGTACAATAAAACTCTACAGATAATCCACATAAATGCCTGTTTGCTGTTTGGTTGTCCACAATTTGCATGCGGTTTGCAGACGATATGTTCTAACTATAGATCCATGGGTTGCATTGTCACACAGGATCCTGGGACACACACCACACTGAGCGCAAAGTGTGATAAAAGGATGAATAAAAGAATTCGCTCCAAAGATCTTTCTGATTGCTCATATTTTATGTGCAAAAATTATTTCTTTCAACTGTACATTGTCTCACAAGCAATCTTAAATGTTCTGCCAGCCTCTTATACCGTAGTTCCTAATAACATAATAAGGAAACATTAGGAATATTGTACAATACTTTAGATATTATGTGCATTAAACAGAATTTCAACACAAGCTCACAAGCCTGTTAACTAACAGTTAACCAGACAAAAGTAAAATGAAGTCACAGGATTCAAACAGTACAGTACCCCATTGGCAAAACAAGAATGCTTTACCATGGAATAAATAGTGATGTCCAAGACACAGAAAGTGTCCTTGTTTTATGCAGCACAAGCTCTACAAAACATTAGAGAGGCACGGTGACGTATATTGTGTTTAACCAACGTATATTGTGTTTAACCAATGCTCACACACAGCATAAATGAAGATACAGATTTAGACGGCACCTCCAAGTTCTCAGTAAAGGCTGGGGCCGCTATGGTATAGTCAGTGTGTGGGGCAGTGCTGGTACAATCATGGATGATTAACTACTTGGATAAAATGTAGGTGAACACTGAGGAGGTCTGGGTGGTGGCCTAAGAACTGTTACCATGCCTGGGACCCATTTTGCTCATAACTGGTGTTTATTCAAGGTGCCATCCAGTCTAACACCCAGAGGTGGATAAACTGATGTAGGATGTACCCGGTTACATCTTTCATCTGCAAACGTATAACAGGAAAATGCATTCGCCCTGCGCCAAGACAGCACACTGCCACCCACTTTGAAAATGATCATTGCTGCATAAATTACAAGATTTACAGCGAGAGAGGATACAAGTTGCATCTGAAAGCAACATTCCATTATACTTTCCTTAAAAGGGATAACATTTCTCCACATACAGAAAGCAAAGACGACCTAAGTAGGGGCAGCAGTTTGCATTTGCCAGCGAGAAAGCCCACCTGACTGATTTAGAAGTGACTGGCCTAGATAAGCCCTGAAAATTATTTGATATGGAAAATGACAGGATAATTGAAAAGCTTAAAAGAAATCCCTGGAGGCGAGCACAGGACATCTTCATCAAAGGAGGCTGGACGGCAGACAAGATTTCTCACGTACTGACAGTGTTGGCTGCTTTGAAGCAGATGTGTCAAACTACAAGCCACTAATTGTCCCTAAAATGTCAATGACAGCTTTGGTTCACTTGATAGGAAATGTAGACAGCTAGCTCCTTACCAAAACCAGTAAGAGAGTGTAGGCAATGAATTACATCTAACTGCATAATCTATACATACGATTAGTATAAAATAAATATTTATACATAACAGAGAAACATTTTTGTTACGCTGGTGCTCTAAACCTGCAAGCTTCCAGTACGCAGCATTATCTGCAGAGTAATGACTAAGCTCATACATTTTATTCCTCAGTATAAGATGCTGTTTGTATGAGATTTTGTGGACTTACATTATATCGTGCCACAAAATATTAGTGTCCCATGACATTCACATACAGTATAAAATAATAAAATATAAAAAAAGTTTAAAACGCCAGTCAAAAACATGTTGCGCTATGGGGTGGGTTTATGAATGGAAACAAAATTTGAGGTATTGCTGATAGCAACCAATCATATCCTAGCTATCATTTATCTAGTACATTCTAGAAAACAACTAGAATCTGATTGGTTGCTATGAGCAATACCTCCACTTTTCTATTTGAGAAGATTGGATAAACCTACCCTTTAGAGCTTGAAGAGAACTTGTGTCCTAAATCAACTCTAAATTGCAGTTAAAGCTGTCCAGAATTTGTATGCTATATGCAAAAGCAGACAGGGCTTACTCTGCACGCAAACATATAGCATTTGCATCCCTTGCACAGCCTCAAGGTCTGTCCAGGTGCAAATTTGGACCATTTAACTGGGTTTCCTGGCAACTTTAAATGAGGTCCTTTATTTACACACCGAGAGATGTTCTAGTGACAAATTTGTCTTCTTTCACTCAAATTGGAATTGATAATCAAAAATGATAAAAAATAAATAAAATACAAATACAAAAGAAGAAAAAAAAAACAAAACAACTATAACATACATCTAGTGCAGCAATTCCAGGGATGAAATCAATTGCAAAATATCACTGAGAATAAAACCTTATTGAGACAGAATGTTTATATGGAACTGAAAGTTGGAATCTTGTCTGGACGCGGAAGCTGAAAGAACGGAGCGCTGAGCAAGACTCACCCATTCTGCAGACTGGTTAAGAGAGATGGTCCAGGTGAGACATCTGCACATTACACTACTACTTCTGCTTCCCGAACAGCTAATCTAACGAGACCAACATCTCAGCACTCCAAGTAAATGAACAGGAATCGTCCCAGGTGACGTTTGCTCTGAGGAGGTAAATCCCATCTCACAAACAGGCCAAGAACATGATCTACATATAAATCTGATCAAACATAGGGAAATCCTCAAAGTAGGACATGTGGGGAATACGCCAGGAGAGGAACTCTACATGCTTCTCCATAAAATGTATGTTCCACCGTCAGCTAACTTTAATTGCCTTGGACATGCAACTTTTACCAATGCAAAGAGCACAACAGAGATCTCCCCCCCCCCCCCAAAAAAAAACCCATACATTTCAGTCTATGCGTACAGAAGACCTGACTTAAACGCACAGAGGCCAGCTAGAGAAAAGATGAAGATTGTCAACATATCCCTACAACTAGACACATTTGAACCCCTGGCAGTGACAGCTTGCAGGTAAAGCTTACGATTGTAGCCAGAAATAAAAATGTATCTTAAAAGCAATATGCTGTATTTTTAGAGAGTATTTTGCAAATACAATAACCATGTACACATAAATCTCCTTTCAAACATTAAAGAACATTTTTTTTCTTTACTGTATAGTTTAGATTTTCAAATTCATATTCCCAATTGTTAAGGCGATTTGAAAAACATTGTCTCTACTTGAAAAAAGGATTTCAGACACGTTATAAGTATTGCTGGCAGACTATTGTTAGATATTTGCAGGTTCCTGCTGTTTGCAAAATATATGTCTCAAACGATAGGCGTGAACCCATCTGATTGTAATGTGCAATTTCATACACTGTTGGCCAAGATGTGCATTAAAAATAGTGTAAGCGTTTTTGTATGGGCTGTTTCCACCAGGTCATGCTAAAATATTAACAGCATGTTTAAAATGTCAGAATTGTAGCCTGCCCTAGTTCTCATGTGTTAATGTGCAGGACAGTAGATCGTATTGGTAAAAGCAAAACGTATGAAAACACTGTCAAAAACAGATCACTAAAAAGCATCTAAAAGCACGTGTTCATTTTCAAGCATTTTTCCAGTAAGTGGGTGAATGAGCCCAAGTTAAAAGAAAGGGTTGGGAAAAATAAAAAAATTATTTGCATTATACAGAGTGTTTTCCCAAATGCAGGAAAAAACGCTTCCTGAAAATCTCTACATACCATCAACACAGATTATCAGCAGTTGTTTAAATCTCTGGTGTGACAGCTGTAGATTTCTATGCAGCACTTTCACAAACATTTCCCTGCTGACCCTAAACGCTGCTCAACTTCTCAATAGCTGCTTATGTGACATCCACTAAGCAAACCCCATTACTTTCATTAGGAAAGTATGTCTAAAAATAAGCACTAATATTCTTTCCCTGGAGGGAAAAAAAAATTCAAAAAAAAAAGCTTGGACACCCCGTAGGACCGTTTCTAATTGCGTTCCAAACAGACAAGCCCCTAGTAATAAACATTGTGCAATAATGAGATAAAATGACTGTACAAAGCAGTGTCCTGTAATAAATGTTCCTTCGTCTGTACAAAGTTCCTATAAAGTAGCGAGGTCTCACTATATGATATCACCATTTTTCTTCAAATGATCTAAAAAGCATTCTATGAACACTATTACCTAATTAGTGGCAATGCAGATACTTATGCAGCACAGAGAAAAGAGACAAGTCAAAAGAAATAAGGGAGAAATGCACAAATATATTTTTATAATTCCCAGTTCAAACCCTGGGGTGGGGTTGTGCACTACTAATGACCAGCATATATTATAAACACACTACACCAATCTCAGCCCCACAGATGTCTGAATTAGTCTGTGCCCACATTACACCAGCCGATGCCCCCACAAAATGATTATAACAAGCCTATGCACTGATCACTGCAGCCTGTGTACCATAAAAGGTCTACTCGGCCGCCGGTGCACCCTCTCCCCATCTAAAAGCATTTATACACCAGACCACCCCCCCTTAATAATAAATATTTGCATACTAGGTCTGTGCCTCAGTAAAAACAATTATATACATACAGTAAAAAAAGTGCAAAGTAAAAAATTATACAACGGCCTGCATACCCAGCTCAAAAATATGGTTCACAGTATGTACACTAGAAATGGACAGATGACATCTCCAGTTCACATTTAAAAGTTACCAAAGCGACCTCGTGACTCCTATTTTTACACCCCTGTGATAGCCTGTAGAGGTAATTTGTATAAAAAGGTCTATCGGAAAACTAAAACTGGCAAAAAACATTGAGAAAATTTTTCCTGGAATGTCCACGTGTCGGACTCTGCCGATCACCAAAGATGGAAGAGAAGATTAAAATCACAAATAATTTTAATCATTCCCTGTCAAAGATGTCCTCTGTTGCTAACTGTGATTATGTGTTTTAAACTAGACACAGACATGTGGAAAAGCAGATCTTAATTAGTTTGTCTTACTTTTTTGCCAGCTCTGACATTTACAACCCGTTTTGGACCAGACTGGTTCCACAAAGATGTTATACCACACCTCGAAGTCTGAAGCATTAGTACATCTGAAAACCTTTGTCCTGCAGTCACCTTTCTGCTCCCAAAAGAGAAAACAATGGCTCTCTGCTTGCCTTAAGTTAAGCTAAGCACATACTAAACCTTTTACAAACAGTTTTCCCATTTCAGACCGAATGACCTAGAACCACAGCATGCGAGAGGCTCCACCAAAAACAAACAATGGGCAAGAACTATTCCGATTTGGATTTTAAGCACTCTTGGCTAAAAATAAAAAGTCAGACTAAATGATCATCTGCTCACTACACGGCACTATGAGATTTGACCAATTGATCTGTCCAATTTAGTCAGATTTACACAGTAGTGATCAAGCTGAACATCCAGATCTTAAAGTCTGTAGCATCACCTTTGTAGAAATAAGTGTGATATTATTTATTACGATGACTATTACCATTAATAAATCATAATAGTCAATAATAATAATAAAAAAAATAGCTGTATCTACATTAAATACAAAATAAAAGCATTGGTGACAGTAACGTTGCACAAAAGGTGCAAATATGCACTAAAATAATAGCAATGTTAGTAAATGACCCTCATTGCGTCTGTAAAGAGTACCTTTCATGCAGTTTACAAAATAATTTAGAAACAATAAATACTGTACCAGTCAAAGTATAACTGCAATGTAGCTATTACCACCCCCCCTGAGAAGACTCAGCTATAAAAGCAGTGTCCTGTCCTCTCAACTTCATAAATGCCTTTATTTCAACTAGCTGTTGGCAGAAGTTCCTGTGACACTCCTATCATGTGATCATTCAGAGCCAATGTACAGAAAGCTGGCTGATGATGTCACAGGCTGCTTCTCAGAAGTGCAGTGAGCATGCTTCTGACAGCATACGGGTCGTACTCATTCAGAGCTGCCCAGTGGATGGCCCACTTCATAAAGACATATAGAAAGGGGTGTATAAAAAGCTATACAGCTGTATCACTTCAGCTGATGTTAATAAATGTAAATACGTAGATAAATTAGGATTTGTGTGTTGAACAAACTATGCCAATGTATCTACTAAACATCTGTAGCAAGAATTAGTTACAAATATGGGATCATAGCCTTTGGCATCAATTTGGTGTGCCCTGCTAGATTTTTTAGTGATACACAAAACGTATGACAATGGATCTAAAAATGTAAACCATGGTTTCCTAAAAACCTATTGCCAATGTTACTCGCTTACAGTATATGCTCCATTTACTTGCAGTAAACGTATTTTGGAACTTCAAATAATCTCCAAACACACGTAAAAGGGTTATTGGCCGTAATTTTTCTAGTGCATTTTAGCTTTACGGTCAGATGTTTTTTTTTTATAGCATGTAACACCAGTTTAATATGCTTGCTGATACGTTATTACAGATAGCTGTCTCTTTCTTTGATTAAATGTATTGTTTTAACTTATTACTGAGATTAGAGGGTTTGTGAGGCCCTTTGAACCGGTGGTAGTCTAACACGACAATGAAACTGATGACAAGAAGTTCCCAGACATGAAAACTCCGAAGCGCCATTCACAACAGACTGGGAAGACTGAAGGATTTTTACCAAGGATTCTACATTGAACAGCCGGCGCCTCCTTGCATTACCCCCTTAAGAGCAGGAACAATAGTATCGGGCTTCAAACGGACATCATTTTCGGCTGCCGGCATGATCATTCGTCCGGATTGTTGTCTCTTTCGCATACATTCGGTCTTCCCAGTCTATAGTGAATGACAGCTTCAGAGCTTTCATGTCAGAAAACTTCTTGTCGTCCTTTTCGTCATCACACGAATATACCCGACTCCTTTTGAAGGTGGGCCGCAACCATGCAGCCCCGGAAATTGATATCCATAAGAACACAGCCGTCTGTGCATGATCTTTCCCGATTGGCAGTCAGGTCTCCAGCATTACTGTTTGCACCATCAAATTAAATGGCACCCAAACTGAACACCATAAAAAATACAAATCTTTGTTCTATAAGTGAAAAACAATTATTTACAGAAAGCTGATTAACATATAACATTTCCCGACTTGAATTCGCAGGAGATGCCAATGCTGAATCTGTAAATCCTGGGATCACCTGCTCCAGATCATCTGTTTTGTCTACAACAGATATTTGTAAAATCCCAGAGGTGCGGGAACATGTCTCAGCTGGCCAGAATTAACATTTTGCATGTGCCACATCTGGCGTTAGCAACAATGAAAAGTGGCGAATTCTGTAATTCATTTCTGTGCACTCCTCACAGCTTAGATCTGAACTATGTGACCATGGTGTGCATTGACCAACGCTTGTTTGCATACAGTCTTGGACTTACTTCAAGGATAAAGCACACCAAATTGTATTTTTTTATTTTGAAATTAATTTTATAGTGTACTCTCCATTCTACACTAGGCGCTTTGTTATACGTAATAAAAAAAATAATATAAATACATGTTTAGTAGCTCCTGCTACTATGGCATGACGCATGCTCTCCTCTGGGCCCCCAAACCTTTAGGACTCCCTACTGCAAGTAGGTCAGGCATAACCCTATACTTCCTGTAGTAAGTGGCTGCATTTGTACAGGATAAGTACAGCCACCCCCAGATCTATCCATCTCTATAGCACAGAGATCCCAGCTTAAGGGATGTACTTAGAGACAGAGCAGTTACAAAAGATCACCAAACCCTCATGAGCAGCTTAGAGAAAGTAAGTGGGAGTTCATTGGAACAGCAAAGTCTAGCTCCAAAACATTTGCTTTACTGCAACAATGTGCTTCCATGGGAAGTGGGAGAAAGTTATTAAATTCCTCTTCAACTATTACTTTGGGTTACAAATAAGCACTTGCACAGAACTTTTCAACATATTCTTTAACTCGAGTGACAAGGGTGCCGACAGGGATGATTGTGTAGAATCCGTAAGAGAAATCCAGGTTATCCAAATCAACAGAACAGATAATGAAAATAAATAAATAAATAATTCTTAGGAAGGGAGAACTACTTGAACAATGTCCAAAACATACACCTTAGCTAGCTTTTAAAGGGCAATTTATAATGCTTAACAAAAGTGTGGACACGGGCACAAGTTGCAGCCCTGTAGATCTGTTCAATGGAGCCTGAAAAGTGCTCTCTGACCACAAGAACTAAAAGAATTTAGTAGAACATAGTTCAAGACTGGAAGGAAGAACCGTGCTGTCCACACCTGGTATGGTTAGCACTTCTGCCTCACAGCACTGGGGTCACAAGTTCGATTCCCAACCATGGCCTTATCTGTGTGGAGTCTGTATGTTCTCCCCGTGTTTGCGTGGGTTTCCTCCAGATGCTCCGGTTTCCTCCCACAATCCATAAACATACTAGTAGGTTAATTGGCTGCTAACAAGTTGACCCTACTCTGTGTGTGTTAGGGAATTTAGACTGTAAGCTCTATTAGGGCAGGGACTGATGCGAGTACATTCTCTGTACAGCGCTGGGGAATAAGTGGTGCTATATAAATAAGTAGATAAAAATGATGATGCTTATCAATGGCTTTATAGCCCTCACAAATGCCTTGCTTGCTCCATCCAACAGCTGTTGCCTTGAACTCTTTATTTCTTTTGAACTGAAATATGAAGGCTATTGTCCTTCGTTAGATCTTTTGTAGCCTTCAGATATAAAGGTAGACAATTCTACAAATTAAGGAGTTGAAACTTTTCTTTGTTTCATCTTAGGCCCTTGACAAAAAGGTAGGGCTTAAGTCTCTTCTATTCTCTACCACTCAGGAAAAAAAGGACATTTTGATTGCCAATATCAGGGTAGATGTTTCCTTCCATCAGTATAAAGGGAACAATGGCTGACCCCCATAAAATGGGTACTAAGTATCAAGGAGGTAGTTTTTAGGTTAGGCCAGTGGATCCCAAATTTTCTCGGTTCAAGACACCCTTAGGGTCTCCATAATTTTTTCAAGGCACCCCTAAGGCAAAATAATTACCCGTCTTGCTTTCCACCGGCCCTGGCTATGGCACCCTTGTGGGATCGCTGCGGCACCCAGTTTGGGAACCATTGGGTTAGGCACTAGCCTGTAGGCCCATTTGAAGAATCTTTGGATGTAATTCTTTTCTGCTAGTTTCTCATCATACAACACATTTAAAGCACTGCTTTTCAGTCAAACATCTAGACTACACTGGAGAACATCTATATTATTAGGTACACAGACTAAAACCTCGGGCCAACATCTGTTCTTCAATTCAAATCAAGAATTATTTCCTGCACTAAGATATATATTTTATGTAACTTATATTCTACCCTTTCAAGATCCAGAGAGCTAGGTGCATATTCTGAATTCCTGGATGCAGAACTGACCCTTGGGAGATTCCATCTGGAATTACCAGCAACATCCAAGGATTTTTTTCATTGGCATCTATGTCAGATGAGTGAACCAAGATCTTTTCAGCCTATATGGGGCAAATAGGATGAACTTTGTATCCACCTTTATAATCTTGTCTAGACATTTCTTCTGAGAGGTATAAAAGGGAAAAATACACAGGCCAGTCTGAAGTTCCAGTTCTGCATCAGAGCATCCACTGCAAGGGGAGCCTCCTTGTGATTTAATGGGGGAAATAAAACCTTCTTGTTCTCCCTTGTGACAGGCAAATAAATTGATTTCTTGAAGACCCCTATTTTATAATTATCTCTTGGAAAACACTCTCTGAATCAGTGTCCACAGACTCCTGATCAAAGTTCTGTGCCTTTAGACTGGTAAACTGTTTTTCTTCAATTGTTTCACCAAGACAAATGATTTTGTCCACAAGGAATAATAGCAGCTGACTCCATGTACAAGTGTCCTGTCCATGTCATTAGCCAGATAGCCCTTGTATCTGTGTTTTAAATGGCTGCTAACCCAGCAGCGAAGTGAACGTTGGCAGACGACACAACCGAAACAAAAAACAATACTCTCTTAAGCAAATGTTTTTGTACTCTGGGCGTCTTATTCTTAAATTACTTTTCCAGACCTTCCAACAAAAGTAGATGGTCTTTAACAACACTACAGATGCTTTCAAAGTCTTCTTGTGTATGGGATTCCTGGAGGAACCCATGTCCTCACATAGGATGGATGATTTAATTTTTGGGGGGGTGGAAGTCATTTACCGTCTGTTAATGACAAAGTCCTCTTTCTCCTTCTCATACGGATGCTGGCTATTTGGCCCTTCTCCTGAAGGACGCGAAGGTAGGTATTTATTAAAAGATAGGACTTCTTCAGCTCTTCCTTAACTCCATCATCCTAATTACCAGTTATTGCATTGCTGCTAGTGTGTTGTCTTGTATCACCTGATCAGTCCAGGTATACTGTTTTTGTGTTTATGTCTGCCTGCAAATTTCTTCCCATGAGGACTGTTAGATACGGGAAACAAGAAGGTGAATAAAGAGTGGGCTAGAATAAAAAAAACACACTAACTTCTATCACCCTCATTGAACGACAGACTTAATATCATGGAAGCTCTCTCCTGTGCTGTAGAAGTCTGCCTGGGATTCCATAACAGGAAAATGAAGCATACTCGGATGACTTAATGATTCCTAACTTGTCCACCAATTAGATCCTAGGTACCCTTACTGAAATCTACCATTTACTCGAGGAAGATACTAGCTATAACTGGCCGATACACTTCTGTGACCAAAGATTTCCCACAATCTCATACAACATTCAGTCGCCAATCGCTGTATCAGCCTTTTTACTGTCTCTCAAGTTAACACTCTTTAAACCTATAGCAGCTATGTTTGTGAAGAACCTGCAATCTCATGGGATTAGCTGGATACCCAGAACCATTCGAGTGCATCTCGCCCCCTGCAAGTTCAGGCTTCGGCTATCTGTCATCAATGCCTGATGACTGCAACCAGCACCTTTGATTTTGGGAAACCTAGCGAACAATCTGACCCAGGGCTCCAACATTTATATGAAATTTAAGAAAGGATAGGGCCAGTAAGGCATCAAATTAACAAGGTTGAAGAGAAACTTTCTAACCCTCTTCTGTCCCTAACAGATAAGACAAGGACAATCCCACTGTGGTAAATGTATTTACCAAAAATAAAATATTTTCTAACAAAATTAAAAGAAAAATTTAACAGGCATAAGTTTGACAATTGGTCTGGTCACGTCATGAAGGGGGTGATACAATTTAGAGAAGGTAGTGTTTTATTTATTTTTAAATATGAGCTAGAGTTAATCTATATGGCTGATTGCCAGTGAATTCTATACATGTATTTATTTTAACACAAGCAGTCTCCAATGGTTTCACACTTTAGTTTTATCAATAAACAGGTCAATGACTTGTAGTGTGATCTTATTTCCAGTTCTGGCATAATGTAAATGTAATCCGAGGGCTTTAAGGCATTTTATTGCAATTTGAACATTCTTCTAAAAGAGTATTAAAGCCAATGTCCACATAACATCCTTCCCTCCCACTGAAACAGAGCAGAAAGACACTCTCTTCACAACTACAGTCGCCAATAATCACATAGCTTTTAATTATATACAGTGCGATAAACCATAGGCTTATAATATGGGTACCATGTGGGAAACAATGCATACCTGACTACAGTGGCTGTTCTGTGGAATTGGGGGGGGGGGTCTCTGTGCGAAAGGTGGCTGGCAGTGGGGCGTATATTACCTAAGGAAAAACTTTTGATAGACATATGTCTGGTGATAATAATCTATGAGCATTCCTGATATGGAGCAAGGCCAAGAAATCAATAAATGAGTTTGAAGATCAACACACTGTACAAAAAGTAGAACCCATGTCACAAAAGTCTGGACACCTCTGCTATAGCAGATAGTATAAAGACACATACATATATACATACACACCGATCAACCACAACATTAAAACCACTGATGAGACCAGATGCACTCCTTCATGGCAACAGTATTGCCTGATGGCAGTGGCCTCTTCCAGCAGGATAATGCACCCTGCCACACTGAAAAAAATTGTTCAGGAATAGTTTGAGGAACATGACAAAGAGTTCAAGGTGTTGACTCCCAAATTCCCCAGATCTCAATGCGATTGAGGATCTGTAGGATGTTCTGGAAAAGTAAGTCTGAGACATAGAGGTCCCACCTTGCAACTTACAGGATCTGCTGCCAACGTCTTGCTGCCAGATATCACATGACATGTACAGAGGTCTTGTAGAGTCCGTGCCTCAATGTGTTTTGGTGCACGATAGGGGACCTATATTCAGCGATCAGACCTAGCTACTACACACAGCACATAGAAGCACAGTGGATTATGGATTCTCAAATCAATAAGACAGAGAGAAATCATTAACTGGGCAGTTTACTTTTTTTTTTTTTCTTTAAACCGTTACACAAACAATGTATATAAAAACAAAAATAGAAAAAGTACTATCTATTGTTGTAATACAACACTACAGACAAAACAGTTATTAAACACTAAAGTTTTCCTAACATCATGTATACTGATGTAGTGGACAGGCGAATACAATTTGAGAAGGGGGCAGTTTACTTTTTTAACAAAGATTATAGGACACCACCCTATATTTAGCAACTGAATATATTTTCTTCATGAGAACGTCTCATTGAGCAAGAACAAGTTCCTATAATATGCTCTATACCATTATCATTCTACTTTCTTATTTACATTCCTTCACCGCCCAATGATTTATTTTTGTTTTCTTTTGCAATGCTAAATATAAGTGTGTGGGAGTACAACATCCAGAACGTGTGAAAATAAAGTTACACATAAAAACCAGAACAATACAATACTACATATAAAGTGAACATTTACCAAGTACCTTGCATATTCCCTTAAAAGGATGGTAAAAAAATATTTGAAGAACATGCCTTCTATGTAGATCTGCAATTAAACATTAAATTAGGAACCAGAATAAATTATATTAAAAGTGCACAAATGCACATACCTTGATAGAATGTTTTACATGCATACTAATGTATTTAGTTGTTCTTTTATGTGTAGTTTAGCTTTATTGATCCCTTAAGTGTCAATGACTTATCACCACTGTGCTACAAACAGGTAGCGGTTTTATCATTACTTTACCTGACGGGAGTTATTATCCAGCCAATCTAATTGAAGTGAATGAATCAAGACGTGCAGCAGATTCCGTGCAAGGATGATTCTGTTGCTGGGTCAAAGTGATGGTATCAGAGCGCAATTTGGACTGTTCTGCCCAAATTGCACTCTGTGCCATCATCTGGTTTAAGGGTCATTTTGAGTACATATATGCAAAGTTGAAAATGCAGATATTTAAGTTAAAATCAGTGGCCGTGTATGAATCAACCAATCCACAATGTGCATTTCTGCAGAATATTCTACCAAGCTGTCAGTCACTCTGTGTCTGCTGTTAGACAAGGTAGCCTGCTGCTGAGAAACTAAGGAAAGCATGTTTATAATTATGTCATACATGGGCTTTACATGTTTTTATCACAATCGGAAAAATATATATATATATATATATATATATATATATATATATATATATATATATATATATATATATATATATATATATATATATATATATATATTATATATATAAATTACCATGCAACTAAAACTCCTAAATATACACAGATCTATCTAAATCACAGAACATTAGAACATTCATCATCATAATCTCTGATTGAGCAGTGTCTATTCAAATTCCCAAATTCACCATTTATTTATATAGCGCCACTAATTCCGCAGCGCTGTACAGAGAACTCACTCACATCAGTCCCTGCCCCATTGGGGCTTAGTCTAAATTCCCTACCACACACACGCAGACACAGACCAGGGTCAATTTTGTTAGCAGCCAATTAACCTACTAGTATGTTTTTGGAGTGTGGGAGGAAACCGGAGCACCTGGAGGAAACCCACGCAAACACAGGGAGACCATACAAACTCCACACAGATAAGGCCATGGTTGGGAATTGAACTGATGACCCCAGTGCTGTAAGGCAGAAGTGTTAACCACTAAGCCACCGTGCTGTTTATGATGTGTTTGTGCACCCTGAATCCTTATACATTCCAGAATTCAGAATAGTAGAATCAGGCAAGGGGAACCAAAACATAGACAATTAGCACAGGTTTTCAGACTGAACCACGCAAAGGATAGAATGACTGGAACCTCCCAAACGCAAAGATAAAAAAAAAATGCAAGACAGAACAACTAAACTGCAGTGTTTCTCTGTCTACTTAGAATGATAAAACCACCAATTATATGCTTGGAAATCAGCAGGGGGATTTTAATTGTACACACTACCATCCCCACCCCACATCAATATCAGAAAGTTAGTTTCAATAAAACCAGAGCCATGGAAAAATGGACCAATAAAATCTTGTAGCTCATTAATATAAATGAGTCCTGCAAATTAAATGTAATGTGTCTTGGAAATAGGACACATAACTACTGACACAAACATAATGTACAGATATATACAAGGCTGCCACTACTGTCAGTTTTCTTAAAAATGATTAATAGCTGCAATATGCCATGAATGAGAAACTGCAAAAGAAACGAGCTGGAAAAGAAAATCCACTTGGTTACAATAATATTATACCATAGCACTAAATCCTTCTTAAAGCTTATACACTATCTACACCCACAGAAGCAGTTTTGTGGGCTGAACCTCTAATCAGCCTATCAATTTACTAGGAACTAGTAAGACTGCCTCATGCCACAGTAATTTCACCAGATCCTAGTGAAATGATAAATGATGTTCTCATAATTATTGTCTGCCCCTATTGTGTATATGTGCTGGGTATTCGTTTAATCTAAACTAAGCTCCCCAATCCAATTGACATTGTCAGAGACACACAGACTATTTAGCTGGCTTTCCATTAAGGAAGCACTTTGGGAATTTGAATAGACACTGCTCAATCTGAGATTAAAATTGCTGTTCATTATTCATTAACAATTTTAACTGCAATTAAATAGGAGGTGGAGAGAGTGCACCAGTTTAATTTAAAAAAAAAATTGCTAAAATATATTTGCATTGTATATACATTCCATTGCATGAGTAGTGTACATAAAAGATCATTACGAACCATCAGAAAACCAGTTTTGTATCTACATTTCTACTGGCACGCTTGTGCTGCGAGATGTGAAACTGACTGGTAAAGAAACTATAAAAAAAATAGGTGCATTATTTATAGAGAAAAGTCTTTTCTCCCATTATGTTTCCCCAGTAAGTACCTCCTACCCACTTGAGAGCATTATATAAATAAAATCCTGTTCTAAGTTGTTAAGCCAAGAGAACAAAAACGCATATGGTGATTTTCATTCAGTGTAAAACATATGATTTTCAGTAACAATACACTAAATAGCAAGACAAGTACAGAAGTGGCATAAACGGGCTTAAAAATAAAAGCTTTAGCATAGCAACAGTATAACTTGGCTTTCCTATGTTTAGTATCTTGTTAGTGATTTATGTATGCAAACAATGTGAGGAGACTATCAGTACTGAATATATTTAAAGATTAAAAGTTTTCATAGTAAGGGAGTGTATTTTGCTACACACAGGGACTTCCTGTCAGTAACCCCACTGAAGGACACAGCCATTGGCCTCCTTTAGCTAAAAATGGCAGATTAAAGAGGACAATAGTTTGTACATGGCTGCATAGCTAATGTAAATTGAAGGTCAAGTATCTCAAGCTGTTATAGGATACAATTTTATGTTATTAGTAGCTCTTTTAAATAAGGCAAATGTTATTCAAATATATTCCACGTGTCACCCCATTGTAAAACTTAGAGACTTTTCACTCATCACACAAGTTGTGAAAGCAAAAGAGTCCACCCCTAGTATTCATGCATTCAGGAGAAAGGTTAGTTCCTCTAAAATTAAATGCATGCCTGTAAGTGCTACCAGAATATGTTTATCAATGTAGATTCATTTGATCTAACTTGAATGGGACATACAAGCACAATGTGCGGAATATACATGTTGTTCACATAAGCTGAGAAAATAAAGAATACAGAATCACTTGGAATGAGTTGTGCAGAGTATGACAAAGCAATACCAGATCTATAACACTGGCTTGATTAATCATTTGTCCCCTCTGAATGGTAGACTTCAGTAATCACTGCATATTGGTAAACTGGTGTTAATAACAATGATGCGTCAACCATATCCCATCATACACAAGGAAGACGCATCAAATTCAACTTCATGAGCAATTCATTTCCTTGTGTCCACTGTCAGTTATCAGTAAAGAGTCTGACTGACTTCTGAATGCTACAGGATGGTGTTCACCCCTGAAATAAACATTGGTAACTGCAGACCAAAAACTATAGAAAGATTACAGACATACTGCGCCAGCAGCACCTGCAATACTTGCGTTTCCAAACATAGCTGCATGGGAGAAAACTAAATACAAAAGTGTGATCTGCTGGATTGCGAGACTGAAATAGACACATAGACACAGCTTGTCCACTCTGGGAGGAAAAACAACTATAGGTTAGAACTACCCAAAACTGCACTATTATATGAGGTGGGAGAGTTAAAAAAAAACAGAATTTGTTTCTATGTGGACAGTCATATTAATGTTGCAGCATGTGTGTCCGAGGGCAATTTTCCATTTTTTTTTCAGGCAGAGACCAGATTTATGGTGGACCTCACCACAATGTCTGGCTGCGCACATTGCTGACCATTACAGCAAGGAATCTCCACCCCAGAGGTGCCAGGAAAAATAAGCGGCGATTTCAGCCCCAACATCAGCGCGGTACGTCTCTGGTCTGTTCAGGAGACACGCTGCATTGTACTCAAACTACCACCTACGTGTTCAAAAATATCTCAACTAAAAATGTAGTTTTGGGTGGAGTTTAACAGGAAAAAAAACCAAAACCATACTTACTGTGGACGTGCTAGAGAGCTCTAATGGTCCTATGCAGCACAGCTCTTTAAACTTACGATGGATGGGATAGAAAGTTTATGGGGGAGGGCTAATGACACGGACTCAAACTGTTTTAAACTAGTAGTAAAAGTATGCTTTTGCTTTTTATCAACTACTTCAACCCCAAGGATTTGGAGTTATCCTTTAACATTTAGGACTAAATTTACATAAATGCAAAACAACAAAATGTACAATAGTCACACAAACAAGCATGTTAATAAATGATATCCCAATGAGCGGAATATACATGTTGTTCACATAAGCTGAGAAAATAAAGAAAACAGAATCACTTGGAATGAGTTGTGCAGAGTATGACAAAGCAATACCAGATCTATAACACTGGCTGGATTAATCATTTGTCCCCTCTGAATGGTAGACTTCAGTAATCACTGCATATTGGTAAACTGGTGTTAATAACAATGATGCATCAACCATATCCCATCATCCACAAGGAAGACGCATCAAATTCAACTTCATGAGCAATTCATTTCCTTGTGTTCACTGTCAGTTATCAGTAAAGAGATGTTCCTTATACACAGTATGGTGCTATTGAGTCTCCAGCCTCTTGTGGCGTACCCAACAGATGCTAAATTAATTAGTTTACTCCCCCAAATAACTGAACACACCCATCTAATATTCTCCATGTGATATGTTAACATTACGTCTTATGACGGATTCTCTCTTGTTTAGCCAACACATTAATAAGAACTATATTTTAATAGAAAATCATTGATGAAACACCAAGGATCCTTAGTTTACATGGAATATTAGAGTTGTGTTACTGACCAGTGTGTTTGTCATTGAGATTATTATTATACAACTGGCATATGCTCTTGCAGCTGGGAGCCTGTGTGTTGTGTTTTTTTTGGGAGCTGTATACTCACAAAAGTAATTGCAAGGGGGGTAGCAAAATATCCACCATGGACTTCAACCTGCTCATCCGCAAGTGCTCACATTAGACATGAAGGGTCACACACTTCCGCTTGCACATTTCAATGCAGTACAGCATTGAAGACTATAAAGAACATAATGTGGTAGGCTAAAGCCACCACTGCCATTGAAGCAACAGAAGCAGAAACTTAATCTGGGACAAACTTGGAGGTGGAAGGTTGCGAGTATAACACCACTGTAACGAAGCAATGATGGCATGAAATGGAATTAATTTTGTCATGTCAATGAATTTATCACTTTATACTTTCTCTAAATACCTTCACAACTCAAACAAAGAACTAGAATTACAAATTTCACCCTTTAGATTTACAGGCATTAAAACTCACATTGTCAACTGTGCTGTTTGGAATGGAAAAAATAAATAAATCTAACTCTGTGGGGGTCAGAGACAGACAGCAAAGCATGGGGCAGCACGGTGGCTAAGTGGTTAGCACTTCTGCCTCACAGCACTGGGGTCATGAGTTCAATTTCCGACCATGGCTGTGTGGAGTTTGTATGTTCTTCCCGTGTTTGCGTGGGTTTTCTTTCCGGGTGCTCCGGTTTCCTCCCACATTCCAAAAACATACTGGTAAGTTAATTGGCTGCTAACAAAGCAGTACATTCAAGGTAAGGCTGAGAAAAACACGAAGCAAAAGGAAACAGATGACAGAAATGGTGTAAAATAACAAAATACAGACAGCAAGTCTGACTGGCTACAACAGTATCCCAACTACGAATACAAATGTTGCACACAGGACATCTTTGGATACAAATTAACACTACAAAAAAAGCCTGCATGTAAATATGCCAGGTGGTGGTGTTTTAGAGAAGTGTTTGTTATTGTGGAACAAGAAATTGGTAAATACAAAGATAATAATTTACACACATAGATGATGCGTTCTGTTAAAACTTAGAAAAACATTGCACTGATAGAACCAGATTACTATGGAGCAGGAAATTCCATATCTAGTCTGAGAAACAAAATAAACTAGCCTCTTAAAACGGATTCACTTTATATGGATGCAACAAAAACATGTACAATTAAATCTGTGGTTGCCCGAGACACCATTACACATAACATACCATCTACCTAGACAGCAAACCTCGCAAATACACACTTATTAAAGCATTCAACACAGGAGTATTGTTCTCCCAAACCCCAAATGTCAATTTTCTTGGCTTCCTAAACACATCTGGCCACGCCTTTGGGGTACCTTATTTTCTCTTTCTCGCTTTATTCTGATGAATCCTGCTTCCATTTTCAGAAAGAAATAGATCTGGCTTTCTGAACTCCTACAAAACAAACCTGAACTATTGAACTGTGAGGTTGGCCTGCCAAAGTCCCTACTATTTTTAGCATGACCGCCCACAAAAATAAGGGATTGTATCTCTTAGTTACTGGATTGTTGCAAGTATCCACAATGCTACCAAGAATTAGGGAATTTGCAAATGAATGATTTGAAAAAGGACTATGCTTAAGACATAAACTAACTTGCGCAAACGTTTTGCATTAAAAATACAAAAAGACAAAGCAAAAAACAAAGAGCTTAATAAATAGTTTATTATCTCATTTATATACCTACACATCTGGACAGTAAGTAAGCTATGTATGACACTCTGCATGTCATCTGGGTACCACTTCACCTGTGCCGTTATAAACCACATTTAGCCACTGTTCAATGGTTAGACAAAAAGCTCAAAGAAAACAAAATATAGGTTTTTACTTCAAAATATTATAAGCTCTTATACACCGGTTATGGCTGAACACTCTTTGTGATAACTAGTGACATCTAATATCTGTCAACTTTGTAAAGTAAAGCTAGGTACACACTACACGGTTTTCGTCCAATAATCGGCTAAATCAGCCGTCATACGATCGCTCCTTCAAAAGTCGGGTCAGTGTGCAGTGACACGATGGTCGAAAGTCTGCCCAAATGGACAATTATCGCCTCATTTGGTTGGTCGTACCGTTTAATATTTTCATTACAATATCGTTTCCGCTGTGTAGTGTGTATAAACTTCTGACCGATCCACAACAGCGAGTACGAAATTACAGTCATTGCTCACGACAACACGGCTGTATAAAAAGTCGCTAAAGGGACGTCCGCTCTTCCCTTTATCGCCCTAAACAAGGCTAGTGTGTATGCAGTCCATGGACTGAGCGATTGGATCATCGATCGCATGTAAAATCGCTCGGCATAAAAAGTTTGTGGAAAATTCTGTAGTGTGTACCCAGCTTAAGACTTTATGCAGGGGTGATGTATAAAACACATTAATTACTGTCAAAATGACTGCCACATAAGTGTTAAAAAATTAATATATTCAGATTTATATTTCACACAAGTCAGGAGTTAAATAAAGATTGAAGGGAGGCTGCAGGGGATTCTGCCTGCTGTTAATTGATGGGATGGAAAGTCCTGCAAGGTGTGAAGCCCAGTCACAAGCTGTCACTGGAGATACTTTTGTTGTGGAGGGAAAGAAACAGAATAAATGAGGTGTTTAGTGCCATATAATGTCTGTGCAGTTAGATCAGACAGCATGGCAGGCAGGGGGTATATAGAATACAAGTGCAGACAATACATGAGGGTCTGGAGGAGTCAGGACGACATGTGTCAGTCTATAACCACCGTCCATCAGTAATGTGGGGCCTGCTGCTGGGGTGGGTCCCCGGCCTGGGGTGGATGATCTCCCTGGGTGGTTATAACTCTGCTGCGGGAGCCCCTCCCTCTGATTAGTGACAAGAGGGCCCCCAGCTATAGGACAGAGGAGGCGGCTGAGGAGATCCCAGGCCTTCCCTGCCCTGGAGCACTAGGCCCGGACATCCCCGGTCTTTCCTGCACCGCACCCCCCCCTTACCTGGGTTTGATTCCGGCCGCGCTCCGCTCGTAGGCCCAGGCGGCGGGGGAGGCTGGGGCCAGCGGGTCGGTGAAGGTGGGAGTCGGGTAGTTCCTGTCCATCATCCGGGAGAGGCGGGGGTGGGGGGGACGAGGCTGTGTTTCCTCGCTACCAGCCCCTCACATCGTCCCCGGGAGGGTGGCGGTGACGCAGAGGGCCGTGTTATGGCGGCAGGAGGGGGGGGTTACCTCAAGCTCTCACTCCGTAGGATGGAGGTGCATGGTGAGCCTGGAGCTGCTCCCCATGTTGGTTTATTTCCCAGGATGCACCGGTCATGGCGCCTCCTCCTCCCTCTCCCCCTTCTGGTAGCAGAGGCCTAGCGCAGGCTGGATTGGGCCTCAACCAGCCCCATCCAGGAGTGGGAACATCTGGAGTAACGTCATCCTGAGCCTGCACCATCATGTGTGAGTAGTGCACATGCAGACATAGCTCCATAACATCTCTACATACATACATACATACATACATACATACATACATAGCTCCATAACATCTCTACATACATACATGTATACATGGCTCCATAACATACATACATACATACATACATGCATAGCTCCATAACATCTCTACATACATGTATACATACATGTATACATACATACATACATACATACATAGCTCCATAACATCTCTACATACATACATACATACATCTCTACATACATACATACATACATACATAGCTCCATTACATCTCTACATACATACATACATACATACATACATACATGGCTCCATAACATCTCTACATACATACCTCCATAACACCTCTACATACATGCATAGCTCCATAACATCTCTACATACATACATACATAGCTCCATAACATACATACATACATACATACATACATAGCTCCATAACATCTCTACATACATACATACATACATGTATACATACATACATACATACATACATACATAGCTCCATAACATCTCTACATACATGTATACATACATACATACATACATACATAGCTCCATTACATCTCTACATACATACATACATACATACATACATAGCTCCATTACATCTCTACATACATACATACATACATACATGTATACATGCCTCCATAACATCTCTACATACATGCATAGCTCCATAACATCTCTACATACATACATACATACATACATACATACATACATACATGCATAGCTCCATAACATCTCTACATACATACATACATACATACATACATGCAGACATAACATCTCTACATACACAGCTTGTTCCTTCACTCTCCTCCCCAGATAGAGCATTCATCTATCTTGTGTGACATATTAGCAAATATAACACATACTGAACACCTGCCCTCTGGCCCTGAGCAAATATATGGCTTTTGGTTACAATTTTTAGCAGCACTTTCAATATTTTTAAGAATCATCTGGCATCAAGGGATGTACAAAGACCCAGGTTATAATTAATTTTTCCTGGAGTTTCTTTTTTATGCAAAACATCCCTAATGTGTAATACTGAGCACACGCCCAATGTGTGTATAGATATAGATAGATATAAATATATATATATATATATATATATATATATATATATCAGGGAATGCACATTTTCAGTGTTTTCTCTTATTTTATATGCTGAATGTGTTTAAGAGGAGCATTGGAAATTCAATTGAATGTATGATTAAGTCCTGTGGTCATGTCAAATTGGGTATGTGTTGGTGTTTTATGTGTTTTTATCAGTAATTGTCACCAGGTGGCCCTAGGGCCGCATGGGGCCCTCCTAGCCACCAGTGACTCCCAGCTCCTTCTTGCTTTACTGTTAGATTTGTATATTATAGCTTGTAACACTTGTTTAAAATGCTTGCTGATATGTTATTGCAGATAGATGTCTCTTTCTTTTGTTTTATGTATTGATTTAGCTTATTACTGAGTTTAAGGGCCCTTTTGAAGGTTAGAGAAAGTTTATCAGGTTGCCCATCATTGGTTTATATAGTAATATACTTGTATTCTAATCATGTCCAGTGATTAGGTCATGTTGTGTAGTGTCCTATGTTTTTACATAGTCTAATAAAATTGTATTATGATCATGTAAATGTCATATCCTGCTTACAGTGTTTTACACCTTGAATTTACAGTCGTATAATAGCCCAGGAAATTATTTTCATTATTTCAAATTATGCACATTTGTTAATTGTCTTTAACCATCACTGTAGTTTTTTCAAACAGAATCTGGAGCTGTATGTTTGGACAATACATGTATTGTACTGGGATGTATATTCACATATTCCTACTATTATATAAAGAGCAATACAGTTCACTGTTCAACATTTTACATATATATCACAAAGGCTATGTATTCATGAACTGAATAATATACACTAAAGGACTGCAGTGTTTATGCTTGACTTAATATGCTCATTATGTGCTCTCTCACTCTTCTGCAGCAGTGTGTCTCTAACTGAGCAGGCAGAGTTTGAGTGACAGCTTGGCAGACTTGCTGAACAGAAATGCACTGTGTGGACTTGTTTAATATTCGGTGGAAGGGCCAATGATGTCGCAGCAACTCAAATGACTGCTCTCGGACCATGTTACAGATCCCTTTAGGATACTGTGAGGAGCTTCAACTGTATATTGGAGTGGAAAGGTAAGTCTTTACTTTTTAACAGAGCAACAGTGGATATTTAGGTTAACACTTAATGTATTTTAGCTTCATATATAAAAAAAATTCTTTCTTTGAATTTAGTGGTCCCTTAAGAATTCCTGCTACTTTTTTAACTCCAGGGAAAAAGCACAGTTAGGTGGATTCGGGGGAGAGTGTGGGTTGTTGGGAATGGAAGCCTGCTAGGGTGGATCATAGCCTATAATAGCAGATTACTTTTTTCCTTAAACATGAACCTGCCAATTGCAAAAAAAATAAAACAAATAATCTTTTGATTTTATTTTTTCCGAACAACAAAATAAAACACGTCTGTTATTATTATTTAATAATGTAGTAGAGAATATTACATACATATATTTATCAAATACAGGTAAATAAAATAAAATGTTGCTGATACACAATATTCAACTATTTTTTGCATATTATTATCTATCCTTAAAACACACAAAACAACCTAACACAAATCAAAATGAAACATTCTAAGACAAAACGAAATGAAATAATACAGTATCACTTCTGCAAAAACTATATGTGGATTAAATTGAATAGATCATACTTAGGAGTTTATAGGGCTAGGCCTCTAGAGACTAAAGCGAAAATACATGGTCAGTGGGGGACAGTACTCTGAATATGACCTTTTTTTTCCCCCTGTTATGGATTTTCATGGGTTAGACAGTAGTTGCAAAAAAGGTGTCTTTTAGAAAAGTATAATTTAATAATGCTACTCCTGATGCTCAATTGAATGTGAAGCCAACATTCTTAGATAAGAAATGGCAGCAGGAAATGGAGAAGGCAGATTGCAAAAACATAAATAAAGTATATGTGGAACAAGTACTAAATGTTATATGACTTGTTTTGTGCAGTTATATCAGAAATATTTTACCCGTGCACTTTATCTCTTTTTAGGATGTAAGCTCTTACGAGCCGGGCCCGTTTCCCTCCTGACTCTATACCTATTCTTCTGCTTCAACTTCACCGTAATTGCTTTGTCTAGAACTTCTGGAGTCTTGGTATTACTCGTTTTACCCTGTATGGTCTACTGTTTGTATTGTGTACGGCACTGTGGAAATCTGGTGGCGCCTTTTAAATAAAGGATAAGAATCATGGGCCTGATTCATTAAGGAAAGGTAAGCAAAAGTAAGTAAGGCAAAACCATGTTGCATTGTAGGGGGAAGTAAATTTAAATTGCGATGGCAGATTTATATTTGGGGTAGGGCATGTCCTAGATCAACTTTTAAATTTCAGTAAGCGATCAAGTATTTGTGTGCTACATGGAAAAAAGAGACAGTATTTTCCTTATGTGCAAAATAATAAACTAATGTGCACCCCTTGTATTGCTACATGGTTTTGTCCAGAAAACTTGAGTAAGAAAACTTACTAAATTTTTTGCTTAACTTTCCTTAATCAGGCCCAATAAAAATAATAAATATTTTTCCTGTGCCCTTTATCATCCAGCCAATCACAGGGTCTCTTTCTGACAAAATAGTTAATTGTTGCAAGCATATAGCTTTAGTTATAAGACTATATACGGGGCTGGTCTATACAAATGTGGAGCCCTGTGTGATACCCCGAGAGGGTTGTGTCTAGTGCCTAAGAAGCACTGCCAACAGGCATGTAGTTGCTAGCAACACCCCGGGACTATTTGACTGGCTAGTCCCTCCCTCAGGACCTGCCACTATGTGTCTGCCCCCCTCTTTCCTGTACGGACATCCTAAAACACATGGAGCAGGCAGAACATGACATATTGATGTAAAGTGACTGGCTGAAGGGAGGGAGCCCTAAATGCGTCACTCACTGCTAGACTTTCCATATCTTATGTATTCTTTTGTCCAAATAGGGCCCCAACATTCAGATCCAGCCAAGCACCAGCTGAGCTTAAAGCACCAGCAGCCGCAGGTAAGAGAGAGCAGCTCAGTCTCCCAACTGTGGGGGCAGTCCTGATTTTGTGTGACTGTCATGCTCAATTAGGACTTGGTCCCCACTGTAAGGTTAGTTTGGATGTGTGCTTCATGCTGTACTGCTTATTGCTGGCAAGCTAGACTACAGTTAGATGCAAGCAGCTCGCCCTTAATAAGCAGTACAGTGTGAAGCAGTACATAGCTCCCAACTGTCTTTGCAGTTGTGACAAACTTATGCCTGAGCGGGAAACAGGGCCATCTTTTCCATTGGGCACGATGGGCAGCTGCCCAGGGGCACCACGGGCAAGGGGGCCCCATAGGCACGGCTCTTAATGAGAATAAATAATCCTGCAAAAAAAACCTTCAAGGGTCACTGAGCAAGTACATCTATCTATCTCTATCTATCTATATCTGTATCCATCTATATATCTATATCTATATCTATATCTAGGGGCCCCGATGCACTGATTTGCCCGGGGGCCCATAATGTTGTTAAGATGGCCCTGGCGGGAAAGACCCACAAATTAGACCTGCCCCACCTGAATCTGGACAGTTGGCTGTCAGTGCCCTTGTATTTGAAGGGGATGGGAAGAGTAGGAGAACAGTCTAGCACTATCTCAGATAATTGCCATGCCCCTTGCGTACACTCTGGCAGCGTGGAAACCATCTAGCGTTTGCCCCTTGCCAGTCCTACTTCCCTTTCCTCTCTCCCCCGTTATCCAGTCCTATTTCTACCAGAGGCTGGTTAGATTCCACAGACCAATCAGAAGTTGCAAGCACTGTCTTGCTGCTTCCCATTGTCTCAACCCTATAGGCTGCGCTCACAGCACCATGTTATAGCAATGCTTGAGCCCCAGGGAAAATTGTTTTAGGGTGCAGTTAAACAGGAAAAAGGCATTAGATGGACATTAAGCGCAGGGCCCCACTGAAACACTGGACCCAGTGCAGTGGCACCAATCGGTATACCCTGACTGTATATCTCAGCTAATATTCTATTGTAGAACACTTGATTTTCGCACCTTTTTTGACCAGTGTTTAAAACCTTTAAAACATGCGTATGCTTCATTTTGCTATAGGATGTTGATTCAATGAATACTCAAATCTGAAACTTAAAAAGCAAAATAAAATTGGTTGAAAAAAAGTTGACAAGATGTCTGAGTTGTGTTGGGTCCCACCTTTTCCTAAGTACACCAAATATAAATCGTAAGGGGGAAGGTGTGTCCTATTCAGATCAAAAAATGGCAAAGATACTGTTGTTAAAAGCATAATTCTATTTCCACATATAAATACATACACTGTTAGCAGACACTGGGCATTAGTTCAGTGTCTGCCCTGGGGCGATAATTTGAGAAATAGTTTGGGTCAGAATTTTGTTTTTTTAGAATAGGAGTAATCACTGCGTGCTTGAATAGTGATGAAAAGATACCAGTAGAGAGAGAGAGAGAGAGATTACAGATTTTAGTTAGAGGTGGAATGAGCTCATGAGACAGGGACCTACCAATTTGTGAGGGTATGGGATCAAGAGGACAGGAGGTAGAGTAGGAAGATAAGAGAGTCGAATCTTCCTATTCATTTCTGGGATCAAATGAATGGAGCACAGTTTTTGCAGTCCACAGATCAAGCTAAAAATTCATGGTATCTGGTGACAGCTGTGTTTATGATGGGACATTCAAATTATTTGCAAAAAGTTGTGTATGTTGTGGTGCATCAATGGGTGCAGTAAACTCTGCGCCATCTATACTTTACCCTACAAAGCCATATGGAAGCTCCCACTAAATATGTTAATTTATGCAAATATGCACTGTGATTATGTTCTGTATTGAATGACTGAAGCACAAGGCTGAAATATACCTGGGTCTTTACAGGACAACAACCTGGTTCTTTGATTTATCTCATATTAAATTGATTTGGGCCATGTTTTCATATCTGCTGCCCTCTACTACTCGCCTGCTCTCCACTGCTGAAAAAAAGAACTCAAGCCATGTTTAGGATCCTTATGGCATAACCTGATTCTGGATTCTGCCAGGGCACATGTCCAGCTAACAAAAAACGGTATATTCAACCGCATTAGGGGTGAGTTGATAAATTCGGGTTCTATCTTGGGTGGTTCAGTTACATAAGCAATTTTGTGTTTTGATGGAGGGCTGAGAGGTAGTGAACACAGGTATATGGAGCAGCCAGCATTCAAGAAAATGGTACTTAACTTCCCCCAACCTCAAGTACAAATGGCAGTGGGTATGGAGTCCTCTCCATACCCATTTGAAATCATCTATTTTGATGCCAGTGGGTAAGGAGAATTACTCAACTGTGTAGGTTTATCAAACTTTCTAAAAGGGAAAGTGGAGGTGTTGCCCATAGCAACCAATCTGATTCTAGCTATCACTTTCAAGCATGTACTAAATGACTGCTATTTAATATGATTGGTTGCTGTGGGCAACGCCTCCACTTCTCCTTTTTAGAAGGTGTGATCAATCTACCTAATGTGTTTTTATTTCTTCAGTCAGTACTGGTACTGTCACACGCCGGGTCTTCGGTTCCTCTAAACTGAGACCCGGCTCGCCTACCTCTCTGCCGGCGTCCGTGCAGCGCTGCGGCCAGCCACCATCTTGGGTACGATGTTTAAAGACTCCCCTCTCTTCTCATTGGCCCGCAGACTGCTTCTCCCTATTTAAGGCACCCTCTACTTACACCCAGTGCCTGTTTTTAGACCTCACTCTGCTAGAACAAGCTGTGGCTCAAACTCCTTGTTATGGCTCCTGCTGTCCGCATGACATTTCCACCATTCCAGTGGTAATAACCTGCAGTCCGAAGACCATCCCAGCATCTCCTCTTTATCTCTCCTGCTGTCCGCAGAAAATCTCCATCACTCCTATGGTAATAGCCTACAGCCCACTGACCATCGCTTCACCACCCTGCTCTCTGTCCTGCGGAGACTGCAGACCATCTCCCTGTGTAGTTGAACGTACGTTGATTCTGCCATACTCTCCCGAGGGCCGCAACCTGCATAGCGGAAGCCACTAAACCTGTACCCTCTTGCGGGGGTTCCTGGAGAAGACCAGCCGCTGCGTTAGACTCTGGTGAGTAACAACTATTGGCAGGACCTAGGTCCGTCATTCTTAGTGCCTTGTGACAGGTACTTAGAGGGAAGAAAGATGAGCTTTAAGCTATAGCTTAGCGAAAAGTAGCCCAAATATTGTAACAGAAAATTAAAAAGCTGCCAGTTGAGCAATAATTATAAAAGAAACCCACACACATCTAGATGAATCAGAGTGGGTTAATTTATACTTATGGAAGGAAACTATTAACATATGGGTTTCCTCCATGCCAACCCCCTCCCCCCCCCCCCCCCCCCCAAAAGTTTATGCCAAAAAAAGGGAGGGGGAAATAATGCACCCTATTTGAGGACTGGGTTGTGCGACAAGTCTGTGCCTGCCATTTGTTTAAGAACAAAAACATTCCAGATCATTAAGCAGTTTCTGCTTTCTCAACGGAGGCTGACAAATAGTGAGCTGTTCACTCTGCTCATACAGAATATAATGTATAAACAACTTAAGCTAGCAAAATATTTTATTATGCTACAATCCCCCGAAGGAGAATTTTACATTTTGCAATTGAAAGTTTTTGAGCTTAGTTCTACTTTAACCCCTTTGTGTCTTTTCTGGCTTTTTCTCACCACTTTCCTGAGCCTGTTCTGGCACTTTTAGGGCTGGACACCTTCCAATATCTAAGTTATCCATTTTTCTGTGCAGTACCCACAGAAATCATACACTTTGTTTGTTTTTTAAAGGAGACTTTATATGTTCCAAAATACCATTCGTTTCTTTATAACATTACTACCCAAAACACATCTCCCCAAATGGCCTAACGTAGCAAGAAAGTGAACTGTGTACATGTGGGTTTGTGTATCTTTGTGGTTACAGGTTTGCGATCAATCTACTTTGCCAAAACACCAAAATAAGGATTACACATGCACATTTTCTATAAGAAATCAGCCCATGGGAATAATGAAGCAGGTTTTTATTTAGTTTGCACTATCTTGCACAGAATACATAAAATGTATAAGCATTATATGAGTAGGCCAACAAGGCACACTACTGGAGAATTCGTAGCGCGTCCAATCAGACATCTATTATGTTTATAGATGAAGACTGATATGCTCAGTCTTCAAGAAGATGCCAATGGATGAAAAAAACAGGATTTTTATGCATCCTTCAAATAATTTTTTATATTATATACATAATATCTAACAACTTGATTGTCTTTTGTTCGAAATTATGCGTATAGCACGCTACGGCGTGGAACACGGACACACATTTTGTAAATAGCTCATATTAAAAGTAGTTGCAACACAGTTATTTGTACTGAAAAGTTTATGGTGAAATATTATAATGTTATATACACGTTAGTGAGATCTAAGGTTCAGGTCACAGGAAACATATCATGTTTAGTATCATTCTAATCCCCTATTTATCCGCAGCCGTCCGGTTCATTCACCGAAAGGATCACACATTGCATATGCTAGTTATGGATGATAGGGAGTAAATGATTAGAATGATATTGTTTGTGTAATGCGAATAGACCAGTTTGAACCAGTTCTTGGCAGGAAAATTAAGTATGCATCTTCTGGAGAAGTCAAGCCCACCCCTGGATGGCATCGTTTGAACTGGCCAATGACCTGCATTACACTGGACCTTCCTGAAGCCTGAACCTATGGAAACAAGACACATCATCTGTATTGTTTTCACTGTATCACTGAATGTATATAAACAGGAGCTCTGGGGCCAGTATTCAGTCTACTTGACCACAGCCTTCAGACCTGAATGACTGTACACTGGATCCAGAGCGCCTGCATAAAGTACCGGCTGTACTTATTTTATTCTGACTTGTTATTCTGCTACTTTTGGCTATTAAATCACATTGTGCTTTGGAACCACATCACTGGAAGTGGATAATCGTTATTGGATAGCAACTAGACGTACATAACGGCATTATCCTCATGGTTGTTCCATTGTCACGAATTTGGTTCAGAACACAAAATGACTGAAATGTTTGCAATTTAAAAGGAGAACTAAACACAATAATTAACTCAACATTCAAACCATCTATTTGTAACAGCCTTAAATTGATTATGTTTATACAGAGGTGAGGTTTTGACACTCACGATAAGGTTGCCAAAACGTGCTCCTCTTTTCCTGGTTGCGAGCCACCTTTACCGTTCCTACCTTTAGCCCAAACACATTACGTCCAAACGGTGCTTCCACACATTATAAGCTAAATTACTATAACACATAGCCAGACCTATGGGACGCGGAACGATACGCCAACTAAAATGCGTATCTGAAACATACGTGCAAGTCAAAATCGGACTCCTCACTTAGGGGCATGGTTGACTTGCACACACCTACTCTACTGAGGTTACACGTGAACGCCCCTGACTATCAAAGAGACAATTGGAAGACCCAATTTCACTTTGCCTAAAGATATATACACTCACCACAATAGACTTTCATACAAAATTTAACATAAAATACAGATTACTTTATACTTACCGTACGTATAACCCGTCTAGTTTTTCAGGAGATTGTCCTAATTTTCACAGTGAAAAAGGAGCTATGGACTTTTGAGTCTATGGTTGTGTGGAACTTGGGTGTTTCCGGTTAGGGGACATGGTTGAAAGTGTTTCGAATTATTAATTACAAACACCCCAAAGCAACAAACTCAATACAGTCGTGTAGACTATTATGCTGAGTCTTCATTTCCTGTAGTCAAAGAGAGTCTTGCTAGAAATGGTGAATGGTCTTATCTTAAATGGGCATTGTTGGAGGGGATCTGGACAGGGTTTAGATTGACACGGGTCATGGTCTGTTTTGTGCCAAATTTCCATGCCTGGATTAAGTAACAGATTTAAGCCAGATTCTGCAGTTTTCGTAGTATACTGATCAACTGCATTGCAAGAAGCCCCATACATTCTGGTGTTTGGTGTAACTTGAAGCTGGCTAAAGCCATGTGTAAGCACAAGTAACTAGCAACCGTGGCTTTCCCCTATAAAAGCCACAATTTCCCTTACAGCAATCAAGTTTAACAGTGCTCCGTGGCACCTCAAGGGGCATATTCAATTGTCAGCGAGTATTTTATTTAGAGCATGTTAAGTCATTTTCCAGCGGGTTAACTTTACCCGCAATTCAATTCCATCGTTATCACTACGTTTTTTTTTTCTTCAAGAAACGGTCCTCTCGCGCTCCAGTAGATGGTCCATTAAAAGCATAGGATGTGCGAGAGGCAGCCGCATTAAAAGCTATTTCATTGTTTTTTAACGCGGTGGGTAAAACAGCCAAATATGCTGTTTAATCTCGCACCTCCTTGGGGTGTGTTAAAAATAATAAACCTCTGAAGAGTAGTTGAAATCATGTAAAAATGTGGGGAAAAAAAGTTAAACTTTATGTTTATCACTAATGCCTAACTTGTGTAAGTTGATTTTCTTGTAAAAAAAAATAATGAAATACAAAAAAAAAAAAATCACTAATTATATTTATGTATGTTTTTGGTACAAATATAAATGTAGTAATATGTTTTGACATGGTATAGATAATTGTATGGTAAAAAATAGTTTAAGTTAAAAATATGCTAAATAAAGTACTGTACTGTAGATATTATCAATGTGTAATGCAATCTAATGTATGCGAAACCTTTTTTTTTTTTTTTTCTTATACATGACAGCGTTAAAATGCCCCTTCACTCCCCTAAAGTCTCACAAACACAATTTTTAACGCTCGGGGGCAGCGTTCCCCTTTTTTTGCAATTGAATTGCACAAGTTTTCCCGCTGTTCTAACTGCAAACGGTCGCTATTGCCAGCAAAAACCCGCTCTGGACTTTTTTTTTAATGCTGCGGGGACAAAAGAATCTCACTGACAATTGAATATGCCCCAAAGTCTTGTGGATGATGTTATTTATGTGTACAGTTAGGGCTAGTAAACTGATCAAACGAGAGAGAAGGCAAAGTCAGAACTGGATCAGACATAACAGTACAATATCAGCAAGCCAAAATAAAAAAATGAAAAAACAAGCAAGGTTCAAGGCAGACAGCAAGACCAGAGTCATGAACTAAAAGAGTCAGCAATGGGTCATTCCGATCTACAAATCCCACCCACGTAAATGCCAGTATCAATCTTTGCCAGACAATAGAGGATTGCCAAATGCCAGCTGCTCTTCATGCTAAAGTAAGCATGGATGTCGATTGGTGAGGCACCACACCTACAGATGGATATAGATCATAAAGA
Organism: Mixophyes fleayi; assembly: GCF_038048845.1. Taxonomy (NCBI): domain Eukaryota; kingdom Metazoa; phylum Chordata; class Amphibia; order Anura; family Limnodynastidae; genus Mixophyes; species Mixophyes fleayi. The sequence goes on along the minus strand of NC_134411.1, from coordinate 23,009,326 downwards.
GTTATGCACAAATATGGTTTGTCACAGGCAACATCTAAGCCTGCTCAACTTGGAGATGAACCGGTAGAAGACACTGTCCACACAGCAGTGTGATTATACAGCCTGCCTGATAAAAATCTGATCATATTTTTAATCAGGAAAAATGATCGTTGCTGGTTGTTTAGGGCTGAACACATCATCATCAACATTTATTTATATAGCGCCAACAGATTCCGTAGTGCTTTACAATTGGGAACAAAGAGTAATGAAACAATTCTGGGTAATACATACAGAGAGCCAAGAGGGCACATATGTGAGTCTAGTTAAAAGCAAAAGAAATGCACATTTGCAGACTGTATTTGATCAGTTTGTGACTTATTTCTATGTACAGATTGAAGGACGACATGACCAGAGAGAGCAATGCAAGTCTGACATTAAATATGTGTAACTATAAAGGAATAACTGAGCATCTTCCCATATGCTTTGAGAGCTTTATGGCCTATCCCAGCATCTGTAGTCAGTGTGATGTTTTTTTACATTTAGTTGGCCTGTAATCAACTAGCCAACATAACGACATAATAAAAGCAGCATAGTCACAACAAATAAGTGCGGAGCACATAAATCAGCATGACACCCACTTTCATCAAAACCACAATTTCCTTATTTTTCTTGATTGATTTTCTTTAAGCTGAACTAAGACTACATAACGGGAAATATAGGTCAGATGTATGCCAAAAATATGTTGCTAAGTAATTTCTATTACAAAATAGATCTAATCTTTTAATATAAAGCTCTGAATATAGGTCATTAGGTGATGAGTGTCTGCAATTGAGTGCCAAGTCATAAATTCATTAGTAAAGTCTCTTGCTGTCCAATTGGCATTCCAAATTAATTGTGCAATTACAGGGGGCACCCTAAAAATAGTTAAACCTGAAAGAGCACAACTTTAAAGGCACACTAACCCTATTTTAAATTGTAGATATGTCTAAAAGAAATTCTAAAAATAAAAGTTTAACACGTAACGCAATGTGACAGGTACCAGAGTCCTTTACCACAGCAGACAGATAACGCAAATGAACCTGAAGTTAGATGTTCCAAAATAAATATATTATGGAATATAGACTCATATCCTGTAATAATTATCTTCTGATACCTAAGTATGTATCTTCGGCTGCAGTGACACTTATAACAAAGTGTGCAGCAGGAAATTAATGGTCAATGCCCTATATTTATAAAAGATTGGGCAGGCGGTAAATGGAAGGCTGCTCCTTTCAACATTACAGGGGAGTGTTCTTATATCACAGTACCTGACAATCATCAGATATCTTCTCCCTTCTTCCCCTCTTCTTGGCTCGCAAATCCCTGCACTTCCCTGTAATACCAGGTGCACTTGCACAAATGTAGGCGCATGACATCATTAAAGAACATTTGCTCTGTGAATTTGCACTTCCAAGGCTCAGAAGTGTCCTTTAATGAGTGAATTACTGTAATGTTCCGCAGGGAATCGCTGATCAATACTTGGAGAGAATGAAATCACAAGTAGGAACTGACATAAGTAGACAGGGTGGGTAGGTTGGGAGATTATGCAGATACGGATTATGGACATAGCAAGACAACTATAGTAACCAGAGGACGGAGTCACAGAAAGAGAATTGTCAGACAGGCCAAGGTCAGGAGCGTGAAGCCGACAGTCAAACAGCAAAGGGTCAAATGAAAGCATAAACAGGACGCAGACACAAAAGAGCATGTCAGACAGGACTGAGGCAGGGATAAGACAAGGATAGGGAAAGGAGACATAATGCCCAAATCACTATTAGAGAACTGAGCTCAAGTCTCAATATGCTCTTGGGCCTAGAGCAGCCACCTCTGACCCTCCTATAGATAGCACAAGGAACACAGCAGGCCTGATTCATTAAGGACCGTAACTAGTGATTTTTTGCATATTAGGCGCATAAATACTCTGTGCATGGTCGTCAACAGCAGCTGTTTATATTTACCACCACTAATTCAGACACTAAGTTACTTGTCTTTCTGCCTTATCACTTGCTCCAGCTACAGGTCTAGTCTAAGTGCCGATTACTAGTGATGATGGCTGTGTATACATGCTAGGACAGGGGTGGGCAAACCTGTCCTCAAGGGCCATATCCAGTTCATGTTTTTAGGATTTCTTTAATCATGTACAGCTGAGTTAATCTATTTGGCTGGGTCAGTAATTATCCCACCTGTTTCTACAGACAGAAATCCTAAAAACATGAACTGGATATGGCCCTTGAGGACAGGTTTGCCCACCCCTGTGCTAGGACATGTGTTTGCAATCAGAAACAACTGTAAAAATGTTTCTAATGAACAGTAGACATCAATTACATACTAATAAATGTTTTTCATGGGAAACAAATAATGTAACTTTTTTCGTAGCATTTTTAATGTCATTAATGACTATTTTATTTACAGGAGACATTAATTGAATATATATTTTTTTTCTGTGCATTCTGTTCTGTGTGTTTCTATTCCACATACGTATTGGACGTATACTACAGTGTCATGTCTAGTAGAACAGAGCTGACTTACACCTGTATTCATTACCACATGTATCTTCACATGCGCTCCTTGTCAAATATAGACGTACCTACACCAGTTTGATGTGTGGTTTTTTGTTTTTAAAAAAAAAGCACATTACGTTTGTTTTGTGTGCCTTATTGAATCATGCCCAGTATGTCACGGAACAATGTGGGGCCTGATTCATTAAGGATCTTAAATGAAGAGGTATCTTATTTCAGTCTCCTGGACAAAACCATGTTACAATGCAAGGGGTGCAAACTAGTTTTCTGTTTTGCACATAAGATAAATACTGACTGTTTTTTCATGTAGCACACAAATACTTGATAGCTTATTTGTACACTGAAATTTAAAGTTGATATGTGTGTGCTACATGAAAAAGCAGTCAGTATTTAACTAATGTGCAAAACAGAAAACTAGTTTACACCCCTTGCATTGTAACATGGTTTTGTCCAGGAGACTGAAATAAGATACCTCTTCATTTAAGATCCTTAATGAATCAGACCCGTGGTTATTACTTTGCTGTGCACACCAACATAATTTATATTATCATTAAAACATACATTTTATTTCTAACCATTAAAATGACTTTAATACTTTCAAGCAATTCTTAATTTAAAACAAGAAATATTTTTTAAAATTTAGAAGAATGCTATAGAAGAAAATAAACGTGAGTTATGATTTGTTTGGGAAGCGCTCAACTTATATTATCATCATCATCACCATTTATTTATATAGCGCCACTGATTCCGCAGCGCTGTACAGAGAACTCACTCACATCAGTCCCTGTCCCATTGGAGCTTACGGTCTAAATTCCCTAATATACACACACAGACAGACAGAGAAGGAGAGAGAGAGAGACTAGGGTCAATTTTGATAGCAGCCAATTAACCTACTAGTATGTTTTTGGAGTGTGGGAGGAAACCGGAGCACCTGGAGGAAACCCACGCAAACACGGGGAGAACATGCAAACTCCACACAGATAAGGCCATGGTCGGGAATTGAACTCATGACCCCAGTGCTGTGAGGCTGAAGTGCTAACCACTTATATATATTAGTCTTAATTATACTTCTGAAATTCTCACTCTATTGGTATTTATATATTGGCCTTCTTGTAATATGTACAAAATTATTCTCAATAAATTGAATGCAACACTAAACTCCTGTATATATTCATTCCTGATAATATGATATCCTATCTATTATATATCATGGGGAATTGTTTGTAAATATCTTCCTTTCTAATAAACGGAGTAGTGTGATTCTGAAGTAGATTTAGGGATAAATGTATCAAATAGTGATTTGTGCAAATCACCGATACCCGGCGACTGTGCATGGTAAATTTAAAGCGGCAATGGCTTTAAGGGCAAAGCTTGCCTTTAAAGCCATTGCCGCTTAAAATTTACCAAGTTTCCTTTGCATTCAGAGGGTCATTTATGAACGATTTTGGGGACCTGCAATGCGTCTTTGGGTGTGCCTTTTGGCCTGCAAACCAATGCGCTTGCTCAGAAAAACTGGTGTATTTGTATCAGCATTAAGTGAAACTTGAAACTAGTATTTGCAATGCACTTTTGCTCGTTTGTAAATGACCATTATTATTTTTGTCTTCATTCCATAATCCCCTTATTTCCGATCATAGCTCTCCTAACAATTTATTCAAAGCATTCTCTTAAAATACACCTGCTTAGAGGTGTGGTCTAGTGTGGCATTTAAATTCAGAAATTACAATTTCCTACAGTGGAACTGAACAAAAATGCAAACACTTTCTCCATTTTTAAGTGTTTCCTGAATTCACTTAAGAGCTTCTATGAAGCTCTCTATTATTGTAATTATTATTATTGTTGGTGTTAATTTATAAGGGGCCACAGTGTTAGCCAGCAGCAAACAGTGGGGAAAACAGAACATACATAAACAAGGACAAATGCCGGAATTCTAGAGGGAAGTTTCCACGCAATGCTGCCAGAGTGGTCCTGAGGAGTGCAAGAGGTGTCGCTATTAATTTAAAACAGCGCTAAGCTGCTCTCCAATTCTTGCCATCTCTTTCAGATACACTGACAATTCTGAGTGCACTACTGTTAAATCATCCAAAATCAGACTGACCAACCAGAATCAGGACAATTGCCAGACTGCCCTGCTCTCTGCTACCTGTTCTTTCAGCTTTCACTAGCTGTTGCTGCTTGTGCCTTAAGTTCAGCAGCTGCTAGTATGGATCCTGGAATGTTGGGGCCCTGCTTGGAAAAAGAATAGGTCAATGATTAAATATGGAAAGCCATACAATGAGTGAACACTCTAGTCCTCCCTTCCCGTTACCAGCCCTGACATTAAATCAAGATGATCCGTGTTTAATAAACAAGCCTTGCCAATATTGAATTAATAGTATTCACATTTAATAAATAGAAGTATTTTCACCCAAGTAATTAGTGTAAATTGTCTGACTGTGTCTTGTTTTGCAGCAAAGGAGGAGAAGTAACCTACTATATAGCATATATAATACAAAAGTAGCAGCAGATTATACATCTATTCAGTGCCGTAACTAGACATTTTGGTGCCCTGGGCGAGACAGGGCACCGGCGCCCCCCATCTAAGTGGGAGTGGCATTTGACAAGTGGGTGTGGCCAACCTAATGTGGGTGTGTTTAGCACTTTACTGAAAGAATTTGTGTGTGTGTGTATATATATATATATCTGCACCACCCTAGTTACGGCTCTGTGTTGTCGGTAGTAATGATTTTTAATGCAAATTTTTTTTCTTTCGTTACACATGGACAACATGTATAGGTGCTCTGCAATTCATGCACACAAACCATCTTTGTAAATCATTTCATCCTTATTAAAATCATGTTAAATCTTTCAAACAAATATAATATTAATATGCTTCTTTACTTTGCTGAGGATTCTAGTATGAGACAAATTAATATGATTTTAGTTAAAATAGCAGAAATGTAAATATATTCACCATCCATCACATAGTCCTCATGAGGAAAATCCTGAATATACAGTACAAAAAATACATTGACTATTCAACAGCTTCACTTTCTGGTGTGTTCAACTGCATATTAGAATTGCGGTCACAATATTTCACATTAGTTTCACATTAGTCATAGGTAAAACAGTTCCAGTGATACTTCTGTTTAATCTCCTCTATATTATTAAGAGCCTGGATTTACTCCTCCAGAATCCAGAAACAGATTAGTAGAGAAGGCAGACATAATTAGAAGCCAAAGGGAATCATGCAACATTTTAAGATGCATTTTACAGAAGCGGCTAATGGATACATGGAATATATTTCTAACAGACGATGTGGAGACACGGGAGGGGACAAACAGCAAACCTGGAGGAGAGTGCAGACAGGACGCAGCGGAGCCTTTCACTCAAGATGTGCCTTTGACTTCCGCAGTGGAACGCATGTGCGTTCCACAGACAGGAAGTTCGGTATTTGGAACTTCCTGTCTGTGGAACGCACATGCGTTCCACTGCGGAAGTCAAAGGCTTTTCTTATTACTGGCAACAGAGCTAGGTAGCGGGTGGCTGCTGCGCCCTCTTTGGGCTTGCGCCCGGGGCGACGGCACCGCCCGCACCACCCTAGTTACGGCTCTGCATCTATTATTCATTGCTTACATTTATGATCTGTGGTTGCAGGATTACAGTGCTTGGTACTTGTTTTATCTTTTGTAAATAATTACATATTTAAGAAAGAGTGCTCCTTCTCACCAAAACCAGCCACACTTTCAATTAATATCCTCCAAACAATCCCAGCATTAAATAGTCCCATCAGCGCACCAAAGGTTAATAGGCCCCATCATAATCACACTATTAAATAGTCTCCACTATCAAATAAATAGCCCCAACAATTATCCCACCAGCCCACCAATAAATTAAAAGCTCCCATCCATCACCTTCTGCGTATCATGAAATTAATAACTCTAACCCCCACCCACATTACATTAATAGCCATTCACCTCCCCCAAAACTTACATTAAAAGCCTTTTCCTCTTTTTCCCCCACACTTAGGGTCATGAGCAAACAGCAAGGGAGAGAGAGAGCAACAGATCAGGACGACACTCAGCTGTAGGGTGGCTGTTCCCTGGGGAGAAGCTAGCTACCAAGAAGCATATTACGGCCCAGGCCAGGGGTTTCCAGGCAACTGAAAGACCCCCCCTGAATGTGCACCTGATAAAACAGGGACATACATGATAGGCAGAATAAATGCAAATATGAAAACAAATAGTAGGGAGGGCGTTGATCATGGGATATCTTAGCCTTGTTGGAAATGGTGTAAAAAAAATTCTGATCCTAAAAAAACAACAAAAAGGACTCCTATCCAATTTTCCAGTCATCAAACTACAAATGTTAAATCAATACTATCTTAGTTATGTTTGTGTTGGAAAAAAACCAGCTAGGAAATATAGTGTTTCACTTGGTTGTGCACTGTATACTGCCTAAGTTGCAAAAAATGAAATAAACCTTAGATTTAAGAAAAACAAGAAACCCCTATTTGCAGTATAATCCTTTATTGCTATAGCGCTGTGATTTTCTGTAGCGCTGTACAATAAGTGTTCACATGAGCCATCTGTCACGAGTACTCAATCAAATGTTTTGTGTTCAGTTTCTTTGTAGACGCAGTCACTGTAATATAAGTTCTAGCCACAATTAAAATAATACAAAATTTTGCTTCTGCTCTGGTTTTTCCAGGAGGTCTCTCAAAATGCAACTTTCATTACTCAACATGAAGAGTCATCTCCTGTGTGCTGATGGGCAAACATGGTACTTTCAGTTGGAACAGTTTAACTTGCTTATAAACATGAAAGATCCATTGTACACTTGTCCAGTGTGACCCTTTCCAACTCCTTGCAGGGCACTGAGCAGGATTTGTTTCATTTTTTCATATGCTCCCATCAGTTCTAATCTCCTATAATTCTAATTAGGTTTCACCAGCGCTTCATGAAGCAGGACACCAATTTAAAAGACTTGCGAAGCCGGAATAGATAAACACTTTCTGTAGATTTTCGAGTCTATCTCAGGCCCAGGATAGGGGGGTGGAGGTACTTCGTGGGCGGCATTAATTGCAACAGCTTGTTCATAGGTTGGTGGTCCAGTTTCAGCTGGTGGTGGAGCGGAAGGATGCAGTGGGAGGAACTCTTGTCCCCGGTATCTGATGGATGTAGTTCTGCAACGGTGGTCTTCTTCTGGACTATAGTAATAGAAATAAATTGTTAGCGGAAAAGTGATGTAAAAAAGAAGTACACAAAATAGACACATGAATTAAAGGTGCCTATGAAACTACATAAGTGTGTGCTAGCTAAATATGGCCCACATTTTTACACTGCATTCAGCAGTTCTAAATAAGAATGCATAGGGTTTTAAAATATTATTTTAAATTAGTAATTCAATTGATTATTTAAAGAGACTAACCGTCTCAGGTTCATAGACCCATTAAAGTTATATGTGACTGATACTGACTTTTGGTAACTCCACTATGTCTCGCTTGATCCTCGTCCTTGGTTTCCCAGGCCTTCCACACCAGGTACTGTCACTACCATTTGGTGATATCATATGGGGGCTTTTGAACCGGTGCAGTATTCTGAAGTCTGAGTAATGCCAAATGAATTTAAATGGGAAACACAGTTTCCCTGTAGCACAGCATTTTGAAACTTATTTTATTATTTTCTAATGTAACTAACTGACTGAAAAAAATAATTCAACAAAAAAAACCGCACTGGACTCCTGCATTTGAAAATCGAGCATGGTATACTTTTCACAAAAATGTCGCACAATATGTAGACATTTGCAAATATATTTGGCGGCTATGACAATGGCGCTAGTCTTGCTCTGAGGAGGTAAGCAACATGTCGGCTCAAATTAAAGTGCACTCGTTGTATACACAGTAAAGGCGGCCATTTTGTGAGCTGAAACAGTATTTATGAGAATGTTGCCTATTCATTCAATAGGTTCTAAATTGCCTCGTTGAAGTGATGTCATTAGTTTCAGGCGATAGGCTGAATAGTACTTTGAATCAGAGAATGGCTGTCTCTGCTTTGTGTAGGCAACGTGTACACTTTAAAACATACAGTATATTTGTGTTAATTTGAAAGTAATTCTTCAGAAGATGCCTCTATGATGTCACAAGTTTCTAGTGAACTGCTTATGTGGAAGCAGCCATTTTGTACACTGAATAACAATGTTATTCATTGTTATTCAGTGTACAAAATGGCTGCCTCCACCGTGTGTAAGTGATGGGTACTTATAATGTGTAAACATGCACAAATATATTTTCTCCTTCCTGCTTTGCGTCTATGTACTTATATTCCTTCTTTGTGTCAGTGAGGTTAATAAACAAGTAGTTAAGCCATGAAGTAAAATAGTATAGGGAGAAAAATATTAGATATGCAGTAAGATGTCCCAGGCTCTATAATTATGGGGATAATTGCATGCTTTATATGTTTTGTCATGCAGGCAAAGCTATTATTCTGCCATAATTACACAGCCCTGAACTTTCTAAGCTGCAGGAGTTTTAAGGCAGCGGGAATGTCTTTGGTAAACTGCAAAGAAGTGGATGTTATCACTCTTGTGAGTATGGAAAAGAAACTCGATCTGCTAAACATGTCATGGTCGCTTGGTGTGGATCCAGCTCAAATGTCCCTGGCAGACAATAAACTCACCTAACTCCTTTTCTGTGACTCATTAGTTGAGTAAAAATAAAAGATGGTTAACAAAGGCTGGGCCACTAGGGGAGCTGAAGATCTCCCAAGAGAACTCTACTCATATTGTATATTTACACATGTGGTTGTCAGCCTGTAAATGTGTGAATGGAAGAGGTTAGAAACTCTCCCTCTTTAGACCACCTCCCTTTATAAAATCATCCTCACTTACCACATGGTACATTCTCTGCACAAAAGTGCACTGAAATATATTAATTCTATTATATTCCAAACTTTCCAATGTCAACTTTGCTATTATTGCAGTTTTCACTAATATTCTAAGATGACAGTATAAAGGGGATACACTGTATTATGCCAACATGTGATCTTGTACTTAGCATCTCTCTCTCTTCTTTCTTTCTCTCCCCCTCTTGCACTTTGCCTGCTAACATATCTTTCTTTATTAGCCTTCTTTCTTTGTGCCAAGGTGCCTCTCTACTCCATGCATGTCTGTAACCCACTCCTTCCCTCCACGTGAAAACCACCAATACGCAATAAGCCTCTGACTGCAGCCATTATTGCAGCCTCTAGGACCGTCTGAGAACACTGTTCTAAATGAAAGACGGCCCCAGTTGTATTGTGCCCAGTGCAGTCCTCACGCACCCCCAAAAGCTCATGTTTTCAGGATTTCTTTAATCATGCAAAGGTGACTTAAGTCTACTTGGCTCTGTCAGTAATTATTCTACCTGTTCCACAAACTGAAAACCTCAAACCATGAGTTGTTAGCGCTGTGTGAGGGCTGAAGTTAACAAACACTACCTTAGTGTTTTCAGAGCTGCAGAGTTTGTGATGGCACTGAAAGGGTGTATTTCTTAATGTTGGCTACCACAGTAGCTGGAAAGGGTAGTCCTGGGGGTAAATGTATCAAGCTGAGAGTTTTCCAGCGGGTTTGAAAAACCAATCAGATTCTAGCTATCATTTATTTAGTACATTGTACAAAATGACAGCTAGAATCTGATTGGTTGCTATAGGCAACATCTCCACTTTTCAAACCCGCTGGAAAACTCTCAGCTTGATACATTTACCCCCTGGAGTGAGTGGCTGTGAGTTGAGTAGGACAGCTACTCAGTAGCCCATGCCAGGTTTCTGCATACCAGGCCAATTAATTACTTCCAGTTGTCCTGAACCTTAAAAAGTTGAGTCTGTCAGCTAAGACTTTGCTCTTGGCTTGGGGGGGAAAGAGATTAAGCTGTTTTGAGGGCAATGCTGAGAAAACAACTGTGAGTAATAAGTGTGTTTGTCTTTGTGATCCAGACATAAAGAACGTTTCTTTACAAAAAGCTGGACAGGCAAGGATGACGAGTTTTTATTATCCTCTATGTTGCAGAATGAGCACCAATTTCCTGACTACTTAACCTATTACGTAAACTAGCTGTGAGCTCATTAAACTTAACTACAAGACCTTGCCTATGTTTACTGTTTGGCTGATAGTATACATACTTGTAACCATATGGCTATACTAATGATGAGTAGGGATGCAATGCTAAAGGCAGTGTGGGAAAAAGATGAGAAAACTTTAAATCTATTTTTTTTTTAATAGATGTTGCCTTAAGTTATGTATGTATCACCCAAAACAATTGGCACCATTAGGAGGTATATTATGTCTTTCCAAGTGTAATGACATACTGTCGGCATCATACTCACATTTGGCTGTGTCTTCTTGGTTCACTACAGGCTCTGCACCAATAATAACAAACTAGTCCAAGTATAACCAAACAGATTCCACCAGAAAATAGACCGGCGAGCAGTCCAACCACATCAATCTTTATACCTGTATCAAGGAGAGGAAGAAACATGAATACTTCAATTCCTGAACCAACCTTTCAGCATCCTGCTAAGAATACTTATTTAAAATCCGTCCTCAATGTGATTGTTGTGACTTTAAATTTTACAATTTAAACATTTAGTTACAGTTTTCTGTAAATTACACTCTATAATTGACTTCAAAGTTCTGTCCGACCGCCTCAATTTTAGCACATTTGAAAATCTTTTCAGTATTTAAAAATATATCCTGTTGATTTTCCTTAAAAGTTCTAGAAATAATAAATGATAAGTCGGACCACATGGACCAACTCTGCCTCTATGTCTGAGCTTCCAACTGTATTATCAGTGTACAATTTGGCCACATACGTACAGTATGTGGTTTAATTGGGCTTCATCCAATGTAGCTGGGGTGGTTTGGACAGAAGATGACATCACACACATATAGTGATAACAAGCTGCTGCACATAAGATTCATCAATATACCTGATTATAGGATTATAAGCCATGAGAACCTCTGCCTCCATTCTCAGCAGTGGTAGAGTGTTCAACTACAGATCCAAATGTCATAACACCTTTCTAATGCCAACAGAGTTCTGTCATTGTTAACCTCTTGAATGAGGAATGTTGTATCCTAAATAATGTCAAGAAGATGTACTAAAAACAAAACAAAACTTTGCATTTATTTAATAATTTACCTTGATTTGAGGTTGGCTCCTTCGAGTATTCTTTCCAGAATGCCATCTTTAAAATATAGAAGAAAACTAAAGTTTTAATAACGCATTTCCAAAATAGTCTCCTTAAATATGCTCTATCCTCAAATGTAGGTCTTGGTCTATAAACCGCCCGGACAGACTGTAAGTAAATTTAGGACTATGTTTTTCATCCCCTTTGTTTTGTCATTTTTTGTTTTTTATTCACGTTTTTCAGACCTGTTTCTGCCACATGTTCCCACTCTGTTGTATTGTGTGAGAATAGTCACAAAGACACACAGTAAGGCTGGGTACACACTACAGGGTTTTCAGCTGATTATTGGGCCAAACACACAATAAACAACCATTCAGCGCAATATCGCATTAGTGTTTACACTCCAACGATGAGTGAATACTGTTCCAAAGCACATCGTATCGTTTCATTAGATATTTAAACCAAACTAAAAATCTCGTTCAATGGTGGAACAACGTCGTTCCAATTCTGCAGTGTGTATGCACCCACGATCAGCTGTGTCCATAGATCTCTATGGAGTGTGCAGAGTCCCAATCTTTTCAGCCGAGGGTTATGACAGATGAAGAGCACAGATCTGAAGGTGAATCTTGTAAAACGTGTATAGTGTGTACACATGAGTCAACATGCTGATCGGGGCTTTTTTTTTTCTCCAGTTGTTAGTAAAATCGTTAACGGTATCGCATCGGGAGAATATTTCTGCAATGTGTATCCAGCTTTAGGTGTTTGGAGAAGATAGGGACCTTATAGAACAGACAACAACAAACAATGGCTCCGTAGGCTAGCTAAGTTCTGCCAGCCAGACACATCTGTATGGAAGTTAACATAGCACTCCAAACAGACCCACCAACTGCAACAATGCTCCCGCACTCCTGAGCGCCACTGAAGGAAATCTTGCTCACACTGACTTTATTCACTATAAATTCAGCCTTTCATCTTACAACACTGCCTTTTACTTGCCAAGCAAACCTACCTCACTTCTCTAATATCCACAAAGTCTTTTAACCACCCAATTCCCTTTGCCACATTCGAATGGCTTCTCTGCCCAAAATCTCCCCCTTTATCCTTCACAGCCCCCCTAATTCAAAGACAAAATGAATACCATGACACATGACATCTCCTCATGCCAGACTCTGCACAACCCAGCTACCTTCTCTTGCACTCACCAATCCACCCTTGGTTCAATCATCCCCGCAACTGAGCACAAAGTATCTGCACCCATTTCATCATCTCACTGCACAACCTGTCTTTTCTACCCTATTTCCGCTCAACATCTCTCCACTGGCACATTCTCATTCTTCTTTAAACATGTGCTGATCTCACCAATCCTAAGGGAGCCATCTCTTAACCCAGCCTCTCTCCTCAACTTCTGCCCTATATCTCTCCTCCTCTTTACTGCAAGCTACTTGAACAGATTGTGTTCAATCACCTACCCCAATTCCTCCTCTCCCACTCCCTTCTGGGCCCTCTGCAATTGGGCTACTGCCCAACATTCCACCGAGACTGTCCTCACTAAAATGATTATTCACTTCTCCATGCTATCCTCTTTCTGGACATCTCTGCCCCTTTCAACACCACTGATCCCTCTTCTCCTGCAAACCTTCACATCACTGGTCTTCGTGACACTTGGTTCCTGATTCACTTCCTACAGTATCTGTGCAACTGCTCCTTCAGTGTCTATATCTCCGACACATGTTCCCCTCGGCCTACTGCTGTCAACACCACTACTTACCTCAGTCTCCCAAACCCAATGCCTTGGTTTCACTTTTGACTCCACTTTATTCCTCACATCCAAATCAGTACTTGCAGTGCCTCCTGTGTACAAGTTTACAGAATGTATAAGAGCTGACTTACTTCCTTTGGTCAAAAGGCAGGTGCTCATAAAGAGTCCATGTGACATTGGCCTTAACCTGACTCTTCAAACACCATAATTTATTCACTTTGATAGTTTGGTCTTAGGTTCAATACTTACAATAACCTTTTTTTGTTTAATGGAAAACAATCATTAAAATATTATATGTAATACAACATTAATAACTGTTCCCAGGCAAAATCTGTATGGAAACTTCTTAGAAATTACCGTTGCATCATGGTCTTCAAATATTTCCCTGGCTTCCTCGTAGTTGCATTGTTCTTCATAACATTCTCTCTCCAGGTTCCCAGGGACGAACGCCTCAAAATCAAACTGGTTGTAGAGTAGCCGGCGCCCCAAGAAGCTGCTGGCATCTTCCCCATTCCTAAACACTAAAATAAAAGAATAAAGTTATAATTGCATTATCTTGAATTAATTTATATTTATTTTATTATTCTATTATTTAATTTATTATTATTTCATTTAAGGAGGTGTCGAGTTGGGAGATATTTTGAGACAAGTGAGGAGATGTATGTCGGTGCAATTTTGTTGATGGCCTTGTATGTTATTAGAAGAATTTTATATTGGATTCTGTAAAAAAAAAAACAGGCAACCAATGTAGAGACTGATAGAAAGGCTCAGCAGAGGAAGAATAATTTGCAAGGATAATCAATCTAGCAGCTGCTTGCAAAATAGATTGTAGTAATTTGATTCTGATTTTGGGAAGAAGGAATTGCAACAATCAATGCGGGAGATGATGAGTGCATGAATTAAAGTTTTTGTTTATCTGATTATATTCATATTTTTTAACCATTTGTGGTTAGGTTGCAGTCTTACTTGAATGACTCTGGTGAGTGTATTCCAAATAATTATAATCAAATATTGGATAAAGAGATGTTTCTATGTACGAGTGATGTTACCTCTGTATACCATTATTTAATACAGCCAGGTAATGGGGTAGTTCAGAATGCACTCGGGAATGATATTGATCTACTGTTGCCACACAGAATTGTTGCTGGAATGTACCAAGTTCACTTTATAATTCTATTTCTGGCATGATTACTACTTTTCACAGGTATGACAATGGGACATACATTTGCTCCCAATTATGCCAATGAACTTGTTGAGGGAAAATGCTTTTGTGGCCAATTGTGCTTTGACAATGTACAGCTTGCTGGGTGGAAGATCTATTACTGAAGTCAATAATAATAATATGAATATTTATCATTGCGGGTTATATTAAGACTTTCACCCACTTACTATATTGGACAAATTTTATGGCGGAAGTTAGGGTAAAAACCAACACCTATTTTAAGCCAAGCAACTGACATTCACTGATATATAAAACACAGTAGTGGTCCATGGGTAGATAATGCTCTAAAAGGATTAGGATATATAGTACAGACTTAAACGTTTATATCAGATAGGCAAACTCTACAAAGGAATATTTTATTGTAAAAAAACGTAAAATGGACCTAAAATAAGTATTTTTACTCTAGTATAAGTTGAGCAAGAAGATGTATTTAAAGATCACTTTCATATTTTGGATTCTAAAGTCACCTTTTTAACTTATAGTAAGAACCCAAAACTCAAATATTGAAAGGTTTTCTAGAAATATTGACATGCTCTGAAATATGATCCTGTATCCGGTGATAAAACACTGATAGGCCCCTTATTTTTTAAAAAAAACAAACCATTGATTCTTTTTGACTTAAAAAAAAAAAAGGTGATCTAGAAATATCAATTCTATACACTGTATATACCTATATACAAGTACTAGACACTAATTTATCAAACAATGTCATATTGAGGGATAGGCACTACTAATTTACACTACATGTCATATTGGGGGGATAGGCACTACATGTCATATTGGGGGGATAGGCACTACATGTCATATTGGGGGGATAGGCGCTTCATGCTTCTTCAAGAAGGCAAAATGTTCTTTTTAAAAAAAAAAAAAATTAGATTTTGTATATGTCAATGTGATTCGCCTGTCATTTTACTATAACCATTGTATTCCAGATGAAATTGAGAATTTACTTATAAAGTGATGTAACAATATATGTGAAGTACCAATGTGAGGTTATTACATTGGTTGTTTAATTTTCATATAGGTTCAATTGTCAGTGGGTAACATATTGAAGATGTGCCATTTAAAAATTGAATTACAACATAATGACTGTGGGCCTGATTCATGAAGGAATTTAAGCAAGAAATTTCTTACTTAAGTCACCTGGACAAAACCATGTTACAATGCAAGGGGTGAAAATTAGTTTTCTATTTTGCACATAAGTTAAATACTGACTGTTTTTTCATGTAGCACACAAATACTTGATAGCTTATTTGTACACTGAAATTTAAAGTTGATATTTGTGTGCTACATGGAAAAGCAGACAGTATTTAACTTATGTGCAAAATAGAAAACAATTTTTCACCCCTTGCATTTTAACATGGTTTTGTCCAGGTGACTTAAGTAAGAAATGTCTTGCCTAAGTTCCTTAGTGCATCAGGCCCTGTGTGTGTATGATACAGATCAAGAGATACAGACAAAATGTTATAATACCTTCTTTATACTGCCTGGAATCCAACAATTGTCTTGCACAGTGTGGATATGCAAACACCACAGTTATCAGCTCCAAGATCAGGAACAAATGTGGAATAAAACTTTGGTATCTGCAAAACACATTATCCAGAGAAATAATTATTTTTCATTTATGTTTATTCTTGTAAAGCTGCATAAGGGTAAGTTTCTAGTTTCTGCCTGTGAGGTAATATCTCATAAAATAGAATTAATTGGGATTCTAGCCAGTGGTCGACATAGAAATGTAAAATATAATAAAGCCTTTTATTTGTGCAAAATTATTGACTCCACTCATTTAGTTTGTTATGGAATTGGTTATCTACATAAAATGCTCAGAGTCCCAATCAAATTGTACAAATGTACTTCCAATATGACAGTCTTTAGCTTCCTAGTTAATAAGCCAAAATAGACTCAAATATCTTCCATAAAGGAGTGGATCTTCCATTATATTAGTGTATCTCCAATATGAGAGTCTTTAGCTGTCATTTATTGCTATTTTGGTATAGTCATTATAATCTATTATTCTGGGACAAGCGGGATGGCAACGTTAGCTGCACGGCTCTGCAAAGGGAGGCGCGCAATTGCCCCTACTCTGTAGTGCGCTATGAAGTCTTTACACCCCTCTGCCATTGTAAGGCACTGCACAAGGAAAGCGGAGCAGCTTTCAGTAAAATGTAGATGGAACAGGACAACGTTCTGCAGATCTCTGTAGTTGGTCATGTAGAAAAATAAAAAAAGTTGTATTTTTAATAGATTTTAAATGCACCCTGTCCATTAAGTATTCAAATATGCAGCATATGAACAGATACTGAGAATTGTATCTTGAAGAAAAAAACAGTGTTACTGTGCAGCTGGTCATTATTAAGAAAATAGGGAAAATATCAGGAACAAGTTTTTAAAAAAAAACTGGGACTGTCCTTGGAAAATAGGGATAGTAAGATTATGATGTAAGCTATACAGTTAAATTTCACCTGAAAGAGTGATATATTGTTATATTATGAAATAAATGTATTTATTGATTTAAATGTTTGGCAGTGCAGGAGATATAAAAATGCACCTGAGCAGATGCTGACTTCTGATCATCTTGCTACAAAACAGGACTAAGGGCTAGATCAACTAAGCTGCGGGTTTGAAAAAGTGGGGATGTTGCCTATAGCAACCAATCAGATTCTAGCTGTCCTTTATTTAGTACTTTCTACAAAATGACAGCTAAAATCTGATTGGTTGCTATAGGCAACATCCCCACTTTTTCAAACCCGCAGCTTAGTAAATATACCCCAAGACATTGTATTATTAACACCATCCAATAATTGCTAGTATCAGCCATCCTCTGGTTTCCACACTAGGTAAAATTACCTAGTTAAAATAAGTTTTTATACATATTTTAAATAAAGCAGGCGACCACTTAATTATTATAAACTCTTCATATGCTGACATTGTGGAAATAGTTCTATCAGGCAGGAAGGACAATAAAAATATAAAAATCTCCTTTATTTGTCTGTGGGTCAGTGACTCACTTTATAAATGTCTGAGCACCACTGGTTTCTCACACATTAGACTTTAGAGAAGCTCAACATGTCCTATCTCAACCCAGTCTATGTAATATTGACACTCATTAATAGAACGTTTTTTTTAGTCAGGATACACACCTTACAATGATGCATTATGGGTAAGCAAAAGAATATTAAGCAATACACCAAATGCTGGAAATGGACCAACAATTGTACCCCACCCCCCATCTCATTCACTAAACAGAAGTCAACATTTATACAGGTAAATCAGTGTAACATTATAGCAATGTCCACTGCAGGTATTCAATGCTGGTGACAGGAGGCTGAACGGAACAGACTATAATCAGTGTTGGCTAACCTGTGACACTCCAGGTGTTGTGAAACTACAAGTGCCAGCATGCTTTGCCAGTATATAGCAGCTTATTGCTGGAAGGGTATGCTGCGACTTGTAGTTTCACAACACCTGGAGTGTCACAGGTTAGCCAACACTGGACTATATTGAAGTGCAGTAAAAAGAGCATTTGAAGAACACTGAACATGATCAGTATCATCCTCTGGTATGCACAAGGTGAGGCGTAGTAGCTCCCACAGGAAGCAGCCAACCTGCAGCTCTCCAGCTGTGGAGCCACAGGTACAGGCATGTCAGAGGGCATGCTGGTAGTTGTAGTCCCACTGGTTGTCTACTTGCTCTAGGAGTCTCAGAAATTCAAAGGTAGCCATATTATACCTTCCTGTGCTCACTATTTAGGATATTAACAGCAGTTCCTATAATAATTAAGACTTTAATCTGACCATTGCAGTTATTAGATATCAAATTATACATTAAGGAATCGTACACTACAATCTATGTGTAGGATGCCCTGGAAGAGACAGAACACTACAGCCTTTACATAGTCAATCCTGTAATATACTTTGTACGTACATAGACTACATCTTCCAGCTAATGTGGTGGGTACTGCGGTATGTTAATGTAGTAAAATATATCAATAAGCAGATTAGAACTTGTATCCTCGCTATTGTATTAACACGATCCAATGATGATAACGAACTAGTTCATTACAAACGTAGAGTCAATGTATGAATAAAGATAAGTGGAGATTAAGGGAGGTCGTTTTAGGCACCAGGGATAGCTATTTCAACACATATACAACGACTTACCTTAAAGTAGGTGCCAGGTAAGCATTGTTGAATAGATGCATCAGTACCAGAAAGGCTGTGGTCTTATGAGGGGTGTACACAGTCCTGCGCTCCGATGTGGTTGTAGAGATACAAGTCTGTGTAATGTAACCTGTGTAGCTGGGGCTAGGAGGAGTCCTATGTACATGTACTGCAGGAAGTCTAGAAGCAGGTAATGCATCCAGGTGACTCCTCCTGCAATAGGAGGGCACAAGTCCCAGGCACCTGTCTTGTCTTGAAGCTGAAATGCAGCTGTGTCACTGGATAGGTATGTGTCTAATACAATCAAGACAGGCACTTCTGGTTTGATATTATTGTTACTACTGATGACTATATTAAGAATATTAATCTAATAATATTGTAGGAACAAAACAAATGTGTTTATCTATACTTCACAACAACTTTAGCAGCAACAACTGCTGCTGTTCATGTTAAAGTAATAGTCCAACATTGAACATTTATTTTTGTTTTAAATAAATGTTATCAGACAGTAGGGTGTATTTTCTAAACGGGGCACACACTGCCTGTTAGAGAGCTTATCTCGGACAGGGTTTTCTATTTAGAAACAGAATATTGGGCCCATTACAATAATTTAATAAGTGAAAAAAAGTCCACCAGTATTTTTTTTCCCTAACTGCGTTGAGGCCAGAGGTGAGTTTCACCTAACACATTTTCATGGCTTTGAGCCGTGGTTTCACTGGATGGTTTCAGGGGAAATCACTTTAATTTCCTACTTTACTTAAGCAAATTTTATAGTGTTTTAATTTTATTTCAGGACATCTATGGCTTCTTTTGCGAATGCAGCTCTTCCTAGCAAAGTTATTTGGATTTACACGCTATACACATAGTAAGCTGCCTCTACCGAACATGGTCTGGCCACTGGATCATAATACAATGATATTACACTCTATCATCATCATCATCAACATTTATTTATATAGCACCAGCAAATTCCATAGCGCTTTACAATTGGGAACAAACATTAATAAGACAATACTGGGTAATACATACAGACAGAGAGGTAAGAGAACCCTGCTCACAAGCTTACAATCTATGCAGTCATATAACAATACACATCCCCAACTGGACATAATATAATTTTATTACTTTATACAGACATATAGGGAGGTATTCAGTTCACAACGCGGGGTGCGCATTATTACCGTTAGTATGGCAATTTAAACACGGATTTCTGCTCGCTGTAATGCATACTTATGGTAATTGTGTGTACCCCACGTGGTTCTTTAGAACAATGCGGAGTGAGCACAACAATTTATTAGAACAATTTAATTCCCCCCATAGCAGTACACATCCCAACTGGACCTGATCATAATACAATTCTGTTACACTCTATGCAGATATGACACTACATTTACCAAAATGATCACGGTCATGGGACATGACCATAGTGTAATTCTCTTACACTGTGTACAGACATAAAATTCTATACTTACCCAACATCACCTGACTGCTGGACAAATCATAATGCAACTCCGTTATGCTCAATAAAGAATGCTTGAGACATGGTTTAAATGTTTTCAAGATAATTCCCACATTATCCTTATCTGCTTCATTATAGGAACAGCAACAGTCTTAACTAACATATTTAAATGTCAATTTTACAGTATATGCTTTTTTTAAATGGATAAATGTACAATAAGAGGGGAATTCAGTTGGCCGCATTACTGTCAAAAGTAACGCGGCCTGCGCACTATTACCAATAATACGGTAATAGTGCGCATAATTACCATTAATACGGTAATTTCAACTCTGGCTTTTTGCTCACAGCTCCCTGAGCCACAAGCAGAAATCTGTGCTAAAAGTACCGTATTAACAGTAATAGACTTAGGGGTATATTTAATAAACTGCGGGTTTGAAAAAGTGGGGATGTTGCCTATAGCAACCAATCAGATTCGAGCTGTCATTTTGTAGAATGTACTAAATAAATGATAACTAGAATCTGATTGGTTGCTATAGGCAACATCTCCACTTTTTTTAAACCTGCAGCTTAGTAAATCTAGCCCTTAGTGTGGTGTTGTGTCTAAGAGAATTGAATTCCCCCCAAGTCTTTTCTGAAGACAAACCAAGAAACACTAAGTTCTCCAAATGAATTTATAAATTAGAAATACCATATTTTAGCTAAGAATGTGCCATGGCATTCATTAAGTTGAGCAATAGCTACCTGGTGTTGTGAAATAAGTGTTTTGTGTAAACATGGGAGGTGATTTATCAATCTGAAAACTAAGTTCAGTAACACATTTATCTCAGTATGAGCCTCATGGGAGCGGAGCTGTCAATCAGTATCATGTTTTGCAAACATGAGCAAAAACTTCCACATTAACCCCTTATTAACTGGAGGTAGTGTGCACCTTACTGGTCATATTAATTTTTGTGTTTTTGACATTTATGGAAATTGCCTTTTATTTGTAAATCTAATTATGCTAAGCTCTTTTTTTTCCCCAGAAGAGTTGGAGCTGTTATCTTCGACAGACCTAGCACCAAGGTCCTCTCCCTCCACCGGCCATATTCCCCCCACCATACATCCTCTGGTCCTCTCCTTCCACGACTTTACCACCGCCGGTGGTGACTGGGAGTGGAGATGGCATCCTGCTTATTGTCACTCCTTTGTGGTTTCTTTCCAATGGCACAGCTCCATATATTTTCTTTAAAAAGTACAAGCCATTATGTCAGTGGTTCCCAAACTGTGCGCCCAGGCTCCCTGGGGTGCCTTGGAAATCTCACAGGGGTGCCTCGGCCAAGGCCAGTGGTAAGCAAGGCGGGGGACTACTTAGTAATTATTTTGGCTTAGGGGTGCCTTGAAATTATTTTGGAGACCCTAAGGGTGCCTTGAACTGAAAAAGTTTGGAATCCACTGCATTATGTAATCAACAGCTTTTCTCAAAATGTACAGGTTCTCTTTAAAGTGAGCTGGGAACCCGGTTAGGGAACGGCGGTCCAGTGTTCAGTGGCCGTCACTAACCTCAAGTTACTGCAGCTCCACACTGGACCTCACCTGATCTCAGTACTATGTACTGCCCAATGGTATTACTAATTTACAGTTTTCCCTCTTTATACCCCTCCAAATATATCCTTTGCAGAAGTGTATTCAAATGTAATAATCCCATAAAGTCACCCTCTATATAATGCCAGTATTAAGCAATGTAAAGAGGGAACACAGAGGGCCCGATTCATCTTCGAACACAATGTGAACACAACTTGCTTTCAAAAAAAATCAGGCATAACTTGCACACCCGTACACCCATGAATTTGGGTATAAATACGCTCTGGCTCTACAGTAGTTACTGTATGCAGACAGACAGAACATATCCCGTACCTTCCTGGATGCCTTTCTGTGTTTGACCCGAGACTTCCAGACATCTACGTCTCTGGCTCTTGACTCCTGGCTCTTGGGCGACTACCACTTTAACCTTTGGCTCTTGTATGACTACCCTGCCTATTCTCTGGACTTGCAATTACTGGAGTCCCCAGAGTTACCCTCTCCACTTAAAGGTACGGTACACCTTTTCTCACTAAGACTGTTCCTGCCACTGGAATGCAATAAAGAGTATCAGCCATACAAAGACCGTAATTTCTGAAACTACCACAAAAAACATTTCTGTCAACTAGGAAACTGCAAACCTATAATTCAGATTTAGGCATCTGTACTGCCTAGAATGATAGTGGCTTAGCTAGCCAAAGTAACTTATTATAGATGGGAATAGTCCACAAGGGGTTGAGGCAGATTTAAGCATACATACGTTATTTCAGATGCATGACTTAGCCCAGTAATAAGATTAATTCAGCTTTAGATGTTTTTAGTACAGTATATGGTGCAGTGTCTTGCAGGGAGTATGTATTCTGCTCTTTGTTGTATCTTTTTCATCTATTCAGTAAAGATTTTAATTTAATGAATACAATAGAAATAACATTGCAGTCTTTAGAAGTGCAATTAATTTAAATAAACATTATTTAAATACATTTTAAAAATAGTATAAACACTCACAGGAACACGATATATGCCTCAATATAGGAACAACAGATGCCATTTCTTATATTTATACTTTCTTATATTTATACTTTTTTGATAAGCAAATCATTAGATTTGCTAATATACACAGATCACATGGGTCTGACCAGGTCAAGTTATTTTAGTGAAGGTAAAAAAAGGCCCAAGGAAATCAACATTAACAAGAGGTCCGGATCTGATGAATTAGAACGCAGAAATAAATTTAGAATTCAGTTTAGACCTAACTAGTTCTGATAAGGAGTCTCTATGGTTTAAATTGTGAATAGCGTGGCAGAAAGACCTCCATGACTTTAGAGATCCGACAAGAATGCTAGACCACACAGAAAATAATGAAAGCACTAATTTCGGCCAGGTTTCACGAGGTGCATTTGAAAATAGTAAAGAGAGTTTATATTTCTCAAGCACAGAGGAAGCTCTTAGTTGGGACTACCGCACAGGATCACAAGATAAAATGAAAAATACTATCCTTTAATTGGCTGCAACACTAAGGGAGCCAGGAGCCTCTGCATGTATAGATAAACACGGTGGGGTCATGAGTTAGATTCCCGACCATGGCCTTATCTGTGTGAAGTTTGTATGTTCTCCCAATGTTTTTGTGTTTTTTTTCCGGGTGCTCTGGTTTCCTCCCACACTCCAAAAACATACTAGTAGGTTAATTGGCTGCTTTCAAATTGACCCTAGTCTCTTTCTCTCAATCTGTGTGTGTATATTAGGGAATTTAGATTAAGCTCCAATGGGGCAGGGACTGATGTGAGTGAGTTCACTGTACAGCGCTGCGGAATAAGTGACGATATATAAATTGATGATGATGATGATGATATTCATGTCCGGGACCATGTGCCGCTGGGGCCGTTAAGGCAGCTGTAGCTGAAACCTTAACAGCTTTGACTCAGCGCGCACATGAATTTACGTCATGTTTTGTTGCATTTTACACCTGTGTTTTTTTACATAAAATGTGTCTCACACGAGCGCCTGTATGTCTACTAATGTAGGGAAGGGTCGTAATAGAGCTAGATCTATTAGGTGTCTAAAATCAAGACAAATCAATTTGGAATAAGTGGTGGGGTATTGTCCTAGTTGGAATAAAAGGTACTTCTATAATGGGATCATTCGTAAGCAGTTAGTAATTCATAGGTATTAGTGGAATGAATCCAGATTGTTACGGAGAATACTATGAAGGCGGAAGGCTAGATAAATTACTTTTCTTTTAAGCTATCGCAGGGCAGAGGGGAATTGCAGGATGCTGAGAGTAATAATAACTCAGTATAGGCAGATTGTACCGTAACAACTTAGGAAACATCGCCACCTACTGTCCCTCAAGTACTGTCACTCAAGTACCGTGGAATATAGCAATAGCTACAGGCTAACACGTTTGTGCTCTCAGTGCCTGCATTAATACCTGATATTTCTGGATATTGACAGATTTTAGACGACAAAGGCTCCATAATCAAAGTGAAGATTAGTGCAGACCAAGGGCAGCTTTATCTAGTTCTGTAGCATATCTGAAAAGGCGATGACTTAAATCCATTGGCTAACACCAAAGCTCTGATGGGTTGAAGTATCATCATCATCATCATTTATTTATATAGCGCCACTAATTCTGCAGCGCTGTACAGAGAACTCATTCACATCAGTCCCTGCCCCATTGGAGCTTACAGTCTAAATTCCCTAACATACACACACACAGACAGAGATACAGACTAGGGTCAATTTTTTTAGCAGCCAATTAACCTACCAGTATGTGTTTGGAGTGTGGGAGGAAACCGGAGCACCCGGAGGAAACCCACGCAAACATGGGGAGAACATACAAACTCCACCCAGATAAGGCCATGGTCGGGAATCGAACTCATGACCCCAGTGCTGTGAGGCAGAAGTGCTAACCACTGAGCCACCGTGCTATAATGTATATAAACTCACCATCATGAAAGAATGCAGCTTATTTACAGATAATAAAATAATCAATACATTGTTCCATTGTATATGGTGAACTTAATAATTAAACTAATACGCTTCATTCATCTGTATCTCGAGTCACGCATACTCGTCATCAAATAATAACCTAAAAAAAGAAAAGCATGTCATGTATCTCAAATCAAATTTCATATATTAATATTAAAATTCTCATAGGAGAACAGACAATTTTTCTATTAAGAATAATATATATAAAAAAAAAATGCTTTATCTTATGTATAAATGTATTGTACACAGAATTTAATTGTAGATAGAGTTTTATAAGACTTGTAATTAAATATGCATCATGATCATCTGAATAAGCCACTAATGTAACATTAGTACAAACCTCACTGCTTGTAACAAAATATAATTATCAGTATGAAAAAGTTCCAATATTCATTGAATTGCAATACTCATAGAAACTCAAATCAAACACCTTGTATTATTGGAATCTTGTCTACCGCGTATGACCTCAACCTGATCTGGGTGTGGTGAAGATTATATTACACTATTCGGTCTACTGGCTAAGATTTTAACAAGTAGTTTAAGACCGACATTTAGAGACAAAACGGGTCTATAGCTACCACAGATATTAGTGTCTCTGCCCGGTTTAGGGATGACTGCCTTGTGGTGGCTGGATCAAAGTGATATAATATTCTTAAGGAATCATATAAAATGTACGACAAGCAGACAAGCTAATTTTCTAGATTTCCATGAAGGTCCGAATTGCAGAAAGGAGGAGCTAGAGAGGTCTAGTTTTTTTTGTGGGGCAGTAAGATGTGGTCAATTTATTTAACTATTTTTTGCTGTTAACACCTAAATTTGTGTTTTTGTTCGGTTTAATGATGCATTATTGCTGGAAATGTCAATATATGTATTTTATATTCATATAGAAATGTTTCAAAGCAAAGACAAGGGCATCAGTTAATTGAGCTCCTCTGTTGGCAGAGGCTAGTACTGCAAATACTTCTTTATATACAATCCATGAATTATCCAGTACTCAAACTAACCCTGTAATCTCCAATTTATTATCTCAAATGTATCCTCCCTATTCCGCACCAGTCACTAATTATTCAGTTCCAGAGTAACCTCAAATGTATTAGTTTATGTATTTTCGTACTCGTCCATATTGCAACCTGCCCTGTCCAAGTAATTGCTGCTTCTCGGCCTTTTGGCTAAGATCAAGTGAGTACCTGTGTGAGTAAGGCCTCGCCCACCTGAAAGGGCCATGGGAAATCTTGGTCTGGCCAGAAGGCCGGTAGCTTGAAAGCCTTGAGAAAGTGCCCCTGGAGTGGTGACCCAGGGGTGCCGGAAATCCCCTGAGGCCTTGTCACCCTCACTTGACACAATGGCACTGAGCACAATCTCACTTTCAGCTAGCACTATCTTCCTTGCCTCGGCCTTTTGGCCAGGCACGAACAATCTTTAACATCTCGGCCGAAAGGCTGGGGCCGCTATGCACGGCACTATTTATTTTCTACACCATTTTGTCACTTTGGCTTATTTTTATGTTTTTTTCACTTGGATTGAATGGGTGTGTGGCATCCCTTATGGGTCCGATCCCCTGAAGATCTAGGGGAGGTGGTGTGGTCCCAGTGGCTCCCATCTCCCTGAACCTCTCTGAGGTCCCCCCTTCCGGGGGGAGGCAGAAGAACTGGCGCCAAGGGGTAAAATCCTTGGCAAATCGGACCCCCCTAGCCTTGCGGCGAAGGGGGTCTGAAGACCCTTGCCCCTTAAGGGTCCTTATGGATCCGGGGGTCGGGGATCAAGGGACCCTTCCTCTTTTGAGGAGGGTCTGAACCCGCAACCTTGTGCACGTTTTTTATTTGGGTTTTCTCACTTATTTTTTCGAGGACTAGGACACGAAAGCACGCTTAAGGCTTTCAATAAAAAATAAATAAATTGCCAAACAATAAGGGATTTAAGAAATGGAGTAACATAAATATTACAATTTTAAAAAAATATGTAATTCTAGAGGTAACAAAATCAATATAAGATACACAATTTTTAGACATAGTAGTGCATGCTATTTAGAGCAATATATGAATAAACAGGATACTGTATGAAGAAATTGGAGTTATAATAAGATAGCTTAATAAGCTCATATATAATAATGTAACTATATGTATATTATTAATGGCATTATATAAAGAGACCTATGGACATAGGAACCTACTTGATTTATTACCCACATAATAGATATATCTGCTTTTTTAATAAATATGTAAACACATCGGATCTCAAGAGTTTATTGTACAAATAAACAGTGCTTTAGAAATACAAAGCTTTTAATTACTGAAGAGATTATAGAAGTGGACTAATGATTGGTCAGATGACCTTGGAAAAACAAACATTTTATTACAAAATCAAAGTAAAGCTGGGTACACACTACTCTGGTTTCGTCCAATAATCGACTCAAACAGCCGACATACGACCGCTCGTTCAAAAGTCGGGTCAGTGTGTGCATTGACAAGATGGTCGAAAGTCTGCCCAAATGGACGATTATGGCCTCATTTGGTTGGTAGTACCGTTTAATATTTTCGTTCCAATCTCGTTTCCGCTGTGTAGTGTGTATAAACTTCCGACCGATCCACAACAGTGAGTACGAAATTACAGTCATTGTTCACGACAATATAGTTGTAAAAAGTCGCTAAAGGGATGTCAGCTCTTCCCTTTATCGTCCTAAACAAGGCTAGTGTGTATGCAGTCCATGAACCAAGCGATCGGACAATCGATCGCATGTAAAATCGCTCGGCATAAAAAGTTGGTGGAAATTTCTGTAGTGTGTACCCAGCTTAAGATGTGGTGAAAAATGACAACCACACACAATTACATTGGGCAAAGTGAATACACTAGCAGGGAAGAGCAAACAGGAACTGGACTGCTGGGCCGGACTGGAACCGGAATTCTGGAGCGGACTGTAAACGGAATGTTGCAACCGGAATGCTGAAAGAGAATTGTTGTAACTGTACTGGAAGCGGAATGCTGTAACCGGAATGCTGGAAGAGGATTGCTGTAACCGAAATGGAACCGGAATGCTGGAAGAGGATTGCTATAACCAGAATGGAACCGCAGTGGTTGGAACCAGATTGTTGGAATCGGACTGGAGCCAGAATTCAGACTGCACTGTGAGAGCTGGATAAATACCAAGACTCTAGCGAGATAGATAGCAAGACTGCAAACTGCTGGGAACCAGGTTGGCATCTGAAATACAACGTTGCACTGGCAACAGATAAGGGCTCCAGGAAGTCCTTTTATAGTTGTTGTTGATTCCTGATTGGAGACTGCAATCAGATGGGCAGAAGCAGCACTCTGAATTGCTGAGATGAATCAGGTGACTATATCCAAGATGGCAGGTCCCATGGACTGGTTTTGGAGGGAATCTGAAATGGAGGCTGTTATAAACTGATTGGTTGAGAGGAATCATGTCACCGAATCCAAGATGGTCATGCCCATACTCTGATTCTGGAGGGATCTCTGGAGTGGAGACTGACTGGACAACATGTTACAGAGAGGTCTGAAACCAACAGAGCCTGAGGACCGCAGGGACAACTTGGAAATGCAGCGAAGAGGTAAGTGACAGAACCTGAGAGATTGGTGTGGGACAGGTGTGTGACCTCTTGGTTTGACCCAGCTACCTCTGACCATTCTCCTGGTTTGCAATATTCTACCTTCGTTGTGACCTCGGCTTCCTCTGACCATTCTTCTGGATTACGTGATTCTGTCTATTTGTGGTGACCTCAGCCTATTTGCGCTCTCTGGATCCTCCTTTGGTACCATCTTCACCTGATTGGCTTGACCCAGATCGTCTGAGTTATCTCTGCCGCTACACTGGTAGCTGTCTTGGAGGACCGCGACCTGCGTTTTCCTTGCAGCCAAGTCTAAACCTCCTTGTGGGGTCCCTGGTAAACACCAGGGATACGTTAGACACCGCACCTGCTTGTTCAGTGGCGCTAATATCAGTTGGTGATTCTGATACATCGCAGACTCTGACAGCGGTACATGTTGAAGTCTGACACTATACTCTGGCCATGACAGATGGAGCTGGAGAACCCTCTGCTCGAGATCTTCTTCTCCACCTGGCCCAGCATGTGAACCAACAAGATACTCACCAGGCCCAATTACTCCAGTGCATCCCGTGGGTAGTTTCTTGACTGGACTCCCTTCAGGGATCCTTGAATCCACAGCAACCAGCTACTGCTGCTGCGCAATCCAGAGAAATAGAATGGCAACCTTAAGGGCTGCAGGGGTTTTCTGAATCAATGCTCTATCCAATTCGAACTAGCTCCAGAGAATTTTTCTTCAGAAAGAGCCATGGTGGCCTACAAAATTTCCCTCTTAACCTGTCAAACGCTAGCATGGGCTTCCCCACTCTGGGAACGGGATGATGCCTATCTACGCAATTCCTCGGTCTTCATTGAGAATTTTTGTTGGGTCTTTCATGAACCTGGTGGAGTCTCCTCTGCTGTATCCAGTATTCTGGCTCTTCGTCAGGGTCCTCTGTCGGCTGGTCAGTATGCTGTCCAATTCCGGACATTAGATTCAGGGCTAAGATGGAACAATGAGGCCCTTTTGGCAAGGATTATCTGATCAAATTAAGGATGATTTAGCCTCTCGAGACCTACCAACCAACCTGGATGACCGCATCTCCCTTAGCATCAAGGTGGACATTTGTAATCGGGAACACTCTCTGATGAAGGACCAAGTTCAACTGTTTTCCTCCCACCTGGCTCCTGGCTTTCAGTCTCCAGCACCTTCAGTTGAGGAACCTATGCAGATTAGGCGCTCTTGTCTTTCCCGGGATGAACGGGATGAACATAAAGAATCCCCTTTGTCTTTACTGTGGAGAGGCTGGTCCCCTGCTGTCTGCCTGCACCAAGAAACCGGGAAACGCCACCTCCTAGGGGAAGAAAGGGGGATCATCCTTGGATCCATTTCCCATACCCCCTGCTCTCATAAGAATGTCAACTTTCTGATGCCAGTCACCCTCTACTTTTCGTAAGGTCCTTTTGCATTGTCCGCCGGATTCTGTATACACAGGGAGCTTCATACTTTCCACTCTTGTTTCTAACCTCTATTTATCGTTCCATTCTTTACAGCAACCCCTGGTACAAACTGCAGTGGATGGTAACTGTGTGACCAACGGTTCCATCTCCTGTATCACTAGTCCGGTCCGGTTGAAGGTAGGAGCTCTTCACTATCAGTGGATCAAGTTCCTGATTATTCCGCGATCCGTGAATTCCATCATTCTGGGGTTACCATGGCTAAGGACACATTCTCCTCAATTTGATTTGCATCTGGCTCAAGTCATTTCTTGGGGTACATCCTTCTTTCAACATTATCTCTCCAAGTTTCCTCATCCTGTGGCTCAATTGTCCTGTCTCTCTCTCCACGCAAGTGGCACTTCTCAATCCATACCTTGACTTTCTTGATGTGATCAGTGAATCTGCTTCCGAGATTCACTGATCCACATCGACCCTGGGACTGTCCTATTGAACTAGTTCCTGGCAAAACTATCCCTAAAGGCAGAGTCTATCCCTTTTCCCTACCAGAGATGCAAGCTATGTCCCAGTACATCTCCGAGAACTTTCAGCATGGCTTTATTAGAAAATCTTCTTGCCCTGCGAGGGCTGGTTTCTTCTTCATTAAGAAGAAGGATGGCTCCTTAAAACCATGCAATAACTACCGCCACCTGAGTGCTATAACAGTTAAAAACCGTTACCCTCTTCCTCTCATCCCAGAGTTGTTTGATCGCATCTGTGGAGCTTGAATTTTTACCAAATTGGATCTCAGAGGAGCCTACAACTTGGTGCATATTCGTAAAGCCGATGAGTGTAAGACCGCCTTTAATACTTGTGATGGACAGTCTTAGTACTTAGCGATGCCCTTTCGGCTCTGTAACGCCCCTGCTGTGTTCCAAGAATTTGTTAATGAGATCTTCCGAGATCTACTATATCAAATGGTGATTGTCTATCTCGACGATATCTTCATTTTTTTCTCTGACCTTCTCTCTCATCGCAGGCATGTTAGAGTGGTTCTTTCTCGTCTTTAGTCACACACCTTGTATTGCAAGCTCGACAAATGTCTTTTTGAACTTCATCAAGTACCCTTTCTTGGTTACCTCGTATCTGGAACCAGGCTTCAAATAGACTCTAAGAAGGTGGAATCCATCCTCAACTGGACACAAACATGTGGTCTTAAAGCTACCCAGAGGTTCATTGGATTTGCAAACTATTATCGCCAGTTCATCAGAGGATTCTCTCCCCTTATCGCTCCTATCACGATCCTGACTTGGAAGGGAACCTTATGTAACTCCTGGCCTCCTGACACTGTCCCTGCCTTCAAGACTCTCAAGGATCTTTTGTTTCTGCTCCATTACTTAAACAACCTGACTAAGGGAGACCTTTTTTTCTTTTGGAAATAGATGCTTCTTCAGTGGGGATTGGAGCCGTCCTATCTCAAAAACCCTCATTTGAACCATGCAGGTTCCTCTCTAAGAAGTTTGCTGCCTGTGAAAAGAGCTATGGGATAGGCAGCAAGGAACTCCTTGCCATTAAAGTCGCTCTCGAGGAATGGTGTTACCTTTTGTAACAGTGATGACGGACCACAAGAATCTAACTTACCTTCAAGATGCACAATGTCTCAACTCCAGCCAGGCCCACTGGTGTCCCATTTCCAGTTAATCCTCACCTTCCGTCCTGGCTCCAAGCATCTTAGAGCTGATGCTTTGTCCAGATCTTTTGATAATTTCGACACTTTGCTCTCTCCTGTATGTAAACCCATCCTCAGTCCTGTTCAAGTGGTGGCTTTAACCCATTGGTTACCAAACTTTTAAAGTTTGCGGCACCCTTAGAGTCTCCATAATTTTTTCAAGGCACCCCTCCAAAATAATTACCGAGCAGTCCCATTTTTTAAGTATATGGGGCATATTCAATTGTCGTACTATTACCATTATTACGGTACCTTTAACGTCGGCTTTCAGCTCACAGCTCCCTGAGCTTAGAATTACCGTAATAACGGTAATAGTTTTAACGCCGTGTTACGTTTGCAAGTAACACGGACAATTGAATATGCCCTTTTGAGTCAAAATAACGTAATAAGTATTTAGGTCAGGACAGAAATACTTAGTAAGTTGTTTGCAAAAATAATATACATAAATCCAAGGGAAAATAATATTTTTTTCAATTATATTTCTGTCAATGAATAATTTACAGCTAATATTAAGAAGAATAAGATCAAACAAAATAAAACAAAATAAAACAACATGTACAAAAATCATCACACTGTGCCCCTTCACCTTTACACTGTGCCCCTCTACATCCACACACTCTCTGCCCATCTTCATCCACACACTGTCTGCCCCTCTTCATCCACACACTATCTGCCCCTCTTCATCCTCACTCTGCCCCCTCCTTCATTCTTTTGCCCCTCCATTGATGTTTCCTTTCACCTTCCCTTCCGTTTCTTTACTTATCATACTTGGCTTTCATTCTTCTGTCTTCTCTTCTATCTTCTTACCAATGCGACGGCACCCGGGACCCAGCATGCTCCTCTCTCCTGCTGCGTGATGACGTCACGCCCGACATTCAGTAAGAAAAAAAGAGGGAGGTGCATGCTGGGTCCCGGACGCCGCCATATTTGTAAGTTGTTTTTTGTCCCCTGGAAGCGGCACCCCTGTGACAGTGCCATGGCACCCCTGGGAGCCGCAGCGCACACTTTGGGAACTGCTGCTTTAACCAATTCTACTGTGATATCTCCTCCTCCTGGACGTTCTTGTGTAAACCCTCATCTTCGTTCCAAACTCCTGAAATGGGTCCATGATTCCAAACTTGCTGGCCACGGGGGTTATAAGAAGACCATTGCTTTTCTCTCCAGGTACTATTGGTGGCCTTCTCTCAGTTCTGATGTCCGTAAGTATGTACAAGCCTACAATATATGTGCTCGTCACAAGGTCCCCAGGCAACTTCCCTCCGGTCTTCTCCTTCCTCTCGCTACTCCTGATTCCCCCTGGTCCAGTGTTACCATGGACTTTATCACTGAGTTACCCCGAAGTCATGGCTTCATCACCATTTGGGTCATTGTAGATAGATTCTCTAAAATGGCTCCCTTTATTCCTTGTAATGGTTTGCCTTCTGCCTCAAAACTTGCCCATTTGTTTCGGGAAAATTTCTTCCGTCTCCACGGCTGTTCACAGGAAATAATCTCTGATCGCGGAGTACAATTTGTTTCAAAGTTCTGGAGGGCCTTTTGTAAAAACCTTGGTATTGACCTTAAATTCTCCTCCGGTTTCCACCCCCAGACCAATGGGCAGATTGAACGCATTAACCAGGATCTGGAGTGCTTTTTACGTTGTTTTTCTTCTGAGCGCCAAACCTCTTGGAGTGACCGTCTATGCTGGGCGAGTTCACACATAAATATCAAGTACATTTTTCTATGGGTTCTTCTCCTTTCTTTCTGAGACATTTGCTAAACATCCTGCTGAGTCTGAACACCTGGGGGTAAATGTATTAATGTCCGGTTTCTTCAACTCCGGCGTGTTCAGCGTCTTCGGCGATTACATTTAAAGCGGCGCTGCATTGTAAAGGGAAACTTCCCTTTACAATGCAGTGCCGCTTTAAATTTAATCGCCGAAGACGCTGAACACGCCGGAGTTGAAGAATCCGGACATTAATACATTTACCCCCTGATCTCATCCACCAATTGGCTTTCTCTGCAGACTATAAGAGTCTCCTCCTACACTCAGCAAATTGCCAGTGCAACACTTTCCTAGTTCCTGGTTCCAGATTACCACAGTTGCTTATTTTGCTGCTTCATTCTGATTGCTGTATACAGATCTCAACCCCTCATGTGAATTCAGCTTCATCCTGGTTACTGCTTCAATCCTGCTGTATACAGTTCTCCACCATTTATCCTCTGAGGGAATTCAGCCACATCCTACAGCTGTGTTATGGACTTCTCTGTGTGAGTTCAAACTTCATCTTGCTGGCTGTTATATGAACTGCAAACCAATAACCTTCTGTGTGAATTCAGCTGCTTCATCTAGTTGCTGTTATATGAACTGCAAACCAGTAACCCTTCGTGTGAATTCAGCTGCTTCATCTTGTTGTTGTTATATTAACTGCAAACCAATAACCCTTGCGTGAATTCAGCTTCATTCTGCCTGCTGAAATAAATACTTTGGTTATTTATTCCTCATGTGGATTAACCTTCATTCTACCTGCTTGCATACAGATTCCAGCTGTTACTTTCTGTGTGGTTCCCCCTCCTAACGTCCTGTACACAGGATTAGCAAGCTCTATGAGCAAGGTATTCATCCCGCCTCCCAGTTTCCACTACCCTCCTGCCACAGCTAGTCCAAGGGGTCCCGAGATGGATCCCAGAAACCCTATTGCCGTGATGAGTTCCTTGTGCTTTGGAAGGGCTATGGCCTGGAGGAAAGATCATGGGTAGATGAAAATGACCTTCATGCTTCTCGTCTCCATGCTGAATTTCTGGATAAATCCAATCCTTCTCTTGGGGAGAGAAGGGGAAGGGGTACTGTCAGGCACCGTCCCCGCTCTTCCTCCGTGAAGCAGGGACGGCCGCCTGATAGTTTCGGCTGGGGGCGTCCTGTTGCTAAGCAACAGGTACGAGGCGCCCCCGGCCATCCTCCCGCCGTCAGGTGTATGCGCAGTAGTGGGACGCTTTCTTTGACTCTTTGACCGCCCCAGATAAAACACCTGTAATCAAGGCAAAGTTAACTGCAGAAAGAAATTAAATTGCCAAAATGCAATTCTACACAAGCACTGGCACGAAAGAACCAGGCCTTCGCCTTTCTCTATGAGTTCTATTTCTGAAACTGTCACTGAGGCATCTTCTTTTAAGGTCAGTCATGATGATGCAAAACCTTGCCATTCTGACTCAAAAACTGGTGCCCAAACTTTTAGTTGTGAAAGCCGAGCTGGAAGAAAACAGTAAGGCATTAGAAGAAACTGTATGTTCAGATTCAAAAATGACACAAATCCCTGAGGAGGGTCTATCCACGAGTGCTATGTGTAATCCTGACCTTTCTGATAGTGTACCCATAAAGAAGGCCCCTTTCAGCATTTCTGCAGATGTGTGCATGAACAGCCCAAGTGTAGCCGGTGATACACAAATTGAGGATGCCACTTTGGAATTGCAACAGGATGAGGGGGATATTTGTGTAGCTGACGACGGCGCTAATGAGGATGTTGATGAGGATGATGTTGTTTGTGTAAATCCTGCACCAGTGTAAGTAGTTTTTGCACGTAATAAGAAGAAGGCCATTGTCATGCCTGGGCATAAGACCAAAAAATCCACCTCTTATATGTGGAATTATTTTTACCCATATCCTGACAACAGTTGTCTAGCCATTTTTAGCATTTGCAAAGCCACAGTCAGTAGAGGTAGGGACCTTAACCATCTAGGAACCTCATCCATGTTACGCCATTTGAAGCGAGTTCATGGCAAGCTGTTAGGAAAATCTGAAAGTTATGCTAAAAAAATAACAACAAGCTATGTCCCTTCTCTCAGCTAGATCCTGACACCTGCAATCTACACCCACAACACCGTCCTCATCAATATCTTTACTAACGATTGGAGTTAGTCCGGGAATTCAAGTTGCTAAGGCTAGATGACTCCTCCCCTATCCAGGATTCCTCAGAAGAATTCTTGAGTGTTAGTCCCGCTGCTGCTGCTGCTGGGGGTTGATCTTCATCCCAGAAGCAGACCAAGAAGAAGACTACTTGTAGTTTACAACAAATCACTGTTAAAGAATCCTTTGCAAGAGGAAGCAAGTATGAAAGCTGTCACCCAGTCGTAAAGTGGATCACAGAGGCCATGGCGACTATGCTAGTATTAGATCTGCAACCAATATCCACTATTAATGCAGTTGGTTGTAGACAGTTAATTGAGGTCTTGTGTCCCAGTTACCAAATTCCATCACGACACCATTTTACTAGAAAAGCTATTCTTCAACTGTACAAGAAAGTTCATAAACAATTAATTATTGGGCTACAAAATGCCATTCTACCCACTATACACTTAACCACAGATATGTGGATAAGCGGAACTAGGCAAACTAAAGATTATATGACTGTGACAGCCCACTCGGTTTGTGATTTGCCTTCACCAGCAGGAACAGCAGCAGCAGCATGTACCCAACCACATCACATCTTTACGAGCAGGCTACTCTGTGTATCACCGGCTTCACTAAGAGGAATACAGCTGACAATCTGTTACAAAAACTAAGGGATGTCATTGCAACATGGCTCATCCCGCTTGGACTCTCCTCAGGAAATGTAATTTCTGATAACGCCACCAATATTGTGAGAGAATTACAGCTGGGTGAATTCCATCACATTTCCTGTTTTGCTCACACAATAAACTTGGTGGTGCAGAGCTTTTTGAAAAATGACAGGGACGTGCAGGCCCGTATAATATCTGGACATTTCCAGCATTCGGCAACAGCATGTAGGAGATTGCAGCAGCTACAAGAACAATTTAATTTACACTGCCACCAACTGAAGGATGGAGGAACAGCAAAAAAGCCATTGACGCATACTCTACTAGCCATGACAATGGGAAAGGAGAGGGGATGTATTTTACTCAAGCACAGTAGAGAATACTTTCCATGTTGTGCAAGGTGCTGAAAACATTCAAAGTAGTCACCTGTGAAGTGAGTTCAGACACTGATAGCTTGAGCAAAATGATTCCCTTAATTAGACTTTTGGAAAAGCAGCTAGAGAAACTGAAGGAGGAGCTGAAACAAAGCAATTCCGCTAAGTATGTCTGACTTGTATATCAAGTACTTTATTCGCTTTGCCAGGATCCAAGCGTTATCAAAATCTTGAAACGGATCACTACATTTTGGCGACTGTGCTTGATCCTAAGTTTAAGAGCTATGTCTTCTCTTTGCTTCCAACAGACCCATATCTCAAGAGATGCAAGGAGGTCCTGGTGATCAAGATGACATGCATGTGCATTAACAACTAGGCACAGGTCACTTGAAGAGAGCTTGGCGTCAGAGACTGGACAGAAAAAACCACAGCAGCTCCCTGTGACCTTCCCTAAAGGAAAGTAAACATTTGTTAATAGGTAATTTTATTACACTTCTTTAAATTTATAATAAGTAATTTAATAATATGATGCATATTAATTACTTATTCTTATAAGCACAGTGGCAAACTATATATATATATATATATATATATATATATACACACATGTATATGTGTTAGCAGTAAGTGTTTTGGCCACAAGTACAGGAGTGGCACATTGTAATAAAATTTATAACTAATAAATGGCTTAATCCTAGTTTCATTTTTTATTTAAAAATCTAGTTAGAGTTAGTAGCACAGGGTCAATTGATTAATGAAAAATATAATTATGGTCCAAATTTGTGATTTAATTTTAACATTGTAACTGGTGCAAATTATTTTTATTAAATAATAATTTCATGGGTCAAATATTATACTATATACATATATATCATGACCAACCTACACGATTTATATGTTTAAAATTATATAAAGGTACAACATTCTGATTTCAATATATCAGTACAGCGGCAAATGATTGTTGTATGATAATAATATTATATTACATGATGAGAAAAATTGGTTTATTGTAATAATAATATTACGGCCCTAATTATTTTAATTTACATTAAAAAATTATATATATACATATATATATAGCATACTTGACAACATTGAGTTATGGAGCCCTGGGAGATCCCAGACAGCGGTGGGATGGGGTGGGGCAGGGGCAATTGTGTAATTTTAGCCCCACTCCTATAACTAGAATGATAATTTGACATGGTGGATGGGACCAAAATGACACGAATCACCGGGAATCGCATGACTGAGGCATCCATCCAGCCCACTTCACTAGGAAGTGGGCAGGATGCGGGAGAAATGGCCTGAAATGGCCTGCTCTCCCGGGAGTTCAGGAGACCTACCCGGATTTCGGGAGTATGTGTACGTGTGTGTGTATATATATATATAAAATTACAATGCTTTTATGGGTTATTGGTATGTGTATGTTTTTTTTTTACCTGTCACGATAGCAAGGATTTGTCGCTTAAGTTTTTTTTTGTTTTTTTTTCAAGAAATAGCCCATAGGCTTGACTTTAATCTTTTACATTGTCACAGCTTGAACTGCTTATTAGTCTGATAATATATAACAATAGATTGTAGGTTGAAGATAGCAGCTTCTTGGTTGTCTGCATCTAAAGGTTTTGTCTCTATAGTTTAGGTTTGTATACCTTGTCTTATTACCATGGATAGTGCAATCTTAAGAGATGGGGGATGGTGGGCATTGTATTGAAGACATCAACACTGCAATATTTTTATTCTTTATTATCCTTATCTCATTACTTTTAAACATAGGCAAAGTCTTTACCTATTAAATACAATTTATTTTTTATTTTCACATTTGTATTTCTAGAGTTTTCAGAAGCTATATTGGCACATTGTTCTGAAGAATCACCAGTTTATAAAAAATATATCATTAGAAATAAAAAAGGTTAGTAATTGCACTACATTATATACAAATGTAATTATGGTTTGCATATGTAATACCTCTATTTTAAAAGTTTAATAAAGAAATTTTTCAAAATAAATTAAACATAGTACATCATGTGCATTTCAATTCCTCTTTATGATTTATATTAATAAATAACTTGTTTGTACTTATTGTCCAACACATATGTTACACACATGTGTAAAACGTGCATTTAACGTAACTTAAATTGTCTTTTCAATGTTTATGTTTGCGTTCAAATATTTTTAAATGTCCTCATATTGAAGCAGCGAGATGTAGTTTGAGACTACACCCATGGAAATGTGTGTTCCACAGCATCCCAGTTACCATAAATCTCATACTGTAGAAAAGACCAAAGCAAGTACTGAAAAACAAATGCGAAATGCATTGAATGAGGCTTTGGTCGATAGAATGCTTTAATCCTTTGGTAGACCAACTTGGCAGAGTTATGGTACAGAGGCCAAATAATCTGTTTGGAGAGGGATTGCTGAGAAGGTGACTTCACTGGGAAAATGCAGATAAAGGGCTAGATTTACCAAACTGCGGGTTTGAAAAAGTGGAGATGTTGCCTATAGCAACCAATCAGATTCTAGCTGTCATTTTGTGGAATGTATTAAATATATTAAAGCTAGAATCCAAATGGTTGCTATAGGCAACATCTCCACTTTTTTAAACCCGCAGTTTAGTAAATATACCCCAAAGTGTCAATTTTTTTTATTTATTTTTTTAAATTCTCATATTGTAAACTAACAGTCAAAAGGAAACTGTTCACCAGCCAACAGCATGTTAAGGCAACCTATGTCTTTCCTCTATTACATATTGAAATGGTCGAATGGGAGAGAAAGCTAAGGGAGGATGAGTTAAATTTTAATTTTTTTTCATAATTAAAGTTTTATAAAAAATTTAATTTCCAAATACTATATCGCTATTTATAAATTCTAACAATAATTTTTTTCTATGAAGTATTTTTTTTTATTTCTATCTTATAACCATTATTAATTGTATAATTTCTGGTTCCTATGTTATTTTCACGCTTTGTTCATTGTCATAGTATATGATCTCTGATAGCCTGTGCATTATAATACACTCAACCGTGATATATCTTGACATTTAACTTTTAAAGCAGAGTAAACTAAGAATAATAATAAAAAAAAATAGTTTAAAAAA
This sequence comes from Mixophyes fleayi, assembly GCF_038048845.1. Lineage (NCBI taxonomy): Eukaryota > Metazoa > Chordata > Amphibia > Anura > Limnodynastidae > Mixophyes > Mixophyes fleayi. The sequence continues at coordinate 22,969,795 of NC_134411.1, read as the reverse complement.
AAAAATGGAAATGTATCAAGCTGCGATTTTGAGACTCATGTTCAAAATCGCTGGTCATCTCTGGCGATTTTGAGCGATGTAAACACTCACGAGTTTAGCAAACTCTCTTGTGTTTGGCAAACTCATCTGTGTTGTAACAGTGAGTTGTCAACACATCACTGTTACACTGGCCCTGGTAAAAAGTAAAAGAATAGATAAAAGTTTTAAAAAAAAAAAGCGTGGGGTCCCCCTGCTATTTATGCTTAACCCTAGTGCTTAATCGTTTTTGGAAGTATAAAATGGCTGGGACTGGGGCAAGCACGGATCTTGGAAAGAAGAAACAAGACATCTTTGGTGAGTATTTGTTTTTTTTTATTTTTATTAAATAGATGTGGTTTAAATGAGGGTGGTTAGTGTATTTATTGTGGGGTTTTTATTTTTAATAAATATGTGTGGTTTGTACTAGGGTGTTGTTGTTTATTTAACTTTTTTCTTTGTGGAACTACAGGTCCCAGCAAGCCAGGGATGTCAGGGCATGTTGGCACTTGTGGTTCTCCAAGTGCCAACATGCCCTGGCTGCCGTGGGTATGCTGGTGCTTGTAGTTATACAAGCACCAGCATGGCCACACTGTTTTTGGCAACCTGGCTTGCTGGGACTTGTAGTTCCACAAAAAAAATTGGTGTCAGTTTGTTTTTTTAATACTTTATCGCCGTATTATCCTACTACCCACAGCCCAGGGGTAGTAGGAAGAGCCCTAGTGCTATCAGCACTGGGCTGGTTCTTTCTAGAGGGGGGGCCCGCTCGTTTTTTTCAGCGGACCCCACTCCCTAGGGAATCCAGCCCCGCGCTGAACAGTCTAGGGTTGGTTAGTCATTATGGCAGGGGGACCCCTGCCACGCGTCCCCCTGCTATAGTGCCGCCAACCCTGGCTGGTTTGCCTAGTGCTGGTAAAGTGAAAATCGGGGGGACCCCGCGCAAAATTTTTCCTCGATTTTCATGGGACCAGCACTAGTCAGGCAGCACTAGGGTTAAGCATGAATAGTGGGGGAACCTCACGTTTTTCTTTTTTTCAACTTTTATCTATTCTTTACCATTTTAACACTGCCAGGGCAGTGTAACAGTGATGTGTTTGTACAACACGCTGCTATCAAGCAGCGTGTTGTATCTGGCGTGTTTTGAAGCAAACTCTCCTGAGTTTGCTAACTCGCAGCTTCATACATTTGAGAGCTGTATAGTTGCAGTGGCAAACAGTCGGGAGTTTGATCTCTGGCGATTTTGACAGAAGCAGAACTCTGGCGATTTTGCATGAAATATCAGCTTCATACATCGGCGAGTTTCAACTCTCCCGAGAAAATCGCTGGAGTTGCAAAATCGCACTTTGATACATTTACCCCATGATCTTTTCAGCAGATGAATATGAAAGACGAAGAGCACAGATCTGAGGGTTAATCGTTTAAAACAAGTATAGTGTGTACACATGAAATGGCAAGCTGATCTGGACTTTTAAAATCAAATGAAACGATACGATGTGCTTTGGTACAATGAAACATGATCATGGAAGAGTAGCCACTTAGTAGTAAATATATAAGTAACACTTTTATGATGAGGCATAATAAATTAGAGTCTAGAGAAAGAAAAAATTTGAAGGAACTAGCAAAGAAAAGATTTGAACATCAATTCTTGGATATGCTTGGTGAAATACTAAAGACTCAGGTAGTATGTAATGTGTACACTTTAAAAAGAGAACTATAATAATGTTAGCTATATTGCAGAAATACAATTGAACAACCATATCAAGTTGATGTCTGAATTCAACAAATGTAGTCGAGATATGCTATTGTCACTATTCATAATTAATAATGAAGGTAACACAAACACAAGCACATCTTCAACCAACACCACATCCCTAAACATCAATTTTGTGAGTGTTAATAAAGATAATGTTCATGCCATTGTTTATGGATATTACATTACAATGTGACATTACTAAAAAAAAAAATATATATCTAGTATTTATTAGTTTTTTTAAGGATATTGAAATAGCTGTTATATTTTGGTTTACAGAGTTTATATCTAAAATATGATTTTATTTTTATTTGCATTTTACTTTAAAAAATTAGAGTTCTATTTTTGTTAATATTTTTCCTGTTATTAAATATATTTTTAAATATATTCAAAACATAAAAGTTTATATTCATATTTTCCGAATGTTTATTTTTGAATGTATTAAAATAAAGGTGTTTTTAAACTTTTTACTGAAGCTACATTTTATTTATTCCAGACTTCTTATACATTTTGAAATATTGCTCACATGTTTTAAAATAGTTTACAATCTTTAGTCTACTTTAGTAGACTCACAGAAACCAAAACTTTTTTTTTTTAACAAGGGTGTTAAGTTGTGTGTGAACCACCATAAATTAAATTTTATAGTTTTATAATGGTAAATTAAATTGTACAGGCTCAATTAATAATAAATTATGTAAAATAAATATGTAGCAATTGAACTTCAGTACCACCTATTATATTATTTAGTATTATACTAAAAACTATTGATACATCAATATTTTAATGATACATAAGATGCACAATTTTAATGACATTTATGATTTTAAAAATACTTAAAAAAAACAAATAAAACATACACATTTTATATTTGAAAACAATATGAGTCATTTTCCAAACACATCACAGTACTAAAAGGTATGTTTGTCGGTAATGATGAGTTTTAGTATGAAATAAATATCACAATATAGTCTTTAAAGCATTTTAGTTACATTATAAAACATTTATCTGAATATGTTTATCATATGATCACATATTATATGTATTATATAAAAGTTGCAGATAACCTATAAATATTGCCTTTTTATGAATTTTCCATTCATAGAGTAATTATACAGTTGGTATCTGTAAAGAATATAAACACAATATAAATACCTTTTATTTTTTTGAAAAGTATATATATACAAATGTAGCATGGATAGAGAGATAAATAATGATTGCAAAGATCACATGTTTCTTCTATCTTAATAAATAATTTTCATGTATTTAAAACTGCAAAAAAAAATACATTTCATGTTACTGTCATGGAGATTGTATTTATTTGTTTCTACACTGAAATAATTTAGTAAAATACAGTAAATACATAAATAAAATCCAAATAATCATATATACAGTTTTTATAGTTGTATAAAGTTATATATGAAAAATAACAAAATATATACTAGATAAAAAAAAAAGACTGCAAATGCAGTATGTATTTATATATTTTATTGACCAAAAAAATATATAGTAATACATTTTTCATTGTAAATCTGGCAGTACATAGTGAACACAAGTTTTCATAATTAATTGTTAATAAAAAAAATAAAAAGGGGCCATATAAGTTTTTATATATTGCTGAGTAAGCAAAAAGTTTACAACAGTATACATCAAATGCAAATTATTAAAATGTAATCTGATATATCAGGTTAACTAATATATATATCATGCCCAAATGTTATCACTTTATATTTAGCTTTGTAAACAAGCAAGTAAAATTGTTACAGTGATATATATATATATATATATATATATATATATATATAATGTATCAAATATACAATTTTGTATCTCTAGGTTTCAACATAGCTGAATAAAAAAAATATTTTTAATATACATATAATTACTTACTTTATTTACTTTATTGCTTTATTCCACATCTGAATGGGTAAATAAAAACAATTATTATCTTGGATACTTGGATACAAGATATTAGATTTAAATGATATATTGTAAAAAAGGAATACAAATTAACATTGCTCCGTACATCCAACCATGAATATGTTCTATATTATGAAATCCTGCTTTACATAAATATATAAAACAGATTGGGATAGTAGTATGGCTCAATAGATCTCAATGGCTTCTTACAATGTTATAATTAAATTTCTTCATAAGGTAATGGAGATTTAAAACATGCTCAATTACTTTTTTTTTTTTTAAATAAAAAAGTTGCATGCTATATTATTTTATAGTTGTAAAATGTACTTTATATAACAAATTAACTATATTCATTCATTTTAATATTGAATGTGAGTAGACATTAAAATAAAATGGGTTTGCTTTCACATATATATTTAGGGAAAAAAATTATTAAGACAGACCTTGTCCATGTACAGTCCATGGGAGTGGAGATAATTTGTAGGTAGAAATGCAAACAGCCTACTTGTACTTATCTTAACTCATGCACTAACAAAAGGTTTTCAAGGTTGTTTGAAATCCATCTCAAGACTACACACTTTTACCCTTTTGAACTCTTAGGGCTAAATTTACTAAGCTGCGGGTTTGAAAAAGTGGGGATGTTGCCTATAGCAACCAATCAGATTCTAGCTTTCATTTATTTAGTACCTTCTACAAAATGATAGCTAGAATCTGATTGGTTGCTATAGGCAACATCCCCACTTTTTCAAACCCGCAGCTTAGTAAATCTAGCCCTTAGAATGTCTTGAGAAAAAATGCAACTAACAGCATTGAAATGAGGTTTGTTTTTCCAACAATGGATTACAGGAGATTTAATAAAATAATTTATTTAGCTATTATTGTAGTCTCACACAAGTCTAGACAGTATAAAAATATCTGTCTGCAAAACAACAAAAGTTATATATAAAATCATCAAAAGATAAATGTTAAACTTTGACTGCTCTTTTAAAGGAGTTATAGTGTTAAAAAGACAAGAGGTAATTCAATCTGAAAATATAATACATAGAAAAATGTAAGTTTCACAAGGTACTAGATGTACAAATTTAATTATATATCTTTAAAAAAAAAAAAAAAAAAAGCCAACTATTGAGTTAGCGTAGAGCAAGGAGGTCTTGTCTTGTGTTTTAGTAAAGAAAGATAAAATTTATTTCCAATAATCATTTTAGAAGTGTTCATATGATATAAAAGATCTAAGTATGGATGTAGTTATATTCTAATAATATCAAACATAACCACGGATTATATAAAGGGTAGAGTGAACATATACACAAAGATCCCACAACAACAAACACAACAACAGTATTTATAAATTGAGGTACTCAGAGATTTTATGATATCTGGGAGATATTTATAGCACATGCGAGAGTGTATCTTCGAAAGTAGATTTTATTTACCAATACCATTTTCATGTTTGCAATAAAGAGATTTATAGACTATTGATCGATTCTATGTTTCATTACGTTTTTTCCTGGATTTCCTGGATGGGTGTGTAATGTTATAATATTTTTGATACCAAAAGGGGTGGATTTTAGATTTGTAGACGTTGCATGAAGGAGTGCGAAATTCATTGGAGATGTAATGGGTAGAGTACTGGTACAGAGAGCTTATAGAATAAAAAAGAGGATTATTACAAACTTAATGTAGGAGAAAAGAGTCCACCAAAATGTAATATAATGACAGTGTTCACTCTACTTCACCAGATGTCTTCTGGCAAGAACTTCAAAGTAAGGAATATAATACCTGCTACTGCTAACATTTTCTTCCTCATAGCTTCCATAGATTATTATTTTATTATTATTATTGTTTATTTATAAGGCGCCACAAGGTTTCCGTAGCGCCGTACACAGTACAAACAATGGACCGTACAGGGAATAACAGTACAAAACAATAAACGAGTAGTACCAAGACTTCAGAGGCTCCAGGCAAGGCAAATATATTGAAGTGGAGCAGAAGATAAGGTAGCGAGACAGGAGGGAGGAGGGCCCTTCTCATACGAGCTTACATCCTATAGGGAGGGTAGACAGACGGCAGGCACAAAGGGAGTCGGAGGAGGGGAGCAAGTGCTCCCCACTACTGAGGAGGAGCGAAGTGAAGAGAGTGAGGGTGGAGAGAGGGTTAGGTGGATCATTTATGATCATTTATCATCTGTCAAAGCTGGTTATACATCTTTGTCCAGTGGTCGAAGTGGAAATTTAAAAGTGCTGGTTTGGAAATTTGAAGTGAATGGCTTCCCCCAGAAGTTTTAGGGATTGTCATAGTATGAAATTAATTTTAGATGCTTTTTAACACTATATAAAATAATATGAAACATTTGAATGAATGAATGAATGAATGAATAAATGAAACATGAAGCTATTCCAGCTTATCTGATTCTACATTTGTTTATCAACATTGACATAAGTTTAATAATTATACAGACATTTTCATTGGTGATACCATCCATTTTGTTGTACATCAAGCCGAGTGCAAATGAATTAGTGGGGACAAGATCACTTATTGCATTCATATAAAAGATCTATCAACCTTCAAAGGTTGCAAATATAAATGTGACATTGAGATTTCTCACATGTCCCACCAAGTGATTTGTACAGCATTTTATTGCCTCTTTTCATCTTTTGATCATGATGTAATGTGGTTTTTTGGTATTTTACTTGGATGTTTTAATACAATATATTACTGTGTTTATCAACAGCTCACTGTGTTGGTATATATGATACTGCTTTCATACTGCCGTTTTGGCAATATCCCGGGTATATGATCGCGGGATATTGCCGGGGGACAGAGGGATCTGCCAGGGGTTTCCATGGCAACATCACAAAAAGATCTCTGATTGGCTCCTCTTGTGATATTTTTTTTTTTTTTTAACTCTAAAATTGTGACTGTGAGACCCGGGTTGAAAAACCCAGGTTGCACCATTCATATTGCGGGCTTCCCGGGGCAGACCCTGGAATTACCCCACCAAAAGACCTGGGTCTTATTCCCAGGTCATCAGACCCGGGAATTAGATCTGGGACCATTCATACTGCACCTTGAACCAGGTCGTATGGGTTTGCCCCGGCAAATACCCGGGTTTTTGGTGCAGTATGAATGGGGATTGTAAGCTAATTGAGCCATCTTCAGCGCTGTTCTTTTCTTCCTTTGTTCTTTACCTTTGGTAAATCAGTTGCTTGACACAGCCCCTTACAGCAGCAATTGTGGCTCATTTTAGTTTGCCAGTGGCTCCTTTAGGAATCTATTCTCATAGCCAATATATTATCTAGTTTACACCTATTTTTACATTAGGTTTTATAAGTAACAGGAGACTTTTAGATGTACAGTGCGCCATATGTTTTTAGAGGATTTTATTTATGTTGATTTCATAGTGTAGTCTCAGGATGGTGTAGATTTGTGACTTGCCCTGGTTCAAGAATCCAAGTTCCATAATGTGGACCTATCTTGAAAAATTTAACCGAAAAGCAAACAGTAACAGGGATGGTGGGGAACAAGTTAGGTCAGTAACTGGTAATCAGACAGGCACATAGACAGTAGTACAGAATAGCAACTTTACCTGTAGTTCAGACACAGTGATGTTCAATCAGCATATTTTAATTCCAGTGCCTGCTGATGTCAGCAGGTCCAGAGCCAACATTAGACATTACACTTAGGCTACAAAATGGTACACACAGGATAAGAGCAGGATGCAAGACCAAGCAATGCTGCTGCAAACAGCATTTTACAGTATGAACAGAAGTAGTATATGCATAAAGGTACATGCTGTGGTGTTACCCATGCGATATGCTTTATATGGTAGAAAGCAATCTGCAAAGAGTCTACAAATGCAAATCATTGGGACTGTCAGGCGCTGTACCCGCTTGGCTCCTGCTGCAGGGATGGACGTAACCTTTCTCAAATGCTGGCAGACGCTACTTGTGGGTGCACTAACGGGGCATGCGCACCCATTGCTAGGCAACGGGATAAGACTGTAGGATTCCCTACTGGCGGTCAGCTGTTGTATGATGTCACTTACCATTGGATATGTAATTGGGCTGCTTATTAAGGCAGACTGCTCTAGTACCAGAGTATTGGATCACTTTCCCTGCAGTCTGATTCTGGTTCAGTTCCCTGTGTGCTTTCAGTTCCACAGTACTCCACTGGTTTTGATATAGTCTATTGGATATCCTGGTTCTGACCTCTTCCTGTTCCTGACTTACCCATCTGCCACACAATTTTGGTTCTGTTTGGTTCTCCTGAGTTTGACCTCGGCTACCCTGACTAGTCTTCTGATTACCCTTCTGCACGACCTTTGCCCTTTCAGGTTCTGACCCAGTTTGTCCACTACTCTCTACTGGTGACTCCAGCTACCACGCTATCGTCTGCCTCTGAGGGCTGCAAGCTGCCCATCCCAGCTAAGACCAAACTTCCTTGTGGGGGTCCCTGATGAACCCCTGGGGAGAGTTAGAATCCGCACCTCTTTTCCCAGTAGTGTCAACAACTAGCCGGTAATACGTCCATTTCCAGGTGACATGTTACAGCGACCACCTGTATGTGCAGAATATATAGTCTAAAAATTTATTTCAGAAGTTGTTTTTACTGTGGCCTGGTATTCCCTTCTTATGCATTTTTTGAGAAAATGTATTACAGTTGTACTTGATTGTGATATGTAAATTTTTCCATATGCAAACGAATCTTAGGTGTCTTTAATGGTGCTCTTCATGAAACATGTACACAGCATAATCATCTATTAATAGAATGGACAACAATCTGCCTGCCTGTCATCTTCAAGGCTGCTGTAAAATTTCTGGCATATAGAGTGACTACAGTTTGCTAGTAACTAATGTTTGTGACGTACATATAAAGTAGTTTGTATAACTCATCATTCAATGTTATCCTGGCAGGGAAGTCAAGTGAAGGGAGATCAATGGAAGGTAATTCTGACAACTTATTGTCATTATATATTCATGTATGGCTCTTAAGTAACTACAAACCCTCTTACATACAGCACTCTAAACTATAATAAAAACATGGAAATCTAAGTTGATGACATGAAGCTTGGCTTCACCATAGTATTAAAGAGAGAATATACTCTAGTACATTTGTCCATCTTAAACTTGGCTGAATGTGTCACAGGAATATAATTACTAAAATAAGTTAAGGCTACATAGTGGTTGTATTGGACCTATATTAATTATTAATTAAACCAATTAGCTGTAATACAGAGACATTTCACATGACTATTCCATCTATAGACTCGGTGATTTGTGCTTAGCCTACTATGAGGTACTACAGACAGTCAATACTGATCTGTTTGTTGATAGATTGAGTTAATAGTCCTTTACCTTCCATTTATTGTGTATAATACAGGTTTACTTTCTCCCTCCGAAAAGCATGTGATCAACAGAAAATAACCCCTACACTACAAGAAATCATTACGCCCCCTGGGATGGGGTAGGGGTATTGTGATGCCCAGATCTCCCCCATCATAGCCTTAATAAAATCAAGCTACCCTCATTTGATGCTATCTGTTTTCTAGTTTTCAAAATGATATGCATTGCTATCCATATTATTCCTACACATTTTATGCATTTCATTCAAGAAAATGCAAAATATCAAAACATGCCTTATCATTTTCTATTGAAGAATTTATTATGAAAATACTTTGTTTTAGTTCATTTTCTGAAATTTCTATAAAAACTAAACAAAACACTTTTTAAGCCATTTTGGGTAGATTTTATTTGCTGTGTCAACAATAAACAAACTAATGGTATTTTCTGAAAAATCAAAGTCTTCTGAAAACAATAACAAGGCATAATTTATGTAGGTACTGCATAAACAAATTACTGATATTGATGATGGAATGTGACCAGCCCAAAAGTACCAAAATAGGTGATAAAAGTATCACAATCAGCAGTTTAAGCAAACAAATATACATTTTTATACTCTTATTAGAGTATGGTAGCTTTTAACATGCAAGAAAGGAAAACATTCCTCTAGGGAACTCATATGATACTACTGCAAAAAATAAAATTCTTCCTCGAGTACTTTTTAATTCCTTGTGCACAGTCTGATTTCTTAATAGCACAATTTACTTTATCATTCCTCCATTTGATCGTTTATGATCAATACATCAAATCCTACATATGTATTTTTTTAAACAATGTTTTCTTAAGAGCATCAAATATATTAAAACAGAAAACAGTTAAGCATCTTATGCAGAGGAGAAATGCAATCAACAAGCTATATGTTATAGTGTAATGTTTAATTAAAAAAGGAAGAAAACATTTTGATGCCTGAAAAATTGGAATGAAGGGATAGAGAGGGAATGAAATGGGTAGTGGTTAACTCTTGGACAGTGAATCGTGTTAAAGAATTATGAGCTTATAGTGAGCTTTCCTGCGGCGTGAGATGGAACTAGAAAAAGTGGTATTTTAACTTTAGACCAGAGAGCCCAGGTTTTCTAACAAGCAGATGAATTCATTAAGATACTAGTTATAAGCTGCATCTCCTAAATATACCAGACTTTTTTTTCCTGAAAGCAGCTATGGTTGATGGATTTTGATTTTTCCAAAAGCTTGTAGTTAGACTGGTGGTCGTATTTAACATATGTCTAATAAATTTGTTTAAATGTTTTAGAAGGTCAGGAAGAGGCAGAGGGATAAAAATGTATATGCATTTTCTTTAAATTAAATTGGCCACACCTGCCCATTTACCTGACCAATCCTATGCATCCAGGACCTCATTTCATTTTTTTCCCCCCAGTTATGCTTGTGAGGGTATCACTAGTTTTCATTAGATGATACAGAGATGATATGAGGTCTCTGGGTAAGCGACTGTTCAGACAGTGGTGCTCAAAAGAGTAAAGCTGGGTACACACTACAGAATTTTCCACCAACTTTTTATGCCGATCGATGTTCCGATCGCTCGGTCCATGGACTGGATACACACTAGCCTTGTTTAGGACGATAAAGGGCAGAGCGGACGTCCCTTTAGCGACAATTATAGCTCGATTCTTTTATTATGGCCTTTAAATGTTCAGTTGTCTGGTTTTCCAAAGGTGTCCATTAAGCTTATTCTGATTATAAAAAAAATAGAAACTTTTCTAAAGTACAGACAAATATTTCTGTTTATAATATCTATGGGGCTCTCCATGCAAAGGGTTCCTACTGGTAAAACCAGGGATGTGAGAGCAGACCCAGGAATTTGTACAATTAGTAACGTTAGCTGTTGCCGCATGTAGTTGATGAATTGTATTTTCAGTCCACACATTCTTGTGTTTCTGACCATAAGTCATTGCCAAATAATATAACAAAGTGGGTGTCATCTTCACACATTGAGAAGACTACTTCTCTGCAACTTAGGAAGTGTCACTACTTTATCGTGGCCCAGTACTTCCACTGGGGGATTGACTTGTTGCATGTGAATACTCTCCACAACCTCCCTTTTGTGCATTTTGAACCTTTTTACAACAGTATGCAGATCCAGGTGTATTTACTTTTACAGCTGAAGGAGAGGTCAATAGAACCTGGAGTGGTCTAACCCATCTAGGGTCCAGCTCTGAACCTTTTGATGTAGACAAATTCTCCAGGTTTCAGGGAGTTGCAGTTGTCTTCATTTGGTGAGAGGACAGAGTCTTTCACCTGTTGATGTAATTTGGAAAATTAATGTTGGAAGCTCTCTCATAGTTTATCACATGCTTGCCAACTTCTCCTCGTTGGCTTCAGGGAGATCCCGGGGGAGATGGGCATGCGGGGACGGGGCTTGACAAATCACATCATTTTAGCCCGCACCCTAAACGATTGTCACAATTTAGCCAAATACAGCAGGGGGGTGTCTAAGATGATGCTATATTTAATTTAAGCCCCGCCCGCCACTTATCTATTTTGGGGGCGAGAACCGGGAGGTTGCCCTGCTCTCCCGGGAGCCCAGGAGGTCTCCCAGAAATGTGGGAGTCTCCCAGACATTCCGGGAGAGTAGGCAACTATTCGTTAAAGAAAAGCAGCTAATGAATCTCTAGAGACTGAGATGTCTTTTACATTTTTGTCTCCATTACTGAAGTCATGTTGTCTTACCTGTCAGTCTTTGATTAAATCTTGGTCTCCATGAAAATGGCCACCTCCATAGGCATCAATACATGGACATAGGACACAATTTCTGAACTGTGTCATCATGTCACAGATGGCGAAGCCAACCACGTCTACTGGCTCAGCATGAGGAAGAATGCCAGACTCTTCAGGGAGTGAGGGAGATCACCCCTATTTCAGGGAGTCTCCCTGACGTTCAGGGAGAGTTGGCAAGTATGCTTTATCGGTACCTCATGTGCTATCTGTAATGTCATGTCCCTTGATGGCAGCTGTGGTAATTCTACTGTGGTGAGTCTCCCAAATAGTGTTTCATTGGGGGGATAATTTGGTTGGTGCCCTAGGGATAGTTCTTATTGAGAATAAGGCTAACAGTAAGACATCCGTCCATGGTAATCCTGTTTCCACTGCTTTGGGTGTGAGGGGGTTAGTTTGCAGTGCTTCACACATTAATCTCATAACCTGTCCAGTAAAATGTGTCCTCCTGTCCAGGGATATAATTTGCAGTAATCCTTACATTCTACACATCCAGAAAACAAATCTACACATACTCAAACATATGGTAAATTCCTTTCCTTAGGCAATTGAATCAAGTCATCAGGTATTACATCAATGAGACACTGGGCACGTGGGACATGCCCTGCAGCTACAAGGGCTACTGCTTTGACTGGTTTGGTTATTCTGCACACATGTATAACATGTTTTGCAAACAATTTATGCTACAAAAAAACCCCCCTGGAGCGAACATTTCATCACGCAGCAGATTATTACTTCTTTACCCCATGAGTGTATATATGCTTGTGTTTTGACTATACATTTATGCAGTCATTCCCAACTCCAGTCCTCAGGGACCCCTAACAGTACATGTTTTTCATATCTCTTTGCTGGAGCACAGGTGTATTCATTACTAACTGACACATTTTGAAAGATCCACAGGTGGTACTAATTATTTCACTTGTGACCTGGAAAACCTGCACTGTTAGGGGTCTCTGAGGACTGGAGTTGGGAAACAGTGCATTAATGTATCCCATCAATTACTATAGTGTAGCTGCTTTTACACTGGTGTGGTGTGGTATAGGTGTTTACCACACAGGCATCTATTTCTGGCCCCAAATTTGCTCCAGTGAGCTCAGTTCTATCTTCCCCTTTTTCCAGCACTTCACTAAGTTATACAGGGCAAATTTGGTACCACATGTGGATGGACAAATTACAGTGAACTGGTTGTTCGGGTAACGGATGAAGCAACCAGATTTCAAGACAAAACATGTGTGATTACACTTCTGGGTTGACCCCCCGATTCCAGAAATGGGGGGGTCATCGTTCAATCTGTGCCTCCGTTATGAGATCAAATTCTGATTGCGTTTAATTAGCATTTTGGAGCCCACAATGCAATGGTCACGTCATTATACATGGAACACTCATAAGCACACTAAAAACAGAACGTGTTGGATTCTAAAACACTAAACTGAGTGTAATGTGTCTGAAATGCAAGATGTGAATGACAACATCTTAGTATCAACGCATTTCTTGCATTATCTAACGCATGAAAAGCTTATTATAGAAGAATTCTGTTCTTCTCTATTCTTGACTAATCACACAAACTATTATAATTACAATTAAAAAGAGTACCTGTCATTTTGGCCTCTCCCTACCTATCAAAGGGTTACAGCTTCTCCCGGCGAATCTCAGAATGGTGATAGCAAGGGGGTATTAACAGAAAAAAATCCTTTATTTAAATAAAGCATTTTTTCATTTATTTTTAAACATTTCCTTTATTTTATTATTTTTATGAAAGTGGAACTGAAAACTTCCAGTTCCACTGCGTATGTGTGAACAAAGTCTGGTCACGCCAGGGGCAAACCCAGGTTTTGTAAAGGGGGGTTTCCACATCATGCCGGCAGTGGGCGTGACCAGCATGCATATGGGCGGGGCTATAATTTTAGACAGTGCTTGGCTGCTCTCCATCTCTTCCTATCCCCATAATATACATGGGCAATGCTATGTGGACTACTGTTAGGTGCACGCAGCTCTCCCTTTTCAAGCAGAGCTGTGTGAAGCGGAGGCAGGGTCCAGCCACCTCAATTATACAGTGCCCCAGGCTTGGAGGGGGTTTCCAGGCACTTGGAACCCCCCTCCCCCCCCGGTTTGCCTATGCACGCATGCGCAGATGCATGCAGGACAAGCTGGTGAAGCATTTGTGAGCTATTGGTTATATACTATTCAGTACCATTCAAAGTCACAGCCTGATTGTAAAGCGCTACGGAATCTGCTGGCGCTATATAAATAAATGTTGATGATGATGAGGTGATGACTGCATATTCGAACACAAATACTCATATTTAGGTGTCTATTTACTGTTTTCCATTGAAATCCTTGCATTTAACAACACAAGGATTTCAATGGATAGCCTAGAATAGATACTTTACTACATATGGCTGCTATTATTGAACTAAATATTGGTTTACATCTAATTGGTGACACTGTGCACTATTATTATTATTACCATTTATTTATATAGCGCCACTGATTCCGCAGCGCTGCACAGAGAACTCACTCACATCCAGGGGCGGGCTGGGCCGAGGGGCAGGGGGGCATAGCCCCCCGGGCCGCTCAGTGTAACTGCTGTTTGGGCCGCCCCATGGATGCAATATTACCTGATGAGGGATGTGTGGCGGTGAGTATGAAAATATTAGCAGCGGCGCACAGGCGGTGATGTGGCCGCGTCATCAATGACGCGGCCGCATCGAGTGTCATGTGATGTGGCTGCCTGTGCGCCCCCCGGGCTGAAATTTGCCAGCCCGCGCCTGCTCACATCAGTCCCTGCCCCATTGGAGCTTACAGTCTAAATTCCCTAATATACACACACACACACACACACACACACACACACAGACAGAGACAGACAAGGGTCATTTTTGTTAGCCGCCAATTAACCTACCAGTATATTTTTGGACACTAGTCTTCCTATAGAAACATAATCAGCATTCTGTCCTGTGCCAAAAGAAATATTTTTTGCTCATTACATCTTTGTGTAATAAGTTGTCAACCCAATGAAGGAGATAATACCCTCCACATAAGCCTGCTGCCCTAACCATATAGCTCTAGAACTCCCTCAAATATTCTAACTACCATAGTAACTTCTGATGCCTTTCACTTCTGAGCAGTGAGAACATCCTTTGCTGCCCTATAGTCATCCAGACGTCTGCTGAATTGCATATGACCACATAAAGAGAATGTCAGACTGAACTCACAGTGACTAATACATTTCCACCTATCAGATGGGCTTATGCACAATGCAGCATTTTGAAGAGCAGAGGGTATATGGGGAGGAAGGGAGCCCCAGGCATATATAGGGTGATCCCCCAGCATGGTAGGCTGCTGCTAGGGGGGGGTTGGTGGGTTTGGCAGTGACGTGGCACCGTCTGAGGAGGACTGTGCATTGATATGCAGGACTCCTTTGTTAGTAACAGACAGGCTGCTGTGTGTGCAGAGCAGGCAGCCTGCCCTCTCTCTCTCCTTTTTGGCTA
The DNA here is from genome assembly GCF_038048845.1 of Mixophyes fleayi. Taxonomy (NCBI): domain Eukaryota; kingdom Metazoa; phylum Chordata; class Amphibia; order Anura; family Limnodynastidae; genus Mixophyes; species Mixophyes fleayi. The sequence goes on along the minus strand of NC_134411.1, from coordinate 22,954,493 downwards.
AGGGCTTGAATGCCGGCCCATCGCGTGGGGGGAGGGTCCGCAGCCCTCCCAGGCTCATTATTTCCCCTGCTTGTGATATAATGCATAGCACAGACATGCTGAGGTGAAGCGGAGAAAGGCTGCAGAGGAGGCTCATCCCCTGTATATATAACACTTCCAGTCCACTCTCCTTCCCCCCCCTGGATGCATGCTCCAGACCTGCCTCCTCTGGAGCATCCCATACCCATCTGGATCCCGGGACTCTTGTGTCTTCACATGGCAATGTCTTTATTGCAGCAGCTCTGGCAGCAGAAAGATGTCGTCATCACATTTGTATTACCTCTCCTGCTCCTTCCTCTGCCCCTGGTAGCACAGACCAAGGTAAATAACGCTGATGGGCATCTCCTCAGACACTGGCAGCAATGCACAAAACCCCATCTTCAACTTTGAAAGCCAAATAAGCAAAGCACCCCCTGTGTGTGTGTGTGTGTGTGTGATCATTAGGATAGGGGGCAGCTGAGGTTCCTGTAAGACACTAGGTATATGCCTGAATGAAATGTGTGTAAAATATTTAACCAATTCCTGAATAGGTTTTTTTTAAAATGTGCATGCAATGTTGTCAGATTTATATATGCTTTAAGTAGATTGTAAGCTCTTTGGGTTAATCACTTTTTTTTTTTTTTGTACTGAGTATCTATTTGTATTTATTTGAACTCATTCATTGCAGTTTCTTGCAAGCACAGTTTTGTTCCATGCAACTTGAATATTAAATATTATATATTAAATATTTATCACAGTGCGCATTGTAAACAAACCGCTACTACAGGCTACATGGGTAGTTTTTATTTTAAGCTGTGATTTTTTTTGGGGGGGGATGGGGGGGTTGACATAGACTCAGACATTTATATAAAAAATGTACTGTAACATGTACTTCAGAATTTGTCAATGTGGTAGTTACTGTCCCAAGTGTTGTTTTTGGTTGTCGGGTCTACAGTGGGTATTACTGATTTAACAATTGACGTTTAAAATCGCATATTGAAAATGTGCTTAATAGAGCTTAAAAACTCCTGTTTTCAGTTTTGTTTTTTCCTCCATATGAAAATGATAAAGTATTTGAAAGACTTTTATAAGTAGACGTAAAAGTGCACTTGTTCAACTAGTATCTTGATACAATGATGAATACCTGTGAGCACACCTGGGTTAGAGTAATTGCTATTGTTTACTTAGCATCAACATTCCACAAGGCTGTACAAAAGGAATGATATAAGTAAAACTTACTGTAAGACAGTTCATACAATAAAATCATGGGTCGTTGGACAGAGTAAAGAGGGCCCAGTTAGAAAGAACTTACATTCTGTAGGGTTTTGTCAAATTTATAGTTATAGTTTGATATCATAACTAGTTAGAATGTAATGTAACAGAAATAACCTTTTTTTTAAAAATCAGATATGGCTGATGGCATAAGCAAGTGATAAAGAACATGTGTTTTCACCTATAGTATACTCGTCGTTTATAACTTATTGTATATTACCCACAAATTACACTGATCATTTGTCCCAGAATTGCTTACTGTTCCTTTCTCCCCCAGACTGGTCACTGGCACAGTATGTAAATTAGAGAGGGAGACAGATTCAGCAGCTATTCTTGCTCTTTAAAAAGAAAGCACGCCCACTTTAGCTTTGGGAGAGAATGGAGATATAATTACAGTAGATTCTGTCTTTCAGACCCAGTTCCATGGCCAGATGTAAATTAAGTGGTTCAAAAATACTATGCGGATGTCTTGTCACGTTTTTTTGGGAATAAGTGCGAAATGCATTATATTATATTGTCCAATGACAGGATCTGATGCATTATCCATAGCTCATTTCATGATTTGCACGTATAGAGTAATCTTGTCTGTAGGGAATCTATGTATGCAGTAGAAAGTTTCACTGAACACAAGGAGAAGTCTGTTCTGAATTCTATGCCCCCAGTGTTCATAGACGTCACTTTAAAATCCTATATTGATACAAGTAGTGTGAAGGCCTCTGATTGAAACAGTGCTAAAATTAGCATGCAGAAAAAGTTAAAAAGCTGTGGTTTGACTTCCAGGAAGTTTGCTCGCTAATAGTTAGTGAGCGCTTAGATAAGACTTACATGCAATGCTTCATCAACGCTTTACAACGAAAAAAAAAAAGGTATAGCATTAACGGTCTGTAAGGCTCAGCTGACTTAAAACCTCTTTTTGTAATTTCAATCTGTGATTTACGTTAATTTCTTGGGTTTTACATGCTCTTCTGCCACTTTTACATTTTTTTCCCTTTCTATTTCCAATCTGTGCTTTTCACTCATGTTGTTTTATATCATCAGCTAGCCTTGTGTGAGTGTATGTGTGTCCGCTTTATGTTTTGCCACGACAAAAACAAAACAAACACATCTGTTCTCAATGATATAAAAGCTTGACTGTAAAGCACAGATTTATCAAAAGGTAATTCAGTATTATTAGTCAATAGTAACAAGTACCATCAAAATACCAGCAAAGTGTTAATGCATCAGCTAGACCACCCTTCCTGTTTTACAGGACAAGTCTTTGTGAAGTTGGTTTGTCTGCAAAACTGGTTGCTGGTATGTTAATGTTACTTTTATATACTTTATTCATTATTGATATTATTATTATCTTTTATTTATAAAACACCAGCATTTTACAAAACTCTAAACGCTTAGGACAGTGTTTTGTAAACGTACAGTGACAGATCAGAAGCTGAAGCTGATTGGAACATACCAGCTTACAGTCTAAGGTGCAGGAAATACCTAATGCCTATTGTAGCAATGGCAGCAGCAAGCTTGGTGGGTGAGTGTGGCTAGTTTTAGCCAGAGTTGGAGTAAGGATAGTGATTACGGGGGGAGAGGTAGAGGCTTCTTTGAAGAGAAGTTTGGTATTTGGGCACAGTTTTAAAATACTGATGTTTCAGGAGAGTCTGATAGATTGGGGAGCTGGGAGAGGATAAGTATGTAAAGTTATTGGAGGAACACCAAGAGGTATATTTACTAAACTGCGGGTTTGAAAAAGTGGAGATGTTACCTACAGCAACTAATCAGATTCTAGCTGTCATTTTGTAGACTGTACTAAATAATTGATAACTAGAATCTGATTGGTTGCTATAGGCAACATCTCCACTTTTTCAAACCCGCTGTTTAGTCAGTATACCCCAAGGAAGATTGGGAGAACATTTATGGATGGGTTAAGAGTTCTTAGGCTACAGTCAGCGCTTTCAGTTTTTATTCTGGAAGATTGGGAGACATGAGCAGTAGGTGAGGAATGATGAGCTGTTTAGGTGAGCCGGGTGGAATAGCTTCTTAGCGGAATGGGGAGAAAGATTGGGTTGCAGTAGTCAAGGTGGGAAATGCTCAGGGCATGGAGAGATGAATAAATAATGGTAATATCTTAAACAGATCCCCGTGCCATGAGTAAAATGATGTGCTCGATATGGGTTTTTATTTATGGATCCATGACTTGCTCATATACATCCTCACCATGTTAGTACACGCTAATGATTTCCTGAATGCTTGAGAGACCATGAAAGATGCTCGTTGCATTCATAGTCCGTCAAGTGTTGGGGAAAATTGTCAGTGTTTGTTAGAGAAATCGATGATCCCTATTCTCACAGCTGTTGGAGCTGCAGTGATAGCAGCTCAGGCTGGTCATATCCCTGGTGCAAAGTAAGTACATAAATATAATGCATAATTCGAGCTCAAATTGACAGTATTTTAGGAGATGATAAAGGTGGTATTCCAAATGAGAAAGTAAGCAGTACATTGAGGTGAAGTTTTTAATTTTGCAAATATGCATTTATGTCGTATTACAAAAACATAAATGTAAACGTTGGACAAAGTGTCTGCTAAAACAGACTATGAATATGTGGCCATAGTACATCACATAGAACCAGGCCTAGACTGGTCAGCACAGAGCTGGTTCCTCTAAGATGGGGATGGTAGAACCTTCAACAACCAATCACAAACAGTTTCTCACAATGGCTGGTTGTGATTGGCTGGCAGGAAGAAGAATTCCAATTACTCAAGGTTCTAGTAGGTTTTCAGCAAATACACTGACTACGCTGAATGTTTTTTTTTTTCTGTAATTACCCACCAGGAAAATAGAATTTGCCGGTGTCTATCACATACTATTTTAGAAGATCTGAAACCTGAAATACAAGTGGTTTTTTTTGTATAATGCCTTGAACTTCAGATAGATAATGAATGAAATGTTATTTTTATGCTAAAAATACCTCATTTCCTGTCCTCTTGCCCTACTTTCTGTGTGTTTACAAAAGCATTTATAGATTACATCACTGCTTTTAAACAAGGAATATTGTCCTTTTAAGATGTACTTGTCCCTCACATACAAGCTGCCTGTACTGTGGATATTGTACCAGTATTCTCTGTGTCCGCAGGAAGCAGCATGTGCGTATGTACTACTGGTCACCGCTACGTACTGGATCTCAGAGGCCATTCCACTGGGTGCTGCGGCCCTGGTTCCTGCATTTATGTTCCCACTGTTCGGCATCCTGAAATCGAGTGAGGTGTGTGTGATTTCTGGTTTTCCTCGTAATCATTGTCCTACATGTAAACATGGCCGGACTCTCGTCTGACCATGCTATTGCTTAGGAGCCAAATTAAAGCGTCCCAATAATATACAAAAAGCAGCATATATGTTTTTATTAGTCTAATATACACAATAAAAATAACATTAACACCTGTGTGTACGAGCCCTGAGGAGGTGTATAACAAACCTGCCTTTTTTTATTGTGTTACAGGTGGCGTCCGAGTACTTCAAAGACATCCACTTATTGCTGTTTGGTGTTGTTTGTCTGGCAACCTCAATCCAGAAGTGGAATTTACACAAGCGAATAGCACTTTGGATGGTGCTGTCTGTGGGAAGCCAGCCCACCTGGTAATATGCTCTCATCTGCCTGTAGCTTAAGTGCTCCCACTTGCTCTTACATGTTGCATCCAATTGACAATTAACCTCTGCACACTTTGATTTTGTTTACCCTGGTTCTAGCGTCCTAACAACACTTGTGTTTAAAAATGGCATTGTTTATTATAAAAAACCAGGTGTATCAGGTAAACATAAAGGGCCGGAGTCATTAAGGGAAGTAAGGCAAAAAAGGAGTAAATGTTCTTCAGGACAAACCATGTTACAATGCCAGGGGAGCAAATTAGTTTATTATTTTGCACATAAGTTAAATACTGTCTGTTTTCTCATCTAGCACAGAAATACTTGATAGCTTTATTTTTAAACTGAAATTTAAAGTTGATCTAGGACATGCCCTACCCCAACTATAAATCTGTCCCTACATTTTAAATCCCCCAGAACAGTTTACTTGCCCTTCCTTACTTTAACTTTGTTGTCAAGACTAAGGGCCTAATTCATTAAGGACCTTAACTTGAGAAACTTCTTATTTCAGTCTCCTGGACAAAACCATGTTACAATGCAAGGGGTGCAAATTAGTATTCTGTTTTGCACATAAGTTAAATACTGACTTTTTTCATGTAGCACACAAATACTTGATAGCTTATTTGTACACTGAAATTTAAAGTTGATATTTGTGTGCTACATGAAAACACAGTCAGTATTTAACTTATGTGCAAAACAGAATACTAATTTGCACCCCTTGCATTGTAACATGGTTTTGTCCAGGAGACTGAAATAAGAAATTTCTCAAGTTAAGATCCTTAATGAATCAGGCCCTTAAATGCTCACTTTAAAAATCTTACAATTTGTTTTGTGGCTATGAATCTTTAATTATAGATCCATATGACCAGTTCTGCACAGCTAGGAGCAAGGGTGTGTCACGTGGGTGTAACTGGGGAAAAAGTGATTTTCTGTGAACAAGACATCCGTCAGACCAGTGTCCTATTACAGAGTGATGTAATGGTCCAGATGTGTGGAATGCACCAACTTGTGTCATGACTTAGCGGGAGCTGCTCGCACGCAGCAGACTGGTTTCTGCTGTGTGGATTATCAGCTACTAGGAAATGCAGCTCACCAGTATTTATTTTATCGATCTTGTGTTAAATTGAGGGTAAAAAGTCTTTGACTCTCTTGTTAAATGAGAACCAGCAGCTGCAGAGAACAGAGTTACAGCTTTTCATTGACAACTGTTGTAGGTGAAACTAGGTATTTCTTTCCATTCACTAAAGTAGCAATAGTGCAATTTTAAAGGTAATTAAATAATGTATCAATACACTGTAAGAGTTTTTGCATGTATCAATTTCCATTGACATTATTGTTCTCCATTTAGACAAGTAGGTCTGTTTGATATACAGAGGTAAATGTATCAAGCTGCAAGTTTCTGGCAGGTTTGAAAAGTGGAGATGTTACCTATGGGCAACCAATCAGATTCAAAGCTGTCATTTTGTAGAATGTACAAAATAAATGATAGCTAGAATCTGATTAGTTGCTATAGGCAACCTCTCCAGTTTTCAACCTGCCGGAAACTCGCAGCTTGATACATTTACCCCACAGTATACTTTTGGTGTATATATTCCCTAACAAAATGTGCTGTTAATGCTGATTTTTCTTGTTTGTTCTAGGCTTTTACTGGGATTCATGAGCTGCACCTCTCTATTGTCCATGTGGTTAAGCAATACATCTACAGCCGCCATGGTGATGCCAATCGTGGATGCGGTGCTGTGCCAATTAAACAGTGCCACGCCTGAGGAGAGAGCCTTAACCGACACTAAACCAAGCCCAGCGCCAAATAATGAAGGTATACAGATCCACCTCAGCTAATCGTCTTATACCGCTTTCATACTGCCGCCCCGGCAATATCCCGGGTTTTTCAAGCCAGGTTTTTGCGGGGGCTCGGAGTGTCCCAGCTCAGAAACACCATTCATACTGCACCTCGGACCCGGGAATTTCCCGGGTTGACCCCATTCATACTGCACAAGTCTGTGCCCTGGCAATTTGTGGGAGTCATCACCAGAGCAGTTTTCATTGGCTGAAAACATTATTTTTTTTTGTAATAGTCTGCTTTTCTGCTCTTTTGTCCATAAAGATGTGTGAGTGTATCTTATAAGATATTTTAATTTTTATTGTTCCATTGTATCATTTGTAAACAATCAGACATTTCTTCAGTGTTTCCACCAATTCCGTTCTGTACTGCTCACCGCTCCGTACTTTACTTTAGTCACCTATGTAAAGTATGTGCGACCTTTCACTTTCGTTTGTTTCTTATAGTGTGGATGATAGAAGTAGTTTCAGTCCATACTGTTGTTTTCTCTCAAGTTTTTTTTTCCTGGTTTTATGTATGCAGTTAATGTAAATATTGTGAGCATTACAGGTCAGACAGCCAATCAGCTTGTTTTCAACCCAGGTTGCACCATTCATAGTGCAGGCAACCCGGGTCCGACCCGGGAATTACCGCTCGATAAATCCCGGGTTGAAGACCCGCGTTTTTAGACCCGGGATTTTTGACTTCTACCATTCATACTGCACCAAGACCCGGGTCGTTTGAGCTCGCCCCGGCAAAAACCCGGGATTTTGGTGCAGTATCAATGGGGTATAACTAAATACTTCTTTTTTGTTGATGTCTGTAGTGTCTCAGATTCACACAGCTCGTTATAATCGTTAGAGCCAAGGAGACGTCATCATCTACCATCTGACTGTTCATGTGTTTCTGCCTTTTGTGGAGAGGATTGAACTTAAAATTGCTGCAACACAAAAGTGCAAAATTTTATTAATCATTTTTAACAAAAGCACCTAAATAGGTTTGACATAAACAATTAGTTGTTCGAACACTCTGTTTGCACAACAATTTATAATTGATGGGATAACGTCAGCTGAGGTGTGTAGAGAAGCAAAATGACTGCATCCTGTGGTATTATTTCCATTAGGGCGATCACTGTCTGCAGTTTGCAATTTATGTTAAAATAAATAATTTCAGTAAATGCTATACATTATCGAAGATTATTAAGCCCTATTTTAGGATGCATTTCAGTTTTTGAGTATTTGTTTTGGTAATATCAGATACTCTTTGGAGATGTGAGTGTTAGGAGAGGCCTACACAGACAACTTACTCATCGTGGGCCTGATTCATTAAGGATCTTAAATGAAGAGGATTCTTATTTCAGTCTCCTGGACAAAACCATGTTACAATGCAAGGGGTGCAAATGAGTGTTCTGTTTTGCACATAAGTTAAATACTGCCTGTTTTTTCATGTAGCACACAAATATCAACTTTAAATTTCAGTGTACAAATAAGCCATCACATATTTGTGTGCTACATGAAAAAATAGGCAGTATTTAACTTCTGTGCAAAAAACAGAATACTAATTTGCACCCCTTCCATTGTAACATGGTTTTGTCCAGGAGACTGAAATAAGAATCCTCTTCATTTAAGATCCTTAATGAATCAGGCCCTGTGAGACAGGAACACAATCAATGCTGGGGTAGCTATAGAAGCCAGAGAGGTTGCAGGTTTGCCCAGGCTTAGGGTCCCATCCCAACACCTCCACCTGTCCAATCTGAATTGCAGCTGGAGATACAACTTTGTTCCATGGGAACTACAGCAGCTGTCTGTTCGTTAAATATCCTGTTGTCTGTACTGCAGATGAGGCCTTTTCATAACGCCTCCGACTCTACTTCAACGATTGGAAAGGTTCCCAGACTGTATCAGAGTAGGTTGCATCCACACGCAGCACCTTGTCTGTGCGTCCTTCAAAGTCACCCATATATATTAATCTTTATCTCACATTGCAGGCTGGGCTCTGATCATTAGAAGGGAGTTTCTAAAACCAAATCAGCAGATGTGATAGAAGATGATCGTGGGAGCGTACACACTCTTGCAATATCTGACCAAACGGTCGTAAATCTGCTCAGTAATTGCATAGCTGTGTACCCAGATTAAGAAATACTTTAAAAATTGAAGTGCTGATTGTTTCTAGTGACCATGTTAAATCCATCCACCCCTTCTCTAAAGGCATTTAGGGGAAAACCTGAAAGTGGGATGTGTATATGTATGTATGTATGTATGTGTGGGTGCATGTATGTATGTATGTATGTATATATAAATACAATGTTATTATAATCTGTGAAGATACCGGGTTTATCTGGCCCAGTGCTACCCAGTACCTTCTAGGATTCGTATGGTCACTCAGGCAAAATGCAGTTATAAAAATACAACAGTATATTTATTGTTATACAAACAACACTAGAATATTATATACACACAGTAAATAAATGCCAGTCAGATTTACCACATCATCTGTCCCTTACCCCAATAACTTAAGGAGATATAGTCACCTGCTGTCCAGACTTCATGACCCATGGATCCCTCTCAGCTGCATATATAGACTTGAGTTAGAAAACGACAATTCAAAACTCCATCTTGCACCTTCCTGAATGAAATCCAAGCATGAGCATCCCTCCCCCCTGGAGTTGTTCCTTATATATCACAGGTCTAATTTCCACAGTCTTTCCCCTCCCTGGGCAAACCCCTGCGTCTATTCTACTTAACCATTGGTCAGTGCTGGACTAAAGGGGGGGGGGGGGGGGTTGGACAGGGGAGTGAAGATGAGCTGTCCTTTCAGAGAACCTCCCCTGTTAGATGGCCTGTCTTGACTAGCCTGGTGAGAACAATGGACACTAATTAGTTTTCCTACTCAGGCACATGGCAACCTGATCCCTACCCATAATCCCCCTGGCTTTACTTTAAATACAATGAATAGCAACCTTACTTCAAGTTATCAATATACAATAAACAATATACATATGTACACTGAACTACAATGTCCCCTTAGCCACATGTTATTGGACAATGCAGTTATAGTCTGGTGAGCTGGGGAAACAAAAGAAGGCTATAAAAAGTATTTGCTATAATTCACATATCACACTCGTTTTGTCACATAATCCCATTAGGATTTATAATCTAAATGTTTTTGTTTCACAGACACTACAAAAATCGACCTAGCGTCGTTTCCTGAAAGGTAAGCTCTGCGGACTATCAATGTCGTGGTTCTATTTGAGGAGACGCACTATTGTGTTTTGATTTCTCTGGTGCCATTTGTTAAAGTGCGTCTGTTGCCTACAGACCAAAGGCAGCCCCTCTGTGTGCTGAACCGGTATTCATGAGAACGCAGCCGACCCATTCAACAGAACCTGTGCCATGATTACAGTACTTCTCCATTACATGGAATAGTATAGCAGGTCAGGGGTGAGATAACAAACTGCTGATTATAAATGCTGTTTTTTAGTATATCTATATATGTACTAGGTGGTCACCCCTGCCTGGAATTCACCCCTCTTATCAATTCCATGGCAGCTAATGCCAGCACTCGGGCTGTACATTATTATACAGGCTGAATTAATATTCATGAGTATGCAGCCTATCCCTTCGCGGACGACCCCTGACCTCACTGATGCACTTGGTGCCATTAGAACTTTTACTCATTCCTAGTGAATGGATAGGCTGTGCTCTCACAAATATTGCTAGAGACCACAGTATGTCTGCCTCCATGGCAGTAGCTGTCTTTTAAAGGGTAACTCTCTCTTTACTGGGCTGCTCCTTTACAAACATGCCCCCAACTTATAGCAACTAGGGGCCTACGTCCCCTCGCGCAGTCACTCTCAGCACTGCAGGACTCCAGTCATAATAGAACTAATGGGTACAGAGCACAAGTTGTCATATATGGAGGGGGCATGTTTGTTTGAGGAGGGGTCCAATGTAGGGGATGTTATCCTTTAAGGCAAATGCCTTTTTTAATGCTGCAATTGTACTTTAGTATTAAGTGTACAGCTTGTGCCCAGGATTTGTGTAGCGCTTGTGTTCTCTAGTTTGTTTTTACCTATCCTAACTCTCGTACATATCAGTTGTTTGGCTGTAACTAAATGGGATAAGATTGTATATTTAGATTTCACTGAAGCACATATTCTGTATGTTGTATTCTATTATGTTCTATACTGTTTTGTTCGTATAACCTGTAAGTGAAGTATAAAGATTCTATCAGGGGTGTAAATACAGCCAGAGTAGCCCAATGCGGCTGCTATGAAGCCGGGTAATGAGGGGGTGCCCGGCGAGGCATGTCGATTTGCTCCAGATCCCCCATGGGGTCTGGCGTGTGCGCAATGAAACCTCCGATAATCACTGTGGAATTGCTCATGCTCTGGCCACCGCCCCCTGCTCAGAGGAGTGGTAAGTAGATACGCATGGGGCCCGGGGACTGCGAGTAACACCCTTGGATACAATTGTACCATAACCAGCATTGTCTTGCCTGTACTTTCCAGAGCAGTAATTCTGTGCTGATGAGGGGAACAGAAAGCTGCCTGAACTACATCTAAGAGCAGCTGTGAAATTAACACTGACATCTGAATTCCATTTTTGCTTTTGTTTCAGCAATAATATTTTGGATAATGGCATCGTAAACACTGAAGAAACTGAGGTTTGTTGGATCACTGCAACCCCAAACAGTCATTCCTATTTATTTTAAATGGTCTCTTCTGTCGGGGTACAGTAACCGCATAAATGGAAAGGGTTTTTTGTTTTTTTTTCTCCGTCTCATCTACATTAAGGTTCCAAACATATAGGCGATGCACCATAGATTTATGTTACGGTTGGATTTTACATGGAATGTATAAACATGTATTTGTTTTACAGGAGGAACCAACATTTGAAAGACGGAGATATTCAAAACAGGTAACTTGACCTTCAGATATGTCCACACCGTATATAACTCAGAATATAGCCACTGGATTAGTATACAGTGTGAAATATACAACTTTGCCAGGGCATGTCTCATTGATTCCTGGGTTTAGTACCACCTTAACGCCCTCTTGGTCCAATAGTAACCATTCCTCAGAGCTAATTCTGCCCAGAGTTATCTTAGTGTGCAGAATTCTAAATAATGTGTACAGATAAGGTCTAATTTATTTGTACCTCCATACATACATTGCAGCAACACGTCGCATTTTATAGTATCCAATCTGGAAATTGCTGTGTGCATTGGGATATGTGCAGTAGCGGCTCCTCGGTAAACCAGCATAGGTGGATTATAATATATATAATAATAAAGGCATTTAGGAGGGTAGTATGGGGTTGAAACAATCGAGGGACTCGATTTGTGACCTTCACTAGAGATAAAATGGACTAGATGTGAGGATTTGGGAAGATGCACTTTCTGTTTATATCCATACATGTGGGAAGAGAGGCTGACTGTTGTCTAATGACCATATAAACGTAAATGTAATCCAATATAGGGTCTATATTAAAGAATCTTCAGTGTTTCAGCTGGCACAATATAGTATGTGGAATATTACCACCCATGGTAATAATCCTGGTAGTTTTCTTTTTTACTAATCCTGACACACTTAGGGTCTGAGTCATTAAAGAAAAAAGCATAAAAAAGAAGTAACTTTGCAACTGGGCAAAACCATGTTGCATGGGGGGAGGGGGGGTAAATTTAAAATGTGGGGACAGATTTATAGTTGGGGTAGGGCATGTCCTAGAGCAACTTTGAATTTCAGTGTAAAAATAAAGCTACAAGTATTTGTGTACTAGATTCAAAAACAGACAGTATTTAACTTATGTGCAAATTAGTAAACTAATTTGCACCCCTTGCATTGTAACATGGGTTATCCAGGAACAAACTTACATATTTTTTTTTTTTTTTTGCTTTGCTCTCCTTAATGACTCAGGCCCTTATTGTGTAATAGTTAATGCTGTTCCTTTCAATTTGACTGTTCCTTTCAATTCGCCTGAGTCCGATGTGATTTACTTTGTTGAAGTCCACTAAGTGCTTGTTACAAAATTTTTATACCAATTCTGTATTACTCTTGTATACAATGCACTCTGTGTGTATTTTTGGACTGTGTTCAGTATTCTCATAGACAAACACCACCATTTGCCACCAGGTAGTAAAAATGACCTAATTTGCATCTGTAATTATTCCCTGTAACACCTCATCTCGTTCATTTGAATGATGTATGTTCTTGGGCTGTACTAATTATAGAATGCAAATGATTTTTTTATTGTGGCAAGAAAGGATTGGGGGGGGGGGGGGATCCTCTCGGGTGTCAATAGTCTCCCTCTTGAAATAATTAATAAAATTGCTTAAGCCTCCTTATTTATTTTTCTTATAATCTGCATTCCTGTAGTATAGGTGGAAGTGGCATTTCTTACACTACTTTTGCTTGGCTGTGTCACAGAGCATTTGTTAAACATCTGGCTGAGATTAGAGAGGTATGTCACACTCTGATCAGCCTCAAGCTGTAATTTAATAATTCAATGTAACAAGGAAAATGTAACCACAACACATTCAGATAAATGTATTGTACGGTGACCTGGTACATAGATTTTATTACTATATTCCACTACACCAGTGGAAAAAATGTGTGATCGTTGCCAACTAAAGTTCCCATAATGAAGACGTGTCCTATATAAGAATGCAGACATACCACTAAATTCTTTACTTAGGAACTAGTTTGGTTCTACCAAGTTCAGCAAGATATACGGAATGGGAAGCGCTGTTCTATCCACAATATACTGGCGGATATTCTGTAGGGATATTTCAATGCAGTTTTGCATTTCTTGTCTTCACAGAGCAAGTCTGGCCGCTTCTACAGTACGAAACGCGATCACATGATGTGCAAAGCGTTCTCACTGGGCATTGCGTATTCTTCCACCATCGGCGGAATGGCCACGCTCACAGGAACCTCCACTAATCTCATATTTATTGAGCAGTTTGAAACGTAAGTCATTTCTGGCATATACAGTAGATGTGATGGGAAGACACAATGTGAAAGCTTCTCAGTCAGTTTATAACTTTTGTGTGCGCAAGTTGGGGGCATTCATACGTTGGCGAACTGCACAGGACAGGTGCGTTTTAGCAGTATACTGCATAATATAATAACCTAGGACCTGATTCATTAAGGAAAGTTCAGCAAAAGTAAGCAAGTAAGGCAAAACCATGTTGCATTGGAGGGGGAGGTAAATTTAAAATGTGATAGAAGATTTATAGTTGGGGTAGGGCATGTCCAAGATCAACTTTAAATTCCAGTGTACAAATAAGCGATCAAGTACTTGTGTGCTACATGAAAAAACAGACACTATTTTCCATATGTGCAAAATAATAAACTGATTTGCACCCCTTGCATTGTAACATGATTTTGTCCAGAAAACTTGAGTAAGAAAACTTACTCAATTTTTTGCTTAACTTTCCTTAATGAATCAGGCACCTAGTTTTTTCTACCATTACTTTTAGGTACACTATCAAGCCCAACATTTGTGTATATACAGATAAACAATACAATACTGCGACATAATGCACTCTGGTACATTGTTGAATCTCACAGTTAAGGTCGTTTTAATAAAGGGACAAGAGGTGAAATCGTGCTGGGCCCACCAGAACAATTCTTGGTAATGGAGTTTGGTTTACAGAGATCCTATCGCAGACCTATGATGTCCTAAAAAGACAAGAGGATAAAGTGTCTGGGTTTCAAGCAATTATGTAAAGTAAAAAAAAAAAGAAATGTAAATGAATTAATAGACTGAACATTAGAATCCAAATACTGATCCTTCCATTACTTTAATATTAGCCCAAGTCCTAAGTCTGAACGCACGTTGTAACCCTATACCAAACACAAGCCGTAATCCAAATCTAATCGTAACCTGGCTCAAGCTGTAAATCTATCCTGAATCCTGAAAGATCTCTGATCTTGCTCCTCTAATTCTAAAAATGCAATAAGCCCTTGCACAAACTTTTTTGTTCTTAAGTAAACTTGATACACTTTCTGCTTATGATACAGTCACAAATTTCCTCTTCTATAAAGGGGATTAGGGCCCCAGGAATGTCGTAAAATGGTTCTGCTTACACTAGTAGAATATTGAATAGTACAGTGCCAAGCTCTAGAATAGGACAGTTGTACACCCTTCCAATCCTTGGAATACAGCAATAGTACATCATTCTGCAGTAGTCTAATAAAGCAATACTACATGGGTGAACAATAATATTTTATGACATGCGTCGTTTCCCACAATGCCCTCTGATAGACTATGACAAGAGGATTGGAATAGCAGAGCTCCCCCCAGTGACTACACAGTGATCATGTCTGTGTGATCCAGATAGAGATCTAAATTCCTGTATATTAGTACACTATCAGTATGGCAAATCTGCTTCAGCAGTTAAAGCTCTTGAATATACATGTGTAAATAAAGCCTAAAACATGTGTTGCTTTCTTTACTATGCCATTTTCTGTACACTATGTACTCCTCAGGGGTAGTAGTATCGCTGACATTTGAGGACACTGCAGAGACACCTTGTCACAGAGTTTCTTTGCTCCTCTGCAGGCGTTACCCCGGATGCCAGTTTGTGAATTTTGGATCCTGGATTGCCTTCTCATTTCCCATTGCCTTCATCATCTTGATATTTTCCTGGATGTGGATCAACTGGCTTTTCCTGGGATTCAGGTAAAGGGCAAACTAGTCTATCCTGGGAGTGGGATTGTAAAGACCAATAGGGCACGATAGAAACCCCTAAATACATTAAATGCTCATGCTGAGTGTGACCTCACTTGCGTCCAAAATTGCAGATGAAAAATGCATTCACTACAGTAGTATGAGCCAGGTTTACGTCACGTATTCGTACACCCTTGCATGTTTTAAAACACTGATAGTGAAATAAGCATTTATTATTTGGTTTGAATACAGTTTTAAAAACACCAAAACCCCTGGAAAGCAGCAGATAGAACGGTCCTAGAGACCGGCCATGTCAGGCTAATGTTTTATCTTATCTTAATGAACACCACCCAAATGTAAATGCCGTTCCATAAATACAATTTTTAAACTGATGCATCCTGTGTGTGCTGACTGTATCATTGAGTGTAAGTCGCCTTTGTATTCAATAGTTAGAACTTTAGGGGCTAGATTTACTAAGCTGCGGGTTTGAAAAAGTGGGGATGTTGCCTATAGCAACCAATCAGATTCTAGCTTTCATTTATTTGATTGGTTGCTATAGGCAACATCCCCACTTTTTCAAACCCGCAGCTTAGTAAATCTAGCCCTAGGTGTGTTCAACATACTTGCCAACTCTCCCGGAATGTCCAGCCTCCCGCATCTGCCCACTTCCTAGTGAAGTGGGCAGAATTGGCTCCAAAATGCAGCGATTCTCCAGAAATCGCGGCACGGGGGCGAGGCCAAAATGATGTGCTATTCGGAGCCCCGCCCCCGCACACCCACCTCCCCCCTGCAGCTCCTGGACGTCAACTAGAAGACGTTGGAAAGTATGGTGTTCAATGTCTGGCGGTCACATATACATTTATATTATATCTACTATTTTATTTTTCCCCTTAGAAATAAATAGGGCTATATTTATTTGTTTTCTAAGAGACCCGCAGTGAAAAAAAAATCAATTTATTCATAATAACGAATAAATAATTTTATTATGTGGTCTGTTCTGTTAGCACCATCCCGGGGTATATAGGTTCCCTCGTGCTAAAGCATACGACATCCTTCGCCAGCGATATTTAATGCCCGCACTAACTGGTTTATCGCCAGAGGTCACCCCCTGAATGTATAGGGCAAACCAAAAAAGAGTTTTTCACCCCCCTTTGATAAATTGTCCCCATGTCTTTGAGCCAACTGCTGCTATTAAGAGAGTAAATATATGAAAGACCCAAGGAACAAAATATTGTTCTGTCCACACAATGCCTCCGCTGTGTGCACACCATAGGTGCAAACAAATGGCCCACAGCTTTCCCTTCATACTTCACTTTACTTACTAAATTATTAGTAAATTATTATCTGCGATATAATAAGTCTGAAAATATGGTGTTTCTACAGCGATACACCTTATTAGAACCTTAGCACAAAGCAGATCTATTGCGATATTCCACGTATGCCATGTTTATTTTTGCAGTCTTAAAGAAATGCAGTGCTGGCGGAAGAGCAAGTCCCCAAGTCACGAGGACTCCAAAAATGTTTTGAGAGAAGAATATGAAAAGTTAGGATCTCTAAGGTATGTTTGTAATCAAGTAAAAACTATTAATGGGAAATATGAATTGAGGATATGGTCCCCTATCTTTAAAGATAGAAATATCCCCCCAGTATTTTTCAACTGTCCTAGAATAAGGCTATAGGGGTCACGGGCAAAAAAGAGAAAGCAGCGCTGAGTGCTTACTGTAACTTAGAGGTAAGGGAGGAATATCATTATTGATGGATGAATCAAATGAAATTCAATACAATATAAACACTGCACTTTATAAATATTAGTAGATAAACTCGCTTTATATATAAAATATACAAGTGTATTTTAATCATGTTAAAAACTACACAATTTGAGGGGTTGACTTGGAACAAAACCTCCATACACATTCTCAAGTGCTGATAGATGTTTAGTTGTATCCCACTGGAAACACCAAGAACCCCATTCCCAGCAGCAATCTGGTACTTGGCAACCACAGAGAAAATTTCTGTGTACTTAAGTAATAAATCTCACAAATACACTCTCAAATTTGGCGCGATTGGTTCATTCATAATAGTTCGACCGGCCAACCGGACCCTCTGCTGTTACATTATCTTCTAATATAGACCAGTTTATTTAGCCAGCCATCATGCCCGGGTACATGTATTCTTCATGTAGCAAAGTTGTTGGTGCTGGGGGTCCCGGCCTTGGCCTCTATTCTCCCCCCCCCACCTTCTGCTCCTTCCCCTACCCCATGCCCTACGCACATCTTTACACATTCTATTAATGTTCTGTTCTTTTTCTTCCTGACGGTGCCAGTCACTCACACACACACACACACACACACACACACACACACACACACACGATACCTCCAATCAGTTTACCCTATTTTAACATGCTTATTATTTTGTATTTTTCTTGTTGTGTAATTTGCCTTCCTGCTTACTCATCTGCTATAATTGTGATTACTGGCATCTGTAATTGAAAAAAATAAATAATATTGCTACCGTAAATATATTATGACTTTGTAAGATAAATTAATGCAATAAATAAGAGTTTGAAAAGAATCACAGCCATACCTAAAACTTTCCTTTTTTTATGTAAACATTTAACTGACTCTTATAGGAACATCATAGTCCTACATTCCAGTAAGTGAGACGTCCCTTCCTGCACCATGTATTTATAGTGAGTAGGAACCTTCTTTGCAGTCCCATAGAGGTTGCATGAGTGGGTTAGAACTGCAGGGTCATACAGCTGTATAGTGCAGATTGCTGGTGAAAGTATTCAATCCTAGGATGATAAAAAAAAACACACCTTCATCTGGATGCTAAGTTGGGTGCTCCTCTTCCTTCCCCCTCTAACTATACTAACATCTTTTCCTTTCCCTCCCCCCTTTCCCCCCCTCCCCCCTGCTTTCTCTCTTTTCTTTCCCTCTCTATGTTTTTACTGTTATTGACAAAAGCTTACATTGTTCTTCTCATTTGTAAGGTGTTTGTTGTTGGATCAATGTAACTTAATCTTACACTGTTTTGAAAAATGAAAAATCCTAATAAAATATGTTTTAACAAAAAAACAACACACCTAATGCAGCTTTAATATAGATAGCCTGTGGCAGCAGTTTGAAAAAAGGTCAACGTTTTCAGTTGGCAAACTTGACGCGTTTTATCACACACATTGGAGAGTTCACTAGAAGCATACCTCACAATATCTCAGTTAGTGCCCCCCAAAAGATCTGTGGTCTATCAGAAATTAGGCATGACTTTACTGAAATGTAGGTAGGGTGGGGTTTTGCAAGGTAAGGATAGAAAATGATTTAGTAAAAAAAAAGCGTTATGGATACAAATAAAAAGTTTTAAAACTTACAATTTGGAAATGTTGTTCTCCCACCTTTAGGTCCCAGCAATCTATTTTGTTGCGTTACATGCCAGCAAATAGCGGTTATCGCAAAGGGCAAAATAGGTCTTCTGTTTTAGAAATTCACCATAACGGAACATGTTTTATTATTTTTAATTTACAGCTACCAGGAGATCGTGACCCTTGTAATCTTCCTACTAATGGCTTTATCGTGGTTCACTCGGGACCCTGGATTTATCCCAGGTTGGGATTCACTGTTTGGACTGTGAGTTGTGCTAGGTGGTTACAATTATATATATATATATTCTTATGTCGCCTGTCATTGAGCTCTATTTTTATGTGCTGTCTGAGGTCCGTCTTTATCATATAGACCCATTGGGCAGGTGCCTAGGGCACTATTGTACATGGGGAAGTATACGCCATGCGCTAATGCCACAGTAATGCTGGAAGTGATGAATCGGCACTGCTGAAGCCCTGAATGGCCAGATCTGGGGCCTCAGAAGTGCTGGAGAATTCAAGTCCTTGCGGGGAGAAAAGGGATGTTTGCCATCATTTAAGACGGGGAACACCCCTGTGTGTGAGCACTTCTTAATCTGCTCATGGCAAAAAACACACTGAATTTGCCCAACTCCACCCCCAAATGATCGGTGGAAACTTTTGCACCCCCCTCCACCACCTGCATGCGTGCGCACACACACACTTACGCCACCATCTTGGCTTCATATCAACGCGTTTCACTGAAAAACTAGAAACCCTTACAAATGAGCAATTGTGATGCAGTTTTACACTTTAGCATTTCATAAATTACTCTTAATGAATAAAACATAATGATATTATTCTACATTTGTAAGACGCCACAGTGCTGTAAGCTCTAGATAGCCGTGAAACAAGACATACATAAAACAGGGACATACAAGGTAGACAATGTAAATGCAGACATGAAACCAAAGAGTGGGGGCAGCAATTCTCATGAGATTGCTTGTATTGTAATTGAAAGAGGGCACAGCTGAAACCAGAGGAGCGAGCCTGGTTCAGAGTGGAGACAGGTGTGTGTGTGTGTGTAGTATAGGTGGGAGTAGGTAGCTCTAATAAAAGCTTTTCACGGAGCATTTGCATTTCTAAGGCTGGGAGGAGTCTGGGAGTCTGATTGGACGTGGTAGGAAATTCTTTAGGTGGGTAGGCACGGGAGAAGTCTGGTAGGAGTGAGTACAAGGTGACACAGATCAGAGGTAGATCTAAGCGGGCGTGAGGGAGAGTAATGAGCTATGCATAGAAACCAATACATTTGTGTGTGGTTCTTTTTCTGTGTGACAGAAACCGGTTTTAGGTTGTGTTGCCTGTGCTGATGCAAATGATGTAAGCAGTAAAACCTTGGTTCATGTAACAGGTAAGCGGAAGGACAGAGAGAACTTAGAGCCAGCTGTGAAATGAGACAAAATCATTGTATAAAAGCCAGGATTCCAAACCATTATTGTTTCCAAGTAAAATCTTCCTTCTACCAAAAACAGCATTGGTGTATGTCGTGTATGTCGTGACTTAGTCCTCTGCGGTTCTGAGAAACTGCACCTCCGTTTAACTTGTAATGTCATATAAAAGGCATTTATGCTGTAATGTATTGTCATGATCAATGATCTATATTTCTCACAATATTTTGAGCTTTTTAAGTACAACAGGTTTTCATTCTCATGCAATACTAGGTCTACATTTGGTAAATGTTATAACCAGGGGTTTTTATGTTTTTTTGTATGAACAGGAAAGGGTACAAATCTGATGCTACTTCAGCTATTCTCTTTGGCTTTTTATTATTTATTATACCTGGAAGGAAGCCCAGCTGGCTGCGCTGTAGATCGAAGGGTAAGTTACTTCTGGGGGTAATGTGGGATTCTGGATACTAGAGGATATGGCCAGCACGGTGGCTCAGTGGTTAGCACTTCTGTCTCACAGCACTGGGGTCATGAGTTCAATTCTCCACCAGGGCCTTATCTGTGTGGAGTTTGTATGTTCTCCCCGTGTTTGCGTGGGGATTGCGCTGCGGATCTTGTGGAGCTATATAAATAAATGATGATCACCGTGATAGACTGTAAAATTTTGCCCGGTATACAGAACCTTGATGGAAGAAAGTAGGACTGCTCTTTCTATATCCACTCATTTTTCCATAAGGACTTCAATGTGAGCCTTTGTCTACCCTCCGCTTGAGTACATCATCACATCATAATCACCATTTATTTATATAGCGCCACTAATTCCGCAGCGCTGTACAGAGAACTCGCTCACTCACATCAGTCCCTGCCCCATTGGAGCTTACAGTCTAAATTCCCTAACATATACACACACACACACACACACAGACTAGGGTCAATTTGTTGGCAGCCAATTAACCTACCAGTATGTTTTTGGAGTGTGGTAGGAAACCCGAGCACCCGGAGCAAACCCATGCAAACACAGGGAGAACATACAAACTCCTCACAGATAAGGCCATGGTCGGGAATTGAACTCATGACCCCAGTGCTGCGAGGCAGAAATGCTAACTGCTGCCCACCATCCGCTTGAGTGCACAGTTAAGTTGATGTAGGTCCTAATAAGAACTATGGGAAACCTTACAGTAAAGTGCACATAGTTCCTGAAAAGGACAATGTGAAATATCTTTGAATGTGCTGAATGGTAAACCATACAGGCAGCCATCATGAAGTACAATTAGTTATGTTTTACTTACGCATGATTCACTATACCAGGGGTCAGGGAACTTTTTTACCTTTTACCCCCAAATATATTTAGATACGCCGACGTTACCCCCTTGAGTTGAAAGAAAGGAAATCATATATTATTAATTAATGGAATTCAATATTTTATTGAATCTATTCAAAATTTCTTTTAAAGCTTCAACTTCAAAACTTTAGGTTTTGGAGAAATGATGTTGCTTCATTTTTGATGCAAGAGCATCAGTATTGGGGCATTTTGATGTCAGAGCAATTTGGATAAAGTCTTCAGCATTCAATCGATTTCTCTGCTTTGTTTTTATGTTGTGTCTTGGTTCTGTTTTCTGTATATGTAATGTACGGTGCTGCGGACCCTTTGTGGCACCTTATAAGTCAAAGATAATAATAATAATGTTCGTTAGATTGGAAAATCCTTGTTCGCAAAGGTAGGTTGTTGCAATAGGCAGCAATGTTTTGACTGCTTCCTCATGTGCAATTTTGAATGCCTTTGCAGCTGTTGACATCCAAAAATATGACAGATCTGCTTTGTTTTCAAATGCAATACGTGCTTCATTATTGCATCGAGGCTCAAGAAGTGCCTCTGCCAACCCCTGAGGCTCTTCTGGTACAACAGCAATTTCACATTTAAAGGGGTCTACAATCCAACTGACAGCATGTGAATCGGCAGCATTACCCCCAGGAACTTAATTTTTACCCCATTTGGGGTAATTTACGCCTGTTCCCTGACCACTGCACTAGACTGTCTTGTCTCTTGCTAATCATAACCGTTTTATCATTGTGTCATTTTAGGGAAGTCAAGAGTATCCCCTGTGGCGGAATCCACACCAATGATTACCTGGAAGGAGTTTGAAGAATGTATACCTTGGCATATCGTCATCTTGGTCGGAGGTGGCTTTGCTTTGGCCAAGGGATGTGAAGTAAGTAATCAACCAGCTAATCATAATGGTGCATGATCCTGTATTATCATCCCGGGCCCACGTTAATGCTTTATCCTTGGACAAATTAAACAATATTTCAGTGACAACAGTTAGAGAGTATGGTAACTATTATATTTCAAACAACCATATGCTTGACAGCCTTGCGTTTCCCAAACCTTTTGGTTGCCAGGACAGTGATCAATCTGAGAACCCAATTTTTATTTGATTGCTGATAGTCAGTTATAATATAAGCTTTGAAATAATTTAAAGTAAATCTCCAAGCATTAAATACAAAATTAACAGCATGCAAATCCTATATGTACCAGGGAAACCGCCTTGTCCATAGAGCTTCTTCCACGGTGGATGCCCATGGCCGATGCCAGCTCTGCCTCACCCTAGAACTGCCCTAGAAGTAATCATGTTTACTTATTTATTACAGTTACTGTTGGTTGATTACACTGTGAAGAATTACAAAAGTCAATTCTCACTGTTGAAATTCCTCATACATTTTTCTTTCATTTATAATCATATTCAGATGATTGCAGCAAAAGGAAAATGTAACAAGTTTCGCTCTTTACTTAAAGGGGTTTCAACTTTCAGACGACTTTAATGCCTTAGCGTGTACACGCTCTCCTGCAGCTTATGCTGAATACATTGCCTTGTCTTCCTATCTTTCTTCTCTCCCTTTAATGTCACAGAATGACAGTGTTCCATCATTGTACAGCAAGAGAAGACAATGTACACAAAGGCCTTTAGTGTGATACAATAACTGTCATTCTCTTGTGGTTTTCCTTTGTCTAACTGGTCATTATGTCTGTACTATACCTATAAAGCTTCATGATGCAATTGGATTTGATGATAATCTTCAATGATACTTTTTGGGTCCTTGCTACCAATAATCAGGTTCACATACAGTTAACAAATGTTGACCGATTTTACTGTTGTAGGTCTCTGGCCTTTCGGTATGGGTCGGGCAAAAGATGGAGCCTCTGAACAGCCTGCCGGTGTGGGTGATTGTACTGATTGTCTGTCTGATGGTGACTTCTGTTACAGAGGTGGCAAGCAACCCAGCCACTATCACCATATTCCAACCTATCCTTTCTTCACTGGTAAGGACGTACTGTTGGCAACATCAAATAAGTATACAATATATCTACTTTATTGACCGGAAAAGTGCTCCCATTCAATATTGGAGAAGCCTGGTCACACTGAAGCCATCAATCCATATCTTGCATTGATGAGATCTAAATAGAGGTGCTCAGACTCTGTTCCTTGAGAACCGAACAATCAGAACTTGGCAGATCCAAGTACCGAGCCGGCTCGGTACTGTCGCGCGCCCTCGGATTTGAAAACGAGGCAAAACCTCATCGTTACATCATCGAATCTCGCAAGTTTTGGAATTCTTTTTAAGATCCAACATAACGGGTGGGAGGGAGGGCGGACCCCCATTTTTATTTTCTGCCACTGCTGTGTGCCAATGTGTCCTAGATGCGCTAGGAACTGCCGTGTGTTTGTGTCATTGCTCTGTCGCTTACCATCCAGCCAGGTCGCTGCAGTATTTGTCCGAAAGTGTATGAAAATAATACTGTGATCTGTGAGGCGGTCAAAATTGATTGCAAATGACTTGAAATTAGTGTTATTGAGGTTAATAATAAAAAAAAGCGCAAAATTAGGTGATTTTTAGCATATTTTAAGATTTTTTTTTTCTAAAAAATCCAAAACCAAAACACACGCAGGCGGTTTTGCCAAAACCCAAAGTTAATCCAGATCCCAAACTAAAACCAGTTCACGGGGGTCAGTGATCATCTCTGGATCTAACAAGGTGAAAACAAGATGCTACAAATTGTATTTACATCTCTGGCTATATCCATGCGAGAGAGCAAGCATGGTTGGTCCACAGGGGGCATGTAAAGAGCAATTTCCATATCTTTACTTTGGTTTTGTAGGATAATGCTGGTTGTTTTCATACTCGCACGGTTATTTATAAACAGGCTGTCTTGTTACATTACTGATCTGCTAAAAATTGTACAGACACGAGTGTAGATTCCTGCACTGATAACAATAAAATCCCCACTGTATTTAATTGATTCCACAACAGGAGTGAATAAATAAAGGGCCTTAAATACAGATGAATCTATTATGAAAAAGTATCTATTAAATCCAAAACATAGTGTTTGGAATTGTGTCTGTCTTTGCTACGTACTTTATAACAGATTAAACTTGTGTTCTCATTTATATTCTCAAAAAAACTGTTTTAACATTGCTTACCTTAGTGTTCAGTTTTAAGCGATTTGCTTTTTTCTTAGTTTAAATTTGGTTTAGCAATGCACGCCAGTCAGCTTCCTGCTCCGAGCAGTCATGGAAAAGATTTGACGGATTTGCAGATCGCATTTCAATGCAGCTATCCATCCTGCAAGCACTGTATTAAGCAACATGTTATAATACGCTATAGTATAAGCTAGCACTTTAAAATATAGCATGCTACACTATCGTATATGGGATGGTGTTCAAAACAGACGGGGGATAATTTTATGTAGAGAACACTTTAAGGAAGTGGGGAAAATAAAATCTATAGGTAAGGTTATCGCAAGTTAAACCTTATATTTCAAGAGCCTGTGTTTTGAGTTAGATGAATCTGAAGGTCCATGCAACTTTGTATGATATGTTTGGCGCAAAAGTACAGCCGTTGTCCTCATCAACTCGGAAACTTGCACCAGGACTAAGATATAGATATAGAGATATTGCCTATAGCAACCAATCAGATTCTAGCTTTCATTTATTTAGTGCATTCTACAAAATGACAGCTAGAATGATTGGTTGCTACCACTTTTTCAAACCTGCAGATGTTGCCTATAGCAACCAATCAGATTCTAGCTTTCATTTATTTAGTGCATTCTACAAAATGACAGCTAGAATATGATTGGTTGCTACCACTTTTTCAAACCTGCAGATGTTGCCTATAGCAACCAATCAGGTTCTAGCTGTCATTTTGTAGACCGCAGTAAACAAATGAAAGCTAGAATCTGATTGGTTGCTATAGGCAACATCTCCACTTTTTAAGACCAGTAGTTTAGTAAATATACCACCTTTTGGTTTTAGTTGACATCAAATGCTCCTTAATGACGTGCTCTTGTTTCTGTTTTGTTTTTTATTTGTGGACAAAGGCTGAAGGAATAGGAGTAAATCCACTTCTGGTCATCATCCCAGCTACAATTAGTGCTTCCTGTGCTTTCCTATTGCCTGTTGCCAATCCTCCAAATGCCATTGTATTTTCCTATGGTCACCTGACTGTGCCGGACATGGTGAGTAGATTGCAAGCTGTACTGTATAAATATCATTAAAATGCCAATCGCCTGGGCTGTATCTGTGGCAACCAGGTTGTTCCTACCTCCGTACATAATACATACATCCTATACACGGTGTTCGGTCCAGTGCATAGGCAGGAACTGTCTGTGCTAGGTCCCATCTGGTAGTTCATTGCCAATAGCAATAAACAGTCAGTAGAATGCTCTACTGATGGTAATTAGAGTCTCCAATGATGGCGTTACTATATATTCTGGCCTTATAGCCCAAACAGTGTATAGTGCCATATAAGGCATGATCTATACTTCATTTGTGGTGCTGTAGCCATATAGTGCTCTAAATAGAATGATGTGTCTTTTGGATTTAAAGGCCAGGGGGTAAACTTATCAAGCTGTGGGTTTGAAATAGTGGAGATGTTGCCTATAGCAACCAATCAGATTCTAGCTGCATTTTGTAGAATGTACTAAATAAATGATAAGTAGAATCTGATTGGCTTCTATAGGCAACATCTCCACTTTTTCAAAGCCGCAGCTTGAAAAATGTACCCCCCAGGACTCATAGAGGAAAGCGGATGGGTAAGTCATAACATAGTGTATTTTATGGACGCAAACAGGTATCCATATGCATATCCATTGGCTAAGTGTTACTAGGGAGGATATGTACTATATAGTGTTTCTTTTTTCTGTAGATAACATTTTGTACAGAAGTCTACATTATTACTGTTTTGCTGTAACATGTTACAGCCACACTTACTTCTGTCGTGTTTTCGCCCTCAGTCTCAATGGCTTGTGACTTGTCCATTGTTCTGTTCTGCAAGGTAAAATCACTGGGTGAGAACGAGCTGTTGTAAATGCTCATGAAGAGACAGAATTGACCTACATACATAGCTTTTCCAATTCAATGAAAAGTTCCTTTTAAAATGTTAAATACGTTTTTTTATGGTTGTGCAATCTATATTTATAACTTGGTAGTTGTCTCCCCCTGGTGGTTGAAATTCAGCACTTTCAGTGTACGTATATATTCTCTTGCATCTGGATGTTCAGACAAATGCTCATCAGGCTGGAAGTGTTTGTGAAAAAGAACCGATTTAATAAAACTCCTTTCAATAAATTAACCCTGTGACAGGATGGACCACCTATCCCACCCTGCCTGTTGATACTGGGAACCGGCTGGGCTTACTTTGCCACCGTCCTCTTTCGTTATTACAAATACGCCCCTCCTGTCGCAGTAGGAGGAGCCCACTGCCACCACTGGGCTCCTTTATGGCGCCCAGAACCACGTTCCTTCTGGGTAACTGTCGCTGCTAGTGTACTCCCGTGCCGCTACACTTGGGCTGTTACCCCTGACTGTTTACTATGGATCAGGGTGCTGTGGATGGACTTCCCCTGGCCTATCACACTGGCCAGCTGCTAGGTAGCGGCAGAGCGGTGGTGCTGGAGAGCTGGGTCCAAACCTCAGAAACAGCCAGAGGACGGATTAGATTTAGGGTCTAATCTGTAGGTCACAGGATTACAGCAATATTGAAGAAGTTGTCAAGCAGGGTCTTGAAGCAGAGTGATGTTTATTGCTCAGGTGCCCTGGCAAGGACAGTTGCACTGATTAAAGGTATTAGTGGTCAGGTCAGATGGAACATCAGAATGATACATTACATGCTCAAACAGCACACCTTTTATACAGTTTGGACACCGCTTCAAAGGGTAAACCAGCTCCCTTGAAGTCTGAGCTATTTTCAGAATCCGGATGTCATGTGTTTACACAAACATGGATTTACATGCACTGCACAGCCAACAATATTTACACTTATCTATGACATTCTAGAAATGCTGTGATGTCCTGCCTTCAATGTTGGGCCGTCACACATCAAAAGATCTAATTAACATATGGGGCCTTTCTTCAGACAGTTCAGAATACACATTCCCACAGAACATCACAAACCCCAAACAAGCCATTTCCCCCACATCACAATACACTAAAGACTTTCATCCACAAAGGCTTATTGTATCCGATATATACCTTAAGAAATAATACATTTCCTCTAGAAAGGTTAAAACAGAAAAAAAAAAACAAATCTTCTCCCCCTGGTCTCAGAAATTAAAGATTTCCCTTACCAAAATATACACAATATCAAAAATAAGTTCATGTGCAGTTATATAAATAAGCGTCCTGCGCTATTTCCTTTAAATGAATTTATACCATAAGTTATTTATAAGTGATCCTGTCACAAATCCTTTCAGTTTTTCTCCTAAAATCCTGCTTGGTTTACCCTCATTTATGGCTTACATTAATCATCCAAGTCAGTGGGGCATTCAGACTGTTTAGTTAGTTTGTGATGTTTTTTTATTACATTGCTTGTGCCTAGAAATGTGATTCTTCACCAAAGTGCGACATGGAGGAGTAGAATGGGTCCCATTAAATGTACAAGACGAGACCTGAAGACTGTCTGAGCTGGTGCAGAATTCAAGTAAAAATGGCTGTACGTTCTCTCCACCCCTTTACCTAACCTCAATTCTGCACATTGAAATAAAGTCTAATTGTTGCACTGCTCTGTAAAACTGGGTGCATCACTTTGCCTACTCTGTATTTTGCAAACGACTCCACTCTGCCTCTGCAAACCTCTGCCACTCCGCAAACACATGCACTTTGGCCGAAATCTAAGCTCACTTGCGCAAATCAAATTACATGGCAAGACTCAAGATGATTTTGCACTGCGCAAAGGCCGCTTTGCCGCTTTTGAGGCTGACTGCCTGTGTGTCTTCGCCATTCCTCTAACACTTTGTTTCATCTCATCCACAGATTAAAGCCGGACTGGGGACGAACCTAATCAGCATGTTGGCGTTATGGTTTGGACTTTACACTTGGGGAATTCCCATGTTTGACCTAAACACATTCCCGGCTTGGGCATCACACAACACATCCGCATTAGCATCACCATGATAGACTTTTATATCTACACTTCTAATGTGAAGAAAGCAAATTCAAATTGACTTCTTGGCACCTACATGGCCAAACAGTGTTCTCCAAATATTGTTGTACTGAGTATTGTCTACTAGCTCCTTACTGATTAAGCTTCATGAGAATGGTTGTCTGAACAGTTGGAGCATGCAGGCTGGCTATGATTTAGGAAGGAATATCACAGTAATTCAGAGAGATTTGATGGGTCATCTAAAAAGCAAGAAAACAAACAAAACATACAGCCTCCTGTATGCTGCTAAATGTGGGTGTGAAATCCTTAACAGTTAAAAAAACCAAAGCAGTAATAAATATATATCTGCTTTAACCACAAAGGGCTTAATGGTACCCAAGATACTAATGTTACCATTAGTGAGCTAGGTAGACTGGGCACAACAACTGTGTTTAGTCCTGACCTATTTTAGAACGGCTCCATTTCTTGACCAAATTTACCAGTGGTCCTGCCCATTCCTGACGGAATCGGATACTAATATGTCAGTTCCGCCCTGAAGATAAGATAATTGTAGTATGCCTCTTTAATAGAAAATGTCAAAATATTGTTAGAGGTGAAGGAATTCATTGTGTATATTAACAAAGGAAAGGACTGTCTGTTCTTATGCGACGGCTAAACAGACTCCACCCACTTATCGCGTTCTAAACTGACCTCACTTAGAAATTATGGAATGTTCTGATCCAAAGCCCATACAAGCTTATCCGGGACAATGTTTCTCAACCCTCTTTTGCGATAAAGAGTAATTGTTCCAGATGACATTATGTAGCTAAATCCATGAAAGATGACCGGCTATTTTTATTTGAGAAAAGGTTCGAGAAACGTTGGTCTAGGACTGCTGAGGTACAGATTTAATAGCCCTCTTTAGCGCCAGACTGAAGTATATGTCTGCGTGCTTCTAACAGTTAAAATACAGATGTGTTACAAAAGTCTTCAAAGCCCACTGCAACACACACTAATTATTGGTACATAACACAATCTGGGGAAAAAAAAAACACACACACCCTAAACAACCTTCTTTATGTCCGTGGAAACTATTGATATGTTACTTAGATGAAAAGCAAGTGTACTTTTCAAGTTCTATTGGTAGTGAAAGGGTTAAACTTGGGGCTTTGTCACAATGGCGATTTTTCCCTCTATTATAGTCACAGCAGTTTTCTAATGAAACGCTGTCTCATACAAATTGTGGTTTCGTATCTCTGGCTGCCACACTAGCGGTTTTGTAGTTTGGGTAGCTAAGAAAACGCCGTGAACAATTGCGCAGAGAGATAATCGCTGGGAGGAAACAGCAGTAAATAATATCTGTTACACTGAACGATTAAACTGTTAAAAATCACTGGTTTTTAGATGTCATCTTCTACAGCGATTTTTCCAGCCACAGAAACACGAAGCAAATATCGCCAGTGTGACGCAGAACCCTACTCTTTACAGAGCTGTTCATGTTGGTGCTATTGAACATATTTGATTTTGCTTATTAATGTGTCTCCTTTCCTATGGTACCTATAAGCTGTACAGTGCAGGACTCACTGATAGCTGGTATCTGTTTGGTAGGGAAGAGGTTAACACTGTAGTATCAAGACATTAAGATAATTACTACTGGGAATGCCAATATCCCTCTATAGGGCAGGAGTAGGATAAACTTGAAGCTGTTACCCTAATATTAAAGCTTTATATGCTCTTGCTGGACTGGCATTAACCGCTGTCTGTGAACTGCAGCTGTATGCCCAGAACCATTATACTTTCCTTTTGGCATGTGCTGGTCAATGCTTTTTTATTTGCACAGTAGGATAAAAGAATTGCATTATCACAAGTCAAATTGCACAAAGGTCATGTCCTGTTTTGGGAGGTTTTGTACTGTAAATTATGTATCTTATTAAAAAGGGAGAGATTATCCTGGAACTCCCCAAGTGTTTAATAATAATAATTTTGAATAAAATGCAATGATTGTATTAATAATAATTGTTTTTAATCTATTGATTTGTTCTGGTTTGCGTTGGGAACTTTTATTTATTTGAGCAGAGCAATGAACTCTGGGTCAGAAAAAGACACAAACCTTATAAGGCATTAATTATTTGTGTACATTCATAGTAATATATCGAAAAACGGGTCATCGGTGCATGCAGTGTAGATAGATCGGTTTAACATCATGTAGGTTGGTCTGCAACAATAATCAAGTAAATAATGATCGGGGGTTAAATGTATCAAGTTGCGGGTTTGAAAAGTGGAGATGTTGCCTATAGCAACCAATCAGATTCCAGCTGTCATTTTGTAGAATGTACTAAATAAATTGTAACTAGAATCTGATTGGTTGCTATAGGCAACATCTCCACTTTTCAAACCCATTGGAAACTCGCAGCTTGATTCATTTACCCCCAGATCTTGTTGGTAAAAACATTTAACCACTTTATCATCATCATCATCTTTACATGGCGTCACAGAATCCGTAGCGCCGCACAATCCATATAATATGAAGAGACAAAAATAGAGACAAAAGAAACCATAGAATCAGTAAAAACCAATGCAACTTACTGTAGAGCAAGGAACTAATAAGACACAACTGGAACAAAGGAAACATTAGAATGGATGAGGAGTCAGAAGGTAGAGAGGACCAAGCGTGTGAACGTTAACAATAAGAGGATTAGGGTAGTAGATGGAGACGATGTGAAAGGAACAGGTGGAGCATGAGGAGGGAATTGTCTTAGGATGGGGCTGGGTAGGGCCAGTGTGAAAAGAGTTTTGAGGGAAACATTCGAGGTTGGGGGCGAGTTTGATTGGGTGGGAGTGTGAGGTGGTGATAGGTCATGAGGAGAAGGTCATTGGAAGAACATAGTGAGTGAGTAGGGGAGTATTTCTTGACAAGGTCGGAGATGTAGGGTGGGTAGACATTAAAGAGGGTTTTATAAGTGAGAGTAAGCAACTTGGAATTGTCTTCTGGAGGGAATGGGGAGCCAATGGAGGATTTATAGAGAGGTATAGCAGAAGAGGGACATGTGGAGAGGAAGATTCAGGGGCAAACGCAGGATTTGTAGAGGGGGGGTTTCCACACCATGCCGCCAGTGGGCGTGACCAGCATGCATGGGGGCGTGGCTATAAATATAGTCAGTGCTTGGCTGCTCTCCAACTCTTCCTATCCCAATAATATACATGGGCAATGCTGCCTGCACTACTGTTAGGTGCACGCAGCTCTCCCTTTTCAAGCAAAGCCTTGTGAAGCGGGGACAGGGTCCAGCCTCCTCAATTATACAGTGCCCCAGGCTTGGAGGGGGGTTTCCAGGCACTGGGAAACCCCCCTCGGTTTGCCTATGAGATTAGTCGCAATGCCACAGATTTCAGGGGGCACAGACATTTCACAGACAACCCAGAGAGACGAAGATTGTCTTTTAGCCATAATATAGGATTGCAGAAAATGAAAAAAGATTTTAGACCTGGAACTTTGTACTGAAGAGGGGAAATATACACCAAACACTCAAAGCTGTGAGTTCCAGTGCTTGTATCAGTGCAAAGCTCATTGTAATTGAATGAATAATGTACTTTTTAGACACATTTGTCAAAGTAGTTCTAGGTTGAACTATTAAGACTTTGTTCCCTATCTCATTGTACATGCGATGGAGAGAACCAGTAAATATTAGTGAATTATTACTACCACTTGACAAGATAAAATATTAAGATAACCGTGATAACAAATGCGTATGACAATATGTAACACTGCAGCATAATCTATGATAAGCAAACACTGGGATGTGTTTTACCTGCACTGACAATTATTCATCTTAAGTTAACACTTTCAAAATGAGTCATGTGTAAGTTGTATTTTCCAGAAATGACATCACTGCTCCAAATCTAAGGATACATTTTACATATATTCACCTCCATACTGGGTGAACAATTAATTATGAAAACACATTACAAATAAATAGCATGTAGATGGCATACATATAATGAAGGGGATTGCATGTAGATAGACAATCAAAAGAACAGAATGCAAATTGCGAGAATTGTTGGCAGCTTTGTGCCTAAGTCATTATGTATAGCATCAGTCTATGGATGCCTTAAGGGAAAGAGCAGGGGAGGGCTGGCAAATTTTAGCTGGGGAACAAGACTCGATTCAGCAGCCTATTTTAAAGGAAAAAATATGTAGATGGCCCAGTGACCCATTCCAAGGTAGCCCACTATGGGCCCGGTTCGGGGAGGGGAGATTCCCGCACTGCCCCCTCTGCCCAGCCAGCCCCTGGGGAAGAGGAAATTAAGAAGTTATATCCCAGTTGAAACAAATGGTCATACTACACTATGCGTAATTCTGCCACCTGGGGAAGACTAGAAAGTATGGACAATTCATCAGTAGAAGACCCCAAGGAGCAAGGACTGACATGTTCTAAAATGATTTAATCACCTTTTAAACTCTTTTGCTTGCCCAAACGCCCCTTCTCTGTGACACCACTGAACTGTGGTATGAAATTCCACACATATACAAAGTAAACATGAATAGGTTATATTGACTATTCGGGAAGACTCATTATCTCTATAACGTCATTATGGGGCTGGTATATATTTATAACGCCATTCGTTTCGCTGGTTTCACTCGTTACAAATGTATACAGAGGTCTTCTCATAACATAGGTTATGGAAAGTATTAGTTTGATGTGTTATGTTTCCTATAAGGAAATATACCTGCACTTGGATTGACCCCAAAATATGGGCTTTTTTTTATCAAAAGAAATTTCCCAATCTTTTAGCATATGAGGCTGGCGGTGAGGAGACACCCTATCTATTGAGAGCTCAACAAAATAACTTAAGAATCATTACCCCCTCTATCTGATCTCTGGCCTTTTTGAGAGGCTCCACCAGTCCACAGACTTCAACAAATTGGAGCTGCGAGGGGTCTATAACCTGATCTGTGTCTTGGAGGGGGAAGAATGGAAGATGGTCCTCAACACAAATGATGGCCACTATGAATACTGGTTCATGCCGTTCGGCCTGTACAATGACCTAGTCGTCTCCCAAGCATGTGTGAATTCTCTCTCTAGGTGCCTATTGGAGACATTAGTCCTCGTGCAGCTATATGATATCCTCATTTTCTCTGACATGCTTGAGGAACATCATGATCATGTGAGAGAAGCTCCTGGATAATCGAATATTTGCCTAGATGGAGATGTGTTCTTTCAATCAATCAAGAGTGAGCTTCCTGAGAAACAGAATATCACCACATGGCATAGAAATTGAAATGGAGAAGCTCTCTAGTGTGCTTGATTGGCTGATGCCCAGAGGAATCTAGGCAATCCAAAAGTTTGTGGGGTTTAGCAACTCTACAGAGGCTTTATCCACAATATCGCAAGAGTTGTTATCACTATAATCACATTGACTCCACAGGTACATCAGGCTTTTGACAACTTGATAGCTCCCAAGGCATATTGGAACTTGTAGTTTCACAGCGCCTGTAGAGCCACAGGTTGGCCAGGCCTGCTCCAGACCACAAGAACTTCCAGTATAATCAGGGGAAGAAGAGATTAAACTCTCAGTAGGCACAGTGGGCAATATTCATAACCAGGTTTGACTTCATCATAATATATCGGCCTGGATCCAACAATGTCAAGGCCAAAGCACTCACCCGGCAGTTCTGTCCCGAACGATCTGTTATGGAGGGAGAAATCATTATACCTCCAGGCTTGTTTTTGGGAGCATCTATTTCTTCTGAGTTACTGGACAGGATCCAGGTGAGAGCAGCAGCTACCCAGGTTCCCAAGGCACCTGAAGGCAAGAGGTTTGGTCCTTCTGTCTGCTAACTGGAGGCCCTTCAATGGGGGCACCACAAGATGCCACGGACCCTGTCCTGCGGGCTCCTGATGTCCCCTGTTTAGTGGGGATCGCAGAACATTTTTCTATGCATCAAAGGTGGTGAAAACCAAACCATGGTCTATACTTTCAAAGAAGATATGTTTTATATCTTTAGCCAGGAGTGTACATTTGTAGTCACATTTTCACCAAGTAATTAAAACATTAAAAAACACAAATGTGACAAACATGATAGAGACAGCTCTGATGTCTCCTCAATCTTGTGACTAATTTCAGACAAAAATTTGACTAAATTGAGCAGTATTTTAGGAGAAAAACAGAAAAGTTAAAATTAATAAAGGAGGTAGTGTTAAAGTGATCGTAGGTTAGACTTTGAAATCAAGGTTTTACTCTTTGCAGTATATTCCCAGGAGGACGTGCATTTCACCACAATGGTCAATCAGCGCTTTTATGGGATCAGTTCCAAAAACGAGAATATAGGCATGTTCCGGGCATTCTCCTTGATATGTGCGAGATTGACAATTAGTCGTATTTGCATACCGTATATAATCGAGTATAAGTCGACCCGAATATAAGCCGAGGCACCTAATTTCACTACAAAAAACTGGGAAAACTTATTGACTCGAGTATAAGCCTAGGGTGGGAAATGCAGCAGCTACTGGTAAATTTCTTTAATAAAAAAAACTTGTCTGCTGATCCACCTCCACTGTGTTTGCAGGAGAGACTGACACTAACATCAAATAACACTAACACTTTTTAAGACACTGTGGTACACTATTCAGAAGAGCATACAACTGCAAAACTTCAGGACAAGTCAGGCAGAGTAAACAAATACTTAGAATACCAATTTATAGGAAATAAAACTGTAACCTTCATGATCTGCACTTGTACAGAAATGTTCTAGAGCTCCATACAAGGCTGCTTATAAACAAAGGACTTCAGTACTAGTGAACAAAATGCAGATGCTGCTTAAAAATTCATACCAATGATGCTGGCTGACATGAAGAAGCCATGTGGGGAAGCGTATGTGCCTTATGTCGCAGGTCCCCATGAAAACATGTTGCTATTATCAGCGGTTTAAGGATGTCCAGGAAATAGGTAGATGTAGCTATACATTTCATTATCTACTCAGCGTTTTCAAATGTGAGCAGGAATTAGTTCGAGTTATACAAACTGCATGAGAGAGAGAGAGAGAGAGAGATCGTTTACTAACCTCTGCAGTGAAACGCATGTGCGTTCCACAGACAGGAAGTTCGGCACTTGCATTGCAAGTGCCGAGCTTCCTGTCTGTGGAACGCACATGCGTTCCACTGCGGCACTAACGGCAAGCACCAAACTCTTCTCCGTTAATATTTTCCTTCACTTTCTCTTCAGCCCTTAAGCGGGCTGAAGCTATGGAGGCAGGCACCACCCTCCTTACGGCCCTGCATTGTGGGCTTAAAGCATCACTCGAGTATAAGCCGAGGGGGGGCTTTTTCAGCACAAAAATTGTGCTGAAAAACTCGGCTTATACTTGAGTATATACGGTAAATAGAAATGCATTTTGCCTTTTGCAGTCTTCTCCCTGTTTGAAGACTGTAAGTGCTATGTATTGTATAGCTTTGGCTGTCAGTTGATAGGGCTTGGGGCTAACTAATTAGTTCATACTTGCCTACTGTCCTGGAATTTCCGGTAGGCTCCCGAATTTTGGTATGTCACCTCGGAGTCCCGGAAGAGTAGTCATCCTCCCGGAGGTGATAGAGGCGGAGCTTAATGATGCAATGTCACGTCATTAAGCCCCACCTGTTGCTTTGAAATGCTGTGAATTTGAGCAATTCCTAGCAGGGGGTGGAGCTACAGTGACACAATGGTATTCCACCACACCCCCTCCTATACCCAGAGGTTTAAAAAGTAGGCAAGTATGTTAAAACTTTCATGGAACTTTCTTCAATTTTCTTTCCAACTGAAAATCATTTTGATGAATACTAGTGCAAAGGTAAAATGTGATGTTGCCCATACCAGCCAGTCTAATTCTATTTGATTTGTCTACTGTATATCTGAAAATTACAGAAAACATTTGATTGGTTGCTACTACGTACGTTTGTCCTGTGAACCAGTTTTTCTAAATGTCTCCCAGTAGCAATTACATAGGTCAGCATCTTTATTTTAAGATGTTTTTTTTTTAAAGTTGCAGTCAACTTGTAAGGGCCAATTCAATTCGGCCGTGCTATTCTAGGAATAATGCAACCTGCGCACTATTACCATAATTTTAAAGCTGATTTTTGCTCGCACCTCTCGGGCCGCTAGTAAAAATTTTGGTTAAAATTACTGTATTAAAGGTAATACTACTAACGCCGCATTAATCCTAGATTAAAGTGGCCGAATTGAATCTGCCCCTAGAATATTATTACTCCCCGAGTCTTGGATAGTATAACTTGAGGTTAATATTAAAAGAAGCGAGAGAGAGGGTAAAGGTGGGAAAGGAATTTACAAGTGTGTCGCTGCAGAAGTGGAGATGGCACAGAAGGTGGGTGAGCTGAACTAAACTTTAATAGAGGGTAAGAAGAAAAATTTAAATATAAACATATTTAACGCCATTGCAATATGACTTGTAGTTATGCATTTAACTATTATCCTTTAATTGCCCATTTAACTACGACCCTATATTGTCAATCTGGACAAAAGTGTACTGCTTCCAGGAAATCAAAGATAGTTTAAAGTAACTGTTGAATGTTTTGCTATTTTTAAGGCAGTGCCTGTTCAATACAGTTTTGTTGATGTTGTGCTAGGGGGCAGCAGAGGGATTTAAGTGATAGATTTCAGAGACAACTTCAAAAAAAACCTTTTTCTTAAAACAGATTTAGTAACCATGGAAACATGAAACAAATGTGTCACAATGAGGTTTGCTAATGAAGCAGATGTTTTAAAAGATGTTTTAAAAGAATGTGTTTTTTCGTTACAGGACATTATTCATTATAAGCTTAAACGCCAAGTGTTCCTAATGGTACAGTCCCAGGTTTTAAATATTTGTCCCTTTAAATTTTTACCACTGGAATGCCCCTCTATTTCAATAGTGCCCAACTACACAGTACAATCCCTATTTTTCTGCATGTTAGATGCAATAATTTATTTATTTTTCTTTTTTTTGAAAAAAGTTCATTGTAGGGTCACATCGAAATCAAATTGAGCAGGAACTGTACACATTGGAGGCAACAATGTTCTGTATTTTGTTAAATGATTTGCCAGACTTTTTAATCATGCAGGTCATACGTCCATCTGCAAAAAATGTTTGTTGTGGGGGTGGCGTCAATACTGGTCCACTTACTCCTGGGTTCCCTGTTCTGCTATTCTGATAATGTGCAGGGGATACCCCTCATCTTTATAGCATACTTGCCAACTTTTCCTCGTTGGTTTCAGGGAGATCCGGGGGTAGGTGGGCATGCGGGGATGGGCCTTGATAAATCACAATATTTTGGCCCCACCCCTAAAGGATTATCACAAATTTGGCCAATGACAGCAGGGAGCGGGGCTAAGATGACACGATATTTGCGTCATTAAGCCCCCCCCGCCACTTATCTATTGTGGGGGCGAGAACCGGGAGGTTGCCCTTCTGGTCTCCCAGAAATGCGGGAGTCTCCCGGACATTCCGGGAAAGTAGGCAACTATGCGTTAAAGAAAAGCAGCTAATGAATCTCTAGAGACTGAAGTGTCTTTTACATTTCTGTCTCCATTACTGAAGTCATGTTGTCTTACCTGTCAGTCTTTGATTAAATCTTGGTCTTCATGAAAATGGCCACCTCCATAGGCATCAATACATGGACATAGGACACAATTTCTGAACTGTGTCATCATGCCACAGATGGCGAAGCCAACCACGTCTTGTACTGGCTCAGCATCAGGGAGAATGCCAGACTCTTCAGGGAGTGAGGGAGATCACCCCTAGTTCAGGGAGTCTCCCTGACATTCAGGGAGAGTTGTCAAGTATGCAACAGAGGCAGGACTGTATTTAGAGTTTATGCTACCCTAAGCATTGTAATAGGCTACATTCCCAATTTAAAGATAACTACTACTGTATTATATAATTTAGCATATTGATGTGAGACCAGTCTTTGGAATACTTGCATTCTAAATCTTAAAACCATTAAAATGTTTGTAGCAACATTAATGGCTAATAACTGAAATACGCTTTGAATACAAATGATAATATACCGATCAATCAGGATAGCTATAATGAGCTTTCAATATAATTTATATAAATAATATGATTTTAATCTGCTGGTAATTTGGGATGTATGGGAATCCATGTTCCCTCTAAGCTTTGCTATCTGGAAATAAAATAAATAAAAGTTGTATCTAATGATAACTTCGTTCCGAAGGGCCGCATTGAGAATCTGCTGTTCAGTGCAATCTTGATCAATAGATTTTTTTATAACATTTTTTTTTTTTACAGGCAGTTTGATTAGGGTCTGAGCATATTTTTATTAGCACGTTTCATTTCTTGCTCAACTGTGTGTACCAAGTTATAAAGTGGGTGTTGATACAACATCCAGTACCCAGAAGATAATCAGAATGTTGACAGCAGAATAGAGTATCTTATGAGATGAATGTGCTGATCTTGTGGGAGGCAGTGACCAGTCCACTTATGTGATTATGTTAGTGAGGGTAAAGAGGTAACTAGGAAGTTATAGGCTAAGAGTTAATGTGCCGATTCACATGGCAAAATGACCTGATTATTAGGCTGCCAGATCTCTGTCCGATTTAGCTAACATCTACATACCCATGGGGCCAAACATAAAAAAATCCAACTGTTTGACACTTGGGCCAAAATGGATCTGGCAGGGCACCATTGGTTCTGTCTGACCGCATACAAAGTCAGATGTAATCATTGTCTGACGGATTTACTATTTATCTATCAACAATTTATAGATCATCAATAGATTTTGACACAAATCTGTGTGTATGGGTTTTATGGGCCCATACATGATGCAATGTATAGTTAAATAGTTATAAACCACCTAATAGCCTGTAAAAGCTGCACCGTGTATGGACATTTTTAGATAGTTGAAAGAGCAGGGTGCTCAAACAGCACAGAGTAGTGATGTGAGTCTCCTGTCAAATATACGCAGGTGATTGTGTTGTCAAACGCACCTCTATATGAAATGAAGTTTACATATTCATTTTGTTAACACTTTCATTTTAGTTTGCCAACTTAGAGGGAACGGTAATGGGAACAAATAGTTTAACCTGGAGGGAGCGGGGAATTAAAGTAAATCTAGTGGTGGTTTTTGGACATTGGGAGAATACAGGAACACATAGCATAGAAGCTACAAACTCTAATCATAAAGGAGAGGCTGACCTTGGACACACATCATGGCAGCACAACACCTTTCCATATTTCACTTGTGTAACCCAAGTCTATACATAGTAGTCAGAGATGCCATCCATTAGACAGCAAACAAATGTAAAAAAAAAATAAGTAAGAAATATATGGAAAAAGTACATACAGGAAACAGCCGAACGTTCTATAGGTTAAAGTAATATTTTAGAAGTGAATGTTTTATTCTTCTGGGGATAATTTGTCAAGATTGTGATAAAAGGTCTCTAGAGAAATGAAACATAGATTTTGTCTATTTCCTGTGACTCCTTTGATTCTTTTGATTACTGTGTTTACCATATTGTGAAATACTTTGTGTCTATCTTTACAATTAAACATAGATACTATTGAGATGGAATGTGGGCAACATTTAAAATGTAAGGCAAAATCTGGATTTGAGATGATAGATTCGACTTGAATAGTTATGACGACTTCCAATGCTTTGGTTCTTATGTCATCTAATGGACTGAGCTTTTTGTGCGCGCGTAGGATTTTGTTCACTGTTAGAAACATGACGTGATGTAAATGATGTCAATTTTTTAATGTTTTCAGGTAATCTATCGCGAAAACTAATTGCACTGTG
The DNA here is from genome assembly GCF_038048845.1 of Mixophyes fleayi. Lineage (NCBI taxonomy): Eukaryota > Metazoa > Chordata > Amphibia > Anura > Limnodynastidae > Mixophyes > Mixophyes fleayi. The sequence goes on along the minus strand of NC_134411.1, from coordinate 22,914,101 downwards.
CACCTTTAAAAGGAGGGAGCGATTATAGAGCCCATTGCTATGCCGAAACATGGCAAGCTTTATGTGTATATGTATACAGTATAATGAAAGCAATCGCAGCCAAAACATCTCCATACATTATACCAGTGTGGAAGACTAAGGTGCATATTGTATTGAGAAGTTGGTGCTGTCAAACATAATGGATGGCCAGATTCATAATATGAATCATTCTTCCATAATATTGTGAACCATATTTTAATTAAACCTCCACAAATGACCAAAAATTCATACTAGTAACATGAGTAATTCCTTTTCTGGACTCCAACAAACAATCAGTGGTGGAACTACCATTGGTGCAGTCGGTGTGGTGCATCGGGGCCCACAGAGATAATGGGAAAAGCTGCACGGGAACTAGTGAGCTGTGGGTCCCCGTTCCTTCCTCCCTGGTTCCCTGCACCGGGGCCCATGCCTCTGCATACAATAGTATTATATTTTAAATACTCAATAAATATTCATTAATAAAATTCTGCATGACTGCCAACATTTCCACCTGGACATTTGGGGCAAATAAACCACATCCCTGGTAGACCAAACCATGCCCCAATTTGTCCCGGCAAAATCTGGGCTTCTGGCAAATATGATACTGAGAATTACTAGGCAAGGTAAGTGATACTCTGCACAAGGCCATACAGGTGAAAATGAGCAATTACTGAGCAGGAAACAAAATACAGTGATTCAGGTGCTAGTACAGCAACCAAAATGGACAAAGCTAATATGAACAGTATCTATTGAATATAAACAGCCCTTATGAATTTGGAGTAGCAGCCATCCTTAGTACACCTTGGGTCTGATTCATTAAGGAACATAAGCATTTACAAGGCGTATTTTGCCTATTTTCACTCTGTGCATGCACAAAACCCGAGACTTACGCCACATAGGACTGCCTACGATTTCAATGGCGGAATGGGGTGTTAAATGGGAGGACTAACGTAGGCAATGTACAGTTAGAGCGTTCCCAAGTAGTATTAATAGTAATGTAGTACTAGCCCTTTAGTAGTAGTCATGTAGTAGTAGTTATATTATAGTAGTAGCAGTCATCATCATCATGTAGTAGTAGTAGTAATCATGCAGTAATAGTATTATTTGTAATGTAGTAGTTATATAGTAGTACTAGTCATGTAGTAGTAATCATGCAGTAATAGTATTAATTGTAATGCAGTAGTAGTTATATAGTAGTAGTAGTAGTCATGTAATAGTAGCAGTCATCATCATGTAGTAGTAGTAGTAATCATGACGTAATAGTAGTAGTAGTGTAGTAGTAGTCATGTAGTAATATAGTCATTTAGTAGTAGTAGTCATGTAGTAATAGTCATTTAGTAGTAGTAGTTATGTAGTAGTAGTCATGTAGTAGTAGTAGTAGTAGTAATAGTCATGTAGTAGTTATGTTGTAGTAGTCATGTAGTAGTTATGTTGTAGTAGTCATGTAGTAGTAGTTATGTTGTAGTAGTCATGTAGTAGTAGTTATGTTGTAGTAGTCATGTAGTAGTTATGTTGTAGTAGTCATGTAGTAGTAGTGGTTATGTTGTAGTAGTTATGTTGTAGTAGTCATGTAGTAGTAGTAGTTATGTTGTAGTAGTCATGTAGTAGTAGTGGTTATGTTGTAGTAGTCATGTAGTAATAGTGGTTATGATGTAATAATAGTGGTTATGTTGTAGTGGTTATGTTGTAGTAGTCATGTAGTAGTAGTAGTAGTTATGTTGTAGTAGTCATGTAGTAGTAGTAGTAGTTATGTTGTAGTAGTCATGTAGTAGTAGTGGTTATGTTGTAGTAGTCATGTAGTAGTAGTGGTTATGTTGTAGTAGTCATGTAGTAGTAGTAGTTATGTTGTAGTAGTCATGTAGTAGTAGTAGTAGTGGTTATGTTGTAGTAGTCATGTAGTAGTAGTTATGTTGTAGTAGTCATCTAATAGTAGTCATGTAGTAATAGTCATTTAGTAGTAGTAGTTATGTAGTAGTAGTAGTAGTCATGTAGTAGTTATGTTGTAGTAGTCATGTAGTAGTAGTGGTTATGTTGTAGTAGTCATGTAGTAGTAGTAGTAGTTATGTTGTAGTAGTCATGTAGTAGTAGTAGTAGTTATGTTGTAGTAGTCATGTAGTAGTAGTGGTTATGTTGTAGTAGTCATGTAGTAGTAGTGGTTATGTTGTAGTAGTCATGTAGTAGTAGTAGTTATGTTGTAGTAGTCATGTAGTAGTAGTAGTAGTGGTTATGTTGTAGTAGTCATGTAGTAGTAGTTATATTGTAGTAGTCATCTAATAGTAGTCATGTAGTAATAGTCATTTAGTAGTAGTAGTTATGTAGTAGTAGTAGTAGTCATGTAGTAGTTATGTTGTAGTAGTTATGTTGTAGTAGTCATGTAGTAGTAGTAGTAGTTATGTTGTAGTAGTCATGTAGTAGTAGTTATGTTGTAGTAGTCATGTAGTAGTAGTTATGTTGTAGTAGTAGTAGTTATGTTGTAGTAGTTATGTAGTAGTAGTCATGTAGTAGTAGTAGTGGTTATGTTGTAGTAGTCATGTAGTAGTAGCAGTAATTATGTTGTAGTAGTCATGTAGTAGTAGTAGTGGTTATGTTGTAGTAGTCATGTAGTAGTAGTCATGTAGTAGTAGTAGTAGTGGTTATGTTGTAGTAGTCATGTAGTAGTAGCAGTAGTTATGTTGTAGTAGTCATGTAGTAGTAGTAGTCATCTAATAGTAGTCGTGTAGTAGTAGTAGTCATGTAGTAGTAGTAGTTATGTTGAAGTAGTCATGTAGTAGTAGTAGTAGTAGTAGTCATGTAGTAGTAGTGGTTATGTTGTAGTAGTCATGTAGTAGTAGTTATGTTGTAGTAGTTATGTTGTAGTAGTTATGTTGTAGTAGTCATGCAGTAGTAGTTATGTTGTAGTAGTAGTTATGTTGCAGTAGTCATGTAGTAGTTATGTTGAAGTAGTCATGTAGTAGTAGTAGTAGTAGTCATGTAGTAGTAGTGGTTATGTTGAAGTAGTCATGTAGTAGTAGTCATGTAGTAGTAGTGGTTATGTAGTAGTAGTTATGTTGCAGTAGTCATGTAGTAGTAGTAGTAGTTATGTAGTAGTTAAGGAATTGAGCCAATTGCTAGTCAAGGGAGATGATACCATTTCTATCTGGATCTTATCAATCTTATCCTTGAAATAGGAAGCAAGATCCTGGGCACTGATGGTAGTCAGAGGGTTTGGGGTTGGAGGATTGAGAAGAGATTTAAAAGTGTTAAAAAGGCATTTGGGGTTAGAAGCCTGAGCATAGATGAGAGATTGAAAATATACTTGTTTAGCAGTATCCAGTGCACTTTGATAATAGTGGTAGAAGTCATGTACTAGTAGTAGTAGTAGTAGTAGTAATTATGTAGTAGTATTAATATAGTAGTAGTCATTTAGTAGTAGTAGTAGTAATCATCATGTAGTAGTAGTAGTTATGTAGTAGTAGTAATGTAGTAGTTATGTTGCAGTAGTAATGTAGTAGTTATGTTGCAGTAGTCATGTAGTAGTAGTCATGTAGTAGTAGTTATGTTGCAGTAGTCATGTAGTAGTAGTAGTCATGCAGTAGTAGTAGTTATTTTGCAGTAGTCATGTAGTAGTTATGTTGAAGTAGTCATGTAGTAGTAGTAGTAGTCATGTAGTAGTAGTGGTTATGTTGAAGTAGTCATGTAGTAGTAGTAGTAGTCATGTAGTAGTAGTGGTTATGTTGAAGTAGTCATGTAGTAGTAGTCATGTAGTAGTAGTAGGAGTCATATAGTAGTAGTAGTAGTAGTAATAGTCATGTAGTAGTAGTTAAAGTAGTTATATAGTAGTAATAGGAGTCCTGTAATAGTAGTAGTCATGTAGTAGTAGTAGGAGTCATATAGTAGTAGTAGTAGTTATGTAGTAGTAATAGTCATGTAGTAGTAGTAGTTGAAGTAGTTATATAGTAGTAATAGGAGTCATGTAGTAGTAGTAGTCATGTAGTAGTTATGTAGTAGTAGTTGAAGTAGTTATGTAGTAGTAATAGGAGTCATGTAGTCGTAGTCATGTAGTAGTAGTAGTCATGTTGTAGTCTTGTAGTAGTAATAGGAGTCATGTAGTAGTAATTATGTAGTAGTAGTCATGTAGTAGTAATTATGTAGTAGTAGTTGAAGTAGTCATGTAGTAGTAATAGGAGTCATGTAGTAGTAGTAGTCTTGTAGTAGTAATAGGAGTCATGTAGTAGTAGTAGTAGTAGTCATGTAGTAGTAATCTGAGTCATATAGTAGTAGTAGTCATGTAGTAGTAATTATGTAGTAGTAGTTGAAGTAGTCATGTAGTAGTAATAGCAGTCATGTAGTAGTAATTATGTAGTAGTAGTTGAAGTAGTTATGTAGTAGTAATAGGAGTCATGTAGTAGTAGGAGCTTGATTGCAAAAACTTTAATAAAATCTGATAAAAAAGTGCAAAGATGGAAATATTTTCCTTGTATGTAAGCTATTTTTATCATTGCTACAGTGACCCACTGAAATATAACTGCCAAATATATGTTGATTTGAAGTTGGAAAGAGCTCTCAGCTTCTTATTATGTGTGAGCTGAATGATGACTGTGTATCAGTTTTGCTAAAATAATGATTCTACCTTCTGATCAACGAAATAGTGATAGAAATATTTTGGCAAGAAAATGTACAAACTTAAGAAAGATCATAGAATTTATTTTATCTAAAAATGAGATAATGTGGGAATGTGCTGGTAGTTTCAGTTCTAAAAAAAATGAATTTATCACTTTCGTTTAATATTTGAAACAAATCATTTCAAGATTGAGTATTCAGAGGTACATGTTGTTGTGCAAGTCCATCGATGCTATTCATATTTGAGGATATTTGGATGACAACTGTGACAAAGATGACATCAGTATGTAGCCCCAGGAGGAAAACATTGTCCGTGAAGGCAACAGTGGGGCAAATCAATAAATAAAAATCCAAACAGGGGAAGAACTAAAATGTACATTCAGGGCCTCATATAGAGTCAGACGCAAAGTCCATTTCAGGCTCATCCTGCACATTTCAGTTGACGGGCACGCGCAGTGAGCAACAGTTCCCTGCATTTCCGTCTGCTTTTCAGACACAGTGTACACTGCGACAACTTGCGTCTCAGTACGAGGGAAAGGGTGGAACACGGAGTTATGTAGGCGTGACCGTGCATAATTCAGATACTATGGGCGTCTACCTGCAAAAACTACCCTAGTCGGATCAAGAAGCAGGCGGAACACACGTCAAACAAGACTGAAAAAGTGCGGCAGCAATTAGGTGGCGCAAGTAGTTAGCTAGCTGCAGGAACTGGTCGCAGCTTGGTAGGGTATTATGAGTGGGACGCAACTGGGGTTGCATGTCCCTTGCAATACCCTACCAAGCTGCGGCACACTCCCACTCCTGCACCTCCTAGACGCACATTGCGTCCCACTCTAAATGAAGTCCTCATTTGCTAATTGTATCAACTATGAATATTGTAATCAATATTCCACACTCCTCCACTGGCCCCTTCACAGTAGGTAGAGATAAGCACATAATGGTTCAAATCCATTTTTGCAATGTCCTAACGATACAATTTTCCAGTTTTGTTTTTGCTTTGTCATTCCACACTGTGGGCCTCAATTAGATCTAGAAGCAAAGAAAAAAAAAAAAGGAGCAAATTTGTCCCTAGACAAACCATATTGCCATGCGAGGGGTGAAAATGCATTTTATTTTGAGTAAGTACAAGTACTCTACACGCCTATAGACGAGGGTCCCCGCGGAAATAGGGAAACCTAGTAGCTATACTCACCGAGTTGCTCCCACTTCTGACTCCTGCTCCCTCACAGCTTAAATAGCCGCCGCCGCGCTAACGTCACTCGGCGCCGCCGCGAGGGCTGATTGACTCGCTGCGGCGCCAATAATTCAAACGGCCGGAGGTGAGCCAGGATTGCCTCACCTATCCAGCCACCGATTGGCCAGCGGGGGAAGGTGAGCCCTGATTGACTCACTTGCTCTCTGCTGCCGGGACCTGCGGAAGAAGAGGAAGACTTACCAGCGCTGGAACGCAGGGATGGTGAGTTGTCTTCTTTCTTCTGAAGTTCCAGCTTCATCCTCTTCCAGGGCACGGCAGCGGGGCACACCTCCACACTACCCATGAGGTAGGTCACTATGGAAATATATGACATAGTGTAGCAGTTCACCTTAGTGCCAACTGTAATGGGAACAAGTTGGATGTGTGAACTTTCTTGCATATAGAGGTGAGTATGACACCATAATCTATCAGTTTTATATATGTCAGTCTGTGGGTGTCCACTTGCCTCCGTTCCCCTGTTCTTACTTACACAATCGCACAAGTAGATAGGACACTGCCTCTTTTCTTCTACAAGTTACCTGTTGGTTGCAATCTATTGCATACTTGCCTACTCTCCCAGCAGGGACGGACCTATATTTTTTCTTAGGGGTGGTACGATTTAGTGCCCTGTCTCCTTTTTCAATTATAGCAGGTGCGGGCTGCCTTTGGCAGCACAATATTGACTTGTCTCTGTCGGCAGAGTCCAGGCAGAGGATGTGGCTTAGTGGTTAACTCTTCTGCCTCACAGCACTGGGGTCATGAGTTTGATTCCCAACTATGGCCTAATCTGTGTGAAGACTGTATGTTCTCCCCGTGTTTGCGTGGGTTTTCTCCGGGTGCTCTGCTTTCCTCCCACACTCCAAAAACTTACTAGTAGGTTGATTGTCTACTATTAAATTGACCTTAGTCTGTGTGTGCATGTGTGTGTGTATGTTAGGGAATTTAGACTGTAATGGAGTGAGTGACTGAAGTGAGTTCTCTGTGCAGCACTGATGAATAAGTGGCGCTATATATATATATATATATATATATATATATATATATATATAAAGCTGCTGCTGATGATGATTGTGTTTAAACCACAATCAGAGTGGCAAGCCAGGATTCTCTGTCTGCCTCAGGTGATGGGGACATAGTGTATAGTGTGCGGCTGCAGGCAGCCTGCACCTGCTAGGAGGGACGATTACAATGATCGCCCTCCATGGCTCCGCCACTGCCAGCATGTCCGATTGACTCCCGAATTTTATTGAAGTTTTCCCGGATTAGAGTAGGCCAGCCCAGAGCCGTAACTTCAAATTTTAGTTCCTGGGGCAAGAAACAAAAACGCTGCCCCCTAGCCCTCATTTTTAACAAAATGAACCTAAAATATTTATAAACTGCACCCCCCCCTTCAGCGTTGTACCCTGGACGGTCTCCCCTATCACACACAGCCCTAGTTACGGCCCTGGGCCACCCCTCAAGCATTCTGTTTCTCTTTCTTGAAAAGTGTGAGGAGCTACGCTGGCGTCAGGCTATGATAATGCTTTGAATCGCGTCATCATGTCTCCACTCCCCACTATGTAATGATAAGAATTTTTAGATCTTCCTAGCCAACCTTCATTTCTGTGGACCTCTTACCATCTACCTCTGTTATGGCAGTGTCCATAACTGTGTTTAGTACTGCAGGTAGACTCAGGGGCACGAGGAGGTGGGAGCAGGGGTAGCAGGTACAAAGTATCAGGACCCTGGCCTGTCTGTGTCGTGGGAGGAGCCACTAACCTGGTGTGGCACCCCCTTTAGCAGCAATAGAAGGGCATAGTTGCCTACTCTCCCAGAATGTCTGGGAGACTCCCGAATTTCTGGGAGTCCTCCTGGACTCCTGGGAGAGCAGGCAATTGTCCCTGATACCTGACCGGCTGTATAAACTAAACGGAGGGGCCGTGGCTTATTGACATCATGGATGCATCATCGTGGCCACGCCCCCTGTGTTTATTGGCCCATAGTAGTGATGTCCGTTTTGGCGGCGGGGCTAATGACGCAATTCTTCGGGCCCGGCCCCCAACACACACCTGCACCCCGGACCTCCAGTGAAACATCTTGACAATGTTGGAAAGTGTGTGGAAGGGGCTCCAAGAAGCTACTGTACCGGGGCCCAAAATTTCTCATGACAGCCCTAGGTTCATACCTGCAGGAAGGTACCAAGAACAGCAGTTGCTGAGTTTTGAATAGGGACAATTGTATCATGGCTACATTAAATAATATATATGTGCGTGTGTGTATGTATGTATGTATGTATGTGTGTGTGTTGTTTATTTAACTCAGATCCTGCTGCTCGAACATTCCTAAATAAATATATTTTATCCACTGTCAGAAAGGTGCTGCTGTTTAGAGGTGTTTGGGTGGCATTGCTGCTATACTATAATAGGATCTTGCTATTTAGATATTTGTACTTTATGTACCCATTCACCAAGCTGTAGTGACAAATTACCTTGTGCTGTGTGATTAAATGCATATTAGTAACTGCCCAGGGCTTATGATTATTACGATCTTTCTTTCATTACAATACTGCACAGTACGGCCATATAATTTATAAGATAATACAGACATCACTTTGTAGCTGATCGGAAATTATTCTGTTTTATGGATGGTGTCCTTTAATTTTGCCTTTCATGGATTATAAAATTGCTTAATATCTGCTGAAGTGAATCACTGGAGAAGCAAATAAAGATGTTGGCCCTGGGTCACAGTATCATTTGTGACACTGGAGAAGTGAGCAGGCTCAATTGTCCCAGACCATGATTGATAACTGGATGGGTTAAATGGAGAAAGCTCAGCTTACATCTCTGTGAATGAAGACCTCCCACTTAATTTAAGCATGAAGTGTACACAGGGTTGTGGCTGTAGGTTAAGTGAAACACCTGAAATAATTAAAAAGCAAAATGCGAGTGTAATTTCTTTATTCTGTGTCATGATCCCTATTGTGCGAAACATACTAGCCGTAAATACTTTAAAACTTTGTCAGATTGTATGGGCAGAACTTAAATTGTACCTGTCGTCTAGTCACAGTGGAGGCAGCCATTTTGTCGACTGAACCAATATTCATCACTTCACTAGGAATTAATGACAACATTGAGGTGCTCGGTGCCTCATGCATAAGTCGAAGCACTATTTCCTAGGGAATCGATAGGCAGGGTTCTCGAGCCTATTGGTTCAACCCACAAAATGGCTGCCGCCATTGCAAACAGGCGACAGGTGTGCGTTCAAAATATGCATGGCTTTACTGAACAAGGAACATTTTTTTTAAACCAGAATTTTGTGGCTGTCCTCTTGCCAGCAAAGCAATGGTGTGTCTTCAGCTTTGTGTATAGCTGTTATTATAACTGAGCTTTCATTTTCTTTGTTAGTGAAAGCATTACTTACTAAACACAACAGTGAACAGCATCTACACTGTGGCCCCAAGTAACAACAGCACCGAGATTACTCTCAGTGGCTCTGAATATGGCACCAGTGTGCAAATATTGTATTGCTTACATTTAAAGTTAATTTGTTCCTTACACCAAGTCAAGACATACATATTGTGGGCGTGACCAATATTCATATAGAACATACTTGTCCACTCTCCCAGAATGTCCAGGAAACTTCCGAATTTCGGGTAGGTGTACCAGACCCTCGGGAGAGCAGGCCACATCCCCTTTCTGTCCCCTTTCTGTCCTCACACTTCACCTGAGGGGACAATGCATTACAATTGGGACTGTCTTGTCTAAATCATAGTACTACTCTCCCGGAATGTCCGGAAGACTCCCATCTCAGGATAGCGCTACCTGTCTTTTCCTATGGGATTCTGCTGAAGCCTCTCTGGCTTTGCAGAATCCAATACAATGTTAGTGCTGTGTGCACTAGCCTGCCGGTAAAGAGGGAAAACTAATCGCGGCACAGGGGTCACTTCAGGGCCGGTGCTAGGGTCCACGGCGCCCTAGGCATTTTTAAAAAAGCGGCGCCCCCCCCCCCGCAAAAATCGCCGCCGCCCCCCCCCCCCCCCCGCAAAAATCGCTTCCCTCCTCTCCTTACCTTGTCTCACCACCGCCGCCTCTCTGCTCCGTCTCCTCCCCTCCACTCACTGACACTAGTGACAATAGCCTCTTCCCCCCCCCCTCCCCGTGCATCTGAATGCTGTGCAGCGGCCGCGACAGGTATGGTCAGCGGTCGCCGCACAGTTTTAAAGTAATTTAGAATTCTGTGGCGCCCTCCAGAGCCCGGCGCCCTAGGCAAGTGCCTAACCTTGCCTAATGGGAGCGCCGGGCCTGGGTCACTTCTCCAGAGTAGCCCCCGTCATGGTGCATTGAAGCGGTACTTAAATATGCATCACTGAGATTTGCAGCCATGCATATTTGCTGGTACCGCTTCAATGCATAGACCCCTAGATATTTTATTTTAATTTATTTAATGTTTCTTTACTTAAGATTAGGTGCAGTTGCTGCATTGCCAGCGCATGGTATTACAGATCACTGTAAGAAGTGACAGGAGGGTGAGCCAGTCAGCAGAGAGATGACCATGCAGGCTGCCATTTTTAGGACAGTACCAAGTTCCCTGGTACTGAGAGGGGGGTGACTTGGACAGCACACTTTCACAGATGGGCTAAAGGGCGCTGCGGGCTTATGTATAGAAGCCAACGCATCCGCCAGGGCCAGAGAGACAAACGGTAGCATAAGGCTGATAGATAACAAGACAAGCACAATATAACGGATATTGGAGGAACAAGGAGCAGCATAAAGAGAGGACACCCCTACAGAAGGTGGTGACTTGGTGCGTCCCTGAAAAGAGCGGGAAAACTGCAGCTGCCGGTTATCAGCCACTGAGGCAGCTGTACAGTCTGCACATAGACCTCTCCTCACACTGCTCTGAGGGGCCATATAGGAGGGCTGAGAACCGTTCTCCTCCTTAAAGATTGTTTTTCTTTAATGTAGATAATATATTGGAGATGTGTGTGCTGCTGTTTTACAGGGGTTTATAAACGCTATATACAGGTCTCACATAATGTATCTTAAAGTTATTTACTCAGTGTATATGTTGGGACAATACATATATATATATATATATCTATATCATACTTGCCTACTTTATAAAACTGTACTCCGGGATCATGTGACAGAGGGTAGGAGGGGCGTGACAACGTCGTTACATCACTATAGCCCCGCCCCTACTATAAAATGCAGCAATTCAAGGTATTGAATAGCAGGGGAGGGGCTTAATGACACAATTAAGCCCCGCCTCCTGTCATTCAATGCCGTGAATATCAGTATTTTACAGAGTCCGGGAGTTTTGCCTACTCTTCCTACTCATATATATGCATGTATTTGCTACAGATATTGTGAGGCACAAGGGTTGGGAGACACTGTTTGTGCTACTAGCCAGAGACAGGTCAGTATCCTCCTTTACAGCTCTATTTTGACATAATATTGTATGACAGTTGCTTCCTGTCTTCATTTTATTTTCTTGGTAAAGTCCAGGGGGTACCAAGGGCGGCTTCCCCCTCCCACCCAAGAAAATGAAATAAGAAAATGTCATACAATGGAATATCCTGTGTCAAGTATGACACTAGTTCCAAGGGTGGAGCAAATCTTCCTGGTGGACAGCAGGACTCGGAGGCGGTGTGTGCGGGCTGTGAGGCGGGAACCTGGGGAGAGCAGTCCCAGGGTAGTGCTACCCCCCGGATGGAGGAACCGGTGTGGGCAAGTACGCTAACACAGTTGATGGCAACTCCAGTCCAGCTGCTCACCCATACGCTGCAGGCCCCAGCGGTGGCGGCGGCCCTCCCCTCGACTTCTGCTCCCTTGGCATCCACGTCAGCCTTATCACAGGTCACAGCTGAGGGCACAGATATGGCTACTGCTGGTACAGTTGCCTCTCCACCCAAAGGGAGCCCGCATGGTCCACATCCTTAGTTAAGGGCTTGGACCAGATAAATAAGTTCATGAATGCACCTAGTCCCTTGGCGACACATCGAAAGTGTCGTAGGTCCACTCATCCCCTTATTTCGATCTCTGATTCAGAGGGATCGTCAGAGGAGGAAGGTGAGCTCAGTGAGACTTCTGACTCCTCTCAGGTAGGGGACTTGGATGAGCCCGTCAGAAATCAATAACAAAACAAAAAGCAGACGGGCGCTGAGGCTTAATAAATATAAGCCCGCATCTGCCTCCCTGGCCGATCCCATATTGGGCTACCTTGGGCTGGATCACTGGGCCACCTGCATTTTGTTCCCATTAAAATGTTCCTAATAGGCTGCTGAGTCGAGTCTTGCCCCCAGGCTAAAATTTGCCAGCCCTCCCCTAAAGGTCATCACCAGCCTCACTTATTGAGCCCTATGGAGTCCTGTCATTTAGCTTGTCTTCTAAAAAGTAAAATCTGTGACCCAGGTGTGTGGCCAAATTAGATACAAATCACAGAATGGCCATAACATTTGTGGACACATTAAATCGTCTGAGCCAAGCTGCAGGACTGAATTGAATAAAATATATCCAAATGAAAGCTAGCTCCTCTTTTGGAAACCTGATATTTCTAAATCAATAAAGCCAAGATAAATATATATTTTTTATTCCTGTAATTGTCATACATAATTTGGCCTATATTTAAGTATACAACATAAGATAAATAAATTCATTATTGTCTTTTTAAACAATGCAATGAAACTATTTGTCCAATTGGCATTACATTTATGAAAGTAGAAATATTCATATGCATATTAAAAGTAGATAACATAAGTTTTATCTTGCTGTCTTACAGGCCATTATAATAATGGACAACGGTGAAATGGAGACGAAGAATACTTCCTATACCTTAAAAGTCTCTTCGGAAACTCTGCTTCCTATCCAGCTGTTTGAATTTAGAGCACATTTGCTAGAAGCTGTGGAAGAACTACGAATGGGGCGAGTACGTGATATTTTATGGGCCAATTTTGCTCTTTCCCTTTTGCTTAAAAATGTTATAGGCACCTTTTGTGCGTTTGCTTAAATTCCCAGTAAATGTTAAAAAGCGTCAATCCAATATCGAAGTCACAATGTAGCAGTCACAAATGTCCAGAAAGTACCTTGTAATTCCAAAATGTAACATACATTCAAATGTTTCTTAGTCAGTGGAGTGCAGGAAATTGTCTTCTGTAGTCCTCATGCTTCTCATAGTGAGTATCATTTGACTTGAGGTATAGGGGATAACATACCTCTTACTGTAAATTATATGGATATTAGAAGTCACCGTTGTTCTGCGTCCATATAAATTAGACTGTAGGCTTCATACAGATCATAAAAATCTGAGATGACTTCTTAGATCCATAATAATTTACAATAGGGGGTGCATTATTCCATGTAATACATGTTTTCCTAATGAATGCTGAAGTAATGAAATTAGAACTCACTGTGCATACAGATATTATTTACAGGAGTTTATATATATATATATATATATATATATATACCATATTTCCCCTTGTATAAGGCACTACCATATATATGACGCACCTTAATTTTGGCCCCGAAATAGAAAAAAAAAATATTACGGTAGCTGTCAAAAAAGGCAGGGAGAGTGTAATGGCCGGCTGCTCTGATTGTGATCAGAGCAGCCGGGCAGCACACTCTTCCTGCAATCGCCCCCCTCGCTGCCACTGTACCTCTGTCCCCTTCCTCCTGGATGCGTGAATATCGCTGTCCCCCTCCTCCTGGATCCCCACTGCCACTGTGCCTCTGTCCCCCTCCTCCTGGATGCATGCATACCGCTGTCCCCCTCCTCCTGGATCCCGCTGCCACTGTGCCTCTGTCCCCCTCCTCCTGGATGCGTGAATATCGCTGTCCCCCTCCTCCTGGATCCCCGCTGCCACTGTGCCTCTGTCCCCCTCCTCCTGGATGCATGCATACTGCTGTCCCCCTCCTCCTGGATCCCGCTGCCACTGTGCCTCTGTCCCCCTCCTCCTGGATGCGTGCATACCGCTGTCCCCCTCCTCCTGGATCCCCACTGCCACTGTGCCTCTGTCCCCCCCTCCTCCTGGATGCATGCATACCGCTGTCCCCCTCCTCCTGGATCCCGCTGCAACTGTGCCTCTGTCCCCCTCCTCCTGGATGCGTGCATACCGCTGTCCCCCTCCTCCTGGATCCCCACTGCCACTGTGCCTCTGTCCCCCCCCTCCTCCTGGATGCATGCATACCGCTGTCCCCCTCCTCCTGGATCCCGCTGCAACTGTGCCTCTGTCCCCCTCCTCCTGGATGCGTGCATACCGCTGTCCCCCTCCTCCTGGATCCCCGCTGCCACTGTGCCTCTGTCCCCCTCCTCCTGGATGCGTGCATACCGCTGTCCCCCTCCTCCTGGATTCCCGCTGCCACCGTGCCTCTGTCCCCCTCCTCCTGGATGCGTGCATACCGCTGTCCCCCTCCTCCTGGATCCCCGCTGCCACTTGGCCTCTGTCCCCCTCCTCCTGGATGCGTGCATACCGCTGTCCCCCTCCTCCTGGATTCCCGCTGCCACCGTGCCTCTGTCCCCCTCCTCCTGGATGCGTGCATACCGCTGTCCCCCTCCTCCTGGATCCCCGCTGCCACTTGGCCTCTGTCCCCCTCCTCCTGGATGCATGCATACTGCTGTCCCCCTCCTCCTGGATCCCCTTGCTGCCACTGTAACGCTGCCCCGCTCCCCCTTGATCCCCCCCGCTGCCACTGTAACGCTGCCCCCTCCCCCTGCATCCCCGCTACCCCTGTATAAGACGCACCCATGTTTTAGACCCAAATTTTTTGGGAAAAAGGTGCGTCTTATACATGGGGAAATACAGTTTATATATATATACATATAATATATATGTGTGTGTGTATGTGTGTATATGTGTATACATTGGCAGTGTGTGTGTGTATATATATATATATATGTTGAGCGGATTGCACTCTGTAGTTTAGACTAGGGTCACGTATCCAGGTCTGAATGAGAAACAGATACGTGTGCTTGATAACAGACATGTGTATAAAGAAACTTTTATTTTAAAATTTACAAACGCAATTTTTTTTAATTAATCTTTTATCGCTCTCTGCAAAGCCTAATCTATGGCCAAGCAACTACTAAAATCTCAGTAAGCATCAGCGAATCATTTGCTAACCTCTAATTACAAGCAGTTCCAGTGATGGTCATCATCATCTGCTGTTTACAGCCACCCATGACCACCCACAAATAAAATCACTTTTTCAGCCATATCTGCAAATACGACCCAGTCTGAATCTGTACGCAATTGTTCGAACACGCTCTTACCGTACACTGCCCATGTCACAACACTCCTTCCCTCCCCGTCTCGCCTCTTCAGACGTGAGGAGTTGTAAGTGCCAAGAAGTGCAGGTCTGAATAGCTGCAGTGGCGTAAAAAAGCAATAATACGCTGCGCAATTGCCCTCTGAATTAGGTCTTCAGTGTAGATAAACCCTAATACATCTAAAGATCTGTGACTTGGAATCCTGTGTAAATTACGGGATGCAATTAACACTTTTAAATTGCGTCTGACTCTACATAGGCCCATAGTTGGGAAGAATACAAACTTGCTACATCTATAGCAGTGTTGGCTAACCAGGGACAGATCAGTATCCTCCTTTACAGCTCGATGTTGACATAATACATTGATCTATAGTAACTAATTATTGGGTAGCTGTATATAACAAATGATTATTTGTTTCATTATTTGTTCCTCTGTAAACCCTGATTTATAATTGTAGTCCCAATCAACTCAGAACTGTATTTGGCAAACTTAATTGTAGATATTTTTAAATCTTATTGTACAGGGATGCGGAATGTGCTGGAGTTCTATATATAAAGGTTAATAGTAACATATTTAGTAAAATAATCTGTTTCCCATGTTGATGTACTTAGGACAGTTTTGGTAGCTGTTTTGTTTTTTTTGTTTTTTTTTGCGGAGGGAGTTTTAATGAAGTATTAAAGTCAAAAAAGCGAAAGAAAGGTTTGATTGAGTATTATGAAAACTTGGTTTATTTTGTAGGAGGCAGATTATAAGTTAGAAATAAAAAAACTTAAAAAAGTGCCAATCAGCGTTTTAGACATCGTGAACATGAGCCAGCTGTATTCTGTTCCTAAATCAGTTCTGGGTCAGCAGCTAAAAAGCTTGAACAATTCTCTGTCCAGCTTGTAAAACCACAGCCTGAAGCAAACAAAGAAGACTTGACACTTTGTAAAGGTTACAACTGGTAAATAAACCATCAAATGACTCATCTTTTATTGTTATGATAGTGTTTATATATAAAAACACTTAAATGCTTGTAGTCCTAAGGCATGTAATAAAAAGAAACATTTTAAAGGTCTTGAAACAGTTTTCTCATTTTATGTAATGTAGTTTGGAAGCTTGCGAACTACGTATTTTATCTTGGCAGGAAAAGTTTCTGAAGTTTGTCATGTTTGCACTGCTAACGTGCATCTTTTTAGCAAGTGGGCTTTTTGGTAGAATGTTAGAACTTTGTTTCATACGCTATTTTATCTGTTCTTGTGTATGGTATTTTTATTGTGCCACAGTGTTTACTCAACACTTAATGAAGTGAAAAAGATAAAGTGAGATACAATATATTTTTAGAAAACAATATGGTGGCATCTTGGTTGCTTTACAGCATACTTATCAACTTTGGAGATCTCGCCTCCGGTAGGGGAGATCCTGGGGGGCGTGACCATGCGAATCGCACCATTAGGCCCCGCCCCATCTGTTAAACTGAATCATATTCGGCCTATTGCAGCAGGGGGTGGGACCCATATGCCTTTATTTTAGCCCCAACCCCACCCACTTCACCAACGACATAAGCAGTATGCTGGAGGATGCCCTGCTCCGAAAAATTTGGGAGTCTCCTCTAATGTCCCGGAATAGTAGACAACTAAGCTTTATAGCATTGGGGCCTTTTCTCTTGTGATCAAGTTATACAATGCTGCGGATTATGTTGTACAGAAAAGCTGTCTGCGTTATCCTGAAGAGCTGTTCTCAAAACAAAATGCTGCTAATTTTAGAGGTGTGAGGTAAACCCACCAATGGAAAAGTAGTCACACTACAAAAATCAAAACTGTGAAAGTTATTTAATTTTATGGAAGCTACTTGACTATACATAAATTAACATTCGTTCTGTATTGTCTCTTGATCTGTGAGAAATGGATTATTTTACTAATACAGTGGATTATGTTAGCACTGTTTACAAACAAGTTATTAATAATAATGCCCTGCAGATCGCACAATCTATCTAAGAGATAAATTGTTGTTGTGATTTAAATAAATCCTCTCTCTCAGAAGGTGGTGAAGACAACGGGCCTGATTTTGAGTTCGTAGCAAAGCAAAGAAAAGTAGCAACTTTGCACCTGAACAAACCATGTTACAATACAAGGGGTACAAATTGACTTTTTTTTTTGTACACAAGGAAAATACTGCTTGTTTATTCATGTAGCACACAAATACTTGATAGCTTTATTTTTACACTGAAATTAAAGGTAATCTATGGCATGCTGTATCCCAACTATAAATATGTCCCTACATTTTAAATGTACCTCTCCCTCTAATGCAAAATGTTTTTGCCAAGGTGCAAATTTGCTCCTTTTCTTTGCTTTGCTCCTACTCTAAATCAGACCCAAAGTGTTAAGTGCAGTTTCTAAAATTATATTTTAGTTATATTGTATTTGCAAATTGTTGCTATGGTAGAGTTGGTTTTCATCTTTTCACACATAAAATTATCATTAATACCAAATTTTAATAACATTTCAAAACTAGTAGGAACCAGCCCCCACTTGCAAGCTCTTTAAAACACAAACAAAATAATTGTATTTTGTCATCCATGTAGGAGTAAAGTAGGTTACTTCCTGATGCAGTGTTTACACATTAGTGATGGAAAATGATCTAACCTTAATTGCTCCATTTTTTCACTACATTGTTTGTGGTTCTGTAAGTAGCTGAACTAGTTTTTTTTGCATTTTTATATAGTCTGCATTGTTGGGAAATATGATGTGACTTAAAAGATACAATAAAATTGTAGGTATCATTTAGAACATTTCAGCTTTTAATATAATGCGACTTAAATATATTTGCTGATTGGTTGCATTTCTAAAAATGAATATATTTTTAATGCAAACTTAGCCGTAATGCAAAACTAGCATAGAAGCAGCGTCATGTAAAGCTGGACACACGTGAATCGCGTATTTTGATTTCCGTTTCTGAACGAACAACTGCATTTCTGTATAAACACATGAAGGCACTTGCATTACAATCCATTATAATAAAATCATCATTCATGAAGAATTGAACAAATTTAATCAGGTACATAAGAAATGCATTTTGCAGTGCACGTGTAATACTAACTAATTTTGGACCCCTAGGTTAGTAGCAATTGCAAATGAAAGGTACAGCCATGCCTGCTGGGAACATTCCTAATATGGAATGTTTTGCCATAAATGATGTAACTGTGGCAGATCGTTTTAGGATAAAACATCACAATCTATCAAAGATTGAGAAAACAGCTTTTATAAACATTAGTAATGGCGAGTCTTTAACAATAAAACTGGAGGAGAACGTGTTCCATCTGTTTTCTTTCCTTTTCTTTCCCATCATCATCATCATCATCATCATCATCATTTATTTACCTAGCTCCACCAATTCTGCAGCGCTGTACAGAGAATATTTGTCATTCACATCAGTCCTTGCCCCATTGGGGCGTACAGTCTAAATTCACTACCACACACACACACACACACACACACACACACACGAGTTAATTTTGCCAGCAGCCAATTAACCTACTAGTGTGGGAGGAAACTGGAGCACCCATTCACACAAACACGGGGAGAACATACAAGCTCCACACAGACAGGGCCATGGTCGGTATTGAATTCATGACCCAATATGGTTAGACTCCAATTGCTGTAATATCACTGTAGATCCATGTGTATATAGTACAAAAGTGATGTGAATATATATATATATATATATATAACTTCCGTATATAATATCTGTATAAACAGTTCTGATGTCATCTCTTAATGAATCCATAATTGGTGCCATGACTTTAGTCTTTATTGGGATGTTTGTATTATTCGGAACATTTTTTTTTGCAGTAGGGAGTGCATTTGCCTATGTATAATTTCTATATTAATCTTTCAGTTAATACATCCATTGTTTTTGTTTTGTATCATTCTTCTATGTTTACTTTAAGTTTTAAAACTAAACACAAATATCTTTTATAAAAGTGATTCATTGCACAATTATAATGCGCACACATTTCAATCAGCTTCAGTTTAATCTTCTTGGATGAAATTTTTCCAACGAAAGCTGGAGACAATCTTCATACGATCATATCAGACTGTCACTCGTACACATATCAATTTTGGAACAATTTCATATAAAAAGATCAGATTGATTGGTTTTTAGCTTGTGAGCAGGTTTAGATCTCTTTGCAGAGCTCTCAAGCAAGTTATCAATATATTGAGGTGATTGTAGGGAGGATTACAAGGCCAGCACATAGCAATGCAGAGTACATAAATCTTTATTTCTTCCGTTGGCAATTTACTGGTCAATATCATTATCATCATCATCATTTATTTATATAGCGCCAGCAAATTCCGTAGCACTTACCAATGGTGAACAAACATTAATAAGACAATACTGGGTAATACATACAGACAAAAAAGTAAGAGGGCCCTGCTCGCAAGCTTACAATCTATGGGACAATGGGAGTTTGAAACACAAGGGTAAGTGCTACATCATATTGCACAATGGACAAGCTAGAACGCAAAGCTAAAAGTATTGAGTGGGCTGTGTGTGTGGCAATGTTGGTCAGAGGGTTGTTGTCTTGTGTTAGCAGTGTAGAGGGTGGTAATAGGGTAACCTAGGGAGATTAAGATTGGTTGTATGTTTGTGTGTGCTTGTTTATAAATGCAGCGTTTGACAAAATGGTTAGGTGTTACTTGTACAAAGTATTTCAAGGTGCGCATTCTACTGGCAGTAACAATAATTATATTGTTATTTAATAAATTCATTCACCAGATGTATGTATGTACAACTATGCATGTTTATACCACCGTTTATCCAGATTTGTTCTAGTACCCTTATGGTTATTGATATTTTAACAGCACAGCCTAGCAACATGCTTATTTTGCTGCATACATGTTGTTAATAATATATTTTCTGTGACTTTTTTCTATGTATTTATCAGCTTGCTAATGCTCAGTACGAAGAACAAATTAGCAAAATTTTGATGGAGAAACAAGAACTCATGTGGAAAAATGTATGTACAGCTATATATATTTTCAGCACATTTGGATTAATACTGTAATACGTTTCTGTTACATACAGCCATTTTGTTCCAAACATGTACTTTTATGTTAGGCTTTATAACCTGCTATAGGGTTTGTCTGCTTAATATCCATGAAATGTGTAAGTTGCCCATAAACACAGATTTATGACTATCAATTACAAAATCAATTAGATGTTGATCACAGCTGGAGGACAACGCGATTGGATGGTGACTGTGGTCAGCTCTAGTTTGCTATCATTAGCCAACCACAGCTTATTGAGCCCCATAGGATCCAATTATTCATTCTGAGCACTGAACAACTCGATCTCTCTAATTTAGCTATACATGGTTGTGACTAAGCTTCACATAGATCTAGTCCAGGGGTTCTTAACCTGGTGTACACAGACCCCTCTGGGGTCCGTGGATAGATTTCTGGGGTCCGTGAAGTTGTATGGGAAAAGAATGACATCTTTATTTTCACTAATCTCTAGCATTTCCTTCAATTATGAATGTAGGTAGCAAACCACAATAGTATTCACATAACTCGTAGAATTTACAGTCATGTTTATATCTGTCAGGATTGTATATAGGATGGAGCTACTAACTGGTATTGGCACAACTGAACAAGGAGACGCGGAGCCTAACGCCCCACTGGTTTTCACCAGGGACCCCCGCAAGAGGGTTTGGGCTTGGCTGTAAGAGGTGCGCAGGTCGCGGTTCTCCAGGACAATTGCCAGTGTGGTAGTGGTGAGAGTAATCAAACGATCCGGGTCAAGCCAATCAGGAGAAGCGGTACAAAGGGGAAATCCAAATGGAAGGTCAGAGTAGCCGAGGTCAAACCAGTTATATAACAGAGCCAAATCAGTATCTAGGAGAATGGGTGGGCAACAAGTCGGGTAAAACCAGAAGTGCAACAGA
The DNA here is from genome assembly GCF_038048845.1 of Mixophyes fleayi. Taxonomy (NCBI): domain Eukaryota; kingdom Metazoa; phylum Chordata; class Amphibia; order Anura; family Limnodynastidae; genus Mixophyes; species Mixophyes fleayi. Next base: position 22,893,075 of record NC_134411.1, on the reverse strand, counting down.
ACCAAATCAGTATCCAGGAGAATGGTCAGGAAATGAACCGGGTCAACATAGGAACAACAATAGCAGGAACAACTAGGAGTGCTATAGGCAGGTAAGACCTGATACTCTGGCACCATAATGGCACCAGAGTCAGGTTTAAATAGAGGTACCTGAGGGCTGATGGGATGGCGGTCAGTAATGTCACTAAACCCTGACAGGAAGCTAGAGAATAGCATCCCGTTACCTAGCAATGGAATGCGCTACTGTGCATACTCACAAAATGCGATGAAGGACAGTCCTGGTTGCCTGGCAACAGGGCTACCCCAGCTGGAAATGGCAGACGGCCATCCCCACTCCGTGTGAGCAATGCGGGGGCGGTGCCAGGGCCACCTTAACAACAGAATGGGCCCCCGGGCACAGCAGTGCACCGGGGCCCCTATATATAAATATATAAGTTAAAAAAAAGAGTTTTATTTATATATATATATATTTATTTATTTATATATATATATATATATATATATATATATATATATATATATATATATATATATATATGGAATTTATCTTTATATAACCTTTATAAATGATTTTCTGTACCATTAGTGTATGTGTGTGTGTGAAAAAAAAGAAGTGAATATATATATTTATATATAAAATTAGTCACTTTTTTTTTTCAAATCCCCCTCTTAACTTACCTTGTACTTCGTCGCTATGCTTCTCCATGCTGTGCTCGCAGCGAATGTCGGGCGTGATGACGTCATTACGCCCGACATTCACTGCGAGCGCATCACGGAATAGAGGACCAGGGAGTGAGCCGGATCGTCAACCGCAAAAGGTAAGTTTCTTTTTTTTTTTTTTCTTTACAGGATTTTTTACAGCAGACCTGCCAGGGCCCCCTTTCCCCCTGGGCCACCGGGCACCTGCCCATCGTGCCCAATGGGAAAGACGGCCCTGGGCAGTGCCTGACAATATCATATTTGGCGCTCCAGTTACAAGAAGAGGTCCATAGGCTTCACCAGACTGCCAAAGTTGTCTGAGGTACAAAAAAGGCTAAGAACCCCTGATCTAATAATTTGCTGCCTGCTTGAGACTGATATATGTGATACAGATGAAAGCAGGGATCAAACCTGGGCTCCTAGTTATCCTAGTTATCTAAAGCTTAATTTCATATTGCTCACTTCATACTTTAAAACATCTGTGCCAACTTTCCGGGACCCCAAAGGAAGCAGTTCCCAGTAGAATGTCTGACAATTGGGCACCTGTAGTTCCGACCCACAGGCTGTGCACGTCTGCTGTAATGTATTCTTTTTGTTATTTCCCTTAAAGTCAGCAATTGCCTGGTAGACAGTTTACTGCATCTCTGACATTTTTCTTAATTAGGAATCCTTATCCAATCAGGAAGAAATCCTAGAGAAGGGACACAAAGATGCTCTGGCTATCGTAAAAAAACAGGTACTAAACATTTAATGTAATTTGTGATTAACTGTATTGTGCTGCAGATTTGTGAGCTAATGTTCACTGCTTTGTCCTTTAATCTTAAGACTTATTACTTAAGCTTTTAATAGGAACAGGGAAGGAAAAAGAGGAAATTCATTAGAATAAACAGATAAACACAGTCACTGAACGCTGCATACATCATAAATGACACAGCACTATCTCTTAATTGTTAAGCATGGTACTGCAAAATGTGCCATGGACTTTGTATCCATTAAAAAGTAATTCAATTCAACATTAAAGTTTACTTTTTAATGGAATTAAATAAGATATGATAAAATGTAAAGTTCTATTTGCCTTCGGTGCACCATACTCTGACCTGATGGTTCCTCTTTAAGGCTCCGACTGGTCTAGTCCTGCTCTACTCTCTTCTACTACCACGTTTGACTGATTTATGCAAATTTAAAGCTCAAGTTGGAGAGGGGAGGGCAGCACTGGGCCATTAGGGCCTTCGGGGGGACTTGCTGGACTGGAGGATTGCCACACCAAAGGCAGGAATAACTGGACATTTTATCATATTTTATTGTACTTGCCTCAGACCTAAGACTTGGTTCACACTACAGAAAATGTCTCCCGATGTGTTACCGTTACCGATTTTACCAACAACTGAAAGAAAAAAAAAAGTCCCGATCAGCATGCCGATTCATGTGTACTCGCTATACACGTTTTACACGATTTACCTGCAGATCTGTGCTCTTCATCTGTCATAACCATCAGCTGAAAACATTGTGACTCTACACACTCTGTAAAAATCCATGGACTCTGCCGATCCTGAGTGCATACACACTGCAGAATTGGAAAAACATTGTTCCATCATTGAACAAGATTTTTAGACTGGTTTAAAAACCAAATGAAACGATATGATGAGGTTTGGAACGATAATCGTTCATTGTTGGAGCGTACACATTAATGTGATATCAGGCTGAACGGTCGTTTATTGTTTAACTGGCCCGATAATCGGCTGAAAACCCTGTAGTAAGTACCAAGCCTAAATTTAAATACTTGGGTGAAATTATTCTTTAAAGATCATTTACAAAGCTGTAAATCCTTTTATATTGGTGAGTGTGTGGCTTAGGTCATTAGGACGGTAGAGACTGTAGTGATGCAACCTTTTTGCTCCTCTTGATGGCTGGAGATGAGTGGATCGGGACATTCCTTGCTTGGGGTGGGCACAGCAATGTACTGCACGCTTCACCCACATGTACAAATCAGATCTCATGTTGCTGGATGAAATATTTTTAATGGTCGCCAAAGTATGGAGATTGTGGGGGTTATTATGAGTTGACCGCAAGCGCTGATTGTTAGCGTAAAATACTCTGTACCTGCCCACTTGTGTTGAATGATCGCTGAGCCACTCAGAATCAACGATACTGTTAGACACCTGTCAGTCAATGGGCAAGTCCCAGTTGTGATTTTATCCCACAGCACATTTCTACCCTGCTCAGACACTTTGTCCTGCTGTCCTTTGCTGAACCTTGTTTTCTATTTTAATTTGCAGTTGCAGGCAAAGATGTGCGCAATGGAAGAGGAAAAGGTATGTGCTTTTTATTTGGTATTGTTTTGTTTTTTTACATCTGCTAAATGGACAGTAAATACAAAACAATATTTGCCTTTTACAGTGTACACTGCCTCGGACAACAGAGTAACTAGACACACTGCTGATGGCTAATGTTATCTACCCTCTCACTGAGCCTTCCGCTTTGTTCAGGCCCTGACCGAGCATGAACAGTAATAATAAATTAATTTCTATGAACATGTAAAGCCTCTCCAACATTCCAGCCTTTTATAAACATTTGTTGATTTTGCAAAGTTTCTTTACAGCCATCATCACACATTAGTTATGTATGTGTAGACATTAGTCAAGAGAGGAAGATTACATGTAAAATATAACATAGATATATATGAATACAGTAAAATGTATGGGGGAGAGGGAGGAAACGCATGGGAGGGAGGAGAAGGGGGAGAATGATAACATCATTATTATTATTATTATTAGAAGGTCAGATTCCAAGATAGTTATAAATGCATATAGTATAATCCGTCAACCTGAATGAATGAGTGAGCCTGACAGCTCCTTAGGTTGTATCCTCCCTTATTCTGCATTTAAGTAACCAATCTGTGATATCAAATATGCGGCTCATATTGTGGTCTAATTACAATAAATATGCTTTCCATTAAGCATAAAAACGTATAACCCCCTTTTTTTTTTATATCAGCTAGTACTGATCTTCTATCACACTGTAAGGTTGTGAGGGGCTTCTTTTCCACCTATTTTCGCATAATGTTTTTTCCAAGTGATAATAAGGTTTTCAGTTAGGGCTGGGATAAAATCGGGATAATGTAATATAGGAATCCAGTCTTCATGAATACACAATAATAATACCTTAGGGTTTTTATATACCTGAATACCTGAATACCAGCATGCCGATTCCTGTGCACACACTATACACGTTTTACCTTCAGATCTGTGCTCTTCATCTGTCATAACCATCGGCTGAAAAGATTATGACTCTGTAAACTCTATGGAGATCTGCTTACACCTGAGTGCTTACACACTGTAAAATTTTCCAGACATCGTCCCATCGTTTATAGAGATTGTTAGTCCATTTATAAAGTCTAATCAAATGATACAATGAGCTTTGGAACAATAACACATGATTGTTGGAGCGTACACACTAATGCGATATCGAACTTAACGGTTGTTTATTGTGTGATTGGCCCAATAATCGAGTGAATTCCCTGTAGTGTGTAACTAACTTTACCTAAATGTTTACATGTGATAAGCCATGCTTTATCTGTATCATAGGATAAAATATATTCTAGGAGGTCTTGAGGTAACACTGATGCTGTAATGTGTAACAATGCAGCAGGTGTGTGTTCTTCCTCAAGTTGGGGATTAGCAACGTCGCCTTGGTCATTCAACCAGTCAGCAATTATTTTAGATCGTGCAGCCAAATTGAGAACCCTAATGTCTGGGGTAGTTTTGCCTCCATATAATTGGCTGTGGTACAGTTTGCCAGTACCTAATTGTCTTGTACATTTTTGTGCATCCAAGTGTGGTGTACACTGACGGGGGACACTTGCTTTTGGCTATGTAAGCCTCAAGAAGGCTACAGGTTTAATAGATGCAATCCTACCTACAGCGGACAGGGATAAATGATTCCAGTTATCCAGTGATTTACAGATACCCTGGACTATAGGGACACAGATTAGATTATAAAGGTCATACAGCTAGCAAGGAATGTTAATTCTAAGAATTTGTTCTTGCCAGAGGAAACCTTATATTGTATCCAGAAAGGCTAATAATGATAATAGTGTTCATAATTTCTGTTATTGTGATCTCTGTATTTGTGACAAACAGGCACATTTCATCTGCAAAAAGCGTCATTTTCAGAGCATATATGTAACATAACACATGTCTAGAAGTTCTTCAGTGGAACTTAAACCATCCCATATTTGCCATCAGGATCTGTAATCCGGGAGTGTTCCTTTAGCAATCAAAGGAGGCATGCACTACGTTAACCATACAGTTTATCATGTTCTGCAGGTACTAAGTATGTTTCTTATAAAAATAAGATATCTACTTAATGCGGTCAAAGATAGGTAATGCTTTTCTTTCTTTCACACAAGTTCAAAGACCACAGTTTAATATATATACATTTCAAAATACATTATTAAACTAAACACAATTGTACAAATACCAGACATCTACTAATAACATATTACACACAGATAACTTGGTAATGCAGATCAAGTTGTTTAAGAATGCGTGGGCTCAAGAAAACAGGGCTAGGTGTGCATATATATATATATATATATATATATATATATATATATTTAAAAAACTGAAATGAATAACATTGATCTTGTTACAATGCCACTTGTCAGCACATGAACAGTCAGTTCTTGAAGTTGATGTATTTCAAGCAGGAAAAATTGGCAAGCGTAAAACCACTGGATCAGAGTATCTCCAAAAAGACAGGTCTGGTGGGATGTTCCATGTATGCAGTGGTTAGTACCTACCGAAAGTGGTCCAAGGAAAGAGAACTGTTGATCTGGTGACAGGGTCATTGGTGCAGAAGGCTCATTGATGTGTGTGGGGTGCGAAGTCTAGCTTATCTGGTCCAGTCCCAGAGAAAAGTCACAGTATGACAAATTGCTGAAAAAGTTAGTAATGGCTATGATAGAAAGGTGTCGGAACACACAGTGCATCAAAGCTTACTGCATATGGGGCTGCATAGCTGCAGATCGTAGGAGTACCCAAGCTGACTCCTGTCCACTGAAGAGCCTACAATATCATGTGAGCACCAGAAATGGACCATGGAGCAATGGAAGAAGGTGGCCTGGTCTGAGGAATCATGTTTTCTTTTATATCAAGTGGATGACGGGATGCGTGTGCATCATTTACCTGGGGAAGAGATGGCACTAGGATGCACTATGGGAAGAAGGCAAGCTGGCGGAGGCTTGGGCAAAGTTCTGCTGGGAAACCTTGGGTCCTGGCATTCATGTGGATGTTACTTTGACATGTACTACATACCGACACATTATTGCAGACCAAGTACACCCCTGCATGGCAACGGTAGTCCCTGATGGTAGAGGCATCTTCAGCTGCAGAATATGCTCAGCAACACTGCAAAAGTTGTTCAGGAATGGTTTGAGGAACATGACAGAGTTCAAATTGTTAACTTGGCCTCCAAATTCTGAGGATCGCAATCCGATCGAGCATTTGTGGGATGTGTTGAGAAGTCCGAGTCATGGAGGCCCCACCTCGCAACTTACCGGTATTAAAGGTCTGCTGCTGCCTTCAGAGGTCTTATGGAGTCCATGCCTCGACGGGTCAGAGCTGGTTTGGCGGCACAAGGAATCCTACACAATATTGTATTAGGCAGGTGGTTTTAATGTTGTGGCTGATCAGTGTGTGTGTGTATATATATAATCAGGTCTGTAACTTAGAATTCTAGCGCCTGGGGTGAGAAAGACAAATGGCGCCTCCCTAGACCTCAATTTTAAGCAAATGAACCTAAAACATTCCTAAATTGCGCCCCCCCGCTTTAGCGTTGCGGCCTGGGCAGTCGCCCCTATCGCACAGCCCTAGTTACAGCCCTGATATATATATATGTGCTTGTTGAATATCCTATTTCAAAATCATGAAGTTGGTGCCTAATTTGCTGCTTTAGCTACCTCCACCTTTCTGGGAAGGCTTTTATGCCAGTCTTTGGAACATGGCTGTCGGGATTTATATCCATTTAGCCACAAGAGCATTGGTGAGATCTGGCCCTGATGTTGGGCGCAGTCAGAATTCCAATTCATCCCAAAAGTGAGGTTGAGGTCAGGGCTCTGTGTAGGCCAGACAATTACTTTCCTCACCTAACTCAGGAGACCATTTTCTGATGGACTTCACTTTTTGTGCATAGGGGCATGGTCAGGCTAAAATGGGGGCATCCTCAAAGGCTAATGTTTGACTATGGAGATTGCAAGACTGTATAATTGACTTTATGCACCTGTTACCAATGGGTGTGGCTGAAATTGCTAAAATACTAATTAAAATATATTTTTGGCCATGTACTGTATGTCTCTTCTTGTAGTTTACTAACTATTTCTAAACTGTTTTTTTATTGTGTTTAACTCAATTAAGGGTCGATACCAGCTGGCTGCAGAAACAAAGGAAAGAGAGACTCTTGGTTTAAGAGAAGACATAAAAGCATTGCAGGTAAAACAAAGATTTAGAAATTAAATAGCGTAATACAAACAATGGTCATTCTGTTGTACATTTCTCCAGAGATGTAACATGAAATCTTGTTTTGCAAGTGTGTGCTAAGGGTTTTGTTTCACTAATGGTTGAAATCTGTAAAGCTATGGAAATTGTAACACTAAATATATAGTGGATACACTTGTGTGATTGCATTGGGACATTTGTAATTAATAGTTATTGTCATATTTAGTCAAAAAGTGCTTTATATGTCATTGTTTGGCAAAGACAAGCCAGCAGTCTAACATTTTCAGTAATTATTTGATCACCTTGTTGCATTGCTCCTTTGGAATCTTTGCTTAAGCCCTATTACTCCCAGAAAGTGGATTTGCGTCAAGAAACACAAGTGCAAACTGCATATGAAAACACATGTGTTCGATATGTGGGTCACATGTGGTATAGGTTGTGTCACATATGGTATATGTTGATATGGGTGATAATCATATTTCCTCTGCAAATAATACTGACACTAAAATGCCGACAATTAAAATACTGACAAGTAGGAAAAACCTAGCGTTGTAAACACTGACAGGCTGTCTTGGGAAACCCCCACAGTATAAATAGACCTTGCGTTTATTTCTCATTCAGAGTCACGCATTAGTCCATAGAAGAACTAAGTCTCGTTTTTTGTTATCGGTTTCTTGTTTTGCGAAGCCTGTTGCAGTGGATTTATTCTGGGGTCTTTTGGACTGAAGAGCAAAAGATTTCTACAGCCATTTTGTAAAATTTTGGGGTCATTGTGACTGAAGATAAGAAGATGTTTGCATGGACTTTTGAATATAATATGGGGTCTTTGTGACTGAAGAAAAGAAGATGTTTGTCATGAACATTTGCGATATAATTTATTTTGGATTTTAATTTTTTTTAACTAATCCTGGTCCTGGAATGTAAATTTTTTCGGACAGCTACAGGACCTTTGGGAATAATTTTGTTTTGTTTGGGTATGGTTACAAGCCTTATTGGATTGAAAGCATCGAAGATTGGAACCTATAAAGATGAAGACATCTGATGGTAAGTACAGGGTGATTCAAAAGTCGCAGTACACCCTTTTATTTCAAAAACTCTACAGGAATTGGGCCGATTGGCCGATTTCAAGATGGTGCCCATGTTTGGTACATACCGTAAAAGAGAGATCACGTCACCCATACCTTACTGGAGTATTCAGGTTTCCCAATTTCCTGTAGAGTTTTTGAAATAAAAGGGTGTACTACGACTTTTGAATCACCCTGTATTTGGGGTTTTATTAGTTTCATTAAAGAGATGTGGTTATAAAGAAGGAAATGTGTTTTATTTAAGGATTTTTTTTTTAATTAAACTAATGTGGTGTGAATGAGATAGTTGTGATTTATTTAACATTTTACTTTGTAGAACTACATGTCTCAGCGAGCCCAGGGTGTTAGGGCATAGGGTCCACTGAAATGAATAGGCCATTTATATAAATGGGAAAAATACAGCACAACAGTGGCTAAACGGCTCTTGTAAACCCCTAATAAGTACTTACACAATGCACTTTCATAGAGATGAATCAACGTTCTCAAGAACGGGGTATTGACGCATACAATCAAACAGATTTTATATTTCACATGCGTTGTGCTCTTGCATTAAAAATGTCAGACGAAGTGTTTAAATGACAGTGGGTAAGAGGCCTAATCTAGCTGAACAAGCATTGATATTACTATATAGACAAATAACTGATCTCGGCTACGATTAGATTAGAGAATTGTACCAATGGCCATTAAAGGTATGCTGTGCATTTGATTCTTATTAAAATTCTTTTACAAATAGATTGTTTTCCCTGTCACCCTGAGCATGCTTAATCATCTTCTTAATGCTGGTTGCATTTTGGAACCAAAATAAATGCCCCCACAGGGATGACCTTATTACATGAGATCAGCTAGGATTTGTTTTGCCTTGTTCACTGCATGCCACAGCAGAAGTGATGTATAGTGTATCTCATGGTCCACTGCCCCTGATACACAGACAGATGAGAAATTGAAGAGCAGCCTCTAAGTGAAAGAAAGACATTTTATACTAAATTATATTTTGACCTGTAAATGAAACAGTGATACCTGTCACAGTAAAATATAATATTCTGCTTGTAAATAGTTGACCTGTTTTTAAATGAGAATAATAAATATTTGAAAGAAAATGTGGTGGAGGATTTTGTGTTACTTTATCAACTATAGCAAATGTATTGGGGAAAAAATATGGCTCAACCAATTTTCTTTTGTTCTTACTTTTTGTTATAAAATAGGTAAATATTATTCTGATCATTTTTCTATTGTTTTGGAAATACCGTTCAAATTTCACTTTACTTGTATTTGTGTCCAACTTTTAATTGGAAAGATTTTTTTGAGATTTAATATATAATTGTGGCAAAAGAATCAGAAGTTTATGCAAATATTGTTTTATAATATCATATGCCGCCTTAGCCTGGTTTATCTCACTTATATTGGTCATCGCATCGATTGCCAATTAAAGATTGATGGTGTCAATTGTTACCCTTCTGATGGAAGGAAAGGTGCGGATCGGGGCTTTCCTTTCTGCATGTGGGTAGGTACAGGAAGGCACCCAATATTGTGTCCATTTAGAAAAATGTTATTTAATGATGCAAGACAGTAGTTAAATTAGCTTTAGTGGGAGGAGATTGTGCATTTCGATGTGGACAATTCCTAGGATTCCAGGTAGCTATAGAGCCTTGTTTACACATAGTTGGAGGTGACTAGTCAAACATTAGTCTATACCAAATCTTTGTGGCTGGCGCACTTAATACTGGAAAGTACATTTATAGGTAGTTCTGATGTCCCGCCACTGTCAGGATTTACTTACGGGATGAATGAGCCTGGAAGAAACAATATTTTAGGAGAAAAATGTAAAGATTGCAGTTAGTTTTAATTCATTTTAATCAGTACTTTGAAGTGACATTAACACAGAAAATGAGGTTTATGTCACCAAAAAATAAATGATATTATAAACAAAAGGTTATTTTACCTTAACAAAGATCGCAGATTTTCTTTCATTATATTGAATAAGTTAGTTGCTTCATAATACAATTTTGATTTGAGTACCATGTATGTTTTCTTTCCCTCTGGTAGATTTCAAAATACAACTTGCAGAAAAAAGTACAAGAAATGGTAAGTAATCTTATAAACTATTATCGTGTGTTTTTAGATGTTATTTATAAGGTGACAACAAGTCTTTGCTGTACCATATGTAAGGTTATTTTGTTGTTTATATAATATTATTCTACAAAATGTAAACATACAAGTACAGTAAGGACTCCCACACATAAACTAACATTCTACCTTACAGTAATGTATCCTGTTTTCTTTAGATTGTAATTTGTGTTTTCAATGTATGCTCAACTAAAAGATATACCAAGCTGTGTTTTTTCCCCCCCAAACAACTGTGTTCTTTAAGGAAATAAAAATACCATTGTTCTATTGCATGACTGTATTGTGCCATTCATTAATTTAATTTATCATATAATATAAGCAGTAACATTTGTGTACATAGAAATCCATAATAGAGTGAAGTAGCAGAGATTGTGGAGACCTCATCCATATATTTAGTTCTGGAGAAGGATATTAATACATTTAAAACATGCACCTTAACAATGAGTGTATGATCAAGTTTTAGGTGTAAATTCTGATTGGTTGCTATAGGCAACATCTGCAGTTTTTCAGACACGCAGCTTGATAAATTTACCCCTTAGAGTAATTTTAAAAAGTTGGAATCAACGGAAACCTGGTTTAACAACTGATATAATGTTTCAAATATGGACAAGCTGTATAAGCCAGTTGGAAGAGTTTTGTTGTCTGATCAGTTCTACAGAAGACATTTAGCACGCTTCTCTCTCTGTTAAAATATTGATGTGTCATCTTTAATGTGACTAGATTAAGTGAGCTCCGAATTGACCTGACAAGTGTACTGAATCTTGTTACAGCAGAACTTTGAATACAATGCTCTCTAGGACCATACAAACTGTAGCTCAAAATTGAAGAAAACTGTTGGATTATATCATCTAGAAAAGGGATGTAATATATTAAATATTTCACTTTGCTAGATACACACAAATATGCAGTCTTCAGGGCAAGCGTCCACAACAATTATCTTTTTATTTTGTATACTGTCAGGGATGGCCGCCAAGCAATTAAAATGTTAACACTTAACACCTCAAGGCTCTGTTACACAAATGTACACGCAGTCACACATTAGTTTTGGTAGACAAATGTATTAACAATTCACACATCAGCATTCAAAAGGTTGGCATGGTCAAACAATCTTCTTCATAAAAGGCTGTGAATTATTTTAGAGCAATAAGGACAGTACTTGTTAAATGTTAGATTTAGTATACAAATAGTACAATGCTTACAGGTTATAAAACAATTAAGATGACATGACATACATAAGCAAAACATATAAAATAAAAGGATAAAGTTTCAGTGTATAAACTTACATACAAGTTGCATAATCTGCATCAAGGGAAATTGGCTTGGAGGATGGACAGTTTATCAATATTGATTGATTTCCCAAAAGACAGACAATATCTTGTAAATGATCTCTTCTTCTAAAAGACACTTTTCCCTCCTACTAATATGTGGTCTCCAGGAGGGCCTGTGACAGAGTTTTACAACCACAATTTACATCTTCCCTGTTTAACTCCCCAAATGCTAAAATGTGACATATTTTTCCTGGGGAGTGTAACAGAGACCCAATTTTTTTTAATAATAAATGCAATACAAATGTACCAATTTATAGATACTAAACATTCATAGGTCCAGTGGATTAGTTGCGCTGATACTGACTTCCTCTTATTTCCGGAGTGATAGACCGCTTTATTTGACGTCTTGGTTTGCTCTTCATCATACTGCTTGTTGATACTAATCTGAAATTGATTTCTAGAAAACTATGAACTCTCCATAAATGTCCATATTGTATTACTGCTGTAGTGGAGTTTCCTCTTGGCTAGGATAGTGAGTGACCTGGGTGCTCACTCCACTAGGTCGGCCAGTGCCTGCTGGGTGCACTGAATTGAGCCTTGGCTGAGCAGCTGGGTCAGGCTGCTACCTGGACCCCAGTTTTACACATTTGCCAAGTTTTATAGGTTTATCGTGTTTGCATCTAAGGATGCCAGTTTTGGAAGTGAGGTGCTTCACACTGCTTCTACGGAGCGTCCCCGCCTGTAAAGACAACCTTGAGACAGTCCCCAATTGAATTCCTGAGAAAAGAGGATTTTTACACTTATGTTAAATCCTTTTCTCTTAATTAAACAGGGGACACTAGACGCCTACCCTTTATGCTCTAGTTCTCCCCTGGTTGTTTTGGGAGGACATGGTTGTGTTCTCCTCCCCTTGTGTATGTGTTGCGCCTACTCTGTCTGGTGGGGCTAGGTTAAAAAATAACTAAAGCTCTTCTAGGCATTATGTATAACGTGGGAGGAGCTACAAATTCAAATTTTAAATTGCTCACAATCTTGGTTGCAACTTCTCCAGTGTCCACCAATGGATTAAAAGAAAAGGATTTAACGTAAGTTTAAAAATAATTGGTTTGACAAGAGACTTATTGAAACCTAGTAAAATTCTTAGGGGGGAATTCAATCCCCCCCCCCCCTGAAGTACCGCCGCATTATAGATTTTACCGTTATCACGGTAATATTAACCCGGCTTTCTGCTCGCAGCTCAGGGAGCAGCGAGCAAAAAGCCGGCGTTAGAACTACCGCAATATCGTTAATTACGCGTAACTGTAATAGTTTTAGCGCGGCGGTTAGTGCCATACAGTAATCTCCATTTTTCAAGGGTGCACATATCATGAATAAGTCTAAGGGGTATATTTTAATATTTACTAAACTGCGGGTTTGAAAAAGTGGAGATGATCAGATTCTAGTTATCATTTGTTTAGTACATTCTACAAAATGACAGCTACAACCTGATTGGTTGCTATAGGCAACATCTCCACTTTTTCAAACTCGCAGTTTAGTGAATTTACCCCTAAATGTTGCAACCTAATTTTTCTTTGGTGAAGTTGGATCAGCTGGTCCATGACCATAAGTGCGGTTAGAAATATTGATGAATTCTTGTAATTTATAATTAAGAAAACACACCTGTCACTTCACAAGTATTCAATTTATTCAGAATGCTGAATATAAAAAGCAAACATATTGCAACTTAGTTTGCATTTTGTCTTATTTGTCATCTTATCTCATCAATTACTCAAATCAGAGTTCTGCGAGCTATCAGCATTTCAGTGCTGCTTCCACAATTTATTAGTATCATTTAAAAGTCCTGCAAGGAAAAAAATTGAATGAAAACAAAGCTTCCTGTGAAAATCCTGCAGCAGGTCTGGTCTTTAGCAGTAATGACGGATATCAAATGCTTGGCTGTGGACACGCTGCCAAGCTTGATTGAATAAAAGCTGTGAAAATTCTTCTGCTCGGCTGGAAAGAAAAAAGATAATATTGTCAGACTATTACAAACGGGGATTTTAATTAACCGGCTTAAAAATAAATGTCTGATTTAGCTTTAAGTACCCTGACATTTGGGCTGAAAATCATCTTTAACGCTAGACTGGTTTCACACAGAATATGGTGAAATTGAATAACGTGTCCTTTGACCCGAATGGAAGTTAAACATCAACACCCAATATAACATAAACATATCTTATGTGTTAATAATTTCCGACCAATGTGCATCGTGATTCCAAACTTCATGTTTAGAAAAGATGCGAATAGCCTCATGTACACTGATAAGATTGCGTTTTCCCTGATAGAATTTATAGTGTTTGAAAAGTATTAAGAATTTCCTTTGCTCCGCACAGTTGGGGGGATTAATATTATTCTTACATACATATATAGAGAGCAAAAATGGCAAATAATGAGTTCTGTCCACTGGGGAAGTGAGTTTGCAAACAGCAATATATGAATTACTGTACCTGTATTAATTTGAAAGTTTGTTATACATATATGGGAAAGTACATTATGCAGAATCATGTTAGCATAAACCAGACACATTCTTTCAATAAAGTTAAGAAAAGTACAGTTGTCATAGTTGGCTGCTAAGACTTATCCCACCTCTGTGACATCTCCAATTTCTCCAATTTTGTCTTCCACTTTTCGACCATAACCTCCTGTCCATTCATTTTTCCCTTCCCCCTGCTCCACTACCCCTAGATAAAGCTGCCCGCACTCAGCATCATCTTAACAACCTTGACTCCCTCCTTGTCGCTGCCTTTCACACCTCCTGTCTCCCATCTCCTTCATATGCTTCTAAGTTCCTTTCCTCCCTCTTTGATAGCATGCCATCACCTTGCCCACCTATTGCACCTCTGCCTTTCCACTGGCGTTTTCCCTCCACCTTCAAAAATGCTCTTATTTCAAGGTTATTAAGATACTATCTCTTGACTGGTCCTCCCTCTCTAACTACCTCCCAATCTTTCTCCTTCCATTAGCTTCCAAAATCCTTGAAAGTCTTGTATTCATCCATCTGCTCCATTTCCTCTCCTCCCACTCCCTACCCTCTACAGTCCAACTCTCCACTCCACAGAAGCCAACCCCACCAACGTGACCAACGAACTACTCCTAGTTAAGTCTAAAGGTCACTTCTCCAAGCTCATACTACTTGACCTCTCTGCCTCCTTTGATACTGTTGATCACTCTTTCCTCCTTGACAATCTCCAATCCATTGGCATTTGTCACACTGCCCTCTCCTGGATCTCCTACTATTACTTTGGTCGTACATTCAGTGTTTTCTCCTCTCACTCTTCCTCATGTCCCCTGCCCCTCTTTTTCCCTTTGGTCCCTCAAGGACCCGTTCTACTCTTCTCTCTCTCTCTATACCACCTCCCTATGTAAACACATATGCTCCTTTAGCCTCTATACTGATGACACTATTTTCTCCTGTCTTAATGCATGTGTCAAACTTCAGCTCGGCCACCTTTACCTGTATCACCCAACGCCACAATCAAACTCAATATGTCCAAATCTGAGCTTATTATTTACCCACATTCCAATGCAATAGTTCCCCCGACATACCGCTCACCCTCTCCCTAGTTTCCCATGCCCGCTGGGTGTGATTCTCTACTCTGCCCTTAGTCTCTCTCGTCACATCAAGGCCCTCTCTGAGTCCTGTCGCCTGCTCTTCTGAATTATTGCAAAATCCACCACTCAGGAGGTAACTAAATCCCTGGTCCACACGCTCATCATTTCCTGTCACAACTATGGTAACCTATTCACTGGCCATCCTTTCACTACTCTCTTCCATCTTAAATCCATCATGAACGTTGTGGCAAGATTAATCGTTCTCTATCACAGCTCTGCATCTGCTGCATCCCTCTGCAAATCCCTCCTCTGGCTTTCCATTGCCTTTCGAATCCAATTTAAGCTCCTCACCCACACATATAAAGCCCTCAACAATGTCTCTCCTCCTTACATTGCTGAACTTATCTCAAGATATACCCCTGTTCAACCCCTACACTCCATTTCTGACCTGCACCTCTCCTCTCCGCTTATTTCTTTCTCTCACTACAGCTTCCATTACTTCTTCCGAGCTGCCCCACACCACTGGAACTTCCTGCCTCTCTCTACAAGACTACCCTCCAATTTTAAATCCTTCAAATGCTCCCTCAAAACTCACTTCTTCTTGCTAGCCTACTATCTCTCCTCTTAGACTCCTGCTTTATCATCTGCTCCCACTCTCGCACATCTTCCCTGTCTACTCCTTCTGTTTCTAGAATGAAGGCGCTCATGGCCAGGGTCCTCTCTACCCTTTGTCTTCTGTCTGTCTGTCCTGGCTATTGTCACATTTACAATGTACACTGCATATGATTATGCTGTATAGGGCTATTTACTATGTTACTGCATGTATTGCTATGTTTGTGTTATGCTAATTTGCACCTAAATATTATCTGGTTTATGTATTATTATTGTATTTATGTACTATACTGTATGTATTTGTTTTGTATTGATGTCTCCCAACTGTACAGCACTGCGGATTCTGTGGCTTCTTATAATTAAAAGTTGATGATTCAATGTAAGGTTGTAAAGCTAAGGTTCATGTAGAAGAACAGAATGGTACCTTTCTAATGGATATCTCCACCCAAATATAAAATTTGTATGTTTACTTGGTTCTCAACATCTGCCAGTCACCATCCCTGCCAGCTCTGTCTCAACTTTGCTCCAATGTTCTAGTATTTTTCTTGTGCTCTCCTGTGTTACTGACCTTGGCTAGTTTTACCATTCGTCTGATATTAGAACCACACTTTCTTTACCATCCAGCCTGTTAGTGCCAGCACATCACCACCAAGAGGCAGATTTAAGGGCCGTGACCTACGGTTTCCCTGTGGACTCGCCACGGGCTCCCTGCAGCTAAGCCCATATTTCTTTGCAGGAGTTCCTGGCAAATACCAGGGGGTCCGTTAGACTCTGCTCTTCTATTCTGCTGGCGCCAATCTAAGTTGACACTAAGAATCCATTTCTTCCTGACCCAAGTGCTTGAAATACACATTGCTGCTGTGACTCTGGCCAATTGCGGTAAATACCAGTAAAAACAGCAGAGAAAAAGAAGCCTATAATTGCTGTTTGGTGATGTGTCATACACACAGAAATGATCACCATATCTCTCCTCCTACAGACTCTGTGAAGAGCACCCAGAATTTTAGAGGTGAAATCACAATCAGCCAATCAACAGCGTTTAGTTGTTGGTGATCGTCATCATCATATGGCTGTAAAAGGCGTATCTGCGTCTGTGCATTGATCGCAGGTCCGCGGACATGCCCTTAATGTACTACGATAGAACAGACATTCCCTCCCCCATCAGGCCTCTTCAGGTTCAAGCAGGCGCAAGTGTGGATGCGTGCAGGGCATAGGTACATGAGTAATTTTAGGGGCATAGGCAAACCGTGGGGGGGTTTCCTAGTGCCTGGAACCCCCCCCCCCCACCTCCAAGCCTGGGGCATTGTTTAATTGAGGTGGCTGGACCCTGCTACCGCTTCACACAGCTCTGTTTGAAAAGGGAGAGCTGTGTGCACCTAACAGTAGTACACGCAGCATTGCCCATGTATATTATGGGGATAGGAAGAATTGGAGAGCAGCCAAGCACTGTCTAAAATTATAGCCACGCCCCCGTGCATGCTGGTCACGTCCACTGGCGGCGTGGTGTGGAAACCCCCCTTTTCAAATCCTGCCTCTGCCCCTTAGGGGGGCATTCGTTCAACTGTGCATCAACCCCATAATTACCAGAATGGCTATCATGGATTCACCAGCTGGTGTCATGCTCCTATTTCCTTATGCTTGGTATAGTGCATTTTCAATATAGGATTCACAACTATATATATTTCCATCAATCCCTAATCCTATGTTTTTCTAATGACATTTTTGGAATGGACTTAGTATAGTCAGGTTTTTACTTTTAAAAGAATTCCTTTGTATAAAGTGTGTACTTGTGTGATTTATGTGTCTGTGTGTGCAATGGACGTACTCCTGCATTATTGTGGTATTTATGCCACTTTGCAGTAAAGTTTTCGTTTTATACTTACCTCTTTGAATACTGTCTATAATGAAGTAAAACTTTCTGAACAGAGGCACCTTGCTATAAGTAGAGTTGGAACTATATTACTGCAGGGACAAGCTCATTTTCTAGCTGTTGTAATTGCTTTAAGTATTGTATTACCAATTTTATTATGTAATTAAAAAATGTCAATGAAAACTGGCTTACGACAAATTCAGTCTAAAAAGTTAGAGATAATTTTTAAAATAGTTGTTGTTTTTTTGCTTATTATATTCCATTTATTGCGCTGTGTTTAATTTCATACCTTATAAAACATGAACAATGAGCATTGTATATTCCACTCTGCTCATGTTATGTTACCCATTCCTTTTGATTACCATCACCTTTTATTACTAATCCTTATCTATGTATAGTACTTTTAAACCTTAAAAAACTGGACCATGAAAAAAATAAAATATACTTTATTTAATAGAGATTTAATGGAAAATTGTGAATAGTGTTTAACAAACATGAAATTGAAAGTAATTAAATGAGACCATAGTGTTATTGTTTAATCTAAAGACATAAAAAATAGAGATTGCTCGGTTGTAAGAGGCTATGCCTGGGTGACCCCGCGCCTGTATTTTTAAGCAGTTATGTACACTTAATTAATACTTTTTTTATTAATTGGAAAACACCTTATTATTTTTTTTTGTTATGAGTTATTGTGTGGTAGGCATTTGGGCTGATTCATATTGGCTTGGTATGGAAGGAAATAGTTATTATTTTGTTATATAACAATTTATGTTATTATGTTTTCTTCATACAGGAACAAAAACTACAATTGCACATATTAGCAAAGGAAGACCACGCTAAACAACTCGGCGAATGTGAAAAATGCTTCGGAAATGTGACACAGCAGTTTGGGATGATAAAAGAGGTGCATGAAAAGATAGAGCAAAATGGTAAATCCCATATAGTAAAACCACATTAAATTGTGGAAAGTGTGTTTACTACCAATCAGTGATTTTTATTCAGGTGAACTATCAGCAGTGAATTTATAACGGCACAAAAAAAACTTTATTGCTACCATCTAACTTTTGTGCATTTTCTTCAGAGTTTACAAAAAAAAATAGAAGGGTCTGAAATTCTACATCAGTTTATGATAAAAATATGTAAAAATATTTTCAGACCATTGCCAGCCATTGCATCTTACAAGTGCTACTTTATCATGTATTAGAATCCCCTTTGGAGTTTAGTGACCACAGAACACATCAGTGACTTCTAAAATCTGTATATTTCACAGTAGGTCGTTCAGTGATCAGCATTATAGGCCCTCGGGCCAGGGGAAGGCTGACAAATTTTAGCCTGGGGGGCAAGACTCGACTCAGCTACCTATTAGGAACATTTTAATGGAAAAAAAATACAGGTGGCCCAGTATGCCAGCCCAAGGTAGCCCACTATTGGTCCGGCCCGGGGAGCAAATGCCCCCCTGCCCCCCCCAGCACAGCCTACCACTGCCCCAGGCAAAGCAGTGCACTGGAGCCCTACCTACACAACCAATCACCCACTTATGTACAATTAGTATGTGTACGTTGTTTTCATCAAGGTCAAGATATGTATTCGCAACAGCAAGATCACATGTACAGATAACGGCTGATACAGAGGTGATTAGTCCATCTAAACATTTTAATAAAGAGAGTTTGAAGGTTCCGAATAAATCTCCCCAAACAATGTACTGAAAAGTTGGCAAACCTATGGGGCCCCACAAGTATATATATATGTATACTTGTGGGGCCCCCGGGCAACTGGCAAGTGTTAAGACGGCTCTGTCAGTTATGAATCCTTACAATAGCCTCATGTTTATCCATTATATATGTTTCTAGCTATATAAGGCAAATTGTATCTTACAATCACCTTTTCCAAAGTACACTTATGTAAACAATAGCTAGGGGTAAATGTATCAAGCTGAGAGTTTTCCGGCGGGTTTGAAAAGTGGAGATGTTGCCTATAGCAACAAATCAGATTCTAGCTGTCATTTTTTAGAATGTACTAAATAAATGATAGCTAGAATCTGATTGGTTTTTCAAACCCGCCAAAAAACTCTCAGCTTGATACATTTACCCCCTAATGTGTATCAAAGAGTCCATTGTTAATAGACTTTTGGGATAATCCTAATACAATAGATAGTATCAACTACTCTGTGTATGTACGTAAATAACAGTACCAATACAAGTTTTACTTCTTAATTATGTTTTCCTCAGTACAGGTTGCGATCCAAAACAATAAAAAGCTGAAATCTGCAATTAATCAAAAAAAGGTTGAAATAGATCATCTAAAAGAGGTAAAAGAAAAATGACGTATGAACGTGTTAGAAGTGGTAATATTTAGCATGGGTTTAGTCATTTGCTTCCGTTCTGTGTTGTGGTCATTTTATTGCTCATAACAGGTAGGACGTGTCCTGGCGAAAATATATTAGTAATTATAGTACATATCCCAAATCCTAGCATTTGGCAAGAAAATTTAGCTGTATCTTATGCCTTAATCATATGTACATAACCTGTATATTCATTACACATCCCACTTCATCACATCTGGCATTTTCAGGGAATAGAGAAAAAAAATACTCTTTGCTGTTCAAGAATTCCCCACAAGGAGGAGGAGTTTATGTGAATATGTCACTGACTGGGACATTCTGCTCTGTGAGTGATTTCATTTTACATTCCAGTGCCTTCTAACCTATTATGTACAAAGGACATACCCACGATATCCGTGGGGCCAGATCGCGTTGCTTGGTATGGTGCAAAAATAAATATCATGAGTGGGTAGAGTGAAAAGCCATAAAATATATATATACACGTGGCGTGGGCTAATGTCCACCGCAGAATTGCCCTGTGCCAAGTATACACAGCAACTAGCAATTTTAATAATCCAGAAGACAGCATGGCACTGCACATATGTTGAATTGCTGGCACTATAGGCGTGGTCATGTTGTGGTATAACTAGAGGGGCCAAGCAGGACAGACCAGCGCTTAGTATAAAAATATATTATGAGCCTATAAATTCGAACAAAATTGCAAAACTTACTGTCTCATTAAATTGGCTTAAAACACGTTTTTATTAAAGCAAAGCACAGATTGCTGTCCTTTAATTGTTTTGTTGTTGTTGGTGTGGGTCTTCTTTGCTGAGGGTGTAAACAATAACCCTCTTCGTATAGCTGCTATTTAAGTCTGGCACCTTGATATAAACTTAGTTTTTGTATTCAGTCCCTAATTTTTTTTCTTTCTTGTTTTTGGCCAAGCAGAGCACTGCTAGTATAATTATTTATTGGCACAACTGATACAGTCATACCCGGGCACTGCTGATATAATCATATCTCGCCACTGTTGATATAATCATACCTGGGCACTACTGGTATAATAATACTTGGACACTGCTGGTACAATAATACCGAAGCACTGCTGGTATAATCATACCGGGGCACTGCTGATACAATCATACCTGGGCGATACTCATATAATCATACCTGGGCACTGCTCGTACAATTATACCTGGGCACTGCCGATACAATCATACCTGGGCACTGCTGGTACAATCATACCTGGGCGCTACTGATACAATCCTACCTGGGCACTGCTGATACAATCATACCTGGGCGCTACTGATACAATCATACCTGGGCACTGCTGGTATAATCATACCTGGGAGCTACTGATACAATAATACCTGGGCACTGCTGATATAATCATACCTGGGCGCTACTGATACAATCATACCTGGGCGCTACTGATACAATCACACCTGGGCACTGCTGATATAATCATACCTGGGCGCTACTGATACAATCCTACCTGGGCACTGCTGGTATAATCATACCTGGGCGCTACTGATACAATCCTACCTGGGCACTGCTGATACAATCATACCTGGGAGCTACTGATACAATAATACCTGGGCACTGCTGATATAATCATACCTGGGCGCTACTGATACAATCCTACCTGGGCACTGCTGGTATAATCATGGGTGGATACAGCTGGTATAATTACATATGAGGAATGCTGGTTTATGTTGGGGTGCAGCATGTTACTCCAGACATAATCATGTGTTGGCTGACTGCTGGTATAAATATATGCATTGCATTTCTGGTACAATGTGCAGGGCTTAATGTGGAGGTGATTTGGTCTATACTGATCTACCCACTGTTACCATCCCACAGTCATTCCTGGGTTTCTCCACTTCAGACATTCCCACTGCTAACAATTAGATCACCTCAATCGGTCACTTCAGGGAGTCAGGAAAAAGGGTCCCCTCAGTATATTCAAAGAGGGCCGAACTCAGCCGCTAGCTGATGAAGATGTTCTACTCATCTGTATAATATGGGTCAAATATTTTATCTGGCTATCAGGCAACTGAGATTGAAACTTCTCACTCCCAAAATTGAACCCAACTTGTTAGCCCATGTTTGGGTGGTGGTATCTCACTAGCCAAATGTAGGTTAAAGGGCAACTAAAACCCCCAAATTAAATCATTCAGCTATGAATCATAGATATAAAATACATTGTTCAGTATTAAACTGATTTTCCACTTCAACTTTCAAAAAGTATAATATTAATCATCATAATAATCATCGAAGCAATTAATTTGTATGGCCCCTCAGATTCAGTGTCACCTGACCTAATTGACATAAAAGACATACATGAAAGCAGTAAGCACACCATTAAGCAGAATAATACATACATGCAATGCAATTAACGGAACAATTTGAATGCAATACAAGAAAATTCTGCATCAAACATGACAAGGGACAAACAAGGCACACGGAGGGTGGAGAAACATGAGATGTAATGTTGACAGAGCCCTTCCCATGAGAGCTTGTCCTCTGGGGTGGAGTGAAAAGAGAGAAGGAACAAGTTGGACAGTTAAGTTTGTGGTATGGACCAGGTGATAAGAGTATAATAAGAAACAGAAAAACAGAATAAGAACAGATGACAAGAATGTAGAATAATAGTAACATGCAGAAAATATGAATGTTATGAAAAGTTGGAAAATACTGAAAAGTAGGGATGTTTTCAGGGACAAATATGTTCAAGGGAAGTCTTTAAAAACTGAAAATTTCCCTGGAAATTAAAGACATTTGGCAACTATATAAATACATGTTTTAATCTATGCACTTGAAAATCCGTTAGTTTTTTGCACTTTCTGATTTGCTATGTTCTTCGATGCATTGCTCCTGTATAACTCAGTGGATGCTTGTACTTTGTGGAGAATTATAGATACTTCTTCAGTTTGTTATTGGTGATATTTAATGGTTTATTTCTGACTTTGTATATGTACGCTTCTTGGTTAATTTGCTACTTTGCATTTTGTTTTATTTCAAACAGATTT
This sequence comes from Mixophyes fleayi, assembly GCF_038048845.1. Taxonomy (NCBI): domain Eukaryota; kingdom Metazoa; phylum Chordata; class Amphibia; order Anura; family Limnodynastidae; genus Mixophyes; species Mixophyes fleayi. The sequence goes on along the minus strand of NC_134411.1, from coordinate 22,869,981 downwards.
ATATTGTGTGGATTTTTCGGTGTGCCCGACACATTTCATTTATGTAACCTTTATTGTCAGCTTATTAGCATCATTTGTTTATCGGAGATATTTTAATTATTATTTATTTTTATTGTCTTAGTTTTACCAAACATCGAGTTACACTTTCACATGTTGTTTACATATGATTGCTTTTATTTACAAAGCATTTGTACATGGTTAGCCATTTTCCCATCATGACATATGAATGATAGATTAGATTTTAAACTGAAGTCCTTATGCTGATAATACTATATTGTTCGCATCTACCTTAGTGAATGGGAAATCTGGTGACATGACTGGGGATTTTCAGGGCTGAAGGATGGTGCAAGGTTAGTGCTGGGTAGAGGTATATTTACAAAACTGCGGGTTTGAAAAAGTGCAGATGTTTCCAATAGCAACCAATCAGGTTCTAGCTGTCATTATGTAGAATGTACTAAATAAATGATAACTAGAATCTGATTGGTTGCTATCGGCAACATCTCCACTTTTTCAAACCCGCAGTTCAGTAAATATACCCCCCGGGCTCTAATTTGTGAATTCTGACAACAAGCGAAATTCATCAGAAGTTTTCATTGATTCATTAAAGTTAATAAATGAAATACAATAAATAAAAAAAGTTCAAAGATGTTAAATGAAAGAAGAAAACATCATGTTTATTTCATAGCTGTAAAACGGCATCAGACCTTGACTGAACTGCACATATGTAGTATGCCTATACGTGAGAGAACTAGTTCATTACATTTTGGGCTACTAGAGCCGTCCGGTGCTTCTTCCACAACTCTATCCCTCCACTGCCTTAGAGGAATTCAAACAGAGCCCAATGGCACAAGCTGGGTGGTTGGATCAGTTCTAAGATGTAACACCCCCACAACACAGGAGATCTTGGATAAGTACCTGGTTATTTATAGCAATGATCCTGCTCTCACAGTGGGATCAGAGGTAACATCATAATTTAGTTATATTGCTTTACCAATTCAACAGCGCTGTACAGAGAATATTTATCACTCACATCAGTCCCTGCTCCATTGGAGCTTACAGTCTAAATTCCCTAACACACACACGGAGTAGGGTTAATATTGTCAGCAGCCAATTAACATACTAGTATGTTTTTGGAGTGTGGGAGGAAACCAGAGCACCTTGTGGAACCCACACAAACACAGGTTCCACAAAATGGGCCGAAATGCAAAATATAGACTTGACCTCATATGTCAAACTCCCATTGTCCCATAGATTGTAAGCTTGTGAGCAGGGCCTTCTCACCTCTTAGTCCGTTTTACCCAGTTTGTTTATTAGTTTACTATGTTTGTCCCCAATTGTAAAGCGCTACGGAATATGTTGGCGCTATATAAATAAATGATGATGATGATGATGATGAGCATACAAACTCCACATAGCTAAGGCCATGGTCGGGAATCAAACTCATGACCCCAGTGCTGTGAGGCAGAAGTGCTAATAATTGAGCAACCGTGTTGCCCATACCTGACACTCTCTCTCCTAACCTCACAAAGCCTCTTAAATGGTTTGTCCACCCTCAGATGACTTTTAGGGCTAGATTTATTAAACTGCGTGTTTGAAAAAATGGAGATGCTGCCTATAGCAACCAAACAGATTCTAGCTGTCATACAAAATGACAGCTAGAATCTGATTGGTTGCTATAGGCAACATCTCCACTTTTCCAAACCCGCAGTTTAGTAAATATACCACTTAATGTATTGTGACCGGCTAGGGGAGCCCGGTACCATCTCCTGGGGTAGATGGTGTTTATAACAGCCGAGAGACTTCACAGGCTGGCCTCAGACAGTTTTATTCAGTAAAAAACAGAAGAAAACTCCAAAATAAACACCTTACCGTCCTGCTCTAACTAAACATAGGTCACTCCTGACAAAACAAAAGAGGTTTCAGCACAGTAACTTACAGGCAGATATCAGGCTTTCTCTCACACAGACTTTGCAGCACCTGTCCAGGCAGTGAGAGACCGACTGAACTGAGCTGCAGCCTTTTACCTGCACCATTTAGATGTAACTCCTGTTTACCAGCAGAATCACTGGGAACCTGGAAGATCCGGTTAACAGGCCTATTGAATGGAGCCTGCCCTCTCTCTCCATCCATAAACCCCAGGATCCTTTTCTGGATTTTCAATGAGCCTATAGCAACTCACAGATACTGTAAACATTCTCCTAGGGTTTTTAAAAGCAGTAGGTATGGAACGTTGGTGAAGTATACCTGTTTTCAAACACCAATCCATTGACTTTGTCACAGTATTCACTTGTACATACCCTCCTGCAACCAATATGCAATTTGTGGCACTTGACCTCATATATCAAACACCTATTATCCTATCGATTCTATGCTTGCGAGCTGGGCCCTATTACCTCTCTGTCTGTAATACCCACATCATCATCATCATCATTTATTTATATAGCACCACTGATTCCGCAGCGCTCTACAGAGAACTCACTCACATCAGTCCCTGCCCTATTGGAGCTTACAGTCTAAATCCCCTAACATACACACAGACAGACATAGAGAGAGAGAGAGACTAGGGTCAATTTTTTTTTGGGTAAAGCACTACAGACTATGTTGGCATTATATAAGTAAATGATGATAATAATAATAATAATAAACTTCCACAAATACATTGATTGTTTTTAATAATTTCCCTTATGTGCTTATCTGCTATGTATTGCTATCGGCCAGAATTGTTTTCCCCCCAAGTAGTATACCTGATATCTTTACATATACAGTGATCATATTTATTTCACATTTCATCTATATCATCTTGCGAGCAAAATATTCTCCACTATATAAAATACATTAAAACTCTTTCAAAACAATGTTTAGTTTGCAGGAAACAAAAAGACATCAGCTGCCATTTTATGCCTCAATAACAGGTCCTCGTTGCAGGACTTTTCCCGTATCTTTTGGGTTCATGTGGGAATAGGTTGCTTATGTGTTTTGCTCAGATGTATAATCTATGGATCATATCTTTGCTATTCCAATTGCTTTTGTAATCCTATCGGTGAATTCTGGAATAGGAGCGTAGTTGAGATAGCAAATCGATTTAATGTACAGTACAAGATTCAAAGCCCAAATATAATATTTACATAGTTACCCTTAAAATTAGTAGTGCAGAAGGGGAAGCATGCATTTTAATTATACATGAAATTATACATGCAAAACAATATATGCATCATAGTTAAAGTTTTAGTGAGTTAATGTACTTTTGTGCAGAGAATATATCTAGTGGTAAGTAATGCTGATGTTAAAACAGGAGTGTTATAAAGAGGGAGCCCTGTATGATAACATCTTTGGAAATATTGGCTTATATTCTTCAAACATCGAAAACTATATTCAGAGTCAGAAAGTTGTTTTACTTAAAGTTGATTCTGATAGTTTCATATCTGTATATCTGCTCAGTACATAATAATCTCTATTTTTGACATTTTTAACAAAAATGAAGCCAGTACAATATTTACAGAAGTACTGTGGAATGTTCTAAGTATATTGTCTCAATAAAATGACTGCCTCCTCTAAGATCGTGTTTGTTACTCTTAAGACCTGGACTGGATTTTTGGTCACCTTACAGACTTATTTTTCTCACTCTGAAACTTATAATGTACACAGTTGCGTACAAAAAAAGGTAACGTTGAATAGTTTGAACAAAGTGCTTATGATTTTTAGCTATTGGACTATTTTAATTTTTCTTTATATCGTTATTTGATTTTGTCCAGAACAGTTGAGCCACAGGTCTATGATAAGATGGAATTCCAGTTTTGTGGAGAAAAGTTAAACAGACCAAACTTTGTGGCTAGATAAAACTATTACTACACTAAATGCTTGGTTACCACTGTGGCATTATGCGGAATTCTTGATACTATCGTCAAACAGCATTCATAACCTCTGCTATTCGTCTGGGTGAATGTCAGAGCACTCAAGGAGAGAGAGATATAAAACAGACTACCCCTGTAAGGGAAAGGAGAGGGGTGAGCAAGAGAAGGGTACAATATTTATGGCCGAAGAATCTATAACTTATTCAAAGAGATGAAAGTATCTACTGTGCTTGGAGCTTTTCATTAACTTGTTTTCTAAAAAATGTCATCCGATACATGCTATATATACTATACAGTCTAACTCCAATAAATCTTTTATGTTTGCATTGATAAAAAAAAAGAGCAATTACGTAATATGGTCTATGAAATTAATTAACGACTAGCAGCCTATTAACTAAGCAGTACTAATCCTTAAAGCTGCACTACCACCTACTGAAGACGCTTTACTAGTGTGTTCTTTCCATTAGCTGGAGCGAGCGCCTTGCAAGTTTTTACTGCTGATATTTCCTGTTCAAATGTTTTTAACTTTTGTTCTCCTACATTATAGTTATAAACTGGTGTGCATGCAGCTATACCCACGATGGGGGAATTGTGGTGTTTCTATAGTATAAAATCACGTCATTGCAATGCACGTAGGCTTACAAGCAGTACCTTAAAAGGGCAAATGTCTGGAGTTTGATAGCATTGTCATCCCTGCTTGGAAGATGCAATAATTTGCAAATATAAAACTTGTTTTTAAAATAACTATGATATGAAATAGGATTGGCATCCTAGGAGAGATATATAACTTGAAACATTATAAGGCCAGTGCTATACTAGAGATGGTAGAGGGGGTATATTTACTAAACTGCAGGTTTGAAAAAGTGGAGATGTTGCCTATAGCAACCAATCAGATTCTAGCTGTCATTTTGTAGAATGCACTAAATAAATGATAACTAGAATCTGATTTGTTGTTATAGGCAACATCTCCACTTTTTCAAACCCACAGTTTAGTACATATACCCCTAGGAGTTTGAGAGAGTCATATGTAGCAGGTAACAAAGGGATCCATTGCTTTGAAATCATAGAATTTGTTTGATGCAAGTGGTGTAATTTTTGTTAAATGATGTCAAATGTAAAAAAAAATGACGGGTGGTGAAAAAAGCTCAGAGTTCTATAGAGCTAAGTCTAAAACAAGAGAAAACAATATATATAGGAACCAATTACGGCTAGCAGAGGTTTTGACACCATATTCTACTAATTCAGGTCTGCCAGAATGGTTATTCACCAACAATCACTATTGGCTTCAATTAATGGTAGTAAAGAGCAGTTATCCTCAACCCTAGTCTTCCGGAACCACTAACAGTGCATGTTTTCCACTTCTCCAGTCTAGAGCACAAGTGGATTATTAGGGGGCTATTTAATAGACGGCGGAATCGCCGCAAAGCCCGCGATCGAAAAATATTACCGTTAATACGGTAATATCTCGCTGGATTTCAGCTCGCGGCTCCCTGGTAAATTACCATATTAACGGTATTTACGCGCAATATTACCATATTAACGGTAATATTTTTCGAGCGCGGGCTTTGCGGCGATCCCGCCGTCAATTGAATACCCCCCTTATTGTCTTATTCATACTAAAAGCGCCACATATGGTGCTAATTATTTTCACCCGTGTTTCCATTTAAAGACCGGTTAACCATCGTCTTTTGGCAGTTCCTAAGGACCAGAGTTTTGAGACGGTGAACTAGAGTAGATCTGCCACTGCTGCAGTTGCATTCATTGCAAGAACACTGTTGTTGGCTAATAAGAAAATTAATGTCTGATTAAATACACATATTGCAACAGTTTCTAAATAAATTTACTTTTCTATGATTTGCTTGTATTAGGTGCAAGTGAAATTGCATTTATGCTTGGATCATAGCATGGCACTACACTAGAAGTACATTGATCTGTGTGCAAACTCATTGTGTATATACCCACTAAGGGTTACAACGAGTGGTTACATCAACATTATGTTGTCATTCATGATAATGGCTCATCAATTCCAGTGGCCCGTTTCAAAGCAGATCTACTGTACATGTTCAAATTCCACTGAAATGAATGGGCCATTGACATAAATGGAGCCTCATAGCATTAATTGTTTTTCCCACACATTAATATCTGTTAATGTGTGATTACAGAAGGGAGTCCATGGAACTCTCTCAATGCAAAGCAGTCAGATCGTGGCTAGCTTGGGAAACCGCTTCTGATTGGTTGAGTAGCTAAGGGAAGTCCAGGTTCATTCAGATCAGTCATTCTGAAGCGGATGACATGTTCCGTTCCGGTTTTTTTTCTCTTCTAATATTATGTAGTTTGCAAGAACATCATGTGGATTAAAAGTAAGAATATTTCCTGTGGAATGCAAGACAAATTCTATTGGATTACAAATTTTCTCCAGTGAATTACAGATTAAGAATATTTCCCACTGAATTACAAGAAAAACTATTTTTAAAAATAAATAATTTGGGGTTGCAATCGCGTTTATATTTTATTAACATTCTATTACTATTTAATTATGTTGCTACTAGGTCCAAAACTTAGAGGCTCCAGGCCCAGACATGTTCATTGCTTGGACATGACACTTTAAACTAATGCAATTGTTTTCTGACTTCCTTGAAGGAGTTAAATACATTGTCTTCCGATTTCATGAACTATAAAGTAACCCATGGGCTAAGAGCAGGTGAGGAGAAGTTCAGCCTCTTTGAAAAAGAACAGCAACTGAAAGAGATGGAAGAAAGACTTCAAACGGTATGAACAGAAATGTCCTTTCATTACGCAGCTCATGCTAGAATCTCAGGCATTTAGTATGATGTGTTATTAAAACATACTTCTAATATTTTTTGTTTCTAATTGATTGCATCCTTCCAATGATGTATCCACTTACGTTTCCATGGTATTTGCAAACTGAATCAGTTCTGGTCTTTCTTGAATGTTTAAAGCTAGACTTTCATTGTAGATAAAAAAAAGATACTTTTTACTTTAGTGAGATATTTGCCAAGAATGTTCTGATCATTTTCTTATGTCCTTAAAAACATGTTAACAAGTTTAAGGGGGAAAAAAGGAGAGTGCAAAAGTTCAGTTACTTAAAAGCACACTCCCCCCCCCCCCCCCCCCCCCTCATATTTAAACATCACCCTCTTATAATTTAACTTTTCCTGATTTTTTCCAGTAAACTCTTTGTATGACCCTCCTTGAGGAATGAATTAGCTCAGGGAAAGTGAATTATTGTAATTTCATGTGTCATATTGGTGGAGTTTTTAATATTAAATACATTGATTTATATGCTCCTTACTGTTGGACAGGCATGTTTATGTGAATCCAGCAATCCACGGAAAATTGTTGTTAACACTTAGGGATAGATTTTCTACCAACCAATCAGAGCGTAGTTATCATTTATCTAGCACATTCTTGAAAATGCTAACTAGAATCTGATTGGTTGATGTAGACAATGTCTCCACTTTTCCTTTTTAGACGTTTTAGTAAATCAACCCCTTATAGTGCTAAAAATCACGTTCTCGGTATTAAAGGTGCCAAATCTTCCTGCAGCAGTTTGTATATGGCATTAGCACAGCTTTGAAATAATTCCTTCAAATACAATTTGTTGTCAAAAAAATACATTTCTATCTTTGCTCAAAAGGTATATATGTGTTTTTCTTGTAACATTTGGCCCCAGTTATTAGGATCTCGCCGCTGTGTTGAGAGCTGGCGTTGACTTCCTCTGTACTTTAGAGCGATTACTGAACATGTTGCAGTCAACGCTTCTGCATAAAGCGAGGATTGCTGACACCAGGATTACATTTTAACAGTCGGGGTGTACTTCCATGGTGTCAGTGATACCTGTAATAGGCACCTTTCACTAGGTAAATCGCCTATAATTCTTTTAAATACCAAATGTATTATTTTTATAATCCATTATAGAAATATTTAAGTGGTGATCATTTATCATTCGGCAGGAAACAGAAATAAACAGGAGGATCATGGAAGAAAATTTGGCAATGAAAGAGGAGAAACAGGTAAAAATCCCAAATATGCGGGCACAGGATTGCTTATGTCATGCGGTGTCCTGTTGTTTATACCAGTGTTACAGTGAACAGTCGTTTAGAAGTTATAGCTACATTTAAACATGGTTTTATCCCCATTGTGGCCACAGAAATTTAATTGCTCTATTAACTCAACATAATTTCAATTTTCACCTAGAATAACATGTTATTGTTAAGTCTAGCTAATTGATTGTTATTTTTTAAAGGCACAGTGGAACTGCATATGCAGCAATTCCAAGTCAATAAAATAAAAGAGCGACCAATTATCTCTATATTGTTTTTTGGAAACATGAATATGTACTCATGAGAGTATCCCTCTGAGGTTTTGCTGTTTATTATAATCTTTTTGAATTTCCAGATCTATATAAATAGACGGATCTGGGTAAAACATATGGTCATTACAGTTTGACAAAAGCCCACTACCATCGGCATTTGTCTGTATGAAAGTTGCACCTTATGGAATATTGTTCATGTTTCTTTAAAATGTATTTTATAACTCGGTGCATTTTATGTTTTATTAGGATAATATGAGAACCTTGAGTAATATGCTGACATTAGTACAACGGCACAATCAGACCATCATAAGTGTGGAAAACCAATTGTCGGCACTCAAGGAAGATTACAAGGTGACATAACCTATCCACGTTTTAATACCTCGCTAAAGTCATTAGGGGCATTATTTCTGTGCGTTCTATACACTATGAACCTGTGACCTCACCTAACTGCAAAGTGATCTCACTTGTAGCCAGTTAATTCATGCGCAAATAATGGTTTGACCCACAAAATGACTGCCTCCCCTGTGTATAGGTGACAGGTGCATTTTAAGTCATCAGTGAAACAGTGATCTATTTTCAGAAAGGCTTTGTGTCAAACTTGTTGACTTTAATTGTCTATTTTGATTGAGGAAGAACTTTATTGTGAAGTGTGCCTTGACTGAAAACTTGCAACTTCCAAAACATGAGTAACCAAAGGGGTGTACCAGCCCTAAATGTCACCCAAAGCATTCAATATTAGATACCCCCAAACCCTTCGTACCTAGTTTTACGATAAGCATTCATTGATTCGCTCCTACAGTGACTGCAGCGGGTCACAAATCGCTGTGTGCTTCCTCCTGTGGTCACTATGTCTGGAGAGTGGTAACTGACAGGGGGTCTGAAGAAGTAACTCGAAGGGGGGTTATTAAATTGACTAAAATATACACAGGTTTGGGTTTTTCAATGCTGCAAAAAAAGGGGCAATCATGCGCCTCTATTTGAGCAAAAACAAATCTTACATAGAGATAAACATATAGCGCATACTGTCATAATGCAAAAAATATTAACCCCTGCAAGGGTTTTACACCTCTGTGACCAGACCATTTTTTATACTTGTGAGCAGTATGAGTTTCATTGGCAACTGCACTTACATTTTTCAATGTACCAAAACAATTATATGCCCTTTTATAGATATAAAGTAGAGGCCTTCCTTTAGTAAGATTAATAAATATGTCACCTTTTATTTTAAAACCATTCGCTAGGGAAAATGAGACCAAAAATTACAAAGAAATACACTTTTCCAGAATAATTTCCATGGGTACTGTTACATATTTAGAGCAATCCCAGGACATTATGCATGAAATGTGTTTGTTTAGTCCTCCTGTGTATATAAATACCAAATATATGTACTCTTAATCAAGGTCTTAAGGAGTTCTAGAAAAAGGGATATGTTTCTGGTTTTTTATTAAGTGCTTTTCCACTTTTGGACACCAAAGCATTAATATAACCAGCCACCCACCCGCTGTGTAACGGGGGATGCCTCCCACTGGGGTACGTTAACCGTTAACTCCTCCTTTAATAGAGATCTATTGAAGAGGTCTGGACAGATTGACTGATCTGCTGTGCATTTAATTTCCCGGCTCCAGGTAAGGAAGAGCCTAGGGAAACCACACATTGTTTGAAACGCAAGTTGAACGCGCATAACCAAATGTGACACGAAAAATCCTTGTTCCAAGTGAGACCATACCTGTTTGCGTTTTTAGCTAGCATTGTGGTGCATTTTTTCCAAAACTACTTGTTCCATTTTTGTGAATTTGCAGCATTTCAATGCATTTAAAACTTTACAGTCATATTTGAAGCACATGTTAAAACATGTATGTGTTTAATATGCATTGTAACTTGTGTTAGAAAATGTGTTTTAATGTAACCTGTTCTAGTCCATTCTAGATAAAAAAAAAGAAATGTATTCCAATATCATTTTTATGATGCATTTCACAGTTTACTTTTGTAAGTGACAGGCGATATGAAATATATTGTTCTACGGGACAGTTTAAATATTGATTTTTAGAACGCATCCTTTATTCTCTAAAAAAAAAAAAGAACTTTGCGAAAACTGTTTTAGCTCAAGAAATGTCCTCTGTAATTTCTGGTCAAAAGAAGTAGAGAGGATTTTTGTTACATTTTATAATTTCATACTTGACTAGCCGCTCTGATGTGAATCCAAAAAAATAAAAGCAAGGACTCATAAATATAATTGATCCAGTGTTTCATACATTGACAGCCATTGTCTGTTAGAGCAGTGTTTACATCTTGTTAGAGGTTGGAAGCGGTTCATTGTCATGGAGGCAAAGCCTTTTATCCTCACAGCTGAGAAAAAAATATGATTAAACTAAAAATTCCAGAGAAAACCTGAATTGTGTGTGAACTGTTACTGTTGATTCATACGGAATTACCTCAATTTATCAACGTGACAGCACAGCTAATGTTGAGTAAACGCAGGAATAAAGCCTTCTTCTTTGGCAGTGTTGGAGTCGTGATGTACACCGCTCGAAAAACACTTCTGAAGTGTCTTCATATCCCGTATGTTTTAGGATATAAATGCAAATATTACATGTGATCATGGATGTTTCATTATGCAGATAGTTCACATGGCCATTACGCTTTGCATTCCATTAATAAGTACACAGAGATAATTTCAGTTATTGCCTATTTCTTTACATTATGCATTTTCATTATTGCACGGTGCTACATTTCAGATTTCCCCGCGCTTTATATGACTTTTTTTTTTTTTCTTCAAGCGCATTAAAACTCATGCAGTGGATCTGAGTAATGGCAAGTGTTTTTATATCCTTTTATTGCCATTTCTTCTCTCTAAACTCCCACTGTTTCCTGTTAGCTAAACTATAAGTACCTTTCTGTTAATTTATGAAAATTATTGTTGATAGCACATTATCACTGATCTGTGTGGCACTTCTAGCATGTTAGAAACAAAGGTCCAAGCTACATAAAACACATCGAAATTCATTAATGTGGTATTGATTATTTTTTGGATAATTAATTTTATTGCAGACCCTTGAAAGAGATAATGAGCTTCAAAGGGCAAAGGCAACGGAAAATGAGGAAAAGTTCCTGGCTCTTCAGAGCGAGCATGAAAAAGCTTTCAGAACGTGGACAGAACAGGTTGGAGCGCTGGAAAAGCTTTTGCATAAGAATATTGTGTTTGATCGTAGTCAGTTAGTAAATATAAGAAACATTCTGGGCTAAAATATGTACATTATTCTTTATCATTTTAAAAATGAGATGTGAATTTAAAACCGCCAGGGTCGTTTACGAACAGCAACATTTACAAACCAGCAATACTTTTCTGCATACTTGTCCACCAAGTGCATTTCAAGGTGTCTGCCTTCTTCACAGTGTTGGGAAATACCGGTAAAAAAGAAGAATCTGCCTCTAGGGTTTGCAGGATGACAGGTGCACTGGGAAGTGCATATGGTGAAAACAGTAAAAACATCACAACCTGACCAAGTTGAGCTAAAATAGTCCAAAGTTCTACAGATTTAGGACCACATATTTTATTTGTTTCAACTATTTTGTACGTTTTTCTCCAAAGATACTTTATTAATGACCCCTCACCCTCACAATATTATATAATGAGGGTGAGGGAGAGGTCATTGTGTCTAAATTCCCTGTTTCACTTTTGTGTGTTTCAAGCTTTTTATTGCATTTGGTTGAGGTGCGCTTTCCTGCAAAGCGTTGCACATGGAACCGGCATAATGTTAACAAAGGTATTGTATTTTAATAATACACTTAGCTGTAGTAGGGGTGTGTGTGTGTGTGTGTGTGTGTGTGCGTGCTAGCAATGCGGTGTCTACCATCTAGTCAGACTATAAAGCAGGTTAATACTTAGCTGTTCGTTGCTGTTGAGAATTTTGTGCACTCACTTGAGGTCTTATTGGTGATGTAGAGCTGGAGCTGTAAGTCCTTCTGGATGTAGTAGTGAGGAGCTGGAAATAACATTAGTGGGGATAAGGGAGATACCTTGATGGAGTGTTGGAAAAAGTACCAGTGTTAAGTGCAGTGCTGATAAGTTTATAGGAGAGTCATAGTATAGAGTAGGTAAGGGCAACAAGGAGGGAGAGTTAAGGTAGAAATAGGGTACAAGATATAGAGGAGAGTAAGGGTGAAAGGATTATACAATGATATGGATATATTATAGTGGAATTAAGTACAAAGGAAATATCAGGCCTGATTTATATTTGGATGCTCTACTGTCCCCACCATCCGTACTTTTATGTCTTTTAACGTAGTTATGCTCCTGTTTGGAGATGTACACAATTATTGTTGTGTTGTTTCTCCTTAACTTTACTGTTCAGTTTTGCAATCGTGAAGCAGAAGATTTCAGTGTTTGATAACCTGCTTTTATTTATATTATGTTAGATGACCTTCTCATATTGTATCCCAGAGACCCTGTGTTTCCTCACCAAAGAATAATCTTCCTATCCTAGAAATATGGCATCGGAGGTTACCCCGTCTAGTCCAGGTCTAGTAGGAATCTCTTGTACTCAGATCTGGGTTGTTTGCTGTCCACCAAAGAAGATGAATATACAATTATAGTGTGATGTAGACTGTGAATTTCCCATTGCCGCAGATAAGTCTTATGTAACACTCTCTGATGCCATCAGGCCCCTCTGACTGTAGGGATAGTCGCTGATAAAGTGTCCAGAAAGGGCATTAAACTCTTTTTACATCCTGGAAGACTGACTGTATTTTGCTATTTTGAAGAAAATTCAACCATTGAATGGTATTGAAATGTGCTTCCAATTTCTGGGAAGATAGTAATTAACTCCGTTTATTGATCAACCACACAATCCTTTTAGAATTTAGAACTATTTATGAGATATAAGTGGTTCTGTCTGAAGCTAATCTATTACTTTTTTAATATACAAACCAACAAACTCAAAGTTGAAGCTATATATATCTTTATATCTTCCTCTTTTTTGGCATCTGATAAAAGCTTGGTGTTGTAAGATCTGCTCCTTTGAGAATTTGCCCCTTAGCACCATCAAAATGTCTGGACCCTTCATTTTCTCTATGTACTCTTTGGTTGGGGTCAGGGCTTTTACCTCCAGATGGGCTTTAACAAGAAACAGCCAAAACAATATTATGGCACTCACGTTATCGCTGACTAATAGAAATATTTCAAATTGTACCTCCTATTTTGAAAGTGTGAAGCACAGGAGGGAGAGTGTCTATTAACTGAGGCAGCTAAAAATAAACCTACTCATTATTATACTCAGGAATAAAGCAATAGCAAGTACACATATACCTATTTATAACATCTGCTTACCTATAACATCTGCCTACCTATAATCCGTAAATATAAAGGTGTTCATTTTTTGAGCTATTCCAAAGAATATGCTGAATAACACCAAATGAATGGAATGAGGGCTGTTCTATTGAGGAGGAGAGTAAAACAAACCTATTTGTGCTGTTTGGGACACCAGGAAACCTGTGTAGGATTGATTCAGTCTTTCAGGCTGGAGCCCTCATTTATTTAAGATTTGCTTCCAGGTCACAAAAACAACTGAACATTTAAAGAGCACCTGTCCATTGTACATAATGGACACAGCCATTTTTTTGGTCTAGTGTCTAGACCAGGCCTGGCCAACCTGTGGCTCTCCAGGTGCTGTAAAATTACAGGTCCCGGCATGCTTTGCTAGATATCGGCTGTAATGACAAAGCATACAGGGGCTTGTAGATTCACAACACCTGGACAGCCACAGGTTTGCCAGGCCTGGTCTAGACCAATACTCATGAGAATGTGGTTGCACACTATCAAGCCGTTCCACGTGAATATTACTCATGGAGTCTCTCTCTTTGGCGCTTAGATATGGAAAATTATTATTAATATACTTATAGTTAAAAAGAAAATAGTTCAAGTTTGCAGTCTAGAATAAAAATATATTTCAATATTTAAATATATTTAAATAAGTTTAAGTATTCTATTACATATTTGGTGCAACCTTACACTAAAATCTGTCTTTAAATTCCTTAATACTATAATTGAGCGCTACCTACAGTGCATCTGGAAAGTATTCACAGAGCTTCATTTTTTCCACATTTTGTTATGTTATATCTTATTCCAAAAGTCTACACACAATACCCATAATGACAATGTGAAAAAAGTTTGTTTTAGATTTTTGCAAATTTATTAAAAATAAAAAACTAAGAAATCACATGTACATAAATATTCAAGCCTTTTCTCAATACTTTGTTGATGCACCTTTGGCAGCAATTACAGCCTCAAGTCTTGTTGAATATGATGCAACGAGCTTGGCACACCTATCTTTGGGCAATTTCGCCCATTCCTCTTTGCAGCACCTCTCAAGCTCCATCAGGTTGGATGGGAAGCGTCAGTGCACAGCCATTTTCTGATCCCTTCTAGAGATGTTCAATCGGGTCCAAGTCTGGACTCTGGCTGGGCCACTAAAGGACATTTGCAGAGTTGTCCTGAAGCCACTCCTTTAATATCTTGGCTGTGTGCTTAGGGTCATTGTCCTGTTGAAAGATGAACCATCGCTCCAGTCTGAGGCCAAGAACGCTCTGAAACAGGTTTTCATCCAGGATGTCTCTGTACATTGCTGCATTCATCTTTCCCTCTATCCTGACTAGTCTCCTAGTTCCTGCCGCTGAAAAACATCCCCACAGCATGATGCTGCCACCACCATGCTTCACTGTAGGGATGGTATTGGCCTGGTGATGAGCGATGCCTGGTTTCCTCCAAACATGACGCCTGGAATTCACGCCAAAGAGTTCAATCGTTGTCTCATCAGACCAGAGAAATTTGTTTCTCATGGTCTGAGAGTCCTTCAGGTGCATTTTGCTGCCATGTGCTTTTTACTAAGTAGTTGCTTCCGTCTGGCCACTCTACCATACAGGCCTGATTGGTGGATTGCTGCAGAGATGGTTGTCCTTCTGGAAGGATCTCCTCTCTCCACAGAGGAATGCTGTACCTCTGACAGAGTGATCATCGGGTTCTTGGTCACCTCCCTGACTAGGGTCCTTCTCCCCCGATCGCTCAGTTTAGACGACCAGCCATCTCTAGGAAGAGTCCTGGTGGTTCCGAACTTCTTCCATTTATGGATGATGGAGGCCACTGTGCTCATTGGGACCTTCAAAGAAGCAGATATTTTTCTGTACCCTTCCCCAGATTTGTGCCTCGAGACAATCCTGTCTCGGAGGTTTACAAACAATTCATTTGACTTCATGCTGGATTTGTGATCTGACATGCACTGCCAAGTGTGGAACCTTATATAGACAGGTGTGTGCCTTTGCAAATCATGTCCTATCAACTGAATTTACCACAGGTGGACTCCAGTTAAGCTGTGGGAACATCTCAAGTGGAAACAGAATGCACCTGAGCTCAATTTTGAGCTTCATGGCAAAAGCTGTGAATACTTATGTAAATGTGATTTCTTAGTTTTTTCACATTGTCATTATGAGGTATTGTGTGTAGAATTTTGAGGGAAAAAATGAATTTATTCCATCTTAGAATTAGGCTGTAACATAACAAAATGTGGAAAAAGTGAAGCGCTGTGCATACTTTCCGGATGCACTGTATGTTGGTTTAGTGCATTATTGCTTAACTTCAGTTGTAAATATGATAAAAGATCCTGGGGAACAGGACTTGACTTCTACTACAATTCTGCTACTTAAAGGTACAACATTGCAATTTATTAACACCCATTCTTACTCAGACCTAGTCATGTTAAACTACCATGACCTGACAATACATGTTCACAGAGCTGACATTTCTACAGAACAACTCTGGTCTGATGACTGCTCCTGGGTATTTCTGGAGCCAAAGCTTGTGTGATTAGCTTCTTAGTTCTCTAAATTCCTTCTGTTTAGAGCAGTGCTGTAATCATATTGTTTTACTGATGCTGCCCTCACTACAGGATGTGTGCCCATGCAACCTTAGGTCTGGTCTTGGATGGTCATTTTAAGATTCCACACAACTGGAGAAAACATCTGATGTTCAATGGGCTCAGTGGAGAATTAGGTGTTCCTTACAGTAATTTTATATTTTGTGCTGTCAAAATACTTGCCCAGACCTCAGAGGTTAGTTATTTGAGGATACTTCACAGACTGAAATGTTTATTTAGACACAATTTACAAAAGGAAAATTTGCTACTTGCAACTTAAATACGCTGATTTTGATTAGTGATAGGGGAGCAGAAGAAACAACTATAGCTGACTGAAGACTTTATTCATATAATGCAACAATACAAATTCTAGAAGTGTACTTGCGTGTGTATATATATATATATATATATATATATATATATATATATATATATATATATATATATATATATATTATGTATATGTGTGTGTATCTATATATATATATATATATATATATATATATATATATGTATACATACACATACATGTGTGTGTGTAAAGCGAAAGACAGCAATATCTACGTATAGTCTATTGTCTTTATTATGATACTTACAGAATGAAAGTTTTGGTGTTGAGTATGATGCAATTAACAATGAATTACAATCTATAATAGAGGTATATAAACATCTTCGAGAATGCAGCAATGGATCATTGTATAATATACCTCAATCTGTGATACAGGATGAGTGGAGGTAGAAGTATATGTTTATTGCACAATAGATATTTCTATGTTATTAACAGGCTCAACTGGCTATTTCCTAAGAGTTCCAATACCTGTGGCCTCCTACCTGGACAGCAAATCACAGACCACGCCAATCAATGACACTAATTGTATTTATATTTTTGGTATTTGGTTTATTTTTCAAAAAATGTTTAAAGGGCATAGCACTTAATTCTGCATATTCATATTTATTGATATCAGTGGTGAAAATAAAAGAAATAGGAGCTTTCTCCCTGTTTATTGGCATAATGTAAATTATAAAGAAGTTTAGGTCAAGGTTAACACACAAAATTACTTTTACTTACTGACCCATATGAGCAAAATGTAAGGAAGTAGATCACATTGTGTCATTTACTGAATTATTCTTTATTTTATGCTTTTAAAAAAAAAAAAAAAAAAGGTTCAAGAGCACCAGCAGGCAGATAACATGGATATTACAGAGTGTGATTCAGAGCACAGCCCGTCTGGAAATAAAATCCAGAATGATCCTTTAGTTCATACAACAAGCTCCAACTTGGACGGCTGTAACGCCGTTAGTCTACCAGGGAGCGAAATACAGAGAAGGGATGAAAGCAAATTAGAAAGTGATTCAAAAGGTCAGTGAGATTGATGGTCAAATACTTATATGTTTATTAAAATACCATACACTGAATGATGCACATTGCTTAATATAGATGCAGTGACTACAAGTATATACTAATAATATAGTAAAACACTAACATACTGCACTAATATGAAACATCAAGCAACATAAATATAGGAACAGAAGGTGGTTAGAAGTAACATAGAAGAAAATAGCATTTACCCTGGCAGATGGAGATCAGCAGCGACTACTAAATACTGAACAACGATTGCTGAAATTGGTTATTGTGGGAGAATTTGCCCTTTTAGTTAACGAGCTGACAGGCAGCATTTTGTGCTATCAAATTAAATACCCCTAATATTAAACAAAATTAACTTTCAAATTTTCATTTCAAATATGACTATTGAAAGGTTAAGTCGGATCTTTCACTAAACCTCACTAGACTGTCTTAAGGAGGATGGAGAAAGAATGAAACGATGTGTGCCATTTAGTTAAATAATTCTGTAGTTCAGTGAGTATAGAGCTGTGATGTGCGACCTTATATACTTTAAGGGCTGTCAAAAGGGCCACATATTTCATTTAAGAAATGAAAAAACAGCCACAAAACTATCTCAGTACCCACTTATCCCAAAATGCCCCCACGTGCCCTTCACTTGCTCCAAAATCCCTCCATATGCCTCAGTTCGCACATGAACTCTGACCATTCATGGGATCACAATAAGAATCATATGGGTTATCTTTCAAGTTAATGAATATCCACTTAGTGAACCTCTCTGAACTATACAAGACAATTTTAGCTTATTACAATAATACAAACATTATTTGCATATTTGTATTTACATACTATACAGTTATACATGTACATTTTTCATCCTTTCCCTTTCTATTTTATTTAACAATACGCTAATCCCCATAGATAGCAATAGCAAGAGCACCACTATCAAATTTGTAAGTGTGTAATGCAAATGATTTCTTCTGGTTTTGATAAAGGGAGGTAGAAAATAAGGTATCTCATATTCCAAGTGTGACACTTTTATGTATTTAAAATGTTGTAACATTTTGTTTAACTTTTTACAAACTTATGTATATCTGTGATTTTCTTTTGAAATCTTGAGTTCCATTCCAACTGTAGTGTTATGAATGGAGTTTGTATGTTGTCCCTGTGTTTGCCTGGATTTACCCTGTGTGTCCTTGTTCTCTCCAATGGTCCGAAAAGATACTGGCAAGTTAATTGGTTTATGGCTGAACTGGTCCTGGTGTGTGTGCTTTGGGCTATGAAATTAGATTGTAAGATCCTCTTGGGCAGGGATTAAAGTGGATGAATAGATGTTCTCTGATTGCACAGCACTACGTAATATGTTGGTGCTATATAATATCCCTTTCACACCGAGCCATGGACCCAGGAATAACCCAGGTAGTATGTTGGTTTGAAAGGATTGTCCCTGTGTTGGAGCCTGATACAATGTAGTATGAAAGGTGTTCCCGGATTATTCTAGCCGGGTTCTGTTAAAAGCAGTTTATTGGCCTCTGCTACGTCATCTATATGAGCCTTTGCTGTTGCCTTTTAATGACTCAACTTGATAATGCAGGACAGACACGGGGCCAGTGTGACAGGCAGCAATCTGGTATATACCTGGGACAAAGGTGTGGTGTGAAGGGTTGCAACACAGGTTGAAACAGTGTTCATTATCCTCTGTCTAACCCGGGATTTGGGTGAGAAAGGGGTATAAATAAACTATAATAGTACAATACTGATTTAGAACTTAAGGACAGTTTGCAGCAAAGCGGCATAAACTGTATATTTTATTATCTATGTTTAGACAAAAAATTCTGATGGCAATGTGATATACTGTCTTTTTTGTTTTTAACACAGATGTGAACAGCCTTCCAAATGTTTATAAAATCACAGATAAGTCACATCTTTCTGAAGGACAGGAAGATGAGTGCAGCCTTATAAAGAACAAAGACAACTTTGCAACTGTTAAACAAAGCGTAGAAGGGTGCTGTGATGGGAAATGCACTGAAGAGCTCCCAGCTGACACAGCTTGTTTGAATGATGTTGATGAATATTATGAGAGAGCAGCTGAAGGCAGCACTATGCAGACACAAGTCACAGTGGAATCCGTCAAGAAGATGTGGCTAGACAATAATACACCGCTGACTGTCTTCAGTGAAGATGCAAGTCAGCAGACAGACTCCAGCAATCGTAAATCTGGAGATGGTACAAGTGAAGTAGTTTATATTGCAATTGATAAGGAAGACATTACAGAGAACAGCAAAGGTGTCTTAGTAAATGAGATACCCACACAAGAATCCAAACTGTTTCCTAAAACTACAGAACAGATGATAAATGGGCAGAGGGCAGATAGAGACGATTCTACAGCCAGAAGCAGCCACACCCGCACTGTTGGGGATGGAAGTAGTTATCAATCTTCTGGTTCGAACTGGGGCACATCAAATTTACAGACAACTTCTTGTCTTAATGATCAAAGTAGACAGTCTAAAACAGACTCCATGCAACAGACAAAAGAGAGTCCCGGTGGAGATTGTGTAGAATCACCTCTTTGTAAACAAATTGGGAGAGATGACCAAAAGTCATTTGTGTTTGAAAAAAACAAAATAGACTATGAGGACATGAGTAGCAATTTTGATGTCCGTTTTAACAATACCCAAATAGGAGAAACTGAGAGTAAAAGTTTAGGCCAAGAAGGTCATTCTATTGCTTCAGTGTTAACTTATCCTTCATCCAGTTGTCAGGTACCTATGAAAAGTGTGTCCTTACCGTCTCCTGTGGATCCTAAGCACGAAAACCAGAGTTCACAGTCATTGCAAAATACTGAGAACACAGGTACCTTGAAAGGTAACAAATTAGATTTGGGAGATAGTTGTCCACCGGAGAGTGAAGAACATGCAATCATGGTGAAATCTAGCACAAGTGATGGGAAGAGAGAATTACATGCTGACGAACACATTGAACAGATGACACAGCAAATTGGTGACCAAGAATATGTAGGTAAAGGAAATGCTTGCATTCAGGATGACAGTAATATGGCTCTTAGCTGCACAGATCAAGGAGACAGTGGGAAACCACAGGTGGGGACATCTTGCACAAAACCAGACAGGCTACCTGAGGAAAAGCCCAAACCACAAAATGAAGGGGCAATTGACACATGTAGCAACCTTGCAAAATTATTTTCTCTGCCGAGAGCAAACCCATGGAATAGACAGTCTGTAAACATCTCATTCCGCAAACAGAGCAACTGTACGTTCCCTAAACTGCCAAGTCAAGATGAATGCACCGCAGCTGAGTATGGTAAGGTAGCAGCTTCTTCTGTAGAGGTATATATCCTTCACAAAAAGTGTGTTTTCCATGTAATGACCTTTTCAAGACTAAGGTAAATCACAAAAATGTAATATATAACAATTTATACAATTTTTTATGGCAAATGTATGGAAGTATTATGAAATCTAGGCTTGCATTTGGGCCTTGTCATTGCCGGGGATTTTTAACCATGTGTCTCATGGGAAGTAAGCTAGTGTATGATGTCAGTACTCCAGCCTCTGCCCCTTGCAATGTCAGCCGGTCTACTACTCCTTCAGCTTGTTTAAGTCAGTAGTTTTACAGCTACTAGTAACTGTTGATTCCGAATGACCTCCCTCTGACTCCCCAGCCCCATCAGTCTACATAGCTTATTGAGAAATTGTGAAAGTCTTAAAACAAAAACTAAGGAGTTGGGGACACTATGTAAATAAATGATGATGATGATGGAGGATGCAGAATATATCATAGCATCCTCTGTGTCTCCCAATGCCGTATGTATTCTTTGTCTGCCCCTTTACCTTACAAACCGACAGGGGAATCTCTTTCTGTAAAAGTGACAGACATCACAACATGCACAGGAACTTGATTTGAAGAACAATTCTCCAGAGTCTCAGATGCTCCAGGGGAAGAGGAACAATTATCAGATGCAGAGAAAGGAGAAAAACGGCTTTTTCTTTCTCTAGAGAAGTAGTTAATAAACTCCTTAAGGCTGTTTTAAACTCTTAATAAACAAGATGACAACCAATAACCCACAAAAGGGTTAAGTTCGGCGCTAATTGGGATGGTAAATGGTTAAACAATTTTTCGTCCAGTGGTCAGTCCACATCCCTTCAGCAGTTAATGTGACAAATGAAATATAGTTGAAGACAGTTTAGCGGCTTTAGATACCAACTAACTGTGTACTTGCTTGTTCTTCACCTAACACCTGTATCACCAGTGTTATTACACTTCTCTATATAAGGCATACACTCAGGGCCGGTGCTAGGGTCCACGGCGCCCTAGGCATTTTTAAAAAGGCGGCCCCCCCCCCCGCAAAAATCGCCGCCCCCCCCCCCGCAAAAATCGCCGCCCTCCTCCCTCCTCCCCCCTCACCCCGTCTCTCCTTACCTTGTCTCCCCACCGCCGCCTCTCTGCTCCGTCTCCTCCCCTCCACTCACTGACACTAGTAAGTGGAGGGGAGGAGACGGAGCAGAGAGGTCGGCGGTGGTGACAAAATAGCCTCTTCCCCCCCTCCCCGTCCATCTGATGCTGTGCGGCGGCCGTGACAGGTATGGTCAGCGGTCGCCGCACAGTTTTAAAGTCATTTAGTATTCTGTGGCGCCCTCCAGGCGCCCTCCAGAGCCCGGCACCCTAGGCAAGTGCCTAACCTTGCCTAATGGGAGCGCCGGGCCTGCATACACTTTTACTCTATTGGCTAATACGTATAGGCCTCTCTGACAACTACTTCGGGACTTGGGGTCTGCTGTCTGGGGGCTATATTACGGTCTGCTGAGTGGTGCCTGAAACATGGCAGCTGGGCTAGGTAGAGAGCGCTGTTAAACCTTTGTCCTTGGTACATTTCCTATCAATATGGATAAACCAGGTTATGTGGCGGCAGCTGTGGCCACCAACCGGATACTAATAATGCCAATGAGGTGCCTGAGCCCCTTCTCAGCCCGTCTCTCCAACAACTACTGCAAGCTATAACTTCATCTGAAAAGAAGGTCACGGATATAATTGGGGAGGTGCAGGCCGATCTCCCACTGATCCGTTGTGACCTGCAAAAGATGCGTGAGAATGTTGGGGAAGCAGAACACAGAATATCTACTATTGAGGATACAACGGCTCCTATTAGAGAAGAACTCTCCAGCCTAGCAGCACAAATCAGAGTTAAAATGACGGAGTTGGTGGGTAGACTGCAAGGAACAACCTCCAGTTTGTTGGACTCCCGGAAAAAGCTGAAGACTCTTGTGCTGAGTCTTTTCTTGCTTTTTCAGGAATTCAGTAGAGAGACTTTTTCCCCTCACTCTGCTGTGGAAAGAGCTCACCAGTTGCTTTCCCTAACCCCTCCAGCCTGGTGCACCTTCCCACACTTGTATCGCTAAGTTGCTGCACTTCAAAGATTGTGATGCTATTCTCAGAATGACCAGGCAACAAGGACCTTTGAGATTTGAAAACCTTGTGATTTTGATTTTCCCATAGATTGTAAGCTTGTGAGGAGAGCCTTCTTACCTCTTTGTCTGTATTACACAATAGTATATATTACTGTGTTTTGTCCCAATTATAAAGCGCTACAGAATTAGCTGGCGCTATATAAATAAATGTTGATGATGATGATGATTATGATTTTGCTGTGGTGGTTCTCAGTTTATACAAGAGAAAGCTGCATGAGCTCCAGCTGTCTTACCAGTGACGGAACGACCATTGGTACAGCAGGTGTAGTGCACTGGGGCCCAAGGAGATAATGGGGCCCACTGTACGGGGAACTAGTGAGCCGTGGGCCTCGGTTCCCTCCTTCCCGCTTTCCTGCTCCGGGTCCCACAGCTCACTAGTTCCCTGTACAGTGGGCCCCATTATCTCCTTGGGCCTTACACAATGTTATTTCCAGCCAGGCTGCGAGTGGTAGTTGATGGTCGATCACAATTCTTTTTTACCCCACATGAGGGAATGAACTGAATTGAAAGGAGATGTCCAGATAGGCCTCGTGAGACCTAGTTACTTTTGTGTTTTATCTTTCTGTGTTTCCTGTTGTTTTCATTAGCACTCAGTTATTTTTCTCAATGATTGCAGATAAGGGTGTAGTATTCGGCTACCCAGTTCTAACAACAAGGAGAAGTTAGACTTTTGTAGAGAGTCCCTCGGTTGCTGCTGTGCGGCCAATGACGTTCTGTAAACTTATTGTGGATATGGGGCTATTTTGGGGTCCTGGAATCCAACTACTAAGCATTTCTCCTGTCATTCTCAAACACACCAATCCCTGTCATGCATTGACTTAATCCTCACCTCACATAGGCTGGCCCCCCTTATACTACTGTGAATCATCTCCCTAGAGGTATTTTGGATCACTCTACCATTATGACTGATATTAATCTCCAGCCTGACAAGGGTATACATTTCTGGAAGCTCAACCCTTTCTGATGAGGGACCTGGGATCTTATTTGATTTGCCTGTAGGGAGGGATATTTTAGTGGTAACTCCTTGGGGGTTTGCCTGGGTGTGCCATGGGACACTTTCTTAAGGGGTTCTTTTATACATAGAGTAGCGGGGATAAGACGTTTAACAGGCGGAAAGAAATTGAGTTGGAGCAGGAGTGTTGTGACTTGGAGGCTTTGTGCATTGGCTCTCACACCAGATCAGTTAGATTGAAATGGCTGCATGCTCAGGTGGAGTGTAAAACTAACCATTGATAACCATTTGATAGAACTATATGTAAACAACAGTTTTCAAGGCATAACCAGTATTTCCAAACAGATCTGGGTGGTAGCTACTTGGCCTGCCTGGCTGGAGATGAAATGTCCAATAGGACAATTTCAGTCATTCTGGATAGAAATAACTCCAGGCAATATGTGGGTGATAACATCTCGATTGTGTTTTTTTAACGATTATAAACACCTACTGTACAGTATATGGCTCGCAAATTCCATACATTGCCTCCCAACTCACGGACTACTTCTCCAAAAATGAGCTGCCTGGGCTCTCCCTAGACTCCGCTGCATCTCTGGTTGTTCTTATTACAGAGGAAGAGCTAGTATAGGCTATTACCTCTTTCCCTAACATAAAGGCCCTGGGTGTTGATTATATCCCAATTGAGGCCTATAAGAAATTCAGGAAGTTCTTTATACTATTTCTAGATTTATGGATAATTTTGCCCATTTATTGAAATGTGGTTCTCTACCCACCTTTATGTCCAAAGCCCTTATAATATTGATCCCTAACTGGGGAAAGATACCCTGCTTCCTTGCTCATATCACCCTATATCTCTTATTACCATGGATGTAAACCAAAAATCTAACCATTAGGCTCAATGGGGTTATTTCTGAAGATGCTCACCCAGACCAGACGGGGTTTATTCCTGACATCTGTGGTTCATTCTGTGCCTCGTGCCTTCTGAGTTAACCAGTTATCCTGACACTGTGGTGCATCCTGTGTCTTCAGCCTTCTCTGCTTCTCCGGCCTCTGAGTTAGGTCTGGTATCCTGGCTACTGTGTACTGCCTCTATGAACTGTGTTACCATTTGTGATTTCCAGAGTTATTCAAGCTATAATAGCCAGTCCTGCTGTCTGTATTTGCTGCCTTGGACTGAGTTGCCAATTATCATTTACTGTACCATACATTGCCTGTAAATCTCTGCCTAATAAAGGCACTTTTTTCACGCTATTAATCTCTCTGGAGTTCATGCTAGGAATCCTGACAAGTAGAAATCACTGATAGTATAGCGTTGTATGCGGACGATATGCTACTGGATCATGAGGACTCTGTGGCTAGCCTTTTTTCGAGCAGTTGAGGAGTTTGGAATTTTCTGGCCTTAGGATAAATTGGAATAAATCTCACATTTACCCGTTAGGCTGAGCCATTCCGCATGGCATTACTACATGTCTGTCGTTGATGTGGACCAGTAATTTTAAATATTTGTGCATATGGGTGACAGGGACAACGCAGAATTATGTTGAACTTAACATTGACCCAATAACTGAGTACCTTAAAAGTAAATGTCATTCTTGGAAAATACTTCCCCTCATGGTGACAGGGAGAATTAACCTGCTTAAATATCTGTACTCGATACAACACTGTCCAATTTATCTGCCGCATAAAGAATTCCACATCATTAATAGACACATTGTGTTGCTGATATGGGGGATCAGGAAAGTGAGAGTTAAATTGGGCTCCTTGTGCAGGTGGAAGGGTGAGGGAGCTCTGGCTCTCCCTGACCTCAGGATCTATTGTTTGGCTTCTCAACTTACTCATTTACTTGATTGTCTTTGTGGCTCACCAATGGCTTCTCTTAGGCACTTTCTGGGCAAGCGGACGAACCCCTCTCTGGGTCTGTTGCAGGTACTTTTGGTGGACCACAAACTTCAGGGAGTAGATCCTATTATAAGACAGACCTCTACAGTCTGGTTAATAGCCCATAAGTTAATGGGAGGTGAAGGCCTGGAGCCAGATACCCCTCTCTGGTCTAGCAGTGGGTTCCAGGAAATGGCTACACTCACACAGACAGTACTGTAGTGCAAAATGGAGATGCATACCCCAGGTTTATGTAAATAATTTGGTAAAATCATTTAAGCAGTTGAAAGCTGAATTCTTGTTACCCACTTCCTTTTTTTAAAATTACCTAGATTTGTGCCACGCTTATAAAGCTTAAATTGGGAAGGATGGTCCTCACCTGGTAGACTCTCCTATGAAAGGGGTCCACATAAGGCTCTGTCCTTTATGCTATGCTACTGCCTCAGTTGTCACCGGGAGGTCTTGCCCTCTTAGAGCCAAGTGGGTAGAAGATCTATGTGTAATTCCTGATGAAGATTGGAGTGCAATGGTCCGAGGCACAAAGGTGGTGATTTCTTGCCTCGGATTCCAACAAGTGCATTTCTATATTTTTCATAGAGTTTACTTCATTCCTCTGGAGTTATACAAAATGGGTAGACATGGTTGTCCTACTTGTTCCAAATGCAATACCTCATCTGGTACATTTTGGCACATGCTCTGGAGTTTCCCAATTGTGCTTTTATTTTGAGAAAAGGTGTGGGAGTGTATTCAAACCACTTTGGTGGTAGCCCCTGCCAATGCCCCCAGATTTGTCTCTTTGGTCTTACTCTGGAAGACTGTTTTAGTAGTCCTCAATTTACTTACATCTTCAATTTAATGACACTGACTAAGGTTATACCAGATGTTGGATGGCACCTGCTAGATTGCCCTTGTTAATCACGTATTTAATCTTGAAAGGTTCATGTATGAAAGTAGGGAAGCCTTAAACAAATACCACAAAGTTTGGTCACGCTGGTATAAGTCGTGGTTTGTTTTACACTCTCACCAAGATGATGAAGACTTTGATGACCGGGGATCTCTCTTTCACTTTTACATCGCCCTGCGCAGCGAATTCGCATTAGTTCTGATGTTTATTTTACGTGATTTTTATTTCCAATGTTGATTCTGATATGTTTACGCAATGTATGCCAACAATGTATCTATTGATCCCCGTGCCATGTCACATTCACTAGACATGCAGAGAGCAATGAAATACATGGCATGGATGTGATTACAAGAAGATGATGTTTGGAAACACAACTAGAGAAGTTTCTGAATAGGTGCCTGTATGGACAAAACCAAACTTCCATCTTTATTTTAGTACATATAGGGGCATATTCAATTGTCCGCGGGATTGCCGAAAATCCCGCGGTCCGCGCAGGATTACCGTTAGTACGGTAATCCTGCGCGGAAAAAACGTTAATACAGTAATTTACTCGTTGGATTTCAGCTCGCAGCTCAGGGAGCTGCGAGCAGAAATCCAGCGAGAGATTACCGTATTAACGGTATTAGTTTTTCTGCGCTCGATCCCGCGGACAATTGAATACCCCCCGTAGAGTGCTGATAACTAGTATCTCATTTTAGAACACTAATACAATGATAGCAATTGCCAGTTTCGCTTTAGCTGCTCATGCAAATCCTCAAGGAATCTCCAAGTGTAATATATATATATACACGGTACAGTGTTTAGCATTGCCAAGTCCATGAGTTTGATTCCAACTAGGGCACTATCTCTGTGAAGTTTGTGTGTTCTCCCCCTGTTTGTGTAGGTTTTCTCTGGGTGGTCAGATTTCCTCCCATGGGTCTCAGAGCTGTTTTGGCGGCACGACGGGGACTACACAATTTTAGGCAAGTGGTTATTAATGTTGTGGCTGATCAGTGTATATATAAACACTGCTTAGTAATCACTTGAGGCACAAAGAGTGTTCCACGATCAGATACTTCACTCCGTTGCAGACAGGTTTGGAAGCCTTGAGATAGATTTTACATTATTACATCACAATTTTAGTTACATCCCTATAACCCCAGGTTTCAGTATCCTGTATACTTTACCACAATATTATTATTTTTCACAAATATTGGACTTTTTCCATCAAGGTATGCAGACTTGGCACTCAGTTGATGAAGGTGTTTTCTTACTTGTTCAGTCTAAAGATTGCCCGGGATGTTTGAAGGTTCTTCCATATGGTTTTACTTATGAAGCCCCCATTTCAAATTCCCATACCCTCTTTGGATTTCAATGCAGTTGTCTCGCATTGAGAAATCCCTGGTTTGTCCCATTGGCACCACCAGAGAAAGTTACATTCCTCTTGGTCAGTGTATTTGTCTGTAGAGTTTTTGAACTGAGTATTGTCTCATAAAGCCCTTAATATGATCTGTCATGGGAATAAATCACATTTTAATAGAGATGTTTTTAAATCAAGTATGTATTATTATTTTGTTATACATACAATAAACTAAATTGTGACTTTACTCTATGCTGTGAACAAACAGGCAAATAACAAACACTAGAATAGAAAGAGTCATCTTTCAGAAGGGTAAAAAAAGGTTACTTTTCATAACTATAAAAGTCATTGGAAGGTGACTGGCACCCGTCATAAAAAGAAACCTTATACATGAACACCGCATCTATACTTGATGGTACCCATATTGAGCTGCAGAGGTTCATAAATAATACAATGATACAAAATAAGTAATTATAAAATACAAGACATAACCACAGCATGTACCAAAGGTGTTGCCAAATCAAGACTGTTAAAACAAACGACACTGGGAACAGTTTGCCACGTTGCGATAACACGCAATGGTTCATGAAAGGAGTTTAGATTTCATGTTATACAATCTCTCCACCCTGCAGATCATGTCAGGTGGCTTTTGGACGTTTCCAGTAACTATTTTCTCTTAAGCCTGTCTGTGTCTATGCCTATAGTACCTCCCTGCTTTATTTCAACTATGATACGTGAAGCTGTTTGGCCTGCTCTCCCGCTTGGCTAGACGTTCATCTAAGGGTGAAGTATGACTATAAGTTAATATTTTGTCTGTCCTCTATTCAGCAAAGGATATTAACCCCAGCATCTACTCTGATAGTAATGATAAATAAAGGATACAAAGGCAAGTAAATCCTAAGTAATAGTTTTCCTTTGATAGTGGGAATGACCATCAAAACACATAAAAATCATATAAAGACAAACACACAGTTCACGTCTATGAAAAAACAGAACAGAACACTTGGATTGGCTGGTTTAGGGCTCTCCTAACTGGTAAGGGTATGTCCAGATGTGGCCCTTTTCAGAAACTACTCATATGGCAATCCAAATGAAACAGAATGAAAATATACATCTGGTAAAATACTGTGGTCTAAGGATCTATTGATCCATATGTGATGTTGCATATATTGCCCATATAAAGACACACAAGATTTGGGGAACCTGCATTATAAAACCACCACATATTTTGAGGGCTTCATATTATAGTAGGCTCGAGATCAGTGTTGACATTGAACAGTAGATAGTAGTATGAATTTTGCTTTGGATAGTGGTTGCGAGAATGCTCTTTTTATTGTATAGAGAGCACTGTATTGTATGTTCTTCATAAAGGTGCTCTATGTATTGTATAGCAGCTTTAAAGATGTTCTCTTTATTGTATATTGTTTATTAAGATGCTCTCTGTATTGTATATCCATCCTTAGAATGTAATTTGTATTGTGTATCAGTCACTAGGATTCTCTCTGTATTGTATATCCATCACTAGAATGCCCTCTGTATTATATGAAGGTCCCTAGAACGCTCTATTGTATAGAGATCACTAGAATGCTGTCTGTATTATGTAGAGGTCCCCAGAATGCTCTATTGTATAGAGATCACTAGAATGCTGCCTGTATTATGTAGAGGTCACTAGAATGCTGTCTGTATTGTGTATAGATCACTAGAATGCTCTCTGTATTGTGTATAGAAATCACTAGAATGCTGTTTGTATTGTGTATAGATCACTAGAATGCTGTCTGTATTATGTAGAGGTCCCTAGAATGGTCTATTGTATAGAGATCACTAGAATGCTGTCTGGATTATGTAGAGGTCCCTAGAATGCTGCCTGTATTGTATATAGGTCACCAGAATAGTCTCTGCATTCGATACAGATGGATGGGTCTGTGTTGTATTTGATAATAAATCTTTGACATAACAATCTTTTTGCATCGGCTATATAAAACCACACCCACAGGTTTACATCAAGACCATTTTCCATTAAGGCTTGTTGTTAGAGCCTGGTCCACTTGCTTGTGTTTAAAATCAAATAACTACAGGGTAACAACATATTTATCATATCTACAGTAGACAATATGTTAATTCTCATATTATGTAAGTATCAATAATAAATAAGTGATTATATCACTTACTCCCTGATTATAAGAACTACAAACTATACAAGTATTATTTATAGGAGTTTATACATATGTTAATATCACTTGTGTGTTATAGTATTGATTATACTTCTATAACTGTATACACATTTCTATAAACAGTGATTAGTAACCACTGCAGCATGTATTAAATTATTTCCTGTACTGTACATTATAAAGATGTCTACAGGGTTGTATAAAAATCCTGCAGCCTCTCATCATCCTTTATAATGTTGCACAACTCTTTTAGGGACTTATAGCTTAAGTGATGTATCTGGTTTTAGCACAGCTGTTTATGTATTATCATATTGTACATTCAACAGTGGTAACCAATGTAAAAGGTGCCTGTAAAGGAATGTTGTTGCTGAAAGTCTGTTGTCATGCAATATGCTTCAACTCATTATTCGTCAGGTTCAACAACTAAGAGACGAGCATTTGACACCTTGTCTACTAATATCTATCCAGTTCCCAGAAAGGATCACAGTGCAGAATGGAACGCAATACAGCAGACGTTTCACAAATCCTCTTTTCCCACAGACCACGTAAGTCACCAGTGCCTGTACCCTGACTCATCTAACCCCATGGCTGCTATATGTACGACTATGCAAGTAGCTGGATCCTTCACACCGTAGTCACTAGGGTAATGTGTCATGTTGTTGTTGTTGCAGGGTTTAAATAATGAAACAATGTTGGTTTCTGCATTTATTGATAGATGAGACCACTGGATGACTGGACCAACTTTCACTTTTTAGAATTCATCCGTTAATATTGGAATAACTTTTAGATTTCTTAGTCTACTCAAATTAGATTTATTTATTTTTTCAGGGACAGACATTCCTTTCTCTTGGTGGCAAATTGAAACAAATACCTTATTATTTTATAAGCATTACCTAGGTAAAAGCAGGCAACAATAGGGAGAAAATGTAGTTTACTGATTGTTTCTCTAGTAATAGGATATACAGTATACTCTGACTACAATGGTGGAAACCCAAGTGTTCATACTGCACAAGCATTCTGCAACTGGCTATTAGTGTGTCCTGACCACAAAATATGCTGGTGCAAAGTGTGTAAATGTTCATTTTACACTGTGTCAGAATATTGCCCATAAAAACGGGCACAGCCACCATAAAAATACTCCACATGAACTCTCTGTATGTTTCTCCTAAATGACTGTGCGGTTTAGCCTCATTTGTGGGCAGCACGGTGGCTCAGTGGTTAGCACTTCTGCCTCACAACACTGGGGTCATGAGTTCAATTCCTGACCATGGTCTTAGCTGTGCGAAGTTTGTATGTTCTCCCTTGGTTTCCTCCCAAACAATACCAGTAGGTTAATTGTCTGCTATAAAATAGACCTTAGTCTCTCTCTCTCTCTCTGTGTGTGTGTGTGTGTGTGTGTGTGTGTGTGTGTGTGTGTGTGTGTGTGTGTGTGTGTGTGTGTGTGTGTGAATTTAGACTGTAAGCGCCAATGGGGCAGGGACTGATGTGAGTGAGTTCTCTGTACAGCGCTGTGGAATTAGTGGTGCTATATAAATAAACAGATGACAATCATGAGAGTGAGTGGACATTGGGACATTTAGTCTTTACATTGGGTCTTTGCTGTATAACATACATTCTACTATTATCAACCAGTTGGATTTATGAAGTTGCTGTCTTCTGTGAAATAGACAAGTAACTCAATGATATATTTATTGAAAAATTAATTGTGCATCAACAGGATACATTGACTTGGGAGCAATGTTTATTTGTTTCTGCCATGCTAACTAGTGAAACTATACATTTCTTGTGAAAATAAATAATAGCTTTGCAAATGTTTACCAGCCTAAGACTTATCCATCAACTATTCAATGGCTCATGTCTCTCTGTATTTATGGAGATACAACAGACTGCTTATTTTCCTTTCCGATTGCTATAAAAAGATATTTGAATTATTTTGTACTTAAGGTTTTCTTTCTTACTTAGTCAGATATGATGGAGAAGCTAGATGGTTGCCCGGTCATCATCGATTTTCACTCTTCTACTGACGTAACAAACGCACAGACTAAACCACAGCCAGAGGCACCGTGTGGCAACGAGAACAATTGCCCAGTGTCCAGTATACAGTGTCAGATAAGTGCAATTGAGAAGTTTTTAATTGACCACAGACTGAACGGGCCAAAGAGGAGAAAACTGGAGGATTGTGTCCAAGCAGAGCAACCAAAAACTGACCACATGTTGTAACGTGTAAGTAATCTAGTATGTTATGTTGTAATTATCCAATGTAATAAAGCACTAACTCACTGTAGAGGAAATTTGTAGCAGCTGTTATTAAAGATGTTTAAACAATTTTGGGCCTAATGCGCTTTTCTGTACTGTGCATGCAGAGTAAAATAGCATAGATCTAAATCCATGTGCAGACTTGGCCGTATCTAGCGGTTATATGTATAGGATGGAAGTGGCACACTGGCATAGCCCAAATACAGTAAAGGCGTTACATGCACCCCATGCTGGGATCTGCAGGGCACCATAGAAGAATGATTTACTCTGTTTAATTTTACTTAGCACACCATCAGGGTATCAGAATGGCTGTAGCCTAGGACTGGTTGTCACCAAGGCAGGGCACCCTATGCTGCATATTTCCCTGCTATAGTGCCAACAGCACTGTGTGGCATAGCCTAGTGCCGGTATTGGTATTTTCAGGGGGGGCCCGCACTTTTTGCCCACCTATTTTTCAGTTATCCATCTAGGCTGGCAGCACATTTACTTTATTTTTTTTAGCCCAGTACCCCATCAATATTTAGGGTACAAGATCTGTATACTATGCAGACTTGTACCATATTACACACATTGCAATGTAATTTACACTTCTCCCTAAATTGCATCCAACTCTGCATATGACCCTTTGTGGTTTAAAAACAATGAATGGGGGACATTTATGAAAACTGGTGCAGAGGAAAAATGTGCTTTAATCAATGGCAATTTTAAAATTGTAAGGTAGAAAATTAAACCAAATGTGTGGTTGCTAGGGGATACTGTACTTTTATACTTTTGAAGGAAAGTTATTTTATTAAGTAATGTGCAATTTTTATTAACAATGTACTTTTTAAAACAGTTGCAGGAATAAAATCATGGACACTGAATTTATGATTTACTTTCAAAAATATATGGTGGGAGGGGGGGGTTGTAATGAATTGCATTCCACAATACATTTTAATGATACATCTAAAATGTGAAAATTGACTTAGAGGTCTAACTTTTATATCTCAGGTGGTTGTCAGTGAAAGGGGGAAAATACGTTACTGTCAGGGGACAAACCACAATGACTCAGTACAGAGCGATGTCTAATATTCTTATATTTTCACAGTATGCTCAAGTAGAATAGTACCTCTTTTACAAACACATGAAGGTATGAACCAGTATATAGGGACTCGTTGTTTAGAGCTAGCACCCACCCTATTTGCAGAAGTGCCTTGACGGGGCGGGTGGCTTATCATACATTTGCAAATGTGTGCAACCAAAAATTCTGCATTTCTATTAGGGATGAGCGCACTCGGATTTATGAAATCCGAGCCCACCCGAACGTTGCGGATCCGAGTCGGATCCGAGACAGATCCGGGTATTGGCGCCAAATTCAAATCTGAAACTGAGGCTCTGACTCATAATCCCGTTGTCGGATCTTGCGATACTCGGATCCTATAAATTCCCCGCTAGTCGCTGCCATCTTCACTCGGGCATTGATCAGGGTAGAGGGAGGGTGTGTTAGGTGGTCCTCTGTCCTGGTAGATCTCGTGCTGTGCTGTTTAGTTCTGTGCTGTGCTGTTTAGTTCTGTGCTGTGCTGTGCTGTGCTGTGTTCTGCAGTATCAGTCCAGTGGTGCTGTGTGCTGTGCTCTGTCCTTCTGAGGTCAGTGGTGCTGCTGGGTCCTGTGCTGTGTCCTGTTCAGTCCAGTGGTGCTGTGTCCTGTGCTCTGTGCTTCTAAGGGCATAGTTATTTCCCCAATATTCCCCTGTGTTTAAAAAAATAAAAAAAAGTTATTTAAAAAAATACCAAAAACTACTTTAATTTTTTTTAATTACCACAAAATTTGCACAACCAATCCTGCAGTATAAGCCCATTGGTACTGCAATATTACCAAGTTCACACATTCAGCAGTATCAGTCCAGTGGTGCTGTGTCCTGTGCTCTGTCCTGCTGAGTTCCGTAGTGCTGCTGGGTCCTGTGCCGTGTCCTGTTCAGTCCAGTGGTGCTGTGTCCTGTGCTCTGTGCTTCTAAGGGCATAGTTATTTCCCCATTATTCCCAAGTTTTTAAAAAATAAAAAAAAAGTAAAAAAAAAATTACAATTAAAAATTAAAAAAAAAATATATATAATTATAACCAAATTTGCAAAACCAATCCAGCAGTATAAGTCCATTGGTACTGCAATATTACAAAGTTCACACATTCTGCAGTATCAGTCCAGTGGTGCTGTGTCCTGTGCTCTGTCCTGCTGAGTTCCGTAGTGCTGCTGGGTCCTGTGCCGTGTCCTGTTCAGTCCAGTGGTGCTGTGTCCTGTGCTCTGTGCTTCTAAGGGCATAGTTATTTCCCCATTATTCCCAAGTTTTTAAAAAATAAAAAAAAAGTAAAAAAAAATAAAAAATTTAAAAAAAAAAAAATATATAATAATTATAACCAAATTTGCAAAACCAATCCAGCAGTATAAGTCCATTGGTACTGCAATATTACCAAGTTCACACATTCTGCAGTATCTTGTGCTACATATAATGGAGACCAAAAATTTGGAGGATAAAGTAGGGAAAGATCAAGACCCACTTCCTCCTAATGCTGAAGCTGCTGCCACTAGTCATGACATAGACGATGAAATGCCATCAACGTCGTCTTCCAAGCCCGATGCCCAATCTCGTAGTACCGGGCATGTAAAATCCAAAAAGCCCAAGTTAAGAAAAAGTAGCAAAAAGAGAAACTTAAAATCATCTGAGGAGAAACGTAAAGTTGCCAATATGCCATTTACGACACGGAGTGGCAAGGAACGGCTTAGGCCCTGGCCCGTGTTCATGACTAGTGGTTCAGCTTCACCCACGGATCTTAGACCTCCTCCTCCTCCCCCCCCCTACAAAAAATTGAAGAGAGTTATGCTGTCAGCAACAAAACAGCAAACAACTCTGCCTTCTAAAGAGAAATTATCACAAATCCACAAGGCGAGTCCAAGGATGTTGGTGGTTGTCAAGCCTGACCTTCCCATCACTGTACGGGAAGAGGTGGCTCGGGAGGAGGCTATTGATGATGTAGCTGGCGCTGTGGAGGAACTTGATGATGAGGATGGTGATGTGGTTATTGTAAATGAGGCACCAGGGGGGGAAACAGCTGATGTCCATGGGATGAAAAAGCCCATCGTCATGCCTGGTCAGAAGACCAAAAAATGTACCTCTTCGGTCTGGAGTTATTTTTATCCAAATCCAGACAACCAATGTATGGCCATATGTAGCTTATGTAAAGCTCAAATAAGCAGGGGTAAGGATCTTGCCCACCTAGGAACATCCTCCCTTATACGTCACCTGAATAACCTTCATAGTTCAGTGGTTAGTTCAGGAACTGGGGCTAGGACCCTCATCGGTACAGGGACAGCTAAATCCCGTGGTCCAGTTGGATACACACCAGCAACACCCTCCTCGTCAACTTCCTCCACAATCTCCATCAGATTCAGTTCTGCAGCCCAAGTCAGCAGCCAGACTGAGTCCTCCTCAATACGGGATTCATCCGAGGAATCCTGCAGCGGTACGCCTACTACTGCCACTGCTGCTGTTGCTGCTGTTAGTCGGTCATCTTCCCAGAGGGGAAGTCGTAAGACCGCTAAGTCTTTCACAAAACAATTGACCGTCCAACAGTCGTTTGCCATGACCACAAAATACGATAGTAGTCACCCTATTGCAAAGCGTATAACTGCGGCTGTAACTGCAATGTTGGTGTTAGACGTGCGCCCGGTGTCCGCCATCAGTGGAGTGGGATTTAGAGGGTTGATGGAGGTATTGTGTCCCCGGTACCAAATCCCGTCGAGATTCCACTTCACTAGGCAGGCGATACCAAAAATGTACAGAGAAGTACGATCAAGTGTCCTCAGTGCTCTAAAAAATGCGGTTGTACCCACTGTCCACTTAACCACGGACATGTGGACAAGTGGTTCTGGGCAAACGAAGGACTATATGACTGTGACAGCCCACTGGGTAGATGCATCCCCTTCCGCAGCAACAGCAACAGCTGCATCAGTAGCAGCAACTACAAAATGGCGGCTCGTGCAAAGGCAGGCAACATTGTGTATTACAGGCTTTAATAAGAGGCACAACGCTGACAACATATTAGAGAAAATGAGGGAAATTATCTCCCAGTGGCTTACCCCACTTAGACTCTCATGGGGATTTGTGGTGTCAGACAATGCCAGTAACATTGTGCGGGCATTAAATATGGACAATTTCCAGCACGTCCCATGTTTTGCCCACACCATTAATTTGGTGGTGCAGCATTACCTCAAGAGTGACAGGGGTGTGCAGGAGATGCTTGCGGTGGCGCGCAAAATTGCTGGACACTTTCGGCATTCAGCCAGTGCCTACCGCAGACTAGAGGCACATCAAAAAAGCATGAACCTGCCCTGCCATCACCTCAAACAAGAGGTTGTGACGCGCTGGAACTCCACCCTCTATATGCTGCAGAGGATGGAGGAGCAGCAAAAGGCCATTCAGGCCTACACAGCCACCTACGACATAGGCAAAGGAGTGGGGATGCGCCTCAGTCAAGCGCAGTGGAGACTGATTTCCGTGTTGTGCAAGGTTCTGCAGCCATTTGAACTTGCCACACGAGAAGTCAGTTCCGACACTGCCAGCTTGAGTCAGGTCATTCCCCTGATCAGGCTGTTGCAGAAGCAGCTGGAGAAAGTGAGGGAGGAGCTGGTAAGCCATTGCGATTACACCAAGCATGTAGCTCTTGTGGATGTAGCCCTTCGTACGCTTTGCCAGGATCCGAGGGTGGTCACTCTTTTAAAGTCAGAGGAATACATTCTGGCCACCGTGCTCGATCCTCGGTTTAAAGCGTATGTTGTGTCTCTGTTTCCGGCGGACACAAGTCTACAGCGGTGCAAAGACCTGCTGGTCAGGAGATTGTCCTCTGAAGAGGACCGTGACATGCCAACAGCTCCACCCTCATTTTCTTCCACATCTATGGCTGCGAGGAAAAAGCTCAGTTTTCCCAAAAGAGGCACTGGCGGGGATGCTGATAACATCTGGTCCGGACTGAAGGACCTGCCAACCATTGCAGACATGTCTACTCTCGCTGCATTGGATGCTGTCACAATAGAAAAAATTGTGGATGATTACTTTGCTGACACCATCCAAGTAGACATGTCAGACAGTCCATATTGTTACTGGCAGGAAAAAAAGGCAGTTTGGAAGCCCCTGTACAAACTGGCTCTATTTTACCTGAGTTGTCCCCCCTCCAGTGTGTACTCGGAAAGAGTTTTTAGTGCAGCGGGGAACCTGGTCAGTGAGCGGCGAAGGAGGTTGCTTCCTCAGAACGTTGAAAAAATGATGTTTATAAAAATGAATAATCAATTCCTCAATGAAGTACAGCACTGCCCTCCAGATACTACAGAGGGACCTGTGGTTGTGGAGTCCAGCGGGGACGAATTGATAATGTGTGATGAGGAGGAAGTACACACTGTAGGGGGAGAGGAATCAGAGGTTGAGGATGAGGACGACATCTTGCCTCAGTAGAGCCTGTTTAGTCTGTACAGGGAGAGATGAATAGCTTTTTTGGTGTGGGGGCCCAAACAAACCAATCATTTCAGCCAAAGTTGTTTGGTAGGCCCTGTCGCTGAAATGATTGGTTTGTTAAAGTGTGCATGTCCTATTTCAACAACATAAGGGTGGGTGTGAGGGCCCAAGGACAATTCCATCTTGGACCTTTTTTTTTTGCATTATATGACCAATCAACAGTCGTTTGCCATGTTCAAAAAGTAAAACCAAATTTAAAAAAATTCAAGAAATTAAACCAAAAGTAAAATGCCGTGTCATAATTTAAAACAAGAGGTATTGACGTGCTCTAAAACTACTGTATTGTTGTTTATATTTTATAAACACTACACTTGAAAGCTTGAGTCTTTCAATAAAAAAGTAACTGTCCATTGCACGAATATTTGCAACAGGGACAATTTTAGGGTTAAGAAAGTCAACTAATAACACTTCGACGCTGTCTGTCTTTATAAACACTACACTTGGAAGTTGGAGGAGGTATTGTGGCCCCGGCACCAAATTTACTACCGGGGCCACTCCACTGTGCAGTCCATATTTATGTGTATCAGATATTAAACAACGGTGACAGTTGATGCCCAATTTTTTAATTATATTGTGGCCTCGGTACCAAATTGTGTACCGGGGCCACCACACTACGCAGTCCATACCCTTTTTTGGTGGAATTCTGACACGTGGAGGGTTTTTTAATTATATTGTGGCCTCGGTACCAAATTGTGTACCGGGGCCACCACACTACGCAGTCCATACCCTTTTTTGGTGGAATTCTGACACGTGGAGGGTTTTTTAATTATATTGTGGCCTCGGTACCAAATTGTGTACCGGGGCCACCACACTACGCAGTCAAGATAGATAGATGCGTATCATAGATAAAGTACATTCAGTGGTGTGGGGCAAATTGAAAAATATTCAAAATGCACTGACATTATCAAAAACAAGAGGTTGTCACACGCTAAAACTCCAACATGTATATGATGGAGAGGATGGAGGAGCAGCCGTATGTGTAGTGTAATGCAGACCTGTTGAAGGTTTTTTATATATTTTATTGTGGTGCCCAGTGCCCACTCCTCTAGGCAGTCCAGGTACATTTATTGGTGCGAATCATACAAGTTGATGGTTTTCTTATTATATATATTGTGGTGACCCACTCCTCTACGCAGTCCAGGTACATTTATTGGTGCGATTCATAAAAGTTCAGGGTTTTTAATATATATTGTGGTGACCCACTCCTCTATGCAGTCCAGGTACATTTATTGGTGCGATTCATAAAAGTTCAGGGTTTTTAATATATTGTGGTGACCCACTCCTCTACGCAGTCCAGGTACATTTATTGGTGCGATTCATAAAAGTTCAGGGTTTTTAATATATATTGTGGTGACCCACTCCTCTACGCAGTCCAGAAAGATACCTTGTTGCAACGTTTTGGACTAATAACTATATTGTGAGGTGTTCACAATACACTGTAAATTAGTGGAAATGCTTGTTATTGAATGTTATTGAGGTTAATAATAGCCTAGGAGTGAAAATAAGCCCAAAAACTTGATTTTTAAACTTTCTATGTTTTTTTCAAAAAAAATCCGAATCCAAAACCTTAAATCCGAACCGAGACCTTTCGTCAAGTGTTTTGCGAGACAAATCCGAACCCCAAAAATAACGAAAATCCGGATCCAAAACACGAGACCTCAAAAGTCGCCGGTGCACATCCCTAATTTCTATGTACTAGTAGAATAGCAGCACCTTTAACGGCTCACAGCAGTGTTGCTGCGGGACTTTTCTCTGTATTTTCACAGAATGATCCTATTTCATATAAAACACAAGTGATAGTTTATATACGAAAGGAAACAATACTTCTATTACGTTTTGTCCGGGTATACCTTATCTAAATAAGTGAAAGGCACACTTGCCAACGTATCAAGTCTTCAGTAACGCTGCTTCTGTGCTCGCTGTGATCTAGCTGGACCTCCCTACACTCCCATCCCAGTGTTTTGTACTTTAAACGAACTTGCTTATAATGGTTTTCTTTTTTTTAATTGCTGCACTATAATAAATATTAACTGTAAAATAGCCTACGAATAACAAATTGGAAGAATTTTATTTTTTTTATTAATTAAATCTTTAAAGACTGGGGCTGTCTCTGGAACATTGAGTGCAGGTAGGGATAGGAAAGACAACACACCTGTACTGTGAGAGATTTGTAAATAGGAGAGGGACATTGTACATATTAGGATCACCAATGGGTGTATTTCAGGGTTATAACCCAACCCGACAGAGGGGGATGGATGAAAAACTGGTCAGATATTAATGCTGGGACATGCAGGATAACTGGTGCTGTAACCTGTAGCAACCAAACAGATGAGGGTGGTAACTAGTGGTATTACTCAAGAGGACAATATTATATATATTTATGACCCTCACTGATCTATCTTGTACAAGGTGCAGGAGAATTAGTATGAATATCGACTTCTCATCCCCAAAATGATCGCTCATGTAAAACAGAAGGACAGCGTACAGATTGATATTTCTCCAAGTGTTATGTAGAGATATCCCTACCCCTTAACCACATTGTACGGAATGTAGTACCCTGGTGTGAACAATGCTATCCTACTATGTAACATTAAATGATACAACTTACTTAGTCATTACTGGTGATGGAGACAGAGTCCAATCCATGCTTACATCTAAGTTCCCGTAATGTAGTATGACAGTTTGTCCTCAGACATCATATTTGGTGTGTATGATATCAGCAGACTGTCATGGTATAATGTGTTTGGTCCCATTACATTGTATAGGGGCAGCATTAGATATAATAGATAGATAAAAGTTCAGCGCATCATAGCAGCAAGATCCGCCAAACGTAAATTCAATAGGATACTGAAAGTATTGTAATAAATAAGTGTATAAACTTTAGTAAATAATAGATTTATAAAACAATGATTACTTATGATGAGTTTTGATGTCATTTTATTGGACAAGTTGTGCATTAAGGAATACGGCACCCCTACTGTGAAATATTACAGAATTCACCTTGGAACATAGAATACTGTGTTCTGCTTTTATAGGGGTATGTAACTCATCTGTAACTTCTAACATTCCTATATTTTACATTAGGGATACCTTTTCCAAAACACAAAGGGCCCGATTCATTAAGGAAAGTAAAGCAACCATGTTATAATGCAAGGGGTGTAAATTAGTTTATTATTTTGCACGTAAGGAAAATACTGGCTGTTTTTTCATATAGCACACAAATACTTGATAGCTTTATTTTTACACTGAAATTTAAAGTAGATCTAGGACATGTCCTACCCCGACTATAAATCTATCCCCACATTTTACATTTACCTCCCCCCTCCAATGCTACATGATTAGTAAAAGCATAAAAAAAAATTACTCCTTTTTTCAGCTTTCCTTTCCTTTATGAATCAGGCCCAAAGTGCTCTGGACATTGAGTAAAAAACACAGAAACTTAATCTCCACACATTTAGACACAGAATACCAAAAACAGACTTTTGATAATTTTTTTATATCAGACTGCATTATAAACAATGTCCACTGTAGTCAAATTTCAATCTGGTTGGGAATTTTCAAAAGAAAAATATATTATGCTCCGTTCCTTTATTTAAGGTTCCATCTGTGAAACAGCCAAGAGGTTTTAGGATCTTCTGACTGGGTAACAAGCAAGAAGCCCAATATCATCAGGCCCCCCAGAATGGAGCAGAGAGAGAATATAAACAGGTCCTAAAGGATTTGTTTCAGCCATGATCCTACCTGAAGGAGATGGATCACAGTTGAAACCCAATGCTATATTTACATAACACAAGAGGAAGACAAGAGCACTATATATTTTCCCTTTAACATGAGAATTGTAAGCGACTTAATTTAAGATGTGAGGAGAACAGCCGGTCCAGGCATATATGAATAAAGTCCAGAGTTGCGGCAATGCTCAGCTGGGTTAATAGGCTAAAAAAAAAGGCTCAAGCTTCAGTAGAAATACTTTGGAGACTGTTCTTCACTTTGTTCAAGTTCATTTTCCAGGAGTTGAGGATGTCGTACAATTGCTGCCACTGCTGCTTTCCAAATGTCCTGTGTGTGCTGTGACTACAAAAGACAAAAACATAAAAATGTACTTTAAACCCAGCCGTGTTTTCTTTGCAATGACTCAAACCGTAGTTTCCAGCAATGTCATGTTGTCCTGCAGTTCCATAGCACAAGTCCCGTTATACAAAACCGCCAGAGAGAGAGATGTGCAGCTAATTAACATTCAGGCTACTATCACGGTCATTAAGTGAAATGTGCTGGAAAATAGGACACTTTCATTAAATAAGCTAATCACATTCAGGTCTAGGCTTTAATAAAATTATGATAAATAGCCAGCATTTAACTACAAGCACATGATGGGAACAGTCTAAAATATTGAATAGATCTATTACGTGATATAATTAAAACACACACTAGATTGCAAAGTGCGGAAGAGAAATGAATGTCTTACATCACGACAACTTTCTTCTGGGTCTGGTCGATTTTGCAGTAGACCATCTTGCTTTTCACAGCTGCAATTACAAACAAGATTTTCTTTTCAGATTTAAAATGAATGTAAAGCAAAATAAGTTATAATAAAGTATATTTCCAATTTTTTTTGCATATAAAATTGGGGTTTGTAAAAGCTAAATCACAACCACATAACTACTCCCTTGTTATAAAGACATTAGAACTATGTGCCAACTAATCAGCTATCGCAGCTCCATAAAACGTACAGAATTTTAAAACAAGAATTGTAAAAACCTGATAAAACACAAGAGATTACTAGCAGAACTTGCTAGGACCAAACGTTAAGTCACCTTTTACACAGTAAAACAGATTGCACTATTACATGCTCTGCTGGTTTCTGCAAGTGTAAAAACGGGCATCATGCAAATTAGTGCTAGATACAAAGAGAATGACTTGCCATCAATTACAAAGGCTTCCACATCGTCCGCCCCAATTTGCAGCTCCTGCTGCATATTATCAAAGGAAATCTCCTTGTTCTCCACAGCCATTCCCATAAATGTTAGGAGTCGCATTTTTTCCATGTTTTGCTCATGCACAAGACCTAGAAGTAAATAAAATCTTAGCATCACATTAATTGTTAAATTCCAGGATTTATATAACCTCACTTTAAAAAAAAATCTTACAACACATCTGCATACATAGAAAATTCCTCGTTCCAAATTAATTTAAAAAAAGGTACTAATTGGGTAATACATCAGTTCTATAAAACTACAAAGAATAAATTCCATG
The DNA here is from genome assembly GCF_038048845.1 of Mixophyes fleayi. Taxonomy (NCBI): domain Eukaryota; kingdom Metazoa; phylum Chordata; class Amphibia; order Anura; family Limnodynastidae; genus Mixophyes; species Mixophyes fleayi. The sequence continues at coordinate 22,826,782 of NC_134411.1, read as the reverse complement.
AGTTCTAAGTATCTGCACACCTTAGATATACAACTGCACTATAGATCAAAATAAGGTCACGTTTATGTTTTTTAAAAAAAAAAAAAAAAAAAATCATGCTCAAATATATTAAAATTATATAACAATTTTAAGTACTTTGAATAGGAGAAAAAAAACACGTTAAAATTCTGTTCCTGCGGAGTAAACCAGATCAGCTTCCACAGATTTCAGCCACTGTCCCCACCCACCCTTCTTATTTCTCCAGGCAATGTTGCCTGAAGAACTCAGATTTCAGTTTGCTGCATGTTGGGAAAAGTGGGGATGAAACCCCCCCTCTTCTGATAAACTATATAAAAATAAATATATAAATGTAGTGTGGAAATTCCATTTTATGGAGATAAGTACAGACCAAAACATTTGCAAGCAGCAATCACTGTCCCATGTGTTACTGAACATCTAAAAGTAACTGAAAGTGCCTATATCCTCCCTGGATATACACAGCATCATGTTTTATCCAACACCACAAAGAACATGGATCTGTATTGAAAATCACTAATGGCTAACTAAGCGCAAAATGATATTTGCTTGGAAGAGACATAATTTAACTACGTACTGCAGGTTTTATACAATTGCAAGATGCTTTACTAATTAACTAATTGGCAGTAATTACAACAAGAGGGCAGGCTCCCAATAAAAGAGAGTCATAACTCAAGGCAATCACAAGGGCTATGATCCGACATCACCAAAAAAATCTAAAAATAAATGAGCACAAATTAAAATAATTAGCAAATGCAACCCAATTAACTATGTGTAGCATAAAGGGCTTGCTTTGCACATAATGGGTGTACAAGTAAGGGCGATGCGGATGACAAATTGCGACGCTTCTCTTCTAATTAGTAATCAGCACATTCTTGTCACAGAACTAACAAGTCAAATTAGATGCCATCTAAAATAAACTTCCGAGTACAATCATCCCCAAACACTTGGGAAAGTAATGTCCTGCTATGATGTGATGTAGTGAGAGGGGCTGTACTGTCATCACTTCTTAACACATTGCAAATGTCAACAAACCATCCACATAATGTTCCATTCTGAACCAACATTCCAAATGTGTCTGCAGACCAGCTCCAAGAAGACAAATTCATTAGAGGTCAAAGCTATGAGACTTTTTTTTTTTTCTTCCAAACATTTTACAAATACCCATCTCTTTATGGGATCTATGGCCAGATTTAACAGAATGCAAAACCAAGAGTAATTCAAGCAGCCTACCTCAACCAATGTTATCTAGGCACATGTGCTAAGGTCTGATCATCTTATTGTATTCAACTCCTGTTCATGTTTTTAAGGGGGTGGGGACAGAATAACCTGCAGCCAATCAGATGCTGATCTTGTGGGAGGCAGTCACACATTACGCTACTGTGATTATAAGAGAACAGGAATGAATGCCAGAGGAGCAGTGTAATGGCGCGAGGATGGGAATAGAGGGAAGTGGGAATCCATATAGTAAAAGGTGCAGGATCCTCCTACAGAACTAGTGAAGTAAGGCTCGTATTAAACTGCTGCAAGAAAACTGGTGTCAAAAGCAGCTCTGTATGAAACGACATTAACACATCCAAACAGTTAGCGCTATTAGAAAGGTTTACATATTTCATTTTATTGCAAAACAGTAAAAATCCTTCCAGAGCGGTAAATAGAAACAAAGTAATAAAGGGTAAGGGAAGCCCAGGTAAAGAAGGTAGGGGTAGTTATAGACAATATACATCTGTAAATTTATAACTGGACAACACATTTGTACGTTCTTGATGTTGATGTCCAGTCATGATTGACAGATATTATTTTCGACTTCACTGGTATCAGAGTACAGATGGAAATTCCCTAAGCCATATTGATGTGTAGTGATGAACTACTGGTGCGCCATAACAATTCCCTGCTCCTCACATCAAAGTGGACCAGTCAAAGCTTCTTCTGATTGGCTGGTTCAGTACCAAAACAGAAGTCAAGTGACCCCTCCTCAGTCAGGAACAACTCACAAGAGATGAAGCATATTCAGCACATATAATGGGCAGGGGCGAACCAGACGGCATATTAATAAACGCTGCAGAATGGGTATTTCCCACAACTAAAGGGGGATACCAGCTCTAAATGTGCTTAATATTAGCGTTACCAATAAGCCCCAACTGTCTGTATAATTGTTTATGTGTATAGTGGATTATAATCAATGTCACAAGTGTAAACAATCTTATGCCATAATCCACGTGACAAACTGTATATTACATATATATATATATATATATATATATATAGCACTACAGTCTGTAACCAGAAGCATTTCCAGTGCAATGTTTTCTCCCTTAAAAACTCATGTCCAAAGTAACGATCTGAACCTTAGTGCATCATTTCTGAAATGCATAATGTAACATGTCTGCCATTGGCTCTGACCCCCCAGCCAAAGAGGGGAGAAAAAAAAAAAATACAATATGGAAAATGTAATTGTAAATGCATGCAATAGCTTATGGACCTGTGCTCCTTTGAAACAGTCAATTACACATGAATGGGGGAGTGTCACAGTGTTAATGACTACTCCCTTTTTCCTTGGTGTGTAAATAAAAGAGCTGCTGACATTAACATTCCATCACACAGATCCATGCTATGAAACAAATTAACAGCAGCAGACTAGATGGCCAAGTTTATAGGAGCACAGTCTGCAGCACATTCTGCCCCCCCCCTCCTGTCTATTGACACTTTACTTAAATCCCCCACGCTGCATGAAGCGCACAACTGTGGAGGAACCGGCCTCATCCCACAATCATCAGTTTGCCTATTCTTCAGCAATGAATAAAACCAATGTGTAATCATTGCCAGTGCCTCATGTCTTCATGACTATGGGGACTTCACATAACGGATCTGGAGGACTTGAGTCGCAGGAACAGATTCTCATGCCAGAGTATAGGGAACGTGGCACCTTACTAGGCGATCCGATATAAGTGCCGCATACACTACACCCAAACTGCGGTAGAAACATGATTTTGTTCCTGCGGCTTAAGTCCTCCAGCATTCTCCCCAGACCAAACAGCCAGCAATAAGGTGGTGGAAGTCTAATGTTATTTGCAATAATAATAAAAAAATGAGTAACTACTGAATTGCGAGGTCTGCGTGCAAACACACAAGCAAGATCATAAAACCTAGGTTAAATCCTATACATTGTTGGCTCCATCACACAAATCGCTGTGCACGCTCTTTTCAGCCTCTAACACCTGAAAACTGGATTTCTTTAAAAATAAATTTGATGAATGTTTTATTACAGACATATTTTCGCCATTGATTTATAAAATAAAAATGCAATGTATAAAGTTTCCGAACATAACATGTGTTAACACATACTGCCAGCACCATGGACCACGCATTTTACCCATTTTCACAGTGTGAGGATGAATCCTCATCAATTAAGACATTAAACAAATACAAATGGAGAAAAAAAAAAAAAGGGTTAAAGTCCATGTAATGAAATAATCATAAAAGCTTCAAGAAGAGAGAAACCATTATAGCAGCACCAATGTACTTCATACAATGGTATAACAAAGTTATAGCATGCATGGTACATAACTATATAGGTTGGGACAATGTTTGAGACTCCTATACCGAATATGTTTTTTATTTTGTTCAAATATGTCTCTCCACCATACTCTCTCCTTGATGGGCTCACACTTCTTTCAGGCCACACCACCATGACATCACTGGTCATTTACAACACCCCTCACAATCTTAAATACAAGAAGAGTTATATAACCTTTAAATAATTTATTTGCTTACCCAGAGAGTCAATGAAATCTTTGTTATTCTGGTAAAACTTGACGTATGAAGAGAGCTTGGCGCTGACGAATATCGTCAGGAGCTTGAAGAAATAAACAGGATAAAAGTTAACGCACATTACACACATACAATTTGCCTTTTAACTAAATTGCTCATAGTCTAATTTCCCTACCACAGGAACACAGGCTAAGATCCAATGGGGCAGAGACGGATGTGAATGTTTTTATTTTACAATGCTGAATAAAATATTGCTACTATATAAATAAAGAACAAAAAAAAAAAACCCAAAATAACAAAAATGATCAGCATCATCATTACTAATAAACTGTATAGAAAGCTCCAATTTTGTCAAGATAATCAATAGTAATATCTGGGTGAGAAAGAAGAAGGTGGGTAACAGTGGTGAGAAATTAAAACAATAAGAACGGTACTTACATCATGAATAAGTTCTCCTTCCAAAAACTTCACTGGCTTTAAAGCAAGGAGGTGATCGAGCAAGAATGCTTTGGGATCCTTGAGTGCTCTTACAATACACCTACGTCAAACAGAATGAGAAGCAATTTTGGGTTATCAAACCTCATTTTAACCAAGTCCCCTCCGTACTGTACTAACTGCTTCACTACCAGAGACTGTGAGAAATCAGATCGCTCTGTCTGTGCATACAAAGCATTTTACTTACATAGCTGGAAATGTTTTACCTGGTCTAAAATACTTTGATAACATTTTATTTACAATATGTACCACAATTAAGTTTGCTCTCTGTAGCTGGAGATTACAGTTTTAATAAACCATATATCCGGTAAATGACTGTGGATATACATAGTGGTACCAGGCTACAGCTACTAAGGTGTCACAGACATCCACAGCTATACATAGGTCCATGGATGGGCTGTACATTAAGCCTTGCATCTGTCGCTAGTTGAGGGATGACAGGGGATGAGCACCTACTGTGACGCACGCTAGAGACATCTCACTATACCTACATCATTTAGCCGAGCAAAAGAAAACATTTGCACAGTGTTCTATGCAAACACAAGCAGGATGGAGATATTACTTGTGAGCATCCAGGCGAGCCTGAGACGCGTTGTCGTCTGTGTAACTCCCCAACAGCTCCACCATCACCTTCGCAGCATCGTCGCTGTGAAGAAAAGGGTCATATTAATGCTCATGCGCAGCCCGTACTCCCGTACTCAAACGTAATTGTAGAATGAATATGAAATGTACCTGAAGGGATCGGCTTCATCATCACTAATTGGAAAAGGAGACTCATTAGAGGCATGCATTTTATTATTTTATACTTTACTATAAAACAAGACACTTCTAAGTCGACTACCACAGCCAATTTCCAAGAGATGCTCTGCTGGCACAATTAAGCAGTAAGCAAGCAAAACCCATTATCCCAAAGATGAATCAAGTTGTTGCCAAAGAAGTTTGGAGAGTTACAAGCTGGCCTGACACCTAGAGATGTCAGTCAGTCATAGTTGGGAGGTTACAAATGTCATTCTTGAAACCCATCTAACTGTAACTAACTAAACTGGAATGTAATCCTAGTTAGGATACTAGTAATAGCTTGTTTCACTTTCCACTGTAAAGTATCTACCAAAATCATCTGAAGCAGCAGCAAGTATTACTGACACACAGATAATGTAAGGTCACAGAGGGACGGAATAGTGGATTTGTAAATAACCCGCATCTTGCCGTGTCCCTTGGTCGGTGTAGGTGCTGAGCGCTGATTCATACTAGAGACACTGCTCAATCTAGGACGCAGATTGTCAGAGGACGGAGGAAGAGATTATGTGTTGTGGGAGACTGAACAGAGGCCAAAAGTTCCAGTTACCTTCCGGACTCACGTCCTTAACATGACCTACATTTCCTGCCAATTCAATGATCTTACAAAGTGCCTCCGCCTAGTTACTACACCCAACGGACCCCGAAAGGGTTAGCTACCAACGTCATCCTGCAAGCAGCCCATTATCAGGGAGCTTTACTGCACCCTACAAAGCAGGAAAGCGTTCATTATAATCATCAACAGCGGCCAATGTGTTGCAGCAACAATACATAACCACTGTGATGTATTATGGATAAAATATTGTACTTTAAGATACTAACAGACATTAGCAAGAAAGTTTTCTTTCCACATTTTGTTTTAAGCCATTATATGCATTCATCCACCCATTGTGTGTTCAGCAGATCATTCACAGCTGGAACTGTGATTAACCTGTATGGGCCCACAGTATATTTGGCTCTCGCTAACACAAGGATATTCTGTAACTGGTAATGCGAGATGAGCGATATGGTTTCCGCCCCTTTGATTGCCAGCACACGGTGCAAACCCCTTCCTCTTTCTGCACAAAGGGCAGCCGGGCGGTCCTGGTGACATCATGATGACATCGCCTGGAATGCTCAGCATCATAGGAGTCCTCCAAACACTAGATTTAGTGCAGACTGGACCTAACATGCCACTAGAACTATTAGATCCAGTGTTCCCCATAAATATATAAGTTATAAAAGTTATTTCCTTCCCCATCAAATATAGACCACGTCCCTACTTGTGTCACACGCACGCTGTTGCGCAGTAGTGTGAAAATATTTAATATAGTGGAGCTTTAAAGAACAAAATCGTTATCTTCAGTTTCTTTTAATGCATAACAGAGTTTATGTGAATTGGGCCCTGCTACAAATCACTGCCATCCTCCAAAATTAAACAGCAATTTTTACGTCTCAGGAAATTCTTATTTAAATAAAGCATTGTCCATTTACAAAAACAGACATCTAATATCCTCTTATGACAATAATTTTAATAAAGTATATTTCTTACTATGATGTCTCGCTACATTATTACTTATGTTTTCCCTCAATGAAGCACAACACCACTCAGTACAGATGTACACCACTGACTTAGAGGTTTTCTTGTGACCATGCTCTGTAAACTACTAATGTTTAGACCAGGCCTGTCCAACCTGCGGCCCTCCAGGTGTTTGTGAAACTACAAGTCCCAGCATGCTTTGCCAGTAGACAACCTGTTGATAGCTGGAAGGGCATGCTGGGACTTGTAGTTTCACAACATCTGGAGGGCTGCAGGTTGGACAGGCCTGGTTTAGACCTAAACTCAATTTGAGCAGATCGTTGGCGTCTTTCACCAGTCCCCTGCCCATACACAACCACCACCCAGAGATTTCAATAATTAGCGACAGCTTGTTAGAGCAGCAAAAAAAAATCAAAGCCAAATTTAAAGCCACCAAAATGTTGCTTAAATTGTCACCATATGTGCGATTGGAGATTCAGGATTAATGCATGAAAGTTATTAGCACTGCACAACAGCTACATAGAAATTAGTAATTCTCTATCTGAATGTTTCTCATAGCTGTCCTTGCACAAAAAAAAACCAAGTACTTTAAATACCCCTATACCAACAGAGGACACTGCAAGGCATTACTAGCGGCAAAAGGACACTTGCACTCTTTACACAAAATATTTCTCATTTGCCCCTTTCTTAAAAGGTGCTCTTTATAACCAGCTTGTCAGCAATTTTGAGTTTTTAATGTAAATGGGTATGACCTGATAACTGACATATTGTCTGATCAGGACAAAGCTAGCAATCAGAAAAATAAAAAAACACACTGGAAAAACCCCAATGTATCTGCAGGTATTTGCCTACAAAGTGCACCTACAGTATTCTGGAAAGCCTAACCAGCACCGATAGCTTCTATTAGTGTAACAATGCTAGAGACCAAACTCACATAAAAAATACAAGTGTCCTTTGTAAATAAAGCAGAACCCACACGGTGATTAAGTCCCAGCTATAGTAAGTAAAGCAAGGCACCTCTTTTTGCAGTCAACGAGCGCCTCATACAGCAGCCTGAGCAGAGTGTGTTTCTTTTCTGTGTTCAGGCTCCAGTCATTAATCCACTTACGAACCTGGGAAGACGAGCACAGATACGAGATGGTAACGTAGTACAACGCATAGACGTAAAACGCAGCGCAGGACACCAGCAACGCACTGACCTGATCAAGATCTGTAGGAATGTACACTATTGCACCGCAGGTGGCTGCTACTTTTATGAGCGCACAGTATACGGTGTACCTGACCGGCGTGCTCTTATCCATTCCGTGGAAGAGATTGCTCAGCCTGAAATACAAAGCAACAATTAATTCTATCCTGCCAAGAAAGCAATTAATACATAACCAAGTCTGACAGGTATAAATGTTTCCTTATTGATGCCTTCTGTAGTTTTATTAAAAAAATGTAAGCTAGCCGCAAAAGTACACTTGTGTCCTGATCAGGATAATCATAGGGTTCCAAAACAATTGTTCTAGACGATCCAACTGCACTCCAATTGGAACACATTGATCAGAATAGAAGATATTGTCTAATAATTATTGCAAGGGCATCTGTGTGCAGATACTACATGACAGACGTCGCTATCAAGTTCCTTTGAAACATCCAATGACTGTATGTGACCAAAGTGCAGGTGACTGTGTAGGACCATAAGGCTGATTCATCCTACAAGTCTTCATGCGTTGGGGCTAGTGTGACTGTCTGCCATATATAGTAACACACAGATTACCCATGTACATGACAGATTGAGTTATCTGCTAAAGACAGGGAAAAAAAATTAAATATAAATCAGAAACAGGTTGGGCTGCCCAAAAATAAGGAACCACCACATTACCCCAAATAAAGATTGCTAAATCTCTGGGGCAGATTTAGCTAGGAACAATTCCAATTACCAGGTGCAAAATTTGCATATGGAAGAATCATTTTGTTTTGCAATGCAATATAAAAATACAGCCAACTAGCATAACCTCTAGAATGTTGTGACGAGTGATCAGATGAATTGCAGTTAATTTCAAAGTCCCTCTCTGCCACAACAATGAACATTATCCTTTATGCAACATTCAAGCACATGGCACCGTTTGCAGTGCAACATGGTTTGATCAGATGCAAAATGTGCACTTGGGCACCATCTAAGTGTTAATACACATCCTTACTGACCATGCACAGGACCAGCAAAGGACTCTGCAATTTATATCTCAGTCATATAACATACATCTTGACAGATAGCCCCATAAGTAACATATTGTCCAGTAAAGCTAAAATATTTGCCCATTTGTAGAGAATGCGTATGCATTAAACCTTCCAGCAGAAGATGGGGCTACTCACAGCTGCAACCTTAACGATGGACGTTCACCTTCCCGAAATTTCACCAACTTCTCACATAGGCTTTCAATCAGAGCTTCCTGCTTATCTGGTTCCAAGATGAGTAACAGCGAGACCACACTATTCATAATACTCTCAACATCTGTGAATGGAAATCAAAGAACATTGGTATAAAACAGCACATTCTATGTAACACTTTCACTTAACCAATGTCAGGAAAGCATTTTAAATGACAATGCAAAAAAAAAAAAGAATGCCAGATTAGTATCAGGATTTAAAAAAAAAAAAATATTTACAATGTGGTTTGTGGTTTAGCATCTACTCATCCTAGTTCCTTATGAAAATGATGTAGTCAATTGACTTTTGTATACTTTGGTGATAATGATTGGAAGCTTCAGCAACAATGTAAAGTACATTTAAAAATAAACTAATATATATAAAAAAAAAAGTGCAATTTCCTTGTGGTTATCAATATAAAATATGCAACATTGAGTAAAATAATTTGGGGGAAAGCCAAGGGCAGCATGCATTACTACTAGCCACAGGGAATAAGACAAAACAATGTATCCAATTATTTGACCTATAAACGTTGAAAGTTAGACAAACATAGAATATGGCTGATATTATTTCAAAACAATTCAGTAAAATACAATTCTGGAAAAAAAACAACCCCCAACATTCTCAAATCCTGAAGATAAGCACCCACTGCTTTTGCATCTCGTACAAATAAAGTTTTTCTGTGAAGAGCCGATGGAGTTCTACAGAAGCCATGAGTAGAGGATGTATGTACATATGTTATCTGCTCACCACACACTAACAAAGTAAACTCTGCATTTTGGTTGAAGAACCCCCTTATCTTGATAAAGTCTGGGTGGAATCTAAAGTTATGGGTGGGGCTATTTTTAAGTACTCAACAACCTCATAGGGCTCGCCACTTATTTTGGAAATGTTCTGCAAAGAGAAGCATGAACTTACAAAAGAATACTATTTACATTCTACAGGAAAACAAACCTTTATCATCTTCCTTTAAGCAAACATCACAAGCCTCGATGATCTGAGCTAAGTCAATGTGAAGTCCGCCCTCAGAATTCTCTTCGGATATCTCTGCGCCTTTAGATTTCAAAGAAGCACGAAGCTCTGCAGCCTTTAGAAAAGAAAAGGTATTTTTTTAACTGAAATCACACATTAAATGTTTACAGTGTAGGTCCAAAAAGTCTAGGCCTACCAGTGAAATTGTCACCTGACAGCAATTTCCAGTACATTTTGAAAACAATCTTACACAATTTTATAGTTGTTTGCATACAGGAACTCGAAGGTTAAACTGAGAGCATCCCTGGCCACAGAGGCAGGGCTTTTTTTTTTAAGGTTTGTGAGCTGTTTAAGGCAAGTGTTATGAGATCATCTTGAACTTCATTTTTAAAGCCAAAATGGGCCAGGTGTGTAACACAAGACGACTGGCTTGATATCTACTATAGGACATATATATTAAATAGTGAACAGATGAGGACTAACATGCACTATTATAGTGAAACATTTTGGAGAGTATAAACACACTCTTCAAAATGGTTCTCTAATCCCATCATCTGAGATCACCAACAGCGCATGTTTTCCAGATCTCCTCACATAATCACAAGTGACAAAATTAGTACCAGTGGTGGCTCTTTCAAAAAGCATCAGTAATTAAAGCTGCACTACCACCTAAAACTATAATGCACCACTTCCTCCCTCGAAGCTAGAGCAACAATATTAGACTACCTTTCCATCTAGAGATATGGAAAACATGCACCAAGGTTCAGAACTGAGAGAAATTGCAATAAATGACACAGGTTTCTTAGCAGTCTCTTAGATCTTTACATAAACATTATGGGCCCTGATTGTTACACTTCCAATGTTGTTACCTCCCCTGAAGGTAACTTGTACAGCCACTAACATTTTAAAATCAATATCCAGGGGTCATCATCATCATTTATTTAGCACCACTGATTCCGCAGAGCTGTACAGAGAACTCACTCACATCAGTCCCTGCCCCATTGGAGCTACAGGCTAACATACTCACACAGACAGACAGAGAGACACTAGGGTCAATTTTAAAATAGCAGCCAATTAACCTACCAGTATGTTTTTGGAGTGTGGGAGGAAACCAGAGCACCCAGAGGAAACCCACACAAACACAGGGAGAACATACAAACTCCACACAGATAAGGCCATGGTCGGGTATCTAATTCATGACCCCAGTGCTGTGAGACAGAAGTGCTAACTACTAGGGTCCTTTGCTGCATCAAAGCACCTCATTAATATGATTGGTCTAGTGCCACCACATTATACAACACTTTACAATGTTGAACCATCATACACTGTACACAGCAGGATGACTATAGTGTAGTGTTTAATATCTTAAAGGCATCTCCAATAAATAACTTCCAAGTCTCCTACAATAAGGGCAGCTGGTGGGAAACTGCATGCACCACACTAGATATTACAGTACAGTACACCATAGGGACATCTACAGGGAAAAATCTTTATAACTTGGAAGTTAGGGAGGCTGAGCCTGGCCAGCTGTGAGGGGACTACAAGTCCCAGCATGCACATGTAGGATGAGGCCATGCAGCAACTGGTATCTGCCATCAGGTATCCTAGGTTGGCAGAGACCATGTGACCACGCACTCAGTACTCTCAGCAGGGTAACACAGTCCTCGGCTGCACAGACAACAACAGACATCATCTCACCTGATCCTCCTCGGACACATCGATAAAAGCCGGGACGCTCATGGCTGCACTGCCGTCTATCACACGCCGCAGCAAGCACCGGAAAAGGGAACGAGAGCCGGCGAACACTTCCGGGTTACTAGTAGCTAATGTAACGTCATGTTGGAAAACCAGCGCGCAACTGCCTGGGGAGCATGCGCAGTAAGCTGCCCTATAAGTGTCTCCGACGCGTGGTGTTAGGCGCCATTTTGTTGGTTTGCAGTGTTTGGTGGTTGTATCAAACACATACATACCTGGCAATCACTTATTGCTAACTGTTATATTTTAACCGATACAAGATTAGGAGTGCATAGTACAACAATGAACAATTTTACTATTAGGAAACATTTACTTTGGACCTTTTGTCTGAGATACATGAGGGGTGGAGGTGGGGGGCTTGATTTGGATCTCATGTATGTAGTAGTGCAATGCTATCTGGGATGGAGGGCTAAGGGGCTGCAGGGAAGTTTGTTTTATAAACCAAGAGAAGAGAAGAGAAGGGTTATGGGGGGGGGGGGTTTGGTGTATCAAGGTGATTTCTTCCATTGACATTAAAAAATGTAACCTAATAGAACTATTCCAGTATGGAGGGGAACAGGGCCATCTCAGATGCAGCAGGGAACGAGGATCTTGGCTGTGCTGTCCAAGTGAACACTTGTATTTAAATATTGGTGGTTATTAGGAAATCTGGCATGCATTCGGCCTGGGAACCTATACCATCTAGTAAATTATTTGTATTAGGTTTCCCCTGCCATGGTGCTAGTGGAGCTGCCAGGCACCATTTTGAAACTCTTGGGACACTCTGCACTGGAGAGCCCACCCCCCAATTCTTTCTCCCAAGCTTTAGTGAAGCATGGGGCAGTGGGTGAGAGTACTTCAATCACAATGTTGTAAATTGAAGCCAAGAAGTGACAAATTAGAACATAAGTCATTTCCTGGCAGTGATAGTTCTTCCTCTTGCTCGCATAAGGTGGTGGGCTACTCTTTTACCCAAATGGCTTTTTAAAATGAGAGTATTTTTTCACCTTGTGGAAACCAGGTTTAAATTAAAAGGATGTGATGCATAAGAGTTTTGTAGTTATTTAGCCTACCTGCTTGTAGCATTTCCATCATTGTAATGTATAAGAGACCATGAGGTGGGTAACCAGTTTGAGAAATTGTGTTCATGGGGCATCCTTCTTACAGATTGCTAGGAAGTGTTTCCTGTCATCTAACCAAGGCAGGGGTAATCGCCTTTCTTGGGAAGGAGGATAATATTGCATCCCAAAGATTAGGGGAGGCGGAAGATCTACTAGACATTTCATTAAAGTCCTATCTGAGGAGAGGGGCTACTTGATCCCTCAAGGTTTCATAATGATTGTTGCGTTTCCGTCAGGGTCTGGGCTTTTGCCAGAGGAGATTAGGGATATGACTTTCTTGAGTTCATTAAATGAAAAAGGTTGCTCTAGCAACTGCTTAAGAAGGTATGATATATTTGGAAATCCCATCTCTTAGATAGAGGCAATAGAGAAGATAGGAGGCTTTTTCCTGATCTCTTGTGACTCCTTTTTGGGGTTAAGGTCCACAAGCTGCCTATATCACCCTGAATAGTATATATGAAAGGCTTTGGGTATGCCTTCTGTGATATGGTGTTTTCTGTCATATCTTTCATCAAACATATATATTGTAAGTGAATTATGATTGAAGGTTTAGCTGAAGACAGGGATACAAGCACATGATCCGATGAGGTGATTTTGCCAATATTTGTGTCTGTTAAATGGTACATGTGTCAATGACTAATGAGTAAATAGTCTATACGGGTATAGATGGTGTGGATGTGAGAAGAATGTGTAAACTTGACCCACCAGGTGAAGTAGTTGCTGGTTATGTAGTGTGCGGCTTATCCTTCTCAAGTCCCTGTTTGCCATATATGAGGAAGCATTAGAGCAGTGGGGTCCAGGCAGGGCCATCTTTTCCATTGGGCACGATGGGCAGGTGCCCGGGGGCCCCATGGCCAAGGGGGGCCCATAGGCAAGGCTCTTAATAAGAATAAATAATCCTGCAAAAAAAAAATCCTGCAAAAGAAAAACTACAAGGGTCACTGAGCGAGTACATTTAAAAAAAAGCAGTGCATCAGGGCCTATATATATATATATATATATATATATATATATATATATATATATATATATATATATATAATTATAGGGGCCCTGATGCACTGCTTTGCCCGGGGGCCCATAATGTTGTTAAGATGGCCCTGGGTCCAGGGACCATCTTTGGATGTCGCCTACTACCAGGATGCCCTCTTGGAGTGCTTCTTCCAGCACCCTAGCGAGGAACTTGCAGTGATCATGGTTAGGACCACATGAATATTCTGATCAAATTAAGGTTCCCACAAAGCCTTACACCTAGAAAAAAAAGAGATTTAAGGGTAAATTTACAAAAGTTCGTTTTTCAAAACTGCACATTTTTGGTATTTTATGTGAGGTTTGGAAACGGTCCAACTGATTGTCTAAAGGCCAAACTGCACATAAAATTGCATGTTTTTAAACCACACAATTCAAATTTGCAAACCTGATTTTTTCAAGCGGCAAGTAAACAAGCCATGCGATCTATGAAGCTGCGGTTTGCAGAACTGGCCATAAATCCTCTAGGTAAAGATATGTTTTTAAGACATGTCTCTGATAGGCAAGATGGCTGAAAACGCATGTTGTGTGAGCTATCTTACCTGTCAGAACATTAAAAAAATAGAGTTAAAAAAAATCTCCTCCCTTCAATATACTAAACGACCAGCGCTACTCAGCATCTGGCCTGTTCCTCCAGGGAGGACCCGAAATAAATGATCAGGCCTCCAAACCTAGAGAGGCCCAGCTCAATGCTGAATAGTACTGGGCCCCTCCTGGTGCCTGTGGTGCTTGTTAAAATATGGTGTCCACCCAATTGCCGCCAAGAGCCCCATGCTGCCCGCCAGCTGGTTAAGTCAAGGGGAATGAGTTGGACAGTGTGTCTGTGTAAGAAGAGGGGGGCAGGGAGGGGGGAGGTATTATTGGAGTGCCATAGCGCAGGAGTTCATCCTGTGTATCAAGGGGCCTCTGTACTGATGATAACTAATATGACATGGCACAATCAACTATAGTGGATGCCGGTGCCCATGTTGGTAGCATAGCTGCAAACCGTTATTTGTGTGTGAACAGCTAGGGGAAATGTGGGTGTTACGCATACTTGCCAACTCTCCCAGAATGTCCAGGAGACTCCCGAAATTCGGGTCGGTCTCACGGACTCCTGGGAGAGCTGGCAAATCTCCCGCATCCCGCAATTGCGGGACTAAAATGACGCGATTCACTGTGAATTGCGTCATTTTGGCCCCGCGACAAAATGGCATATTTGTTGCAGGGGTGGGGCCAATATGACACGATTTACCGCGCCCCTTCCCCTCCCACCCTCTAGACACGCCCCTCTCCTGGATACAACGTGCCAAAAGTAGGCAAGTATGGTCTTACGGTATCTGTACCAAGTCTTACAATACCATATCAGGCATATTTCAACAGCTCTGAGCAATGTGTTTTAGAGCTATCCCTTGTGCCTTGCTCAAATGTCTGCTTAATAAAGACAAAGGGCCTCATTTAGAGTTAGGAGTATATCTAGCTAACTCTAAAGAGGGCCAAAGCTTGCAGGAGGGTGCGTCCTTACTTCCTGGGCACCCCCGGGTGAAATGACAGGTGGTCCTTGTTTCATGTGCTGCATGTATAATTAACAAGCACCCAAATTGTTTTTTTTCCCAGCCGGAGTTTTGTTATGTTGCTGGAAACAAAACATATTCTGAAAGTCTGACTTCCAAAGAACTGTTCTGTAGCAGAGATATGAGATAACATTGTGCTGTGAAGCCATTAAAAAGCAAAACCTGTTCCCTGTACTATGAAGTAATTCTCAGTAAGTCAGAGTTTTCTGGCTGGAATGTTTGTGAGTCTTGTGCCAGTAAAGTAACAGCTGTGATGATTACTTATTAAACGAGGCATTTTGAGACTGGTACTGCTACCCTGTTAGAGATGTGTTTATACAAACCATGAATCATAGCTTCACTCTTTGGAAACATTTCTAACTGGTGTGGAAAAAAACATAATTTACCGACTTGAACAGAAAGCTAAATTAAAAAAAAAAAATAATAATAATTTTATTAATTTTTTGTTAGCGTGTCTGTAATCATAGAACTTGTAGCATATTCTATTATTATTTATTATCTGTTATCTATTGTGAGCAGCACAGTGGCCTAGTGGTTAGCACTTCTGCCTCTCAGTGCTGGGGTCATGAGTTAAATTCCCAACCATGGCCTTATCTGTGTGGAGTTTATATGTTCTCCCCGTGTTTGTGTGGGTTTCTTCCGGGTGCTCAGGTTTCCTCCCACACTCCAAAAACATACTGGTAGGTTAATTGGCTGCTATCAAAATTGTTAGGGAATTTAGACTGTAAGCTATTAAACTACATGAAAAAAACCTACATGAAAAAAACAGGCAGTATTTAACTTATGTGCAAAACAGAACACTCATTTGCACCCCTTGCAATGTAACATGGTTTTGTCCAGGAGACTGAAATAAGAATCCTCTTCATTTAAGATCCTTAATGAATCAGGCCCCATGTTACAATGCAAGGGGTGCAAATTAATATTCTCTTTTGCACATAAGTTAAATACTGGCTGTTTTTTCATGTAGCACACAAATATCAACTTTAAATTTCAGTGTGCAAATAAGCTATCAAGTATTTGTGTGCTACATGAAAAAACACCTTACATTGTAACATGGTTTTGTCCAGGAGACTTAAATAAGAAGTTTCTTAAGTTAAGATCCTTAATGAATCAGGCCCTATATTCTTAATGGGTGACAATAATTGCATTTTTTTTCTTCTGCGTGTGTTCTGCTGGGACTTATGTATTGTACGTATCCTGCTTAGAGATGCTCACTGACCCTCGTGTTTTGGTTTTGGTTTTGTTTGGTTTTGATTTGCAATTTGTTAAAAAAAATTACATTTATTTGTGCTAAAATAACATAATTTAGGTATTATTTTGTAGCTACATTATTATTAACCTCACTAACACTAATTTCCAGTAATTTTTTATTCCATTTTGACCACCTCCTATGTCACAATATGATTTTCATACACTTGAAAAGAAAAATGGCTGCAGTTCTTGCCAGTGATAACAAAAAGGCCATTGTCATGCCTGGGCATAAGACCAAAAATCCACCTCTTAAGTGTGGAATTATTTGTACACAAATCCTGGCAAGAGTTGTCTATCCATTTGTAGCGTTTTTAAAGCCACACTCAGTAGAGGTAGGAACCTTAACCATCTGGGATCCTCATCCATGTTTCGTCATTTTTCAGTGAGTTCTTGGAAAACTGTTGGGAAAATCAGAAACTTAGGTTGAAAAAAAATAACAACAAGCAGTCCAGCATCATCTGCCTCCCTTCTCTCATCTACATCCCAGCACCTGCAATCTACACCCCCAACACCATCATAATCAATATCCCCTGAACCAACAATTGCCAGTTAAACAATCCTCTGCAAGAGGAAGCAAGAATGAAAGCTGTTACCCAGTCGCAAAGCGGATCACAGACGCCCTGGGTACTATGCTAGTGTTAGATCTGCGTCCAATGTCCACTATTAATACAGTTGGTTTAAGACATTTAATTGAGGTGTTCTGTCTCTGTTAGCAAATGTCATCACTATACCATTTTACTAGAAAAGCTAATTCTCTCCAGTATCGGAAAGTTCCTAAAAATTTAATTATTGGGCGACAAAATGGCATTCTACCCACTGTACACTTAACCACAGATATGTGGACAAGCAGAACTGGGCAAACTAAAGATTATATGACTATGAAAGCCCACTGGGTTGGTCATTCGCCTTCCCCAGCATGGACAGCAGCAGCATGCAGAGCCGTAACGAGGCCGGTGCGGGCGGTGCCGCCGCCCCGGGCGCAGTCCCTAGGGGGCGCAGTGGCCGCCCGCACCGACTTCTGTGTGAGGAGTGAAAAGAAAAAAAAAAAATTAAACAGACCTCAGATTCAGACTGCCGGCCGCCCGGCGCATCCAAGATGGCGGCCGGCACCCGGCTCCACCCCCTTCTGAACTCTGCCCTCTGCCTCAGCGTCTGATGTCATGACGTTGCTAGGCAGCAGAGGAGCAGAGAAGCAGAGAGGAGCCAGGCAGCGACGGCTGGACAGGAGGTAAGTTTCAAAGCAGGGGAAGGGGGATGTAAGCTGCAATTATGGAGGGGATGTAAGCTGCAATTATGGAGGGGATGTAAGCTGCAATTATGGAGGAGATGTAAGCTGCAATTATGGAGGGGAGGGGGGGATGTAAGCTGCAATTATGGATGGAGGCAAGAGGGGGGGAATGTAAGCTGCAATTATGGATGGTGGCAAGGGGAGGGGGGAATGTAAGCTGCAATTATGGATGGAGGCAAGGGGGGGGGGATGTAAGCTGCAATTATGGATGGAGGCAAGAGGGGGGGAATGTAAGCTGCAATTATGGATGGTGGCAAGGGGAGGGGGGAATGTAAGCTGCAATTATGGATGGAGGCAAGGGGGGGGGGAATGTAAGCTGCAATTATGGATGGAGGCAAGAGGGGGGGAATGTAAGCTGCAATTATGGATGGTGGCAAGGGGAGGGGGGAATGTAAGCTGCAATTATGGATGGAGGCAAGGGGGGGGGATGTAAGCTGCAATTATGGATGGAGGCAAGAGGGGGGGAATGTAAGCTGCAATTATGGATGGTGGCAAGGAGAGGGGGGAATGTAAGCTGCAATTATGGATGGAGGCAAGGGGGGGAATGTAAGCTGAAATTATGGAGGGAGGCAGGGGGGGAATGTAAGCTGCAATTATGGAGGGGGGGAGGGGATGTGTGCTGCTATTAGGGAGGGGGGAATGTGTGCTGCTATTAGGGAGGGGGGGAATGTGTGCTGCTATTAGGGAGGGGAGGAATGTGTGCTGCATCTTGCTATTATGGAGGGGGGGGATGCTGCTATGCTTTATGAGGGATGAGGGGGTATGCTGCCCTAATGTGTGAGGGAAGGGGGGTATGTATTAATATAATGTGTGATATGAGGGTAGGGAGGTTGGGTGTCTTAGTACATGGGTGGGAGGTAGGCTATTAATTTAATGGTGACGTTTAGGCGGGGCTAATTATTTAATGGGTACTAGTTTATTTGTGGGGTGCTGGTGGGTCAATTTAATTTATTGATGGGGCTTTTTAATTTAATGGTGGGGTCTATTAATTTCAGGTGAGGTATTTATCTGTATTGCAGTCACAAGAATGCTCTCTGTATAGTATGGTGGTCACAGGAATGCTCTCTGTATAGTATGGTGATCATAGGAATCCTCTCTGTATAGTATGGCGGTCACAGGAATGCTCTCTGTATAGTATGGTGGTCACAGGAATGCTCTCTGTATAGTATGGTGGTCACAGAAATGCTCTCTGTATTGTATGGCGATCATAGGAATCCTCTCTGTATAGTATGGCGGTCACAGGAATGCTCTCTGTATAGTATGGTGGTCATAGGAATGCTCTCTGTATAGTATGGTGATCATAGGAATCCTCTCTGTATAGTATGGCGGTCACAGGAATGCTCTCTGTATAGTATGGCGGTCACAGGAATGCTCTCTGTATAGTATGGCGGTCACAGGAATGCTCTCTGTAAGGTATGGCGGTCACAGGAATGCTCTCTGTAAGGTACGGCGGACACTAGGAGGCTCTTTATATTGTATGTGTGTGTGTACATGTGTGTGTATATATATATATATATTTTTTTTATGTAAGTGCACATCCACATTATTTATGTAATAAATGTATTGCTATACAGCATTACACTATGTGAGTTTCTTCCTCTCCATTATCCTGAATACTACTGAGTATATATGAAGTGCCAGTTCTGGAACCTTTCAACATTGTATGAAGCATCTGCTATTCCCATGGGGTAATAAGGCTCAACTTGATTGGTGAAGATACCGGTTATACCTACAGATAAGCTTTAAAGATCTTTTATCTGGTACGCATATTATATTGGCACGGCGCTGGTGTTCTAGAGTGGTTCCTCATTTCCTTCTTCCTGTTGATCCACTATTATTACCTGAGTGTCTATACCTATTTAGTGGTTAAGATTCTGACTTTTGGTACACCTTTCTGTATTTTTATATACAGTATTATACTATTTGGCGTCCCCTCCCATTTGTTTTGTGTTATATATATTATATTTAGTGTGATGGTGACAAGGGGGCACAATGATAGAGATGGCTCCATGGCACGGTGTGATAAAGGAGAAACTGTTATGGAGAGCACAGTGGGATGAAGGGGCAGTGTGATACAGATGGTACCATTACATTTATGTTTTAATTTGTTTCAGTGAGTTTTATTTCAATAACCAATTAATTTTTTTATACAGCTAGCATGTGATAGCTGCATTTAAAGTACTTTGATTCTATGGAGGCTTATTACATAAAGATCCTTACAAAGCCAGACCAAGAATAATGGAGAGGGAGGTGGTTTCAGTGCGGTCTAGAACTTGTAAAGTGCTAGCCACGCCCCCACAGTAGGTTGACCACACCCACCCGACAATTGACACTCCCACTTAGATGGGGGGCGCCGGTTCCCTGTCTCGCCCAGGGCACTAAAATGGCTAGTTACGGCACTGGCAGCATGTACCCAGGTACGTCACATTTTTGAGAAGTAGGCTACTCTGTGTATCAGCGGCTTCAGTAAGAGGCATACAGCTGACAAACTGTTCCAAAAACTAAGGGATGTCATTGAAAGATGGCTAATCCTGCTTGGACTCTCCTAAGGATTTGTCATTTCTGATTACGACCCCAATATTGGTCAAGCATTACAGCGGGGTTGAATTCCATCACATTTCCTGTTTTGCACACACTATCAACTTGGTATTACAGAACTTTTTAAAAATGACATGCAGGAGATGCTGTTTGTGTCCAGAAACATTTAGGGTCAATTTCTGGTTTCTGCAACAGCATGTAGGAGAATGCAGCAGCTGCAAGAAGATTAGCATTTGAGGGGAATATACTTTAGTCCAGCAAAGTAGTTACCTGTAAAGAAAGTGCAGACACGGTTAGCTTGAGTCAAGTCATTGCCTTAATAATACATTTTGAAAAGGTGCTACAGAAAATTATAGTGTGAAATAAAACAAAGTAAATGTGCTAACTATATTTTAATTGTAGATTAAATACTTAATTTTCTTCGCAAGGATCCCAGACTTATCAACATCTGGTTTGGACGTCTTCTCCTTCAGTTTCTCTGGCAACTGCTTGTTGTAAAAAAATAGCTTTCCCATGACACCCAGTGGTGATGCAGATGAGTCCGCACAACATTTTGATATTTGCTCTGCTGTAAAAGAATTGCCCAAAAATCGTGACAGCTCTGCCCTAAAATCAACTAGTAATTCCATTTGGAAGGCCATTATCGGCAATTACATCATACTACACAGACTTAT
The DNA here is from genome assembly GCF_038048845.1 of Mixophyes fleayi. Lineage (NCBI taxonomy): Eukaryota > Metazoa > Chordata > Amphibia > Anura > Limnodynastidae > Mixophyes > Mixophyes fleayi. Next base: position 22,805,615 of record NC_134411.1, on the reverse strand, counting down.
ATGATGGTGGGATGAATTAGTATTGTTTAAGGAAGATTATCACTAAACCCTGCCACCTCTCCTGTTTCGGAGTGAGCTATGGTACAATAAAATGTAACTGCAGATTTAGACCAAGACTGTCAGCCCTATTATTTCTATTTCAGCAATAACAATTAACAATGGAGCAATGGAGCTCCTCTATTTGGGTGTTACCTATATAACGCAGCACAATTTGCCTGCAAATTCTACAGACAAGCCTGCTTGTCTTCCTCTTCATCAATGACTCTTAGCAATTGAGCACTCGTCTTTGGGTGTATATTACACCCAAACATTATTAGTGCAAATTATGAAAAATACAGTTTAATCCCTGATAGGCCCTCCACCATCCTTTGCATGTTAATAGTAGGATTGGTTGGAGTTATGGGCAAGGTCACACATTTTTTTGTCAAATCCTTCAAACCAGCCCAGATGTCAAACTGTTGTGGTCTGCCACCTGCGTCATCCCTGCTTGTGTTTGGAAAGTGAAAATTGGTGCCAGAACCTCATGTGCCAGAACTGCTGCCACTGGTGCCACACTGCTGCCTCTGGTGCAGGACTTACACAATCAACCGCATCATCATCAGCGCCCTCGTCGGATACCCAAATCTCCCCCACATCCTCTTCTAAAGACAAAGTGTCATCCTCACTTGGTGTATCACCGGCTACACTCGGGCTGTTCAGGCACACATCAGCAGAACTGCTGAAAGGGCCCCTCTTTATGGGTACACTAACAGAATGCTCACGATTAGACATCCCACTGTTGGATGGACTCTCCACAGGGATTGGTGTCATTTCTGATTCTGAGAAAACATTATCCTCTAATGCCTTACTGTGATCTTGCAGCTCAGCTTTGACGTGTAACAGTAGTTGTGCACCACTTGTAGGCTCGGTAACATTTTTGGATCTGCCACTAATAGAGAAAGGTGATGGGCTCATTCTCTCTTTGCCACTGTGTGTGTAGAATGGCATATTGGCAATTTTTTTTTTATCGGCACTTAACTTTTCCTCAGTTACATTTAGTTTTTGCTTCAACACAGTAAAAAAAATTTTGGGGTGTGTTTTTTTGACTGATTTCAAAACACTGTGTACTTTGACATCGCCTTGCCCAGATGACGTACTGGGAACACTACCATCAGGACTGGTGACAGAACCTGGTTGCTCATTCTGCTCATATGTGGACTGCTTTGAATCCATTCTGAGCCCAACGCACTTGTAGTGCTACAAATTGTTTTAGATACTGCTGACAGATAGTACTTTTGACAGCCAGAAATATTAATGCAAAAGAATGGGGGACACCTCAAAAGCACTTTGAAGTGCTAAAAATTATTTTTTAAATCTGCTGACAGATACTACTTTTGACAGCCAGAAATATTAATGCAAAAGAATGAGGGACACCCCAAAAGCACTTGGGAGTGCTAAAATTAATTTTTTATATCTGCTGACAGATAGTACTTTTGACAGCCAGAAATATTAATGCAAAAGAATGGGGGACACCCCAAAAGCACTTTGGAGTGCTAAAAATTATTTTTTTAAATCTGCTGACAGATAGTACTTTTGACAGCCAGAAATATTAATGCAAAAGAATGGGGGACACCCCAAAGCACTTGTAGTGCCAAATATTGAAAAAAAAAAACTCCTCTATCCTCCTCTCTTCTCTATCGATTGTTAGCAGAATTGGAATCAGAATTGTATTGTCTGTCCCTGCTCTAATCAGCTTGTGACTATACCCTGCTCTCTCCCTCTGTCAAATGGCGATGGATTGCTGTGGAGGCAAGTATTTATAATTTTCAAGTATCGCGAGAACCAAACCCCGAGATCCGACGAAGTCACAATGACGTTCGGCCTCGATTTGAATTCCGAGCGGGCGGGAGAGTACCGAGCCTGCTCAGCTCGGTACTCTGATAGCCTAAGTTCGGGTGGGTTCGGTTCTCGGGGAACTGAGCCCGCCCATCTCTAGTCTCAATACGCCAATTGCTGTATATGCAAAACGTACCTAGACTCATATTCAACAGCTGGCGTTTCGTCAGATCGGGTTGTATTTGAGTGCGGCTGTTAAAATTGTGTTCATTTGTTTGTAAACGCAATTTATATTCAGATTGTGCTCCTTAATGAATCATGATGTTATATATGCACATGTGGGGACTTTCCTCTCCCTACACAAGTATTCCCTTATGGGCGATGAAGATAGCGTTGTCTATAGCAACACATTGCTGGGAAGACTATATTTCTGCACCTGAATACTACCCTTCTTGGGTGAAGGAACTGTCATCAATAAACCTAATATCATGTATATCACTTATTTTTAAAGTGCATTTCTATATTTTTGCCTCTGGTTAATAAACCTGCCTGATCAATTGGAGCATTTACCTTCTTACTGACAGCATCTTTCGATTGCACATAAATGTATGCAGCTTAATTTATTTCTAATTATTTTAAAGGCAGGTTTTATGCTGGGTCACAATGACACATGCATGACATCACAAGACAGCATTTGCACCGTGGCCGTTGCAGCTTCTGAAAGAACCGTTCTGTATAATAAAGTACTGTCTGCTTTCAGCTCATCTACAGATCTGTAACTAGTCACTTCTATCCCCTTCAGCTGTACAGACAGCTCTGTATCTACAAAGTGGAGCTGTCCAATTCAGCTGAGGAAGACAAATGGATTACTGCTTATAAAATGTAACATCCCTAACAAGGGGCCGTGTTATTTATACTCAGCCGTATACATGAGGTGCAGTAATGAGGGGCACGGGGAGGTTACTACACTTAAATGGATCCGGATGTGCTTGTTTCACAGAAAGTCCCTTTTATGAAAGATTCTATCAATTCCCATTAAACAAACCATTTGATCATAATAAAGTTACTTCTTACTAAAACTTCCAGGACACACTTAGCATGGTGCTTCAAAGGGACTCTGTGATTCCTGATACTTATGAATACTGAGTTTTAAAATTAGCTTTAACCCCTATGACGTGAGAAAATAAATGAAACTGAGGAGAGAAATCTGCAATGTGAAATAATTGGGCAGATTTATTTATGCATGTTAAATATCTGTGATTGGTTTTGCATTGTAATTTCATGGTTATAGACAGTGGGAGATGTGGGGGTGTATATGGTAGCGTGCATCCCGCAACTTCTGTTACCCCCTTTATTGTAAAGCTATCAAATTCCATTCACTTACATTTTCCATACCTCCACTTCTAAATTTCCACTACGATTACTGGTTACAGATATAAGAATGGTGCATTGGCTGCTATCTATTGACCCTAGTCTCTGTATGTGTGTATGTTAGATCATTTAGACTGTAAGCTCCAATGGGGCAGGGACTGATGTGAGTGAGTTCTCTGTACAGCGCTGTGGAATTAGTGGCGCTATATAATTAACTGATGATGATGATGATGCAGAAACCTCAGCCATCAATTTAGGGTTTTATACATCTTGGTTTTCTTAGGGCAGTCTAGTTTTTTCCCCTGTGAATTACAAAGATGACTTTATATAGAATACACAATTTATGTTAAAATATAATAATAATTTCTGTATAAACAGTGAGCCTGATTCATTAAGGAATGTAAAGCAAAAAAAAAGAGTAACTTTGCACCTTGGCAAAACCATGTTGCATTGGGGGGCGAGCTAAATTTAAAATGTGGGGGCAGATTGATGGTTGAGGTAGGGCAAACTAATAAACTAATTTGCACCCCTTGCATTGTAACATGGTTTGTCCCGGAGAAAACTTATTCCTTTTTTTGCCTTACTTTCCTTAATGAATCAGGCCCAGTGAGTTCTGATGACATTACTTACAGTCGGTGAGTTCCGTTGTCATCACTTCAGTGTTCATTAGGTAAACTTGTGTATTCTGAGGAACAATGAATCCCATAGTAAAATATTACGGATATTAATCACTGTGGATCTGCCTACATATGGTCATAGGATTCCTTGGTGATTTCTCATATCTTTATCGTTTAAAGAAAGAGGTATGTTATCCCATGTATTGCTTAATTTTATTTTTATACACTCCAGACTCTCAATACACCTGATTTAATGCGATTTGTGCCACCGTGCTGCCCTGAAAAGCAGTTATGTGACACATGGAACGTCCTGCCTTTGAAAAAAGGTGCCTTAAAAAGTTGTTTGCACAATTGGTTGTATTGCTTATATTGGCTACACGCTGGTCTAGCTCTGTCAGTGTACTAATACATTGGCTACAGACTGGGCCAGCTCTGTCAATGTACTAATACATTGACTACAGGCTGAGCTAGCTCTGTCAATGTACTAATGCATTGGCTACAGACTGGGCTAGCTCTGTCAATGTACTAATACATTGGCTACAGACTAGGCTAGCTCTGTCATTGTACTAATACATTGGCTACAGACTAGGCTAGCACTGTCAATGTACTAATACATTGGCTACAGACTGGGCTAGCTCTGTCAATGTACTAATACATTGGCTACAGACTGGGCTAGCTCTGTCAATGTACTAATACATTGGCTACAGACTAGGCTAGCACTGTCAATGTACAAATACATTGGCTACAGACTGGGCTAGCTCTGTCAATGTACTAATACATTGGCTACAGGCTGGGCTAGCTCTGTCAATGTACTAACACATTGGCTACAGACTGGGCTAGCACTGTCAATGTACTAATACATTAGCTACAGACTAGGCTAGCTCTGTCAATGTACTAATACATTGGCTACAGGCTGGGCTAGCTCTGTCAATGTACTAATACATTGGCTACAGACTGGGCTAGCTCTGTCAATGTACTAATACATTAGCTACAGACTAGGCTAGCTCTGTCAATGTACTAATACATTGGCTACAGGCTGGGCTAGCTCTGTCAATGTACTAATACATTGTCTATAAGCTGGGCTAGCTCTGTCAGTGTACTAATATATTGGCTACAGGCTGGGCTAGCTCTGTCAATGTACTAATACATTGGCTACAGGCTGGGCTACCTCTGTCAATGTACTAATACATTGGCTACAGGTTGGTCCTGACCACACATATAAAGTTTCTTATATGCAGATGACTCTGTGGATAAAAAAAACACAGTCATAGTTTCATCATAGTGTAGCTAGTCTAGAGATTAGATTTAATATTCATATATTTTATATCATTCACAAATACAATATTTTACATAAACCATGCGAATTAAATTTATATTTCTGAAACGCACCTGAAAGCATCAGAAAATAAGACCAAGTTTCATGTACGTGTAATATATTTATTATTTTCAGACACAGTCTACTGTATGTGAAGTATTATTGTGTATGTATCATGTACTGTATGTGTCTGTGGTTGGTGGGTCCATCGTCCACTATGATCAGAGTGAAAAAAGGTGCTTTTTTTTTTTTCTTAATTTTTGGGTATGATAAATTAAGAAATGAAAACATATTCCTTTTAGGCAGGGTTCAAACAAAAATTGCTTTCTTTGTACCTCTGCCCATGATTGCGCTCAGCCCTGGAGGAATCCTAAGAATTTTGTGTACTGTATTAGAATTTCTACTGGTCTGTCTCGCTGAATTGTATAAACTGACATTTATAGTCCTGTGAAGGTGTAAGTGTTTAAGTTGTCTGTTATTATGTTAAGGTCTGTTTCTCCTAGAGTTACTGCTTGACTATTTAGTGACTCACCACCCTCACCTTCTCTTCAACGTTTATTTTCTCTCTATTCAGCGTCATTCTAATATATCATGAAGATATATGCAAGCCCTAGCTGTTAAATGCAGTGCAAATCTAATTATTTCAGATGTACAATAAAGAATACCACCCAAAAATAAAAAATCATTTTTTGTTAGTGTTGGATCTATCATTTTCTTAGTAAAGGTTCACCCATGAATATTTGGAGGAAGGAGAAAGCACATTTTGCACCCTATGGCTCAGATGCTGTATTACTAAAATTTTCACTGTTGGTCCATAATGAAGTTTCGTATTGTGTCTCTTCATTGAGGACATGGGTAATGTCTGCCAGAGGGTGTCCTCCTGAGTTGTCCTTGAGGTAGATGAACTCTATTAGGCACTTCCTTGGTTTTTCTGTGTATAGTATGTTGTCCTAACTGGCAGTGCATGATATATACTACCGGAGGCGGAACTAGTGCAGGTAGGCGAAGGGAGGGAACCGGGGCCCCCAATCCTCTGCATCTGCAATGCAGCGGGCCCCATTATCTCCATGGCCCCCGGTGCACTGCACCTCCTGCACCAATGGTAGTTCCGCCCCTGTGCACTACTCAGTTCAATAAAACAATCATAGAAAAGCTTCTGGAATCATATTTATCATTCATTGGAGAAGAATAACCTTGTCAGTGAAGGTTCTTGTCAGGTTCTTGTCAACTGAGGAACTTTTGGACAGAGAAAGCAAAATCAAGAATATACAGGACAGAATGCAGCATAAGAAGGTTTTTGAGCACGTGGTAGCTCCCTTTAACTCAGGAGTAGCTGTCTGGTATATAGTTACTACCAGGTCTTACTACACGAGGACCATGAAACTTAACAATAGTAAGCAAGGGTGCTAGATAGGAAATAGGAAGTGCCATAGCTGGTCAAAGAAAGAAAAATGACTGAAACAAAGGAAAGACTTTAACCGGAAGAGATGAAAACTGAGCATAGAAAACAGAACCTACATACAGGACACAATTGAGGATGAGAGAAGATGAGAAACAGAAGACCAGATATAGAACAAGATATCAAGGAAGGTGAGAAGAATTTATGAAAGTGATATTTTAAATAAACTATCCGTGGCAGCCTTTGAAGCAATGTGATGTGCGTGAGTTCTCTGTACAGCGCTGCGGAATTAGTGGCACTATATAAATAGCTGATGATGATGATGACGTGAGTTGTCAAATCCGAATGTTCTTTGTTTAAGCACTTGCTGTGGAGTTTATTCAATATCAGAACAAAAGTGTTTAAATTACCCACTGTTCAGTGATACCGGAGGTGTCGTGTGTGACCCGTTTATCAATGAGTACTCTGTTGGAACTTGCTTCGTTCCTTATGAGCATTGTTTATTATTGCCGACCAAAACTCCATGTGAGCAGCCCGCTCCAAGGGGTATATTTACTATACTGCAGGTTTGAAAAAGTGGAGATGTTGCCTATGACAACCAATCAGATTCTAGCTGTCATTTATTTAGTACATTCTACAAAATGACAGCTAGAATCTGATTGGTTACTATAGGCAACATCTCCACTTTTTCAAACCCGCAGTTTAGTAAATATACTCCTAAGAGTTAACAGTTTAATGCTCCACAGTTGAGTTACTATTACCAATGTTACCTCTGCTCTGGTATAGGAATCATTTACAACTTTTTGGGAATTAGGTGTAATATGACAATATTGCTGTTTGATATTTTTAGGACTCTGAGCAGTTTTACTTTTGAACATAAGGCCATACATTTGTCCTATATTCTCTATCATTCTTTAGGAAACTGACTGTAGTTTTTTGTAATATTTTAAAGTATGCTAGATGACTGTAATTTTCAATTGAATCCTACATAGTGTGTACGTGTTAAGTGATGTGCACACTGATTTGCCTATATAACGATAGTTATTTTATGTGTAATTTAATTTTAATAAACAGATACATTTTTTGGGCGATCCAATAGCTGGCGATGTGGTGCGGGGACATCATAGTAATATTCGGCTGCGCACATTGCCGGCAATAACAGTTGGAATCTCCTTTAACTTTTCTACTCTCGCTATGGGGCGTGAGAAAAATATAATCTTATACTTATAATCTTGAGTTATACTTGGTTATTCTATTAAGTAATCCTTCTTTTTACTTTATTTCTTTTCTTTTTTTTCATTAACTTTGGCAATTCTTTTTTGGTGTACAGTATTTTGGAGTAGCAGTCTGGTGGACTATTTCATCCTGCTCTTTTTTTTAACTAATCAAGGACTGTTGAGTGGTATAATCAATGATCCTGGGCCCAAATCCTAGGCTCAGTGGCAGGAGCCCTCTGGGCACCCAGAAATGTCATGAGAAAATTCAGTAGGCCTGTGCCTATGTCCAAAAAATGTTGTGGGTAGAGTTTCTGTATGAGTATCATCATCATCATCATCATTTATTTATATAGCGCCACTAATTTTGCAGCACTGTACAGAGAACTCATTCACATCAGTCCCTGCCCCATTGGAGCTTACAGTCTAAATTCCCTAACACACACACACACACACACACACACACACACACACACACACACAGAGAGAGACAGAGAGAGACTAGGGTAAATTTGATAGCAGCCAATTAACCTAACTGTATGTTTTTGGAGTGTGGGAGGAAACCGGAGCACCCGGAGGATACCCACGCAAACACGGGGAGAACATACAAACTCCTCACAGATAAGGCCATGGTCGAGAATCGAATTCATGACCCCAGTGCTGTAAGGTAGAAGTGCTAACCACTAAGCCACCATGCTGCCCCTAGCTATATTGATTTAAGAAGATTTACAATTGCAAGTCTGTGAAGTAGCAGGGATACATCGGAAGTCCTGGGGGTGAGTAAGTGTTTATAGCTTACTAAGCTACATGTCTTCAAGCAGACTGAGTGTCTTGTTTGAGTTTCTGCCCCAAGATGGAGATGAGGATTGTATAGCAATGTCTCATTGTAAGAATTATCCTTAATGTTATTGTTCTTTGGTGGATTGACTTAGTTTCCTACATTGGTTAGGAAGAGGTGAAGACCTAGGGGTAAATGTATTAAGCTGCAAGTTTCCGGTGGGTTTAAAAAGTGGAGATGTTGCCCATAGCAACCAATCAGATACCCATTGTCATTTTGTAGAATGCACTTAATAAATGCTAACTACAATCTGATTGGTTGCTATAGGCAACATCTCCACTTTTCAAACCCTCCAGAAACTCGCAGCTTAATACATTTACCACCTAGTGTCAGTGTAGTAAGTACTGCAGAATAAATTCTGTGATGTCCTGTGCTCACTGTTGCACAATTGCCCCCAGATGTACGGGGAAACACATGGATTTGCAGACCAAGATGTGGGTGTCTGTGGGGGTGCAAAAGTTTGCAGCAGCAGATGAGAGGAGTTGGGTGGGTTAAGAACCGTCCATGCTGTGTTCAGATTAGGTGCATGAGGTGCAACAACAAGATTTTTTTTTTGAGAGACAAGATTATTTCTATAAAAATAAAGGGTTAGAGAAGACACAGTTACAGGGCCACCCCTCCTCTGCACAGCCTCTTTCACCCCGCGAAAGGACTTGAATTTCCCCTATTTCTAAGGTTCTGGAGGTCAGATCTCATCCCTTTACTAAACGCTAAGGGCTGACACCACCCCACTGCCCCACCTTACCCTTTGACCTTAAACCTGTCTAAGCTTAAATCATGACCTGAAATAATGACATGGACACATGTTTAAATTTTGGCGTCCTAAGGTCACACTTTTAATTGCTATAAAAAATGGTGGCAATGAAAGCAGATGCAGTAACAGCTACCAGGCAATACCAAACGAAACTTGGGGAGGCCAGACGGCCCAGAACCCCGGCGCTACCTTAATGGCGTCAGAAAGACTCCACCCCTTCTGGTCTCAAAAGGCCCCCTTAAAGAAAGGATACCCCGGGCATCTATACAAGTGACCCCGGAGAGACAAGAGCGAAGGGGGAATAATACTTCTGCCCAACACAACATTTGCGCCAATGTATTAAACCGCTGGCTGCACTGCTTTCCCGCCGACTGTGACTTGTCTGAATTAGGAGAGAAAACAAGCTTAATAACAATGCGCAAATAACAGCGCCAAATAAATGCACCAAAAGCGAAGGGCGGGCGGGTAATCCTGAAGAAAGGGAGGAAAAAGTCCTGTCCCTCTTGCTTATGAAGGCTTCCTAACTCCACCCCTTGAAATCCTATTGGCTACCTCCATATTCTGATAGAAGCTTAACCCTTCAAGGCAAGTGCAGTGTTGAGATTGCAAGCCCAGCGTTTAAATGCATTTGTCCCCATTCAGGTCCTCATTTCTCCTTTTCATGGGATGCACTTTGCATCTTTCGGTTGCACTTTTGCTGGAAAGCTCAATTCTAGGCATAAAAAAACCTTCAAATATCCAAAAGTAACGTGTATTAAAGTCAGCCCGAATGTCCCATCACTCCTATAATTAATTTATGACATCAATGAAGCTACCACTGACCTCATGCCCAGATCTGCGGTTGTTCTGCACCTTTGGAGGAGTGGGTCAGAATAACTCTGAATATTTACCGTCCATTTACATGTGTTTGAGCAGCAAGCATGTAAGACCTAGCTCCATATACATAACAAATGATTTATTTATATTTATCAATAGCAGCCAGGTTTTTTTCCATTGTAAAGTTCCCGTCCTTAGTTTGCCTGTGATTGCCAGCTTTTTACATGGAAAATATTATACTGGTCACAATATAGCGCTATAAATCATTTTCTAATATATTAGAGTTATGATTAAGCATATAAAGAGGTATCTGCTCATGCATGTAACGTGATATGTTATGCTGACATCCGTTCTACAATGTCTGTTTTTATTAAGACGGAGCTGTCATTGTGGTTGTCTGTTTCAAAGATTGGCGTACAACACAATCCATATATATATTGAGAAAATAGGGTATTGTCCTCGGCTATACCCACGAGACAATCACTATGGGCTTCATGTAGAGTCAGATGCAAGTCTATTTGTTGTTAGTAAAGTAGGCCTTTCAGTACGGCGCATGCACACGAAAAGTGTATAAGTGTAAGTCCTTATTCAGACTCCCCAGTCTGAATAGGGACTTACACTTATACACTGTAGGGGCCTGATTCATTAAGGATCTTAACTTAAGAAACTTCTTAATTCAGTCTCCTGGACAAAACCATGTTACAATACAAGGGGTGCAAATTAGTATTCTGTTTTGCACATAAGTTAAATACTGACTGTTTTTTCATGTAGCACACAAATATCAACTTTAAATTTCAGTGTACAAATAAGCTATCAAGTATTTGTGTGCTACATGAAAATACAGTCAGTATTTAACTTATGTGCAAAACAGAATACTAATTTGCACCCCTTGCATTGTAACATGGTTTTGTCCAGGAGACTTAAATAAGAAGTTTCTTAAGTTAAGATCCTTAATGAATCAGGCCCTAGATGTTTAGAGTGGCAGAACGGGAGAGAAAAGGGACGGTCAAGTGTAGGGCAAGAACAATAAGGGGGAATCACATGTCAGTAGGTTAATCTGTTGCAGGTGCTTAACTCCTTGCGTGCTGACGTTGACGATCCTCAACATGGCTCTGCTGGGATCTGTAGTGCATCTGTAAAAAAAATACACAGGGCACACCATGTAAAAATGTCTTTATTAAAAATAAAAACTCCTCCACACACCCTTGTTCAACAATTTATATATCACCTAAATCCTTGAGGGGGGGTCCCTCTTCTCTCTTCCTGCTTGGTATTAAAGCAAAAACTGACGATGACTGAGTGTTTCTGTGGGTAGCGCTTTGGGTCACACTGTTTTTTGCTTTCAGTTATTATTTTTTTATTTTTTTTTCAACACTGATACATCAGTCATCATCATCAACTTAATGTTACACTTTAAACTTACCTTCATGCAGCAGACGCATGTAACGTGGTATGCTGAGTGGAACGCATCTTAAGATACACGTGCGGCTCTGCATACACATGTAAATGTGTCTTTTTTTGGATGCATTTCATGTCTGTATATTTTAATACAAAATGCATCCAACTATAAGTGGATACTGATATATTTTGCAGTTATACAGAGGTTTCCATGTAGTGTATCAGTGTACGTGACATTTATTTAAAAAAAACGTGTTTGTTGAGGGAGATGATGATGATGATGACCATATATTTTGAATTTTTGTAACTTATTATCCATTATTATTTATTTTTTTAATAAACCCCTTCCCATTTCCTCATGCTTGGGATCTACATGTATTTGTGAGTAATTTTCCCCTGATTCTGCAGTTCAATGATATTCCAGGGCTCAAAGCCTGGGGGTATATTTACTAAACTGCAGATTTGAAAAAAAAAAGTGGAGATGTTGCCTATAGCAACCAATCAGATTCTAGCTATCATTTTGTAGAATGTACTAAATAAATGATAACTAGAATCTGATTGGTTGCCATAGGCAACATCTCCAACCCGCAGTTCAGGAAATATGCCTCCTGGGTTTTTTATGTAAACTTCTACAGGCCCCATAGCTAAATATGGGAGAGTGGGAGAGTGACCGGGCAATTACGGGTCCAACTAACCTGCAGGTCACGTCCATGTGCATCAGTTTGCATCCAAACCCCAATCTGAGAGTCATGGAGCATCATCAGTGGCTGGGGGACATCTGGCCCCCGGCCGGTCCCATAGTGGGCTAGCTTGGACTGGGTCACTGGGGCTACCTGCATTTTTTTCCCTTTAAATTGTTCCTAATAAGCTTCTGAGCCGAGTCTCACTCCCTGGGCTAAAATTTGCCAGCTAAAAATAAAAATGCCAATGGACTTCTACTTATAGAATTATATACCTTCTAGCCAATTCCTGATTATGACAGCAATCTGCTGAGAGAGTTGTCACGTGCTGTATAGAGCAACATGTGATTGGATATGAGCCAATCACAGCCAATCCTAGGCAACCTTCCATGGCACTAAACTCTTCCCCTGCTCCAAATAATTTTCTCCCAATTTCTGCCAAAGCCAGCAATTGCAATTTACCAAAACGCATGTGTACAATCCCTTTAACCTTACATAACTGGGTAAAATAGCCTAATCATAATTGTGTTTTTTTTTTATATTAGCCTTTTGCCAGAGTATTTTTCTTAACTAAAATAGAAAAAAACTCTCTCCATAAATTAACAATGGGGACCTTATTAAAAATCTGTAAAGAATCCTATTAAGAGAGCGAGTTGCAGCTTAACTCAAAGATTCTTTTTTTTTTTAAGTTCTCACTGAAATGCCACAGCTGTCACTGAGAAATATAGTGCCAGACAAAAAGGTTTTGTTGCTACAGCCATAAATTAATGTCGTGTTATCCCCAAGTAAGATAAAAATTTTCACTTATGTTTGAGTGAGCAGAGATTCCGGAGATAGCATCCTCAAAAATCTATTAAAAGAAAATGTGAATGGGGATCAAGATAGCACTTTAGACGGAGACTTCCTTTATGGGTTTGAAAGCATTACAGTGAGATTCTAAGTTTGGATAATGAAATTACTAAGTTAAACTTTCAACATTAGAAATTGATTAAGGAAGTGGGAACTAGAAGCGGAAATGATATTAATTTACCCTCTGATGCATAATAGCTGCTAGTACTATGAGGCGTGGTCATGGTCAATGGTTAATGTGAGTTTGTAACACTTGGATGTAGGCATGGTCTAGGGGCAACACGGTGGCTCAGTGGTTAGCACTTCTGCCTCATAGTGCTATAGTCATGAGTTTGATTCCCGACCATGTGTGGAGTTTGTATGTTCTCCCCATGTTTGCGTGGGTTTCCTCCGGGTGCTCCGTTTTCCTCCCACATTCCAAAAACATACTGGTAGGTTAATTAGCTGTTATCAAATTGACCCTAGTCTGTCTGTGTATGTATGTTCGGGAATTGGACTGTAAGCTCCAATGTGGCAGGGACTGATATGAGTGAGTTCTCTGTACAACGCTGCGGAATTAGTGGTGCTATATAAATAGTTGCTGCTGATGATGATGATGAAGTGAAACTGGTAGCCCAAGTCCAGGTCTCAGGTTCCATTGGGCAAGCCGGTTCACGCATGCCCGTAGGCTTCCACACTGGCCTGGGGAAAGCGGTATCCCCAGGGAGCTGACCTGCCAACTGCCCCGGCAAACTTTCATTGATAAGCCGTAATATAAAATCTTTGATATCCCCTTGTTTCGGTAAACAGTAAGTAATTTGTGCTCTAACCTCTTGACATAAAAATTAGATACTTAATAAGCTAGTGTGACATCAGAGTACAAAGTTAAAAAAAACCCACGAAAACTAAAGGTCATGAATCGGGCTGGAAACGCAGAGCCAGAACACAGGAAGATATTCCTATACATTTTTTATCTTTATAATTCTTGTTCTGCCAATTTTCAGTAAGGAAATCCTGCAGTAGAAATGTTATTCAAAAGGGGTTGGATTACATCTGGGGGTAAATGTATCAAGCTGAGAGTTTTCCTGCGGGTTTGAAAAGTGGAGATGTTGCCTATAGCAACCAATCAGATTCTAGCTGTCATTTTGTAGAATGTACTAAATAAATGACAGCTAGAATCTGATTGGTTTTTCAAACCCGCCGGAAAACTCTCAGCTTGATACATTTACCCCCTGGTTGTTAAACGCAATCACTATTTCACAGATATTGGACTGGGAGAGAATTGAACAACCAGTGCATTTCTGTTAATATTGCAAAATAAAACTCTACAGAATTTGCTGGTGCTATATAACTTAATGATAATGATGATGATGGGTTTGCAAAGGTGAGTGCTAAAGTACATTAGGTCACCTATATCACATGCAGTCCATTTAATAAGCAGAAGTGCTGAAATGGTGATGGGGTTTGTTCAGGAACTGTATAGCTTTAGAGTTAATCCCATTTTGAACATTTAAGTCTCAGATGTTCTGAACAATGTTTAGCTAATCTCTAGAGAGATAAAATAAACAATGAAGTAGCTTTGAAAATTAAGAGCTATGGGATTTTAGACATCACAATTTTATAGGTCAATACCTTCAGTTCCTATAAGATAAAGAAAAAACTTCCAATCTTTTGTAAACTCAAAATCCAAATATAAATGACTTCAATTCCACTAGGCCATTAAAATAAATTGTAAGTTCTATGGGACACAAACCTGTAAAGTTCTGCAAGAAATCTTTCATAGATAGAGCCGTGCAAAGAGAAGCCTTAATGTGTTCACCAAGTGTCAAATCTCAAGAGCTGAATTAGACACATACAATATGTTTCACCTCTCGCTGGCTGGAATGGTTAAAAGTGGATAAATCACTCTCGTATAGGTCACAAGAAACAAAGGCCACCGTAGGTTCAGAGTTTACAGGGCCACACATCTACTGGGCGAAAATATGCTACTTTTCACTTTCATAATAGATAGATTTTTTTTTTTATTTATAACGAAAAGTGATTTGTCAGTGTGGGTCTGCAAAGGCTGCCATTTCTGAATGATGACACCAGGAAAAATAACTTTTATGAGTTGAAATGTTGTAGACCACCATGGCTTAAACATACGTTTTCAATTTGTGCAGTGAAGTTATAGGTTAGGGGCATGCTAGACTCCCCCCCTTTTTTACTAGGAGAAGGTATCAGAAGGACTTTCTTGTCTTGTGAATAAAATTCTAGTGATAGTTTACATTCAGCATTCAAGCTGTCATTTATGTCTGTGATTGCTCAATAATGGCCTCAATGATTGTTGGTTGTGTACAATCATTTATATTTTATTCAACCTCTGATCATCCCCAGAGCAGGTGATATGCGGACTTTTACTAATCTATATGCTGCTGTGCAAAGACCTGCCATACACCTGTCATACAGCCCTGATTCTGTATGGTGGCCTTAGTTTATATTATATATTTGTGTTTCTCACTTCAAAGTATTAGGCTGGGTACACAATACAGGATTTTCAGCTGATTATCGGGCCAATCAAACGATAAACGACAGTTCGGACCGATATCACATTAGTGTGTACTCTGCAATGATTAACGATTATCGTTCCAAAGCTCATTGTATCATTTCATTTGATTTTTAAACAGGACTAAAAATGTCGTTCAATGATGGAACAGTGTTGTTCCAATTCTGCAGTGTGTCTGCACTCACCTCCGGCAGTGTCCATAGATCTCTGTGGAGCGTGCAGAGTCACAAACTTTTCAGCCGATAGTTATGACAGATGAAGAGCACAGATCTGAAGGTAAATCTTGTAAAACGTGTATAGTGTGTACACATGAATCGGCTGCTGATCGGGACTTTTTTTTTTTTTTTAATCGTTGGTAAAATCGTTAAGGATATCGCATCTGGAAAGATTTTGTGCAGTGTGTACCCAGCCTTACAGCTTGGAATGAATGAATTAACATTATACTGTAATATTAAATGCCTTCGTGGCTTTTACTAATTTCATCACAGGTGCTTCTGAGCACAAATACTGTGATTGTGCTTGGATGATATCATTAAGGGTCATTTATGAACTGCAGACTTGCAGAACCACAGCTCAAATCAGAGTGCCTACCCCTGAATTATTGACCAATCTCCCGCACTCTCAGGGAAGTAGGTAATTCCCCTGAAGACCACTCACTAGATTGCAAAATGGGCGGGGACGTGTCGTAATGATGCAAATCACGTCAGCACAGGGGCGGATCTAGAAAACTACTGTACCCGGGGCGATTTAGGGGGGGCAATTTAGGCCCCGCCCCTTTCTAACATCTTAGGCTGCCACAATCAGAGCAGCCGGGCAGCACACTGTCCCTGCCTGTCACGGCTGGACGGACCTGCACATAGTGTGCAGCCGTCGGCAGCAAGTGTCTGCTAGGGGGGGCGATTGCGCCGATCGCCCCCCCCCCTGGATCCGCCACTGCGTCAGCAAACTCAGTCACCTGAGTGATCAGAGCCTTGATGATGCGATTTGTGGCATCATACATTTTATCCCGCAAATTGCATCATCAATCCCCACCCACAGTCACTTTTCACACTTTCTCCTGGAAGAAACGTATTAAATGTTGGTAAGTAGGCGGAAATGCTATTGTGACATACCATGCCTACTATCATGGTAATGCACACTGTTTTGTTGGGGAAACGCGTGGATTTGCAGGCCTAGCTTACAGTATCTGTAGAGTTGCAAAAGGTTGCATCAGCTGGGGGAAGTTTGGTGGACTAGCGATGGTCCTTGCTATTGGTCCTTGTTTTTTTTACTGCATTTACTAGGTGCAAATGTTTGCATGCAATATGTAAATTGTATGTTTAGGGCATTTCAAGGTGTTCCTCCCCCTCCCTGTAAAATCAATATGCTCCTAGTTTTGCAGGTTGAACATAAGCCTTAAAATGAGCAGGATTGGGTCAGTAAAAAGTCAAATCAAAGTCCAACTTACTTGTACTTTAATACCATCCTCTTTATTATTTTCAACTACTGCTTGGTTTAGCCTCTTACTCAAGTTAAATCTGAAAGTGAGGGGTCATCAGACCTGTCTTTATTATGTGTAATTTTTTTGTGTTTGAAGCTTTTTATTACATCGGTTGAATTGCACCTAGAAATGTGATTCCCGGTAGAAGTGCAGCTGGAATGTGGAAAATGTGACCCACAAAATGTATAGAGACATCACCAAGATTCCATTGTCATGAATATTGATTTACCCCACAATATGACTGCCTCTACAGTGCACTGGCATAAGGTACACTACACCTTGGGCAATAATGATCATACATTAGTTGCTCTCCCATATACTGTGCCTCTGCCATATAGTGAATGGTGATGACTTCTATAAACTAGCCAGTCATACCATGCAGAACTTACAGGAGGTCCTGTTGAATTGTGTGACCACTGTAACCCAGACAGCTGAACTTTAGCATCTGATACACTGGAAATGTATAACCTTAAAACACTGTTATATGCCATATTCTACAAAGTTGTCAAGTCACTTAAGACATATAAACCAGCCCTGCTCAAAAACAGAGTGGAGCTGATGTCTGCTACCCCCAAAGTTGGCAGAGGATTTTGGTGCAAGGAGGAGGGGAGAGAGTGACCATATAAAAGGACATGTTAATAGCACTAAGCTGATAGCAAGGCAAATAAGCTGACCATTTAATAACTAATAGCATTACTTAACCACTCACAAAGGTTGTCTCCAGTTTATCCAAAAAATACTGTTCCTTTTGTGCTCTAAATTATCTCTGTGTTGGACATATGTATAACTATAGTGTTTACAATTCAGACTCATACCACAGCAGACATCCTAGACATGAGACTTATAATTATATACACTTTACATATTCATTTATTTCCAGCCACTTACACACAGACTCTGCTATACATACATACAGTATGAATAGATAATCATATCCCTTAGATACACACAACACAGGGACAGTGATACTTATATCAGGAAAGAATGCGCACACACACTCATACATACATCATCAGCTACTTATATAGCGCCACTATTTCTGCAGCGCTGTACAGAGAACTCACTCACATCAGTCCCTGCCACATTAAAGCTTACATTCTAATTCCCTAACACACACACACACACACACACATACACACAGACTAGGGTCAATTTGATAGCAGCCGATTAACCTACCGGTATGTTATTGGAGTGTGGGAGGAAACCGGAGCACCCGGAGGAAACTCACGCAAACACAGGGAGAACATACAAACTCCACTAATAATTATTACCATTACCATTTGTATATGCCCTTGTTTCATCTCATCCTCCATCAATGCCTCCCAATGGGCAGCATTGCAAACTGGCCTACCAGAGGCACACTGTCGTGCACCCACTAGACACAGTTTAGTTAGAAGCCAATTGGCAAACTGGTGTTTATTTGGGCCATCAGAGGAAACTGTGAAAACTGAAGGAAACCCACATGAACACCAGGGAAACATACATACTTACATACATACATACATAAATACATACATACATACATGCCACCACCGATGTTCCAGCGCTACAAGGCCACAATGCTAACCATTATACAACTGGTATTTGTCAGGCGCCGCCCCCGCTGATTCCTGTCAGACGGGGACGGACGCCTGCCTTCCGGGCCGTAGCGTTCTGTTGCTTAGCAACAGATGCGCGGCGGCTTCCGCCTCAAACCTCCTGTCGGGCGCATGCCCCCTGCTCCGTCCCGTTGCCTAGCAACAGGACGCCACCTCCTCTGCTGCGTGCCGCCTCCTGGCTCCTCCAATCACTGTGCAGGCTGCCTTATTTAAACCTGGCTCTGGCGCCATTAGGGTGCCAGAGTAACAGGTTCCTGCCTCTAGCATTCCACTGGTGTTTTCCCTGTTATTACCCGGCTTCCCTGACCAGTCTCCTAGTGATTCTGCTCTCCCGTTGTGACCCGGCTTGTCGACCATCCTTCTATCTGCGTGACCTATATTGTTCCTGCGACCTTGGCTAGTTGACTACTCTTCTGAATTCTCCTTTGTACCTTGCACTCCCGATTGGCTTGACCCGGACCGTCTGACCCTTCTACATTACACAGGCAACTGGCTAGTACGACCGCGACCTGCGTACCCTGTGCAGCGAAGCCCAAACCTCCTTGCGGGGGTCCCTGGCGAATACCAGGGTTACATTAGACTCCGCACCTGCTAGTTCCGTAGCGCTAATACCGGTTAGTGTACTCCTTCATTGCAGTCCTCAGTAGGCCAACAGCCTGACGGTATCTACTGTTCAATACATAAGTAACTGCCTTAATAAGGGCTTAGATGCTGAGAAATATGATATGATATAGACTAAGGAAACATTTTACTAATTTATCTGTTTCAAAAAACACTGTGATTTGAAAAGATTTTCTTACTGACATCTCAAAATGCATATGAAACGCACACAAAAAAACAATCCCCTTTTCATGCATTTTTACGTGTCTTAAAAGCCCCACTTCAAACGCCAGTGGATACATAGTCTAAAGGTTAGTAGAAGATATGAGCATGTCATGTTATTAATAGCAACACAATAACCTCCAGACATTTGATTTCGTTTTCAAAAACCGATTCTAGACAAATGAATGCTAATTGGTCACTGTGGGCAGGGCCGCCATCAGGGGAGTACGGGGGTTACTGTTGTACCGGGCCCGGGCTCACCAGGGGGCCCGGTACAGCAGCGCAGCACAGACTTACCTGGGGGCCCGCTGGTCTCCGCTACTCTGTCTTCAGCCTGGCTGTCACCGTGACAGCCAGGCACCAGGATGCGATGGCAGGGGCGGAGGATTCATTCCCCCTGCGATCATGTGATCTGGCTGTCACAAGGATTTTAACAATGTACAGGAGCATAGGCAAACCGAGGGGGGTTTCCTACTGCCCGGAAACCCCCCTCCATGCCTGGGGCACTGCATAATTGAGGTGGCTGGACCCTGCTCCCGCTTCACATGGCTCTGCTTGAAAAGGGAGACCTGCGTGTACCTAACTGTAGTGCACGCAGCGTTGTCCATGTCTATTATGGGGATAGGAAGAGCTGGAGAGCAGCCAAGCACTGTCTAAAATTATAGCTATGCCCCCCATGCACGCTGTTCACGCCCACTGGTGGTGTGGGGTGGAAACCCCCCTCTACAAATCCTGCGTTTGCCCCTGAGGAGGGAAACATTCTTCAAAGGAAGAGAAGTACTAGAACACCAGGACATGCAATGACACTGGAGGGAAGTAGGTTCAGAGGAAATATTATTATTAATATTATTAATATTTATTTATAAGGCGCTACAAGGCATCCGCAGCGCCGTACAGAGACAAACAAAATCACAATACAATGGGAGACAGCACAGTACAGTAAACACAGCAACTCAGTACGCTCAATGCACAGCTAGAGAGGGCGGGGAAAGGGGAGGGAGGATCCGAAAACGACGGGGCCCAAGAAGGGGGGCGCGGAAGACAGGGAGACCCCCAGGGGGGAGGAGGGAGCGAAAGTGGACGTGGGGTGGAGGACCTTTGAGGAGGAGGGCTAAGTAGCTGGAGAGCAGAGTTAGAAGTGGTGGAAACAGGAGGAGAGATGGCCCTGCTCAGAGGAGCGTACAATCTAAGGGGAGGGGTGGACAGACAGAGAGACGGAGGGGAGAGAGGGAGAGTAGGGGGACAGAGGCAGAAGATAAGGTAGGAAGTTAAGTGGGAGACAGAAAGGCTTTAAGAAAAAGGTGGGTTTTTAGGGCCCGTTTGAAGCTGGACAGATTAGGGGAAGTTCTGATGGAGGGAGGGAGCTTGTTCCAGTGGAGGGGGGCAGCGCGGGCGAAGTCTTGGATACGCGCGTGGGAGGAGGTTATAAGGGGGGAAGAGAGGCGACGGTCAGAGGCAGAACGGAGAGGGCGGGATGGAGCATGAATAGAGAGGAGGGTGGAGATGTAGGGCGCAGTGGAGTTGGCGAGGGCCTTGTAGGTGAGTGTGAGGAGCTTAAAGAGGATTCTGAAGGGGAATGGGAGCCAGTGAAGGGCTAGGTAGAGGGGGGAGACAAAAGAGGAGCGGCGAGAGAGGAAAATAAACCTAGCTGCAGCGTTAAGGACGGATCGAAGGGGATCGAGATGAGAGTGGGGGAGGCCAGTGAGGAGGAGGTTGCAGTAGTCCAGGCGGGAGATGATCAGAGAGTGGATAAGGCATTTGGTGGCATCTTGGGAGAGGAAGGGCCGGATGCGAGCGATGTTGCGCAGCTGGAAGCGGCAGGATTTAGCAAGAGAGAGGATGTGGGGGCCAAAGGAGAGAGAGGAGTCGAGGATGACACCAAGGCAGCGAAGTTGGGGGACAGGTGAGATAGAGGTGTTGTCGACAGTGATGGAGAGGTCAGAAGGGGATGGGGTATGAGAGGGAGGAAAAACTATGAGCTCAGTTTTGGCAAGGTTAAGTTTGAGGAATCGAGAGGACATCCAGGAGGAGATGGCAGAGAGGCAGGCGGACACCCTAGAGAGGAGGGAGGGAGAGAGATCAGGAGAGGAGAGGTATAGTTGAGTGTCGTCAGCGTAAAGGTGGTAGCTGAAGCCGAAGGAGCTGATGAGTTCACCCAGGGAGGAGGTGTATAGAGTGAAGAGTAAGGGTCCCAGAACAGAGCCCTAAAGGGACCCCAACTGGAAGAATAAATATGAGGAAAAACTACTTCACAGAAAGAGTAGTGGATAAGTAGAATAGCCTCCCATCAGAAGTGGTTAAGGCTAATACAGTAGAGCAATTTAAACATGTTTGGGATAACCATAAGGAAAAAGTTAATATTTGGTGCTGTTCAATGATAATATCAAACACACACACATGATAAGTAAGGGGCTCAATTAAAAGTTGGATGTATTTGCGCTCAGAACTTATGTAAGGAAACAACGTATGTTAATAAAGCATACTTATCTGCATAGGTTGATTCAGCTGCACCTCAACATGCAACTGGCCAATCAGCAGCTGTTCGATAGTGCTGCTTTTAGTCATCATCATCGTGTATCGCTGCACCAACCCTCCCGCAAGAGATACTACTCTTAAAGGGTATACCTGCTGATGTGTCCATGTCTTCTTGTGTTACAATTACATGACCATGCCCTTACTGTATTGGGTCTACGCTTACCCACACCTTCCCTCCACCAGGTGTATGGAGACGCAAGTCATCGATATGCAAAAAAATATACTGAGCCCATTGAGTCTAGTACTGCAATCAGTGTGAGTACCACTGCTAAAACAAGGTCATGTGACGTTGCTTGCTAGGGACAGTGTGCAAAGAGATGGGTCGTTTTTAAATGCCTAATAGTTGCTTGAAATCATAATGGTCCGTACCAGGTCTGGTAATCAGAAATTAAATTGGCCTGACCAAAGATATAATAAAAACTATCCCAGCCAGTTGAGAATTACAAAATGTAAGTTACCAGCACCAGAAACAAAAGAATTATTACGTATTACACTATCTGGAAAATATTTAGGAAATATCTGTGTTTTTACAGTACTTGGGTTTCAGCCATCAGTTTTATTTTACAATCATTTTCTGAAATGTAGTTTTAAAGATTATCTGGACAAGTGCTATCTGTGGCTATAACCGATTTATGTTCAGAAATAATGCTTGTCTTGTCTTAGGCTCCATCAATGCTGTGTGTCTGAGAATTATTTAGAAAAGGAAAACGGTTCTTAGTAATATATATGGGATAGGGTGCCCCTCACTGAAATATAAGAATATTTGAAGTCACCAAGAAGGTCCGTGAACATATAAATGGTGGGTCCATTTTATTCACTCTCTGCTGTGCAGGAGGATGCACAACCATTAGGTGTCACTAAAATAAGTACTACACCACAGGATAGTGTGACAAATCGCTCCTCGGGGGAGTGGCCAGAGTTGGACCAGGTGTATGGTTGATGTTGAGTGGAATGTGTATCTGGGGTAAATTGGGGAAAGCAAGGAATTAAGCAGATAAACTATTGCCCAAACACAGCACATGAACAACAGTGAAGTACATTATCTTTGTCATTCTCTGACATGGATGTTGCATATCCTAACATGGCCATTGTAGAAAAAGGGCTTTATTTACAGTTACAAACAAATGCAGCTATAGGGTGAAAATTTGCCCCTGGACGAACCATGTTGAAATGTAATGGTTACAAGTCCAATTTAATTTTTTTGCATAGAGACAAAATATTGTCAGTTTTTTTTGTAGCACACAAAATACTGGGCAGCTCTATTTTAACACTGCAATTTAGAGTTGAGTTAGTATGTGTCCCCCTGCCAAATACCACAACAAGGCCATTTTTCGATTTTTTAATACTTTTCCCAATTGTAAGGTAGTGCCCGTCTTAGACCTTTTAGGCATGGTATTGTGGTGTTGGTGGTGGTGGGGTAGGGGGGGAGGAGCACAGCTGTTGCAGTACCACCTGTCACCATCAGGCGGGGATGCAGAGCTCTTTCTCTTCTTCTTTAGTAATTTAGAATTTTGCATTTCAAATTTGTAATTTGTCTTTATATATGTTTGTGCTACAATATGTATCCGAGGCATAATGGGACAGATTTTGTTTGAATAAATGGGAATGCGAGACACCCCTACCCCCAATGAAAAGGATAATTTGGAGGTATGTTGTAGCACTCAGCACACTGGTCTTCCCATCTTGCTAAAGTGCTTGGTCATAAAAAAAAGCCCTCAGCAGAATACCATCATCTTTCTTCGTAAATCAATGTGTCTTTGAGGCCAAAGAGCAACTGCTACAAATTAAAGGCATCTCCTGGCAATAAGTCAGCCGAGCTGTGGTTGCCGGGGCTAACATTTTTTCCGAAACTATTTGAACGCTTCTGTTTTCTTTACCTTAGTTTTGTATCAAAAAGCTCTTAATTCATTCACTTGAATTTTTCTTTTTCTTGTCCTATTAAGTGGAAACAGCTGCGGCTCTTTAGCTATGACAAGTATTAAAGCCAGGAGAGGCGCTGAGGCGTCCAGAATACTTACCATACGGAGGACATCAGCGTCCAGAACAACTCTAAGAAACCGCAGAGAGGTGACAGGCTGAGCCCCGCGCCGCAGTCAGCAGATCTACAACTCTTTATTTTTTAGTTTACAATGCACCAGAGAGGCCTGAATGCTTAATACCAAATACGTTCAATTCAAATCAAGGGATACTATCCAGAGGACAATGTTACAGGGAGACCCATGGGAGAACGCAACACTGATCCCTATTTAACCACTTCTGTACTAACCTTTTTCACATCATTCTAATTGTAAAAGTTATGTTGACCAGAATTATTATTATTATTATTATTATTTATATAGCGTCACTAATTCCGCAGCGCTGTACACAGAACTCACTCACATCAGTCACTGCCCCATTGGAGCTTACAGTCTAAATTCCCTAACACACAGACACACAGACAGAGACAGACAGACAGACACAACCGACAGTCTAGGGTCAATTTGTTAGCAGCCAATTAACCTACCAATATGTTTTTGGAGTGTGGGAGGAAACCAGAGCACCTGGAGGAAACTCACGCAGACACAGGGAGAACATACAAACTCCGCACAGATAAGGCCATGGTCGGGAATTGAACTCATGACCCCAGTGCTGTTAGGCAGAAGTGCTAACCACTGAGACACCGTGCTGCCCATAATTGACTACTTAATGCAGTGATGGCCAACTGGCGGCCCTCCGAGCCTTCTCCTACGGCCACCCAGCTCCTCTCCGCTTTATTGGCAGATTTTTTTGTTATAACTTGTAACACTTGTTTAAAATGCATGCTGATATGTTATTGCTTATCTTTCTTTGATTAAATGTATTATTTTAATTTATTATGGACATTGAAGGTACCGTACGGCCCTTTTTGAGGTTTAAGGGCCCTGAGGTGAATCAGGTTGCCTATCACTGGCTTAATTTATAACATTCTTACTGTCTGTAAATATTTACTAGTTATCCTCTAATCTGTTTTCCGTTAAAGTGGAGTAGAGACGTTCAATCTATTTGAGCTAGTTCACAGTTTTAAACCACCACTCTTCAATGACTGCAAACTGTTGTTCAAACCAATCTTGACAACATTGAAATATGTTTATGGTTCTACCACTATGATGTGTATTTTGAGCGGTAATTGTTGTTTCTAATACTAATAATTCCATTATATGTCACCCTCTACATAAAACCGACCTACTATAATACCAATGGTGACCTGCGTATTAAGTTCACACTATAATGTATTTTGCATGATATCCCAAATTATTTTCATTTATTTTTTACACAGCAATGTTTTCCTTACAATTTTTTTAAAAAAAATTCTCCCCACACTCCAAAAACATACTAGTAGGTTAATTGGCTGCTCTCAAAATTGACCCTAGTATCTGTGTATGTGTATGTTCAATGGGGCAGGGACTGATGTGAGTGAGTTCTCTGTACAGCGCTGTGGAATCAGTGGTGCTATATAAATAAATGGTGATGATGATGTAATTCTGATATAATTCTGTGACAAAATTAGGCGTGGCTACATCACACATGGTGGTGTCTGGGTGAATCAGATGTGTGGCCAATTGACTACTGTTGAGAGGTATCTAACGAGCTATTTACCATTTATTTTTCCGGCTTTAGAGTTTCTGTGATATCTTTACTGGGTATAGATTACAATGCCTGGAGTTGGATATAGCATGAAATTATTTTATAATGTATATTTGATTATTAAATCCTATTTAAACAAATTCCATCAGTGAAAAAGTGAACAATTGCTATATAACTAGGGATAGCAGGATTTATTTTCAAAAAAAATTCAGATGTTCAAAAAAAATATAGTAAATAAGAAAATCCCCCCTTTCTCTACCACGCAATATTCAACGTACTTGACACACAGAGCTGAACTAAGAACGGATCTGAAGATACGTCTATTGATGAATACAGGTCTACGTCCGCTCTGCTATAACAGACAAGAACCTGCAGGATACGTACAATGCATACGTGGAATATAAAGTCACAAAAGAATGCACAGAAAAGAAAAAAGTTATTCAATTTATCTTACCTGTTAATATAATCAATAATGACAAAACATTTAAAAGAAAATAAAAAATGTTTTGTTTTTTTCATTTTTCCTACATTAAAATACATTTATCAGGATGATATGAATGTCTACTGTACATAAAATGCATTTTTACAGTTGCTCCTAATTGCAAACACATGTTGTAGCATGCAAACACAGCCGTCACCACTATCACTCGGCACATACACCTGCGCTGTAGCTGGTGCAAGTGATACAACAGAAAAACACGTACCTTTGATATGCCCACAGTTTGATTCGGGCACTGCTGTGTTTGCTGGAGCTTGGCACGCCCTCACGGTACAATGACTACATGGATATACCCAGTCCCCTCCCCGTTCCACCCATGAAATCATAGGCTGTAGTAAGGGTCTTTTGCACTCGAAGATGAATCGTTGCTGCTTTCTCTGGTGTATGGTTCGTTTCTGGGCACGACTCAGAGCGATTGTACAGAAAATACGGCACCTATCGGCATTCACGTTCCTTAATGAATCAGGCCCTAGGAGCGGAAGTAGCAATGTAAGAGTAAATCAAGCTAGAAGGTGCAATTTTTACACCTTGGCAAAACCATGTTGCACATTGGGGTGGGGGCAAATTTAACATGTATGGACAGATGAAGAGTTTGGAGGGGGGTGCACCCTCCCAGTTTAATACTAGAGCTGTCCAGTAAGTGCGTTGCATGTAAAGTAGACTATATTTACCCTGAATGACAGGGAAAACGAATACTTGTGCTCCCCTTGCATCGCAACGTGGTTTATCCTGGTGCAGATTTGTACCCTTCAGTTCGATTTGCACGGAACTGTCCTGTAATGCTCATTGTATTTTATACCCGTCAATGTTTCATATCAGTTATTAGTGTTAAGTAACAATTCTAGCAAAACAACAAAGAAATATATAGCAAAAAACAGTTCACTTGTCTGAAACAACAACTGTATGTGGCTGGGTGATGACTCAGCCATAGCCAATGACATGAGCGCAATCCACCTGTGTGTGACTAATTATTTATTATACTAAGTAGATAAATGCCACATCTGTTGTGTATAGAAGCAGTTTATCTTTTAAACAGAGTTTATGTGTGTCTTACAGCCACTATGTACGCACCAGCTATTGTGTCCACTGTCTGAACAGATAACAATTTCGCAGTCATCACAAGATTTGTTAGTATCATTATATGTTTTTATATTCAAATGTTGTCATACCATTAAACTGTCCTGTACAGGCAATATCCGATTCAACGATTGTGGTCTATGGGCCTGATTCAAGTGCGGACACAAATTGCCCGTAATTCATACTTTTAAAAAGAGTATGAATCAGTTGCGTAGTTGCGTTGTTCTTCATCATCATAAGCAGCTATTTATATAGCGCCACTAATTCCGCAGCGCTGTACAGAGAACTCATTCATATCAGTCCCTGCCCCATTGGAACTTACCGGCGGAAACCCACGCAAACACGGGGAGAACATACCAGTTCCATACTGATAAGGCCATGGTCAGGAATCGAATGTGCTGCCCAATCAAAACTTATCTTAAGATAATAACTTTTATTTGATCATAAATTAAAATAACTGCTATAACAATATAATCATTTAAAAAAAAAAAATCAAATTAAATCCATATTTTGTTTTTTAGTTTCATAAATTCTTTTCAAATAACTAATTAAATAATTAACTCTTCAATGCGTACTGTGCAAACAATGCGTTCTGGAAATAAATCTTACAATTAAAGTTCTACAATTGTTCTGTGTTATCTACTGAGATGCAATTTTTTAATGAAGGACTATGCCATGTCCGTCATCACTATCAGGTGTAAACGATGCGGCTGAACAGACGTGTACTTATGACAAACGCAAGATTTGAATTAGACGTATCTACGTGAACACACCCATACTGTATATGGGCCTAACTTAGTCCACCGCTTCCCTCTCCCGTTTCGACTCTCAATTCGTAAGGAGTTGTAAGTGTCACATGTGGGCAGCACAGTGGCTTAGTGGTTAGCACTTCTGCCTCACAGCACCGGGGTCATGAGTTCGATGCCCTTATCTGTGTGGAGTTTGTATGTTCTCCCCGTGTTTGCGTGGGTTTCCTCCAGGTGCTCCGGTTTCCTCCCAAACTCCAAAAACATACTAGTTAATTGGCTGCTATCACGTTGACCATTGTCTGTATGTATGTTAGGGAATTTAGACTGTAAGTTTCAATGGGGCAGGGACTGATGTGAGTGAGTTCTCTGTACAGCGCTGCGGAATCAGTGGCGCTAAATAAATAAATGGTGATGATGATGGGTATGCGCAATGTGAAATCATACAAGAACCGTAGCGCAAAGGTCCGGACTTAAATCAGGTCTTTTAAGTGGATAAAGAGGTGTAGATCTTAACACATTTTGCGGAAATCTTCCAATAGATAAACAATGTAGAAGTTTATCAGAGAACATCCAATAACTTTTATACTGGAATACAAGCAAGAATACTGAGCAGTTTGCTGTAATAATACTGACAATGGAGTAAGGCCGTGTACCCAGTGGTATTTGATCTGCTTGGACCATTTAGCAACACAAGTCGAAATGCCATTGAAACCACATGTCAAATGTAAATGTGTTTTACTTGCATTTTTGGAGGTCACTTAACCTCTATGCACATAACTTATGTTCTTATGTTAAACATCTTGAATGGAGCATGCATTTGGTTACAGAAATTATTATTATTATAATTATTTATTAATAAAACGTATTTATAGGGCGCCACAGGAGGTCCGCAGCGAGCAAAGAGGGCAAAAGAGAGCAAACAAAAAGACAGTACATGGTATAACAGTACAATATAATAAACAATAATACAATAAACAAATAACACTACAACTCTCACTGCAGCTACTGGGGTGCAAGGGGTATATTTAGCGCAGGATGAAACCTGCTCCCAATATTATCACAAGTGGGTATGAGATCATTAGAAACAATGTTTTCCATTTTCAGACTTGTTTCCGTGCTTTGTACTAGCGTTAAACACACAATTACAGAGCACAAAATTGACACCAGTTGGCGAGAAGGCTAAGACAATAGGATCCTTTGTATCCGCTGGCTGCAGTCTCTCACCTGACACTCAGCAGTAATTCTAACAGACATGAAACAGTAATTGCAAGCAAAAACTAATTACAACTATTTAAAATCATTGTGATCTAAACCGTTTCCTGTCTTGGGGGGGATTCAATTCTGAAAAAATCCACGCGAGGTGTCTCTGAAATGGCCGCGAGACACCTTGCACAGAAATAATGGTCATTTTTGCTCACACCCTATAGAGGTGCGAGCAAAACCAAGTGTTAATTTTTATTGTAATAACGGTAAAATTGTGCAGCCGCGATGTTCTAAGGAACATTGCGGCCAATTGAATTCCCCCGTTGAAGTGGATAATAAAATTTGCATGCATAAAATGCATTCAATTAAGGCTATACAATATGTATTTCATAATTAACTACTCTCCTGGAATTCCTGGGAGGCTCCCAAATTTCGGGGAGTCCTCCCAGACTCCCGCAAGAAAAGGCAAACCTCCCGGATTAGTCTAAATTAATGGCATTGAATGGCGGGGCAGGGCTTAATCGCGTCATTAAGCCCCACGCCCACTATTCAATGCCATGCATATTAGCATTCTATAGTGGGGGCGGGGCTATGGTGACGCAATGACATCACCACGCCCCCTCCTAACCCCTGTCACATGACGATCCAGGGGGAGAAGGTTTGAAAGTTGCCATATATGATGTATTTGTAAAATAAAATTGCGTTTTTCCCCGAGTTTAGATGCATGTTTATTCCCATGTTATTCAGAAAGGGTACACTTTAGTTTTATATAGATTGTAGTTGTTAAACTGTTTGTGTCTTGTGTACAGTGTGTTATTCCTATAGGATGAAGGGTTGAAACATGTAGAAGACCCCAGACAGGTTCTAATGAGGAGTCTGGTTTGAGACGTTCAATAAATCTTTCTCAAGGAGCTTCTTCCTCCCCCACTTTTCTATAAAATACTGTTTGCAGCTTTTCATCTCTTTTAGCGGAGAGATGAGTTCATCATGTCATGATTATTCACGTTTCTCTTGTAGTTTGCTATAAGAACCCAGACCACTCCCCTCCATGTTCATCATGTCAGGGGATGAGAGACTGGCCGCATTGTTCTGTTATATCTACTACATAGGAATCCTTCTAATTCCTATCAGCGCTGCAGGATTTTCACTGACCATGAACTCAAATTAACACCATGTTCTCTAGTATAACTGTTCTATGGATGGAGGAAAGGATTGTACCTGAGAAAATTACACTGAATTCCGTTAAAGGAAAATTGTAGCAAATATTTAGCTACGCCTTGTGTCAATGAGCCTGGCATTCAGATATATGTACAAAAGCTATTATACCCATAGATTGTAAGCCTGCGAGCAGGGCCCTCTTACCTCTCTGTCTGTCTGTATTACCCAGTATTGTTTTATTACTGTGTCTGTTACTAATTTGTAAAGCGCTACAGGATTTGTTGGCGCTCTATAAATAAATGACGATGATGATGATGATGATACCTTTAGACAAGACTTAAAATTAGAGATGCTCAGGCTCAGTTCCTCGAGAACTAAACACACCCGATTAGGGGATCCGAGTACTTTCACGAGCCCTTGGAATTGAAAACGAGGCAAAACATCATTGTTACGTAGTCGGATCTCGGATCTCGCGAGTTTTGAATTCCTGCCCTTATCCAACATCACGGTGGGTGGGAGGGAGGGCGGACCCCCATTTTTCTTTTCTGCCACTGCTGTATGCCAATGTGTCCTAGATGTGGTAGGAACTGCCGTGTGTTTGTGTCATTGCTCTGTCGCTTACCATCCAGCCAGGTCGCTGCCGTATTTGTCCTAAAGTGTATGAAAATAATACTGTGATCTGTGAGGTGGTCAAAATTCTAGCTGTCATTTATTTAGTACACTCTACAAAATAAGAGCTAGAATCTGATTGGTTGCTATAGGCAACATCTCCACTTTTCAAACCTGCCGGAAACTCGCAGCTTGATACATTTACCCCTTAGACATGATCTCGGCTTGCTTGCAGTTTAATTAGGCAAGAATATGCATGAAAAATGACACCATATTTATTATCATTTAATTAAATAAGCCTATCCCTGAAAATGGGACCATATTTATTTATTTATTTTACTATCTATATTTTGTTGCAGGCAGGAAATCTGAAAAATGTCATGGAAAAAACCCAAGAAGAAAATAGAAGAAAAACAAGTAATTTCTTTGGAGGATGCTGGCTCGGAGATAATATATAAATGAGTTAACCAGAATTCCACGATAGCCCTTGTTGTTTTTTTTATCTAAGTGAGTGACTGAAGCAAGGAACAATTATATTCTTGTTTTAGTTCTGCAGACCAAACATTCATCTTTTAAATATAAGCTTGCTGAAGTCTAGCAGGTGTTAGAGAAAGAAAGCTCTCTGGTGAATGAAGCTGGACGATTCTCATTATATTCTATACTTGGCCTTGATAGTGCTCTCAGTACTGAATCCAGAAGCAAAATAATTCTCTCCCCCACTCTCGCGTCCTTCACCTCAGGAATTAAAGGTTTGAGGAGAGATTGCAAATAAAAAAAAAATCTAGCACAGAAAATAAATCAGCAGTGTTACTAACAATTTGGTTTGAGATGCTACTTGTTTAGTGCATACACCCTAGCTGTGGCCTAGAGCCACTTTTCTGTGTTACACGGTGTCTGTAAAATGTCATCTAAAATTTCGGGGATCATACAGATACCAAACACTGCACGCTTTCCCCAAAAGTGCTAGCATTGGCTCATCTGGAGCTTTCTGGACCCCAGCGAAGCTTTTTAATGCTCTCTACAGCAAACGTAAATTTGCCAGGTTTAGGCAAACGATGGGTCTCCAAATGTTGTAGAACTATAAGCTCCAGATTGTCATGCCAGGCATATATATAACATACTTGCCAACTTCTTCTAGTTGGCGTCCGGGAGCTGCCGGGGAAAGGTGGGCGTGCAGGGGGCGGGGATCCAAAAATCGCATCATTCTGGACCCACCCCCATGATGTTATGACGCGTCATTTTAGAGTGGGGGGCGGGGACAAATGCAGCGAATACCGGAGAATTGTGGCATTTGGGACCTAATTCTGCCCACTTCACTAGGAAGTGGGCTGATGCGGGAGACTGCCATACTCTCTCGGGAGTCCGGGAGACCCACCCGGAATCCGGTAGTCTCCCGGACATTCCGGGAGAGTTGGCAAGTATGATATATTATAGCAAAGCTTACCTGTCTCTATTTTATGTTAAAGTACCTGACAGTAACCACAAAGGTGGCACCCACTAAAATAAACGTTCTTAAAAACTTATAGGGCCTAATCCATCAGCCGCGTTCAATTAATCTTCGAGCTCAAAAGACACTTACTACAACCTACCGATTTTAGAGAGGAAACAGGGTGAGAAGGGGGTTTGCCTCTAGTCAGTATACTTTAAAGGCGTGCCAACTATGAGCGCACGCAGCAACGTCCAATTCAAGCTCTGGGTATCTCTAAGGTATCTCTTGCTCCAACCACAGGTCTAGTCTAAAGGCTGATTTCTAGTGATGACAGCTTAGTATGTATGCTAGTACATGTGTTTGCAATCAGGAGCAAAATTAATTTTATGCACAGTAGACATTCATAACATACTAATAAATGTATTTCATGGGGAAAAAAAAAAACTTTTTGAATTTTTGATGTTTTATCAATAATGCCTATATTATTAACAGGTGACATTGGTTGAATAGTGTTTTTTTTCTCTGTGTGTTCTTTTGTAAGTTTATATCCCACATAGGCTTTAGATGTATTCTGCAGTGTCTGGTCTAGTAGAGCAGAGCAGACCTTCCCCCGTATTAATCATGGCACGTATCTTCACATCCGTTCCAACAGACACACGTATACCTGATTTATTTGCTTCTTCAAACAATTAGCGCTCAGTGTGCCTGATTCATTAGGGAAAGTAAAGCAAAAAAATGAGTAACTTTGAACCTTGGCAAAACCATGTTACAATGCAAGAGGTGCGAATGAGTTCATTATTTTGCACATAAGGAAAACACTGGCTGTTTTTTCATGTTGCATACAGATACTTGATAGCTTTATTTTTACACTGAAATGTAAAGTTGATCTAGGACATGCCCTACCCCCACTATAAATATGCCCCCACATTTTAAATTTACTCTCCCTAAAAATGCAACATGGTTTTGCCCAGGTCCAAAGTTACTTTTTTTTTTTTCTTTACTTTCCTTGATGAATTAGGATCATGATTTTTTTTAAAATTAGCTTTTAGTTGTAATGAAGGAAGGGGAGACGCATATGTTATTTGAAATGACACGAGAAGAGGTTACACAAAGATCCCAGTTGGTTGGAGCTTGGAACATTCCACTAACTGCCACTAATTTATCCTAGTGCCTTAATTTCTCGATTTGAGTTAAAACATGGCCCATACAGAGGTGGAACTAGCAAGCTGTGGGCCCCAGGGCAGGGAAGTGGGGAGGAGGGAACCAGGGTCCACAGCTTGTTAGTTCCCCATGCAGCGGGCCTACCTGCTGCACCAATGGTAGTTCCACCACTGGGCCCATAGTAGGTCATTGGCTCTCCATCTAGAAGCTATAACCAGGTCCACTGAAATTGTAACATATTTTATTAAGTTCAGTGCCTTAAGAAGCCGTGGACCGGAGGCATTTGAAAACCTGCACAGGTTTGACTTGATCATTTTGACTACTTTTACCCACAGTTAGTGAGTTTTAGGACAAGTCCAAGACATATGTCCAATTGTCCCAATATTGTTATAACCATGAATAGTTAAATCACCAACGTACATTGTTCCATCTACTCTCTCCGGGACTAAGAACCACAAAGGCAGCATCTTCTACTGGATATTGGCATTAGAGGACTTGATATTGGTACAGATTGCTTTCCATTCATTACCCAGAAATTGCCAATTGTTCATTAAAAGCAATTGCCTTTCCAGCATGTCATCTCTTTTCCTAATGCAATTCATTTTGGAGTTGTCATTCTTTAAATGTTTATAAAGATGTGAGACGCAATCTGCAGGACCCACAGGGTATAAAGTCATGAAATCAAAATCTAACAGGGATTAAAAACAGATCTACCTGGTATGAGGATATTTCTGCAATTACATTTTGGTAAATTTGTTAAGAGTTACCTTTACTGAAGATTGTACAACTGACATTCTCATGTCAAAAATAAGTGTGGTAGAGATACATGTGTATAAACTGCTATATTACATTGGAGAAATAAAACAGGACTTGTAATTAAGAAACAGACAAAGGTAAGAGAGTCTTGTTTGCAAGTTTACAATCTATAGGAAAATATGAGTTTGTTACATGAGGTTAAATGCCACAGATTGCATATTGGTCCAGCCAGATTGCAAGTGTGTGTATTGGTATAGGAATATAAATCATACTTGCCAACTTTTGAAATCTGTCCTCCAGGTAAGGACAGGTCATGTGACAAGTGTAGCCACGCCCCCTACTATTTAAAACACCAAAATTCACGGAATTGAATAGCTGTGGACGGGGCTTAATGAAGCGATCGCGTCATTAAGCCCCGCCTTCACAAGTGTCTGGGAGGTTGGCTACTTCTCCGGGAGTACGGGAGGACTCCCCGAAATTCGGGAATCTCCTGGAAATTCCTGGAGAGTAGACAAGTATGATGTAAATGCTCCTATTGAAGGACCCACCGCTTCTATCTTCCAGGAAATGTGGGCAGTCTTCTCTTTCACAGTACAGGACAGGACGTCACCTTCTGAGATTTCAGTGCTGTGCACCATGTGCACTTAGCATACAGTAGGGGAGTTATCAAAACAGGTGCACAGGTAACTGCAAAAATGTTGTTCCATATTCACCATATTCATAAAAACTGCAGTTTTGTTTAAGAACCACAGCAAAAATATGATTTTTATCTCTTTATGTATAAAGCAAGTTTGATGCATTTTAGAACATAGATTTATTCTGCTGCCTAAATGTATAAGGCCCAGAAATCCAATCAGGTTTTTATGTTCAAGAGTAAAAAAAAACCACACACCTAAGTCAGAAGGTCGATTGTCTTCCTAAATTGGTTATATTTTTAACAATCGCCCATAGCAATTGTCCTACTGCTACAAACACACAATCATATTGCATTTCTTACATGATGAATAATGGGACGTGGTTTGATTCAGCTGTCGTGAAACAGAACTATGGTTCTATAGTCTATAATTATGTGTGATCCAAGCATGGCTGATAGAGTAGTTCAGCCGCTAAAGGTTCCGCCTGGTTAGTGACTGCAAGAGTTGGCTGAGACTAAACTGACTTTGGCATAATTTTAAGTGAGGGTAAAACATATAAATTCTCAAAAACATTCTCGCATTAACTTTTTCAAAAAGATAAGTAACTTCCTCTAGCACCTTCTTCTTATTTGACCCCACAAATAAAGAGGAAGGCTTCACCCTCTTCTTTTCTCCAGCCCCCACTCTATTACATGTCCACTCAACCCTATCCACTGACAAATCAGCTGTTCGCTGTCTCCTCTGCTCAGCCTTAATTAATATATGTTAATACCTTTCCACTGGTATTTTCCCCATCATTATTCAAGCATGTAGTTATTACCCCTATTCTGAAAACAATAATTGTGACTCACATTCTCTTAGATTACCGTCCCATCTCTCGACTCCTATCATCACCATTTATTTATATAGCGCCACTGATTCCGCAGCGCTGTACAGAGAACTCACTCACATCAGTCCCTGCCTCATTGAAGCTTACAGTATAAATTCCCTAACATACATAGACACACACAGACAGACAGAAAGAGAGAGAGAGAGAGAGAGACTAGGGTCAATTTTGATAGCAGCCAATTAACCTGCCAGTATGTTTTTGGAGTGTGGGAGGAAACCTGAGCACCTGGAGGAAACCCACGCAAACACTGGGAGAACATACAAACTCCACACAGATAAGGCCATGGTCTGGAATTGAACTCATGACCCCAGTGCTGTAAGGCAGAAGTGCTAACCACTTAGCCACCATGCTCCTATGCCCTTTCCAAGCTTCTTGAGATCCTTCCCTATACTTGTATCACCAGTTTCCATTACTAACACATCCAATCAGGCTTCCATTTCCTACACTCCACCGAGACTAAAATAAGTTGATCAATCATTCAATTACTGCAAAATCTAAAGGTCATATCTCTAATTCTCCTTCACCGCTCGTTCCATTGGCCATTCACTTCTCACACAAATGCTGCATTTCCTAGATCTTCAGGACACTGTCCTATCCCGATCATCATTCTACTGATCAAATTGTCCCTATAGTGCTTGTTTCTCTGGATCCACATTTTCTCCCCTTCCTCTATCACTTGGAATACCACAAATTCTGTTTAGTTGCTATGTTGTTCTCTATCTGTACAACGTCTCTTTGAGAACTAATAAATTAATTTATATTTCAATATCACCACTATGTTGGTTACACCCAAATGTATCTATCCTCTTTTTCAACATCTGTGTTGCCCGTGCTACTGTACATTTCATCTACGATGCCACCTCAAACACAATCTTTCGAAACCCGAGCTAATAGTATTTTCACCAGTCATAAGAAGCTTCTTATCTGACATCTCTATTTCTGTTCCTAACACAACAAAAATCCCCACCCCTGAGATACCATCATGTGGGAAACAACATTGTTATTCAACTCCTGTAACTTGCATCTAAGAAACATATCCACAATATACATGTATCTAACACAGGACACTGCACAAACCTAATTTCAAGCATTCAAAACCTCCTGTGTTGACTATTACATATTCTTTTACTGCTGTTCCACTTTGTCAGTTCCTTTGCCGAATCCAAGATAAAATAGCTCTACTACCATACAAAGCCTTTAACCAAACTGCTCCAGCATACATCTCTGCACTTGTTTCAAAACATCTACCAACTCAACCCTTGTGCTCTGCACAAGATCTGCATCTCTCATTTTCATTCATTATGTGCTCCCTTTTCGCAATTACGGGACTGGTCTGTGGAATTCCAGTACAAAAACACTTTCTCCTCCAAACCTTCAAGCATTTCCTGAAAACTCACCACTTTAAGCAAGCTTATTAAATTCCTGAACCATCCTCTTAACCTTCCTAGGCCATTCTACTTAATTATCAATAAACTTACATTAATTCTCCCTCTATACTCATATACTCATATATTTAGCCCTACAACATACATTCCCCTAGCAATCTGTCTGGACCAGTATGTAATCTGTGGCATTTATCCTCAAAGTCCAAATTTCCTGTAGATTGTATGCTTGAGAGCAGGGTCCTCTTACCACTTTGTCTGTTTCTTAATACCTACCCTTGTTTTATTACTGTGTTTGTTCTCAACTGTAAAGCACTGCTGGGCATAGTGGCACCATATTTATAAATGTTAGCACATAATAAATAATTCATGGTTATGGGCATAATGTATTTTTATTAGTGGGTTTAATTTATCTTTAAACCTGTTTAACCCCCCCCCCCCCCCCCTTTCCAGAATCTATATATTTTTGTCATATGCTATTTTTTTTTACTTTACTTACATCAGCCCAATCTTGAAACAAAACAGGAGAGGATTTTCTGTTGGTTAAAGTTGGACTTCTCCTGAAGTCTTTGGCAACTCTTGAAACCTAAATTCTACGGCAATGTTCTTTTCTGGAGAGATGGATCTTTGTCCTGGCTGCCCTTCCATTAGAGCCATACTTCTCTGTACTCTGGTGCTAGAGTCATGAACGGTAACATTTATTGTGTTGACAGACGCCTGTAGATCCCTGGATAGTAGCATTTGGGTTATTTGGAAGTTCTTGGAGCATCCTACAGTCTGGATGAGTTTTCAAGGCTTGCCAATCCTGGGAAGGTTGGCGTTTTGTAAATAATCTTTCTCACTGTAGAATGATGGACTCCAAATTGTTTGGAAATGTCCTCATAACCCTTTCCAGACGGATGAGCACCAACAATTGCTTCTCTGACTTCATTGCAGATGTTTGTTCTCCTTGGCATGGTGTTAACACAAACACGAATGTCCCAGAATGAACGGCCAAAGGGTATTTTATATAGAGGTGGTAAGACCTCATGATGATCTAATAATTCATCAATATAATAATGAAGTGCATTGATTGAGCAGGTCCTGGTTCAATTTACCTTCTTTATTAATATGGAAACGATACGGGTAAACATACTTCTTCATGTTGACCTATTTTTTTGTTGAATAAATAATGACAATGTATCAAATTTTAAGACTTGGTGAGGACTAGATGATTATGAATTATACAGTGATATAAAAATATATATTCAAAAGAGTAAATTATTCAAGTAAATAAATATTTAGTGCTCCTTTGTTAATGTTGCAGATCATGAACGTCCAAGAGATTCTGACCAATGTTCCCATTTAAAAAAATAAACAAAACAAAGTGTCCATTAAAATATAAAATTTATCATCATATGATAAGTTATGATAAGTAGGACTTTTCTTTTCTCTTGTAGTGAAATAAATGTCTGCAATTATTTTGTCTACCTTGTATGTCCCTGTTTTATGTATGTACGGTTTTCCCTACTGTACGGCGCTGCGGAGCACTGTGGCGCCTTACAAATCTACCATAATAATAAATAATGTCCTTTAATTAAATCAACGTACCATAGAATTTCCCCTTGAACATAAGACTATATCAGTGTCTTAGAATTAAACATTACATAAAGATGTATCTTCATGACTGTGTTAAACGCAAGAAGAAGCATTTTTAACAATAAACTTTTGTATTCTGACCCCAAAGTGTCAGGGGTCAGCCTTGTTTTTACACTACTAGAATAATGTTGTCTCTACCAGTTACATAGTGGAACAATTGGCATTCTATTACATTAATGTCTGCAGGAATGGAAAAAGAAAGACTGACAACTGTAAAGGATGAAACACCTGTGACACAAACGGCCTGCATGATATATAGATCATTGTGTTATAGGTTAAAGAAACAGAATATGTTAATTAACATTAGCAGAAAACATTTTGATGACGTTTTAGCACACAATTTTGTTGATAGAATGGAAGAAGGAAAATTTTATATTTTATGCAAATTTTTTTAAAACATTTTTTAATGCAAAATTCTGCTCCGTTACAATAACGTGTGATATAAGGGATTGTGTGCACAGATTTTATACCATAATAATGAATCAGGTGATAAAAAGTTTACAGGTAAAATGGTCAACTCTATTGCAATGTAGTTGCAAAACATTACAAAACATTACCTGTAAAAATAAATGTTGATGTAGAATCAGAGGTTGTGTAGTTGCTGAATATTGTTAATATTAGGAAGGAGAACATGTCAGCTATAGCTATGCAGAGCATAATATAAAAATGTACCATTGTTTGTAAGCTTGTGAGCAGGGCCCTCTTACCTCTCTGACTGTCTGTATTACCCAGTATTGTTTTATTACTGTTTGTTCCCAATGGTAAAGCGCTACGGAATTTGCTGTCGCTATATAAATAAATGTTGATGATGATGAAGATTGTATCCCACAACTCATGCATGGCAAATATATCAAAAAAGCAATTGGCTTTGCTATTAAATGAATAATAAATAAAATGTTAAAATTAATTAATTTAATTAATGAATCAAAATTAATTAAAATAATTAAAATAACATTTAGTAAAAGAGTCAATTTTGTGGTAGTACTGTTTGCTATAGTTTGAAATAATTTTGAATGAAAAAATATATATCATTTAATTTGACTGTTTTTGCAATAAAATGTAAATCGTATGAAAAGGATGGATTTTAGACTACAACTTGACAATTGTGTTTCTTTTCATTTTTTTTAAGCATTTTTAATAAAGGGTTTAAAAGTACATATGTTCTTTAAAGAAATTTCAAAGCCACATTTTTTAAAATCGTGCAATTGCTGTAACTTAAATTATTTTTTACTCTGTCATTTTGAACAATTTGCAAATCATAGTTTACAAAATATTTGTAGTCATTAAAATAGTCCAGGCAGTTATAGGCAATTGCAACAATTCTGTAATATATATCTAATTAATACAAAGGTTCACAACTATTTTATTTTAAATAATAAACATGTGAGATATTTTTTAGGTGCTGGTATCAAATAACAGTCAGTACCATGTCTGCTGAGCACAGCGTTTAGTCCCGTAACTTAATTCATAGGCAATGAGGATTATTTGCAGAAAACAGAGTTTCTAAACTTTAACCCCTGTTTTTTTTTTCATATTAGATGACGTTAGGGCAATATGTGACTATCATGGGATCTCTGCTTTCGGTCACAAATAAATGATCTTACTTTCACACTTCTTCTTTTTCATGTTGATTAATTACACTAAGAAATATACTCGCTGCAGCCTACAGATGCTGCAGCCATATAAAAGCTGTACGCTGTTGTCCTTTTAGGTTACTGGAATACATACATCTTTCTTCTAACAATTATACAACCTTCTGTTTGGTGTTCATGGTAGCAGATACAAAATCGAACAATATTTCCGTAAAGATTCAGATGATAAATTCCAGAGCAACAATTTGGCCGGTGAAGATATTAAAAATGAATAGAAATGTACTAGGAAAAAAATAAAGTTTGTTTCCAGGTGGTCATGTTATATTTAACATATCTCTACCCCGAGATAAGAGGTCTTCACAGGCTTATTAAAAAAAAAAAAAGAGTCTTTCGAAAATCTGAGACATTAGCCATTGGTCGAGATGTGTATGGAATTGTCTCCGTCAACGTGATAGAACACAGCCATGGAATAGCAGAAGAAATAGTTTGCTGACTGAGGCAAAGCTTCTCTTTTGCCAATTGTAAAGTGGATTTTGAAAACAAATTCTTGGCTGGGAACATGAAAGGATAGGTGTGGAATGTTATCTGCAAGAACAAGGTCCTTCCTCAATCGCAAAAAATGTTTGACTTCCTCTTGCATTTAACTCCTTGCATTGTTTCCCTAACATGGCCGGGGATTCCATCTAACACATCGTGGTGATCTGGACAGGTAGGAAGAACCCAACTTTCCTTAACATTCCGAACAGTAGACTTGAGTTCTGGATGAGAGTAAAGTTGGTCAGACACGTAGCGATATACTGTTAATATCATTGGACTGATCTCCCCACATGTGGTGATGACCTAAAAAAATCAGGTTAAAGGGAGTTGGATCATTTTAGGTCATAGATGTAAATCTAGTTGACAGCCCACATGTGGTCCACTTGCTCAACTCGGAAATTCAAAGGCTAGAATTGTCGAACAGTAAACAAGTCTTGTTCAGTCCGCACGGTGGCTAAGTGGTTAGCACTTCTGCCTCATAGCGCTGGGGTCATGAA
Organism: Mixophyes fleayi; assembly: GCF_038048845.1. NCBI lineage: Eukaryota > Metazoa > Chordata > Amphibia > Anura > Limnodynastidae > Mixophyes > Mixophyes fleayi. The sequence continues at coordinate 22,764,176 of NC_134411.1, read as the reverse complement.
TTCAATTCCCGATCATGGCCTTATTTGTGTGGAGTTTGTATGTTCTCCCTGTGTTTGCGTGGGTTTCCTACAGGTGCTCAAGTTTCCTCCCACACTCCAAAAACATACTGGTAGGTTAATTGGCTGCTATCAAATTGACCGTAGTCTCTCTCTGTCTGTGTGTGTGCATGTTAGGGAATTTAGACTGTAAGCCCCAATGGAGCTTAAGCGCTGCGGAATCAGTGGCGCTATATAAATAAATGGTGATGATGATCCAATAAGAACGTACATTAGTAGGGACCAATGCGGAATTAGTGGCACTATATAAAATATATAGATGAAGATGATGAGGTATCAATGCAAATGCTCATGCCATGAAATAATTTAAAACCCCACAGATCACTTGCATATCCTCACTTAGATAAACTTTTTTCTCTACATCATTGAAAAAACATAACTTATACTATTTAAGTTAAGTATGTTTTATTACAAATAAATGATAGGATATTAGGTTTCTGCAAAATGTACTATTAAAATATTATGAAGAGGAAGTTTATTAGTTGGTAATGCAAAATCATTTTGCATGGGGACCCACCCCGTATGGCATGGTAAACAATATTTTTGTCTTGGTCCACAGATCTGGAAAATTGGAGAGCACCGCATGCAACCTTTCCGGGACTCCAAAAAAGAGCTTACTGGCCAGAGCTGGAATGTCTGAATAGTTTAGAAGACGCTGACAACACCAGGCTGGGTGCAAATAAAAAGTGTTTATTAGGTGACATTTCAGCCTTCATCTGTGTTTTTCAAAATTACACCACAAAGGGGCTAAGCAAGAAGACTGACTTGAAAGCTGGAATAGATAAATTAGGAGGGACAAAGAATAACTTCAATACAACTACAATGGACATTGCAAAGATTTATCAATATGTTTTCAACTTTTAATTTATATGGACGTAGCGTGTACAATAGGGATATAAAAATACAAAATATATCATTTCAGAATAAGTACAATTAACATCAGGAATATAAAAAAATCAAGCAAAATTTAAATTTGGTGATGGCTTTGAAGACAAGGAAAGTGTGAGGAATGTTGAATTGGAGGGGGAGGTAAATTTAAAATGTGGGGACAGATTTATAGTTGGGGTAGGGAATATACCAGATCAACTTTAAATTTCAGTGTAAAAATAAAGCTATCAAGTGTTTGTGTGCTACAGGTAAAACATTCAGTATTTAACTTATGTGCAAAATAATAAACTAATTTGCACCCCTTGCATTGTAACATGGTTTGTCCCGGAAGAACAGTTACTTGCTTTGCCTCACTTTCCTTAATGACTCAGGCCCTATGCAGGTAAAAGCTACGTGGCCTGCAGCCCTGGGATATTATAAAATTGGGTAGGAGGTCATTGGGTATCTATGGGGGCTTATGAATATTTCATGAGGGGGATGGGTGACCACACCCTTCTTTTAGGGTTTCAAATTAATCTTATTTTTTATTCCTTGCATGAATGTCATCTTATTTATGGAGTTATAATCAGTTAGTAAATGGAATATCTACCTCATGTAATGGTGACAAAATATCACAACAAGTGATATACACTGAAAAAGTGCCACATTCCACTAAATCGTAATTAATTTTATAAATATATAATAAATTTAGTATTAATCATAAATTAAGTAAACATGTCCATTTTTATTTTTTTTACAGAATTTCAGGTATTTTTCAACAAACTGAGTGAAAATCATTTTTTTCTGTTGGGGCTCTAAGCATTGTCCTCCTTTGTCAAATGCACTAATTGTTGTTTCTCTCCAACAAGTCACCTTAGTGCCTTCAGATTATTGGGCTTATTTATTAAACAGAGAAGGTCCCTCAGGTTTTCACACCATATACCCCTTATAATGCCAGCTGTATTGGTCCTCAGGGGAGGGCTGGGAAATCTTAGCCTGGAGGGGCAAGACTTGACTCAGCAGCCTATTTTAAAGGAAAAAAAATGCAGTTGGCCCATTGACCCACCCCAAGGTAGCCCACTATGGGACCGGTCCAGGGGCAGATGCCCCTCGGTCCCCCAGCCAAGCCTGCCCCTTGATCCTCCTCATTGTCAGGAGGACCAGGAGGTCTCCCACCAGTCTATGTATAGGAATGCAGCAGGTACACTGCATTTTAAGTGGGTTTTTGGGAAAGAGGATGAGATAATGCAGATAAGAATGAAAACGTTTGAATGAAAGAAAAAAGTAGATACAAATGGGTGCTCAAGGGTATGTAAAAGAGGGTGATATGGGAATGCACAACCTAGGGAACACAGCAATAAGACCGAGACAATTAATAATTGTATTATTGCCTTATAGAAAAATATTTACAGGGCCCAAGGCTAGAGCTCAGAATACCGGATACTGGAAATCTCCAGACTTGACTCTATCATGTATATATTTTAGTTATACATCCAGCAATGTTGTCTACAGTGCATAAATGTGTACACCCCCCGCCCCCCCCAAAAAAAAATAAAAAAAAAATTTCCCCTCTACCTGTGCTGTCATCATGGCTCCTTCAGAACGAGAGCTGAGGAGCAGAGATCTCACTTAAAGTCTTGTGAGATGTTAATTTCCTCATCTCACCCGCGAGGCTAAGTGGCACTTGGTGGGGCCATCGGCCTACTGGACACATTGCCAGTCCGCCCCTGAGTGCTAGCAATACTTCTATATTCTAAGACTATAAAAAATTAATATAGAGTCAATGGGGTCTATGTATGATGAAACAGAAGGATGTTTTTTTTATTGTGGCTTATCGTGTAAAGTAAAAGGTTAATGTGCAGGCAATCCTTTCATATGTTTATTATCTTTTACACTCTTTGAAAATGTTTTAATTGGTAAATTGATAAAACAAAATCTACCCAAAAAATGCTTTTGCAGATATTCCTTGCACGTCACAGCTTTTAGTGCATACCGGTGTTGTTGATATTAATGTATTGCATTTTGGAAAAGGCAGAAAGAAATATTCTCATCATAAAAATCTTAATTGCCCAGTGAAGACTGAATGGTATGCATTTAACATGAATCGCAAGGTCAATCCTCCTGCCACAGATATATTACTGTTCATGAAGCTGGTGGTACCATTTTCTTTTTATATGCATCTAATTCTATATTTCTTTAGATTGTGGAACCAGTTTTGGATCTAATCTCAGGTTCAAAAGGAATATTAATCCCATTTGGTAGAATGCCAGACATTTATAGTAAAGAAAAAAAAGAACTCTTCGTTTTGTGAGTGGTTTTATATAGCCCTTTAAATGTATATACCAGTGTTTAACTCAGTACTCAGGGACCCCTAACAGTGCATGTTTTCCATATCTCCTGGCTGGAGCACAGGTGTAATCATTACTGACTGACACATTGTAACAGATCCACAGGTGGTATCATCATCATCACCATTTATTTATATAGCGCCACTGATTCCGCAGCGCTGTACAGAGAACTCACTCACATCAGTTCCTGCCCCATTGGAGCTTACAGTCTAAATTCCCTAACATACACAGAGAGAGAGAGACTAAGGTCGATTTTGATAGGAGCAAATTAACCTACTAGTATATTTTTGGAGTGTGGGAGGAAACCGGAGCACCCGGAGGAAACCCGCGCAAACACGGGGAGAACATACAAACTCCACACAGATAAGGCCATGGTCGGGAATCGAACTCATGACCCCAGCGCTGTGAGGCAGAAGTGCTAACCACTTAACCACCGTGTATAATTACAATGTGTCAGTCAGTAATGAATACACCTGTGCTCCAGCATGGAGATATAGAAAACCTGCACTGTTAGGGGTCCCTGAGGACTGAGTTTGGGAAACACTGGTATATACGGTAATTATAGAATGCAATACGCTTTTTTAGTTATTCCTACCACAAAAACAGTAATTTTCACCTGAGCCCACAAATATATGGAGGGATCTAAATAGAGTACAGATGTCCCCTTCTAGACACTTTACCTACTTTTTCAAAAATAATTTTACTTGAGGTACAGCAACAGTTATTCATGTAATTAGCAAAATAAGTGCCTGGTGTGCTCTATTGAACCAGTGGTGAGAAGGAGCAGGAGAAATAGTGTTCCACAATCCGATCACTAGGTCAAAGTATCTTACAGTGGTGTGTGGGTCAACCTTTACCTTATCATACTTTGAGCTCTTGGGCGAGGTGTCTGGTTGGGATCTTCCCATGTTGTGTGAAGATCTCCACGTTGGTTGCTTTTGAAGACCAAGAGAGAAAATTGCATAGTATAAATAGATAATTAAGGTGAGGTATAGGTGAATATATTTAGAGGTGGTACAGAGTCCTGAAGATCGCTTTGGGCCAGTAAGTCCCTTGATGAACTCTAGAAAGACTCAACATGCTGCAGAATACACAACCCACTTCCTTAGGAGTAGAATAGTCATCTGAAGAACTGGGCTGATTATCCTGCAAATCCTTGAGTCTTTAGGCTTTTTTAAAAGAGATTTTAATGTGTAAACTTAAATAAACTTTAGCAATTATCAGATTAAGAACTCAGATGGGGTTGAATCATCAACAACAGGTGACCAAAATTGGGGTAGTGTTTGAGTTCACAGTCCAGAAAACCTGAGATTGTCCCATCCCTATGTCATACGAACAAGAGAAACCATGGAAACTAAGAACATGGTACATGTACTTCTTATTCCACTTTACCTCTTAATACACAGTTATATTAGCCTATATAGCACAGTTTCCTCTTTTATACATTGTTATTCATTTTTCATATCTCCAAACATGTCCAAATTAAAAAGTCATAAACAGGTCTGCCCATATAAAGGTCTGCCCATATACAGGTCTGCCATATACAGGTCTGCCCATACACAAATTTGCCCATACACAGGTCTGCCCATACACAGATCTGCTCATATATAGGTCTGCCCATACACAGATCTGCCTATACACAGATCTGCCCATATACAGGTCTGCCCATATATAGGTCTGCCCATACACAAATTTGCCCATACACAGGTCTGCCCATATACAGGTCTGCCCATATATAGGTCTGCCCATACACAGATCTGCCTATATACAGGTCTGCCCATATATAGGTCTGCCCATACACAAATTTGCCCATACACAGATCTGCCCATACACAGATCTGCCCATATACAGGTCTGCCCATATACAGGTCTGCCCATATACAGGTCTGTCATATACAGATCTACCCATATATAGGTCTGCCCATACACAAATTTGCCCATACACAGGTCTGCCCATACACAGATCTGCTCATATATAGGTCTGCCCATACACAGATCTGCCTATACACAGATCTGCCCATATACAGGTCTGCCCATACACAAATTTGCCCATACACAGGTCTGCCCATATACAGGTCTGCCCATATATAGGTCTGCCCATACACAGATCTGCCTATATACAGGTCTGCCCATATATAGGTCTGCCCATACACAAATTTGCCCATACACAGGTCTGCCCATATAAAGGTCTGCCCATATACAGGTCTGCCCATATACAGATCTGCCCATATACAGGTCTGCCATATACAGATCTGCCCATATACAGGTCTGCCATATACAGGTCTGCCCATATACAGGTCTGCCATATACAGGTCTGCCCATATACAGGTCTGCCATATACAGATCTGCCCATATACAGGTCTGCCTATATACAGGTCTGCACATATAGAAATCTACCCAATCACGCCTTGACCACACTCACAATGTCCTATATCCCTCCTCTTTCTCCGCTTTAATCATCTCCAATTGATTTCATTTTTTTCTCATTCATTCTTCTACCCAAAATAATGTATAATGAAAACACACACCCTCACATCCAATGCAAAAAAGGTTTATTAAGTGAACGCACCATTGACTAAGGAAAGCCTTTCTTTTTTTTCTTTAGAAAAAGGACCCTTTTTAAATGCTGTTGGATTCCCTGAGAAGCGGCAGCTTTTTCATGGCTTCCTCGCCCTTTGTACAGTCCAAAAGACTCTGTTACACCATTTTTTCTACTATGCCAACTCTGTGGGGCATAACGTTTTCATTATTGATATACCTACATTTTTATGTGATTCCAGAATCAGTACTATAGGTATAATAATACAGAATAAAAAAATAGCCTCTTTATTTTTGTAACTTTACCACATGCACATATGCATGGTAGAAGCATGGTTGTGGGGGTAGGTCCAGGGGCAGGCTGGGCTGGGGGGCAGAAAGGCATCTCCCCCCCGGCCAGTCCCATAGTGGGCTACCTTGGGCAGGGTCACTGTTCCTAATAGGCTGCTTAGCTGAGGTTCGTCCCCCAGGCTAAAATTTGCCAACCCTCCCCTGGTCCAGTCACCTGGCAACGTCTGTTGTCTTTATACTTTATTTTTTCCATTTACCACACTTTTATTCCTGTCCTCCTTGCCCCGATTTTAACTCCATTTTATCTCATTACACATTTATACCTATAAAAGGCTTATGTCTGATATCTTAACCTCTTTTACCTTCTTCCTCTTATTCAACTATTACCTTAGAGTAACGACACGAGACTTGAGTGTGGCAAAATTAAATGATTTATTTAACTATGGTGGAGGAGAATAAAGCAGTCAGTCCGACGTGTGCCGGGCAGAACCCAACTGTCCTAGCATATCCTTAGGACTTATCATCTGGGGCGCCAACAACCCCTGGGTTCAAGTGGGGGACTACCAATCACACCCCGGGCGCATATATCTACCTGGACGGGGTACTACGTCCCGATTCTTCCAAACCCGCCCATCCTCTGTACTATAAGGAAAGCAACTACAGGGCAACCCACAGGGGCGGTACCTGAACCGAGACTAATAGCCGATTCACTCGAAGAGAGGCGGGTTCATCGTGTCCAATACCGTAAATGTGCGCCCACACAACTACTGGCCGTTGACTGCACTGCGTTTGCCGGTCAATACTCCATCCATCTTCGCGGACAGCCATGACCGCTGTCAGAAGCCGATACCCATCCTGAACAGTATCCAGCCGATTCCTCATGTTCCCAGGACCCAAACGAAGCAGGGAGGGTGGGTAGGCAACATCCAGATCTGCAAGGCTGGCTAAAACTCCCCCCATCCAACTTATAGCCTCTGAACCCCTCCCCTATGACACCGGATAGGCGTACCCAATAGTTAACTATTAACACTCCAGAGAATAACTCAGTTAAAGATACAGCAAAGCTTTTATTATCCTTCGTTCCTATGCAGATCTCAGTTCTTATTCCTCAAAGTTCTGGATGACAGAAGATCTCTCTCCAAGGACTAATTAGATTTTGTTCCAGGCTCCAACTGCACAGCAGCAGCCTCTCATTCATTGTGAGTGGGAGAGAAAGCAAAGGTTAGTGAAACAAACTTGTCTACGGCACTTCCACAGAATCCGTGGCCCTTTCCTGCTCTGTCATCACAATAATAATAAGTTAATTATTTTCCTTGTTTTTTGATTTGTTAGCAAATTTTAATAAACTGCAACTTCGTCGCCTCCTTGGAAATATAAGTAAACATAAATGATCTTCTTGCTGACACATTGCCTGTGGAGACAATCACAATCACAGCCAGACGTTTGCCAGTAAGACACTAGTCTGGTCAACTCCATATGTATGGGTCATAATGCACAAAATACTATAATAGCAATCAGTATACTATCCTGGTGACTATTTCACTAACACTCTATTTCATTTTTCATTCAATTTACATCATACTTGCCAATTCTCCCGGAATGTCCGGGAGACTCCCAAAATCCAGGTAGGTCTCCCGGACTCCCAGAAGAACAGGCAAGTATCCCGCATACTGGAATTTACTTGCCATAAATCGCGGTGAATCAAGTCATTTTGGCCCTGCCCCCGCGACAAAATTATATTTTTGTCACGGGGTTGGGCCAAAATGACACGGTTGACTACTCTCTCAGAATGTCCGGGAAACTCCCGAATTCCGGGTACGTAATTCTCCCGCATCCTGGCCTCTTTGCGCCTGAATGACGAGATTCGTAGGGAATAGTGTCATTCAGGCCCCGCCCCCGCAACAAAATGTCAATTTCATGGGCCGATAGCCCCTCTGGGATCTCCTGAAGGAAAAAAGTTAAAAGTAGGCAAGTATGATGTAAGCTACGTCAAACATCTAAACTTGGGTGTAAGTCATTTGAGCACGTGTGCAGTGCATCAAGCACTTTTTTTGGAGGTTTTTTTTTAAAATGGACTTCTGTCTAACTCTAAATCTGTAAAAGCTATTTGAAGTCACCTCAGAATTCTGGACCATATAAACTCAAATTGGCAATGTGTTTACATGTCTATATAGCCTCTCAACGACTTATGCAGGTGTTTACACCTATCTTAGGAGGTACACACTTTTTCATATAAAATCCATTTATTTACATGTTTTTATTTGACACTGATATAAAACAAAATTCAGTTTAAAGTTTTACTTCAGCATAAATATAAATAAAGCACAAAGTGTAAGCATACTTGCCTACTTTCAGGAAGTGCAGTCCGGGAGAGGGGCGTGACTAGAGGGCATAAATGTCGTTTTGTCGTGGGTGGTGGGGGCCAAAATGACGCAATTCACAGCGAATCTCGTTATTTTGGCCAGGGAATTGCGGGATGCGGGAGACTTGCCTGCTCTCCCGGGAGTCCGGGAGTTGGCAAGTATGTGTGTAAGTAACCCAAAAAAATCCAAAGAAAAATAATTTGCTTGTACCATTTCCATGACAATTTATACTCATCTTACTAAACGCATTTTCATTTTTGGAAGCTCTCACACACCTGACCAGCAGCCAAGCAGAAAAGGACAGAAACTGCAGACAATGTGAACGACATAAATCACTGGGATTTGTGAGGAAAAGAGCCGAGAAAGATCCAAATTTACATCAGGAATCACCTACTGCGCTTTATGTGGTCCAAAGCAGAGAATGTCTCTTGATTAATGATAATGTTTTTAGAATAGAAAAATGCTATAATTCTACACAGATGGCAGTTTTCACCGAGATACAAAATGCATTTTGTGATAAATAATATATGGAACTAAAGTTGAACATAACAAATGATATCAGCAGGATCTCACGTATGTACATATATCATCGCCTTAGAAGTAAAATTCCAAACTATAACTCATTTGGATACGTTCACATGTTTTTTAAACATATCTTTCACTTGTGTCTCCTTTATCTCTGCCCAAAAAAAGAAGAATTTGTTTTCAATTGGCTCATACAAATTTGTGGCATTTTTTTTTTGCCCAAAGAAAAACTTTATTGGTAAACTTTGTTTATGTTATGTTTTTTTAAATAATAAATACGTTAAGATGATAAAAATATAGTAGAAAATGTAATAGAAAATAGCTAGTAACTAGTGCTTTGCACGTATGATCACAAGTAAAAAAGCGCATTTTGAACATGACCCCCTAAATATGTAAAAGCTGTGTGCTGATTAACTGGTACTCCCAACAGGATTTCCATTGGTCGTAACAGCTAGGATAATTTCTGACCTAGTCAAACAGATTAATTACTTAATTAATTAATTAACGTAATATATGCAATAGGAGACAATCTTCCCTGTGAATGTATGATCAGAATTTTTTTTCTGGTGAGCAAAAAAGATTTACAGTCATTAGTCATGGGTGAAGAATGGGTCAAAAATTTAGGTGGGTGTTATAATGCAAAATAGTTGGTGTAGTGTTGTTAGTAGTCTGTTGTTTTCATATCTCTACAAAGGGTACAAAGGATTAAAATGAAACATACATGTATAGGACAGTATAGTATAATATATCATGCCCTAATGACTGCATTGTGCATAGCAAATAGCCATCACATTCCTACATAGTAATTTGACTGCCATTCTCTTATAAGGCAAATTTGTATACAGTAATCATCGCATATTAATCATATAATCACAGGCAATACTTGAAGTCAAAAGATTAGACTTCTTCAAACATCAAAATATGAAATATGGTTGTCGTGTGGGAGCGGGAAGGGCAGGAGGGGGATGTATGAGGGGTGAATAATAACATTATAGGTCAGATTCCAATATAATTAGCAAGATGCAGCAATTTGAGGGATAAAGCAGTTTTTTCAGTCTAAGTTACAAATCTTCTTAAGTCTCATGATGTTACAATTTATTAAGTGCTCAGTCTCTGCCTTCAAATATATGTTTGATACTTTGTCTCACCTCCCAATTTAACGAAGATAAATATATTCCCCATTTGGTGTAAAAATATATAACTCCTTTTTCAATATCACTTAGTGCAGATCATCTGTCATGTAGGATTGTGAACATTTCTAGTTCCACTTCACTTCACCATTATCCACAAATATCAACTTTAAATTTCAGTGTACAAATAAGCTATCAAGTATTTGTGTGCTACATGAAAAAACTGACAGTATTTAACTTATGTGCAAAAAGGAATTCTAATTTGCACCCCTTGCATTGTAACATGGTTTTGTCCAGGAGGCTAAAATAAAAAGTTTCTCAAGTTAAGATCCTTAATGAATCAGGCCCCTTGTTATTACAAATATTTCATTATATAGCTATATTGCATTGTTTACTATTATGTTTAATATGTTTTAGTGTTTTTATTGCTTGAAGTGTCCTCCTGCATTCTACGTAGCCTGTCACAGTGGAGAAATGTGTGACACAAACACAGGAGGAGGAGACCTCAGGGTCTATTTTAACTAAAGTGAGCTGTTGTCAAGCAGTAGACCTTAACAGATATTACAGGCTGAAAACCAGAGAGGTCTGTATTCCTTATGCCAAGAGATGCATTCAAAAGATTAATTGGCTGCTGACAAAATTAACACTCGTGTGTGTGTTAGGGAATTTAGACTGTAAGCTCCAATGGGGCAGGGACTAATGTGCAAGATAAATATTCTCTGTACAGCGCTGCAGAACTGGTGGTGCTATATAAATAAATGATAATGACAATACATGGTCATCTAGCAATAGGAAGTTTGACTTTCTCCCTGTTCCTACAGGTGCAGTGTGCAGGCACTGTACTAGTTTCTCTCCTCGAAAGTTGAATGAGGGGTCAGGGGCTCTTCCCTGTAACCTCAAACTGAAATTCCAGATGGTTATTTAGGACCTGACTAGTCTCAGTTCATCAATTTCATGAAGCTGAGAATCAGCTCTGGTTGTGGCTCCGACTGTGGCATTAATGCAGAACAAATTGAGACATATCCTCTGTGTAATTAGTTCCAGAATTTAAGAGATTTACAGTAAAATAATAGAGCGGGCTGCAAATAACTGACTAATTTTTTTGGCTCCATCCTAAGGTGGGAATATAATGTGATATATTTAGTGTGACGTTTTTGCAGGGTGCGCGGTGGAAGGGATTAGAGCCCACTGAGTCATTTGTAAAAATCCATACGCCTGGCTGTCTCCACGCTGCAGACCGTAATATAAATATATTCCTCATTACTGAGACACTCACATACCTATAACACACGGTACCAGCTAAAGGAGCTACAGCCAAACATTAATGATTAGTGCTATTTTTTCTTATAATGCAAATACAACCCAGAGCATCTTATAACTAGAAAAAATAAAACTAGTGAAATAAACCCTAAAGATATAAAACCACAACATCATGTTCTTACCACATAGTTGTCTACTCTCCCAGAAGACTCCTAAATGTTCGAGAGTAGGACAACCTCCCGCATCCTGACCGATACATTGTGACCCAGCCCCCTGCTGTAATAGGTCGAAAATTGTATAGTTTGACAGAGATGCCGGCCCAGGTTGACGCGATTTGCTCTGCCACGCCGGATGGGAGATCTCTAAAGTTGGCAAGTATGTCTTACCATCTCTTGGTTTTTATAAAGCACAGCAATTCCAGACAGCATTCCTGGTAGTGATTTAGCCTGTGCGCTAATATGCAAATGATGGAGCGCTGTACACGTGGTCAGCGTGGCTTGAAGCCCCCCTCCCCCCAATATTGCAACCAAACCTGTGGCAGGTCAAATATTTATTATATCCAGGGCAGGGCCATCTTAATAGCATTATAGGCCCCCAGGCAAAGCAGTGCACTGGGGCCCTACCTACACAAACGCTCATAATGTAAATTATCAATAAAGTTAAAGCCTATATTTATTGGTAACTCCATCAAAATCGGTGTTTAAACATTAAAAAACATGCTGTACAGCAGAGATTAATGCACACAAACATTTGGACAGTATAACATGAGCCTTGAAGTTGAAAAACAAGAAATTCAACAGTTGGTAAATCATACAGATGGAGATGGCACAGTACGAAATTACTATGAATTATTTATTATTAATCAAGTGTTCAACACAAACATTTGCAAAATTTCTAACTGCTGAATGAGGGGGTGATTTACTAAAGGTGTAAGTTTATGCTTGATGGAGCATTGTCCAATCAGATTACATTAAGAAGTGGTTTAGTGGATATCATTTTGACCATCACATCTGTAACTAATTGGAGATATGCAGAAATCTGGTTTGTCACAAAGTGCAGCCCGTGAGCACCAATGTTACTGATGTGCAGGGCCGGACTGGGACTAAAAATCAGCCCTGGCATTTAAAGTACACAGGCCCACCCTAGTTCTAGCAGAAGAGAAAATATGTACCGCCGCTCAGCGGCGGCGCCGAACAGGGCATGACCTCATTGTGTTGTGGGTGTGGCCAACATGGGGCATTGATACATACATTATAATAATACATTACATTCATCACGCTCTCCCAGCCACATCACGCCATCCCCCCAGGCACATTATGACACCCCCAGCCCACTGTACTTATATATCTTTCTGGTGTTGCTGACATCCATAAGGGTGGGAACTTCCTGTAGAGTGAGCAGGGAAGCTCTTTGTCTCACAAGATTACCAAATCTTGTGATACTTAGAGTTGCTACTGTTTGTTTGCCCCAGTTAGCCACACTGTTTGCTTGCCCCAGTTAGCCACACTGTTTGCTTGCCCCAGTTAGCCACACTGTTTGCTTGCCCCAGTTAGCCCAACTATTTGCTTGCCCCAGTTAGCCACACTGTTTGCTTGCCCCAGTTAGCCACACTGTTTTCTTGCCCCAGTTAGCCACACTGTTTGCTTGCCCCAGTTAGCCCAACTGTTTGCTTGCCCCAGTTAGCCACACTGTTTCTTTGCCCCAGTTAGCCACACTGTTTGTTTGTCCCAGTTAGCCACACTGTTTGCTTGCCCCAGTTAGCCACACTGTTTGCTTGCCCCAGTCAGCCACACTGTTTGTTTGCCCCAGTTAGCCCAACTGTTTGCTTGCCCCAGTCAGCCACACTGTTTGCTTGCCCCAGTTAGCCACACTGTTTGCTTGCCCCAGTTAGCCACACTATCTGCTTGCCCCAGTTAGCCACACTGTTTGCTTGCCCCAGTTAGCCACACTGTTTGTTTGCCCCAGTTAGCCCAACTGTTTGCTTGCCCCAGTTAGCCCAACTATTTGCTTGCCCCAGTTAGCCACACTGTTTGTTTGCCCCAGTTAGCCACACTGTTTGCCCCACTATTACTTACATACACAGACACACTATTACACACACACACACACACACAAACAGACACTTACCTTTTTTCATCTAGCAGCAGCACTGTGCGCGCTGTCCGGCAGACGGAGAATCAGTGACAGCCGCCTATGCGAGTAATCACATGGGACGGCATCACCCCTGTCAGGTGATGCCGTCCCATGTGATTGCTCGCATAGGCGGCTGTTACTGATTCTCCGTCCGCCGAGCAGCGTGCACAGTGCTGCTGATCGGCGGACATGCGGACCGGCTCATCTGGCCATCGGCCCTCCTGGCATTTGCCAGAAGTGCCAGATGGCCAGTCCGGCCCTGCTGATGTGACATAACAGTTAGGGGTGTACCCGTTACTGAAGAAAGGGGCAAATTACAGTTCTCCAGCTGCTGCCAAATCTTCTCACACACACACACACACACTAGCTTTGCATTGTGGGAATTGTAGTTCTGTGATAGCTGATAAACATCCCTAACATCACAGAGATGTATGTCAGAAAACTGCTAACGTTCCAGCCAAGTAATGGACTAGTATGTCCCAATATTATGACGTGACAATCATACGATGTAAATATAGCTCTGAATTTTTGCCTTTTTGAGGATTAACATCATGAAAGATAAAGACAGGGGAGAGGATTAAAAATTAGCTGTCAATTTGGCTAAAACAGTCATGATAAAAGGACAGCAGGGCCACATTAGGGAGTTAACCATAGCTCCAGGTCTCTTAGTCAAAATAGGCCCGGCAGATTCTCCAGTTTTGTGGAATTTAAAGGCAAGAGAGCACAATCTACCAGGATACATATGGGATGATTGATAAATAACACTATAGGCCTGATGTAGAGCATACTTGCCAAAAATTTTTTTTCTTTTTCCGGGAGATGCCGGCTGGGACGTGGGCGTGCAGGGGGCGGGGCTGCGAAATCGCGTCATTTTGGCCCCGCCCCCGTGACGGAATGACGCAAATCGCGTCATTTTACAGTGGGGGCGGGGCTAAACGCCGCGATTCCGGGTGAATCGCGGCGTTTAAACTAAATTTTTCCCCCTTCCTATCAGGGAGATTGCCACACTCGTCCGGGAGACTCTCGCAAAATGCGGGAGTCTCCCGGACAATCCGGGAGAGTTGGCAAGTATGATGTAGAGTTGGGTTTAAATCATATTTGCCAACTTTTTTTTTATTTTTATCATCAATAATTTTTATTGAAAAGTTTAACAACGTTAGGGGTACAGAAACTAAAAACAGGTTTACATAAAGAGGGACAATTGGAATAAATGCAGAAAGCTAAAATGAGGAGGCATTGTAGAGATAAAGGAATGTTGATTGCAATGTGGCATTTTAAGTATACTAAAAAGAACCAAGGAGTGAGGGCCACTAGCAGGAGCTGGCTGGGTTGGGGGGCAGGGGGACATTTGCCCTCCGGGCCGGTCCCATAGTGGGCTACCTTGGGCTGGGTCACTGGGCCACTTGCATTTTTTTCCCTCTAAAATGTTCCTAATAGGCTGCTGAGTCAAATTTTGCCCCCCGGCTAAAATTTGCCTGCCCTCCCCTGGCCACTAGACCTAGAAAGGCATATTTGCCAAATTTTAAAACCTGTCCTCTGGGAGATCCTGGAGGAGAGGTCATGTGAAAAGTGTAGGGGGCATGGTGACGCCATTGTGTCACCATAGCCCCGCCCCCTACTTTTTTAAAAAAAACAAAACAGAAATTCATAGAATTTAATAGTGGGGTGTGGTGTAATAACGTGATTGCGTCATTAAGCCCCGCCTCCACAAGTGTCCGGTAGAATGCCTACTCTTCCGGGAGTCTGGGAGCACTCCCCAAAATTTGGAAGCCTCCCGGAAATTCCGGGGGAGTAGGCAATTTAAATCATAAGTGTAAATTGTATCCCATAATTTACTTAGGATTCCAAGTCGTGGTATATTCCTATTTATAACATGGGGATTTCCCATGGCTTGAGTTCAGCCCCATGTTATAAATAGCAATGTACTGACGCTAAAAGCTCGTTTGCGGCGGCAGCTCTTAGGAGCTGGTTGTGCGACACGTATGACGGATTCTGTTTTTTTGACAAGCCCAGGAGCCATGGATTTATTACAGATGAAGACCTGGGATGTAGGTGAGAAATGAGGAGGGTAAATGAGGGTTATGTAGGAGTGTTTTTATTTCAATTAAAGTCATTTTTACATTGGTGTGTGTGTTTTATGTACATTTTTCCCTCATGCACTACAACTCGTGGTTTCTCAAGTGCCAGCATGCTCAGCCCTGTGATGACTGGCCTGGGGCTAGTTTGGCATTATGGCAGGGGAGCCCCACGCTGCGGGATTCCCAGCTGTAGCGCCACCATTTATTTGTTCTTAAATGTAATCATTTATTTTCGTATTTTTTAATACAGCACAGTCATCATCATTATCACAGATCTTGCACCAGGAGGAAGGACCCGTAACAGATACATTTTCCAGAGGCCTTATCTGCGGCTGCGGCCAAGACAGCATAGCGTGTATCAGTGGCGGATCCAAGGGGGGGGGGGGCGATCGCCCCCCCTAGCAGGGGCTTGCTGCCGACTGCTGCATACTGTGCAGGTCCGTTCAGCAGTGACAGTGTGCTGCCCGGCTGCTCTTATTGTGTTTTAAACACAATCAGAGCAGCGGGACAGCACACTGCCATTGCTGAACGGACCTGCACATACTGTGCAGCCGCCGGCAGCCTTATAAATCAGAACGGGGGCGGGGCCTAAATCACCCCCCCTAAAATCGCCCCGGGTAAAGCAGTTGTTTAGATCCGCCCCTGGCATGTATAGAGCGTGAACACACCTTTACATGCTAAGCTGGCCCACTAAAACCTCCCATGTTCCATCTCTTTAAGCGCACAGAGCTGCAAAGCGGAGATCTATCTCAGTCTGAGAGCAAACTGGGACGGATCTTTGGCTACTGCGCATGTGGAGCAGCCAAAAGTGCTTTTTCCACTTACAAGCTGGACATGCATCCGACTCCACGTCAGGCCCTATAAGTGTAATAGGAACTTGCTCTGTTTTGGAGTGAAGCAGCGTGCACAAGACCCTTACATTTTTATGAAATATAGATGCATATTCTCTTTCTTCAATATGATGTTAAGTAGCACAGACCATTTTACTCTATTTTGGTTTTGAGCAGTTGGATGTCAGCAAAGATCCTTCAGGCTGTGAGACGTATGCCTTCTGCAGATCTCCTAAACAACCTGGAGCACAGAAACTTCTACAGAAACTCTTTCTTCATTGTGGAGAGGGAAACAGCACGTTGGCTTAGTGGTTAGCACTTCTGCCTCACACAATGGGGTCATGAGTTTGATTCCCGACCAAGGCCTTATCTGTGAAGAGTTTGTATGTTCTCCCCGTGTTAGCGTGGGTTTCCTCCGGGTGCTCCGGTTTCCTCCCACACTCCAAAAACATACTGGTAGGTTAATTGTCTGCTAACAAATTCACCCTAGTCTGTGTGTCTGTGTGTGTGTTAGTGAATTTAGACTGTAAGCCCCAATGGGACAGGGACTGATGTGAGTGAGTTCTCTGTGCAACGCTGCGGAATTAGTGGCGCTATATAATTGAATAGGTGATGATGATCATGTATCTATTGTAAGAGAATGAATGTATCTATTGTTGGGTAAGATAATCATTTTAAAAATGTTTGTTAAAAACGTATCTACTGTTAATTACACAGAAGTCTTATCAAATCAGTATGACAATCAGAATATGCACAGTTATTTGTAACTGTGCAAATGCATAATGTATTAATTAAAAGGTTATTATATTATAGGCTACCTTTGCTAGGGGTGCTTAAAATGAAATAGGCCCCAAACTTGGGGGCTGATGTTGAGTTGGATGCAATTTACACTTAAATCATAAGTATATTGCAACTTGTAATTTACATAGTATTCCAGATCCGTGTGACTTAGACTAGGTACACACTGAAACAACTTTCGACCAATGTGCTATCACTAACGATACTATGCAAATTGCACAGACACATCTCTTTATCTGCCTTATGGGCCAGTGTGCATGATACACTTAAGTAAAGTAAATAAATAAATGAATAAATAATGTTAAAAAATAACCAGCATGCTTCTCCCCTCCAAAAATAGCGCTAGGGTTGGTTAAGCTTAACTTCTTTTACTTCTACAGCAAGGTCTGTTGCACCAGCAGAAAGCGCCCGCAAAAGTTACGTCTCCTGGTGACCTATCTGCAGCTGCTTTCGACTCAGCATAGCATGTAAAGTGCGTGAACACACCTTTACATTGCTAGGCTCGCCCAATACCTCCCCCGTTCCACCCAGGGGCAAACGCAGGATTTGTAGAGGGGGGTTTCCACACCATGCCGCTAGTGGGCGTGAGCAGCATACATGGGGGCATGGCTATAATTTTAGACAGTGCTTGGCTGCTCTCCAACTCTTCCTATCCCCATAATATACATGGGCAATGCTGCATGCACTACTGTTAGGTGCACGCAGCTCTCCCTTTTCAAACAGACCTGTCTGAAACGGGAGCAGGGTCCAGCCACCTTAATTATACAATGCCACAAACTTGGAGGGGAGTTTCCAGGTACTAGGAAACCCCCCTTGGTTTGCCTATGCCACCCCTGTAAAAGCAGAGAGGTGCAGGAGGGAGATCCGTCTCCATCTGAATATAAACTGAGACGGATCCTTGGCTAAATGTACTTTTTAAGCCAACTCTACATAAGGTCCATGGTGGGGTAAATTTATCAAACCTTAAAAAGAACATTAAAAGTGCTGCCCGAAGCAACCAATCAGATTTCAGCTATCATTTCCTAGAATGTACTAAATAAATGATAGCTAGAATATGATTGGTTGCTCCACTTTTAAAAAGGTTTAATAAATCTACCCCAGAGAGTCATTTACTAAAGGCAGCAGACTTTACCAGCTTGTTAGATCTGAGTTCACCTCGATGCCGTCCAATTAGATGTGGGGAATAAAAGAGACTTTTTTCACCAGATTTAATTGGACAGAACGGAGGCAATCTCAATCCCGACAGGCGTGAGTAATTCCCAAACCCCCTCTTTGGGGTCCATATTATTAATGAATACTTTTTACAGTTCCTGTGCATTTATTTTAGTTTAAAAGGACTACCAAAGAAAAAGCACAAGATAAATAAAATAATATAGAAATTCTAATGCATCACCAGCTGACATTTACAGGTCTCATAATGAGTATTTTACATAATAGGACACATAATTCTTTATGTAAGCAAACTCGGACTGTTAACTTGTAACAATTTTATTTCTGTTTGAAAGTAGATTTATCGTTTACATTCATTGCAATAATATAACAATAATTCTTAGAACCAGCAATAATATTATGTATTAGTAATGCCCGCTGATTTCCGGAGGTAATAATGTCATCCATTATAATTATCTAGTTTACGACAGTAAGCAGTTAAGCCCTGTAATGTATAGATAGAAACATATACATTGGCCAGCAATGTATATTTTACACTTGATGGGTCTTTCAGATATTCATTTTGGAATGGGTTGTAAAATTCAAGGATATTTACATTGTTTCATTTGGAAGACAAGCACGTAATGCCCCCCCACCCCCCCTGACTTTACAGAGTTTTGGGAACCCCCATAAGTTTGGAATACTTTTAAATCTGTCTGCAATGGGCTAGAACGCTCAGATCCCTGACTATTACCATGCAAGGTCCTGTTTTCTTTCTGCACCTCTGACTTTATCAGTCATTTTTTTTTTCCTTCTCTTTATCTCTAGGTCCTCGGAAAAAGAACATCAAAGAGCCCAACTGATAATGGCCCATCCACATAAAAACGCATCATTCATCCAACACAGACAATGGTGCCAGACCCAGCCCCAAACTCTCCACCAGCGCCATGATTTATGTGAGGGGCAATGTACACATAACGTATCAACTGATACATATTAACTTCTCGGATCTAAACATTTGCATTGACTATACAGCGCAGTATGTGCTGATCTTAAGACCTGCAAAACTTTGCAGGTATTGGACTTGATTTTGAGTTAGGAGCAAAAGCAAAGAAAAGGAGCAACTTTGCACCGGGACAAACCATGTTACAATGCAAGGGGTACAAACTGACTTATTTTTTTACACGCAAGGGAAACACTGGCTGTTTTTTCATGTAACACACAAATACTTGATAGCTTTATTTTTACACTAAAATTAAAGTTGATCTATGACATGCTATATCCCAATTATAAATCTGTCCCTATCTTTTAAATTGACCTCCCCCTCTAGTGCAACATGGTTTTGCCCAGGTGCCAAGTTACTATTTTTTTTTGCTTTGCTCCTAATTCAAAATCAGGCCCATTGTGTACATACAAGGGTGGGTCTATATCGAGGCAACTCAAATTAGCTGTCTCATGCACCAATTTATTTATTTTTTTGTGGGGGGGGGGCAAGTAAAATCAAGGGAACTAATTTAAAAATGGTAAGATGTTGCTGCAGTCTAAATTAGTCATATTTACTTTGTTGTGAGATCTGACAATGGTTCACAATTACCATAGTTGTTTTTGAAGGTGCTTAATACAAATGTTTATAGAAGATTGTGTAAGACATACTATATAGTGGGCAGCACAGTGGCGAAGTGGCTCACAGCACTGGGGTCATGAGTTCAATTCCCGACCATGGCCTTATCTGTGTGGAGTTTGTATGTTCACCCCGTGTTTGCGTGGGTTTCCTCCGGGTGCTCCGGTTTCCTCCCACACTCCAAAAACATACTAGTGGGTTAATTGGATGCTATCAAAAAAAAATTGTCCCTAGTCTCTCTCTCTTTGTCTGTGTGTGTGTGTTAGGAAATTTAGACTGTAAGCTCCAATGGGGCAGGGACTGATGTGAGTGAGTTCTCTGTACAGCGCTGCAGAATCAGTGGCGCTATATAAATAAATGGTGATGATGATGACATACCCATAGATTGTAAGCTTGCGAGCAGTGCCCTCTTACCTCTATGTATTACCCAGTATTGTTTTATTACTGTTTGTTCCCAATTGTAAAGCGCTACAGAATCTGCTGGCGCTATATAAATAAACAATGATGATGATGATGATGAAGAAGAGATGAAGTTGCCGTGACGGGCAGTTGCCTGGATAGGCACAAACTCATATAGAGTTTGATAACGAGCTCTGTGAGTTTATTAATCTGGTTTCATTTTTCTTTCAGATACATGTCGGAATTCTCAGACCAATAGCAGTCGCTGTAGGATGGAGTATATGCATAGTTCGGTACTAGCAGGGGCCATTAGAAGGTCAGAGGCACTATTTATTACTCTGCTAAGTTCCTTCACATCCCTGACAGATAGCTGGTCTCCTGCCTGTTTTTACAGTTGTACACTGCTTGTAAGGTTAGAGAGGAAGTACAATATAGACAGGCGGGGAGTGATGCAAATCCCCTAGTGCAGAGCACCTAACAGTTTCCAAATCTGCGTTCTTCAGATGTCGATGACAATATGCCAAAGTTTACAGTAAGGGGCAGTGGGAGACTTACTCCCTACGTGCAACACTCCTTCTGATCTCAAAATAATTTATGAAGCTCAGGTTCATTCTAAAAGCGTCTGTATAATTATATTTCGGTTCAATTTTTATCTTTACAGTATTAAAGCAGACTTAAACTTTAAAAAAAAAAAAAGTCACATCACAGTGAAGTTTAAACTGTATTGTCATACATTTCCGTGTATTCTGGTAAAGATCTGCTTACAAGAAAAACAAAAAAAAATGTAGCGGTTGCTGCCTGCATGCTGACATTTTTCATTGAAAGTCTCACACAACCCAAGCCTCTGACCTGTAGGAATGAATCAATAGACTGGCCAGCTTGGTATGCAGACCTTTTTAGATGACGTGAAACTGTTTATATTTTACAGTTTAAAACACAATAAAAGATACAGGGAGAATGATTCTAATTTCATAAAAAGTTTCTTTAAGCAAAATCCTAACGGAATCTTGAAGCAACTGAATTGATTGTAGAACTGATGTAATGATGGAATTAACATGATCATTCTCAGAGTCGTGGAAAGGTGGCTCTAATTGGATAGAGCAGATCTAATTCTACAGGTTGGTCCAATCATTTTAAACCTATCGTCTACACACAGGATAGACATTCTGGAGGCTGAACCAATACTCATCCTATTAATTCACTAGGAGCTAACCCCACCACTGAGACACAATGCACAGAATGCCTCAGTGGTGTCAAAAATTGATAGACAAAATTCCTACTTCCATTGCGAGCAGGCAATGTGAATGTGGCCTATCAATTCACCAAGAATCAGGGACTTGGCGGATTTTTTTGGGCATTTTTAAAGCATCTACAGAAATGACTGGACATTGTTTAGGTCAGAAACTACGATAAAATTATTTTTTGGGCAGCAACGTAAATGTAAATGTTTCATTTTTTTGCATTGCACTCTTTAACAAGATCCAAAATAAAAAAAAATAATATTCTTTTCAAAACCATATGGTATATAATAATCATCATCACCATCAACATTTATTTATATAGCACCAGCAAATCCCGTACAGCTTTATAACTGGGAACAGATAGTAATAAAACAATACTGGGTAATACATACAGATATAGAGGTAGCAATGACGTAAACAGAATGATATCATAAGGTACCAAGACATGCAATAATTCTATATAGTTTAATTGAAAGAGCTTTTTGTAAATGTTCCTATTACTGAAAGATATGTCCACACGCAGAATAATCTGAATCTAATAAACGTGAAATAGTTTAAGTTTTGGGCATAGACAATTTCAACTTGGATGACCAGATTTTGGAAAAGTCTTTAGGTATAACATCTATTAGGATGATTTTATAGCTATAATTGGCTAATATTATATGCTTGCATTGTGAAAAAAAATCATTGTGTGTGTGCACATAATCAGTATTCATTTTCCTAAGCTCATATCTCTAGTCCATTATTAAGTCTCCATGGTAACCCTTGTGGTTTGGTTGCATGACATCACTTAGTAGAGTGATATATATCGTAAGATTCCGATAACCTAAATAAATGTTTGGCCAAGGAATTTAGACAAACTATTTCAAGACTAATTTTAATACAATTCTTTATAAGGTGGGAATGCTATTTTCACCCATTAAAATATACGATTTAATCATTATGCAGAAAAGGGGCTTTTTCAAATAATAAAACTAAAAGATAACATGATCAAGTCGCTAAAAAATGTGCCTAATAGCACCCATCCTAATCAGACCATTAAATGTGATTAGATTATGTACGTTTGTGATTATAACTCACCCATACCCAGGCTGTGAATCCCTGACAAATCCATAAACCCAGACTATTTCTAGCCACAAATAATCAAATTCCTAAACCATTGCTGTAGCCCGATAAGACAGTAGAACGATATACCCAACACTTGGGATATATCACTATTACTTTTTTGAGAACAGCTCATTAAATGGGTTACTAAATTGTTGGTTCACAGCAGCAACTTTAAGTTAGTCTTCAAAACTGGGGACAAAGTATAAGCAGGACCTTAAGTGGGCGGTGTTAGAACAACCTGTGACCAATCAGAGCAAAAGAATGCTAACAGCAGCCCAAAGTATTTCAGCTCAGCCTACTCTTGAGCATCCAAGTGTAGTTGGAGTAGACAAGCTAACATGTGGGTAATCTCAGCATCCACATGTTAAACAAAGCAGCAACATCATCAGCAGCAGCAGCAATTTATATAGCGCCACTAATTCCGCAGCGCTGTACAGAGAACTCACTCACATTAGTCCCTGCCCCATTGGGGCTTACAGTCTAAATTCCCTAACACACACACACAGATAGAGAGAGAGAGACTAGGGTCAATTTGTTAGCAGCTAATTAACCTACCAGTATGTTTTTGCAGTGTGGGAGGAAACCGGAGCACCCGGAGGAAACTCACACAAACACAGGGACGACATACAGCACAGATTTTAGATTCATTACACCTCTATATTAAACTTATTTTACCTTTTTTTTTTCTTCTGTTCACCGGCACAAGCTTTTGCATCTCACCTGATTGGACAGTTTGGAGCAAACACAGATCCAACAAAGTTTCTTACTGTCAACTGGGGACATGGCTGAAGTGCACTGACCATGTAGGGCCTGGTTTTGAGTTAGGAGCAAAAGCAAAGTAAAGAAGCAAATTTGCACCTGGACAAAACCATGTTACAATGCAAGGGGTACAAATTTACTTATTTTTTTCCACAAAAAGATAAATACTGGCTGTTTTTTCATGTAGCACACAAATACTTGATAGCTTTATTTTTACACTGAAATTAAAGGTGATCTAGGACATGCTGTATCCCAACTATAAATCTGTCTCTACATTTTAAATTTACCTCCCCCTCTAATGCAACATGGTTTTACCCAGGTGCAAATTTGCTCCTTTTCTTTGCTTTGCTCCTAACTCAAAATCAGGCCCTTAATATATATCAGCTATCTGAAGTAAATGTAACACAATGTGCTGCAAATATCAAGGTCTAATTTAGTTAATGAACAGTATACTTAGGGCTAGATTTACTAAGCTGCGGGTTTGAAAAAGTGGGGATGTTGCCTATAGCAACCAATCAGATTCTAGCTGTCATTTTGTAAAAAGTACTAAATAAATGAAAGCTAGAATCTGATTGGTTGCTATAGGCAACATCCCCACTTTTTCAAACCCGCAGCTTAGTAAATCTAGCCCTTAATTTGCCCAGTTTACTACATGTACAAAGCATGTGTTTCTTCACTTATCCATATTCATATACTATGGGGATTTACTAAAGGCTTAAGTTTCCACCCTGCTCGGAGGCTCTGCTGTCCTATCCAATGATCAGTCAGTTTAAGAGAAGATTTATTTATTTTTTTGTAAAAAAAAATTCTCCTAACCTTATTGTGTGCAATGCGAATACAGCTCAACCAACATGGGGGAAATTTGCATCTTAATCAAATCTCCCACCTCCTCCATGATGTCAGAATATGTTGTAGTTTTCAAAGTAAATCAGCCTCTTAAAAGCCAAAGAATATGAGAATATTACATGAGAAATGCCATTAAAAGATACGACTGCAAGACAAACAAGTCACATATTCCTTCAAATTTTTTTAGTTCTGTACAACTATAGATTTTGTTTACAAATTCCTTGCAACTAGGAATAATTTATATTTTATTTATATTTTTCCTTTGAATAAAATGCTAGGTTTCTACCCAACTAGAGCTGTTTACCATAAACCAGTGACTGAACTGAATACACTGCCTCTTTATATTTAAAAAAAAAAAAGTATTTTAGAGCTATGATATTTTTTACTATTTAATTTATTGGTATTATTAGTTTGACTACTATGTTTATTTCACTTGTGCTATTTGGCATCTTTAAAATCTCTCTCTCTGTCACACCACTTTTTTTTAACTTTTTTTCATTTCTTCCTGTGCTAAAAAAAATACTAATGTGTGTCTGTGCATTTTTGCAATCGTGTCCTTCATGCACCACAATTTGCAACAAAAGTTGCACCCAAAGCCTCAAACTAAAAATCACGGAAATAAAAATCACGATTAAAAGTAAACCGAAACTCCAAACAAGAATGACATTAATTCTAAGTTAGAAGTTAGAATCCCTCATTTCCAATCGCTGGAATTGAAAGGTTACAGATCCCCTGTGTTTTGACTTATCAGTGTGAACAGATATTGGTGAGCGGGGCCTATAAGTGCGTTAAGATTTATAGGGGGGGATTTCTCTCTGAAGTGTGGCACCAATTTTAAAGTAAACATTGACCCCATCTATGTATTTCCTTCCTTTCAATAGGCAACCTGTGGCTTTCTAGCTGTTGTTAAACTACCTCTCCCAGCATTCTGTGCTAGCTTCCAGCTGGAATGGCATGCTGGGATATGTAGTTCCAGAACATTTCATATTATTTATTTTCAATTAGAACTTAAAATGTTTCATTTAAAGGTTACGGTGTGTCTCTGTACTATATATATATATATACATATATACTCAGAGCAAAGATTTTTACATAATGAGCAGCCATAGACAATGATAAGTATATTGCATATATGGCCCTTCAGCGACTCGTTGCAATCTTCTCGGTCTTTATATCCCCATATTGCTTGTTTTTTAGTAGATGTTTGTTTACGCTTAGCCTTGGCGCAAGCGCAAATATTGGCGGAAATAAAAGCATGAGTTTTATTTCTGTCTTTCTCACCCTCCCCTAGTGGTCCCTGAACCTAGGAATCCGGTCTGAACGATGTCTTGTTCAGGCCTCTCGCTGACCTTGAATTTCGAACCCAAGAGAGAACCAGAGAGAGAAAATAGCTCTGCTACAATAAGTCATCTATTTTTGGTCCGGTAACCTTGTAGTGCTTTTTTTTTGAATACGAGGAAATGAATGCAAAGGTGTTTGCCAATTAACAAAGGCCGACTATAATCTCCCTGTTGGCTATTAAATCAATGCATGGGCTTCCAAATGGCAGGACCTGGTTAATTGACCGGCAAATTGACTCCACCACAATCCTTTATTACTGCATTCATTGATAACTGACCACGGCCTCACACAGTCACTGGGGGCTCCCTGTGGAAACCCACCCAATGCGCTCACTCACGTACATCACTTTAATGGCTGTAGAGGCAATCATCTTAATAGCTAGATTTCTAAAGTAGATCGGTAGAGGCAAGAACCATGCATCAATATTAATATATTTTAATATGCCCTAATTATTTACTAAGGAGGAAGTAGAGCGTTACATCCTATCAATAAGATGCTTGAAAAATTGATAATTCCATGACATTAGCTAAATTCGACTGATTTCAAATTATTTGGATAATTGTATTTAAATGTGGTGTGTGTGTGTGTGTGTGGTGGATTTGTATACATTTTCAAAACAAATAATATATATACATATATATATATATATATATATATATATATATATGTGTGTGTGTGTGTGTGTGTGTGTGTGTGTATGTGTGTACATATACATATATTTATGTGTATGGGTGTGTGTCTATATACATTATCTCGTTTCCTCCGTTTATTTCGTGCCTGCACCTGTCAAGTTATATAGAAAAATGACAATATATTTAACTGTACACGTTTCTCGTTTCATGTAACACCTGTTTAATTTAGAATAGAGGTCATAATTCTCACTAGCGCTCACGATTAATTGTCCACCCGATTAACGATTGTTTTGGAATATCTGCTAAATAAATATATAACTACGAATTAGCATCGAAATACAACATCTATATAAATTGTATATTCGTTTCAGGGACGTTTATAACCCGAGAAAGGATGTTTTGTACTGTCATTCGTATCCATTGCTGTACCAGCCTTTACTTTGTATAAATAAAATAAATTAAATTGGTTCATCCGTTTTATTTATCGTGCATGATTCAACATACGATTATAAAATATACAATTTTATGCTACTGAAATGCATTGTACATTGTCTACAATGTTTAAAACTCAAATTCGTTCATTTTCATCTTTCAGAATGATTAATAGACACCAGAAACCACGTTTTGCATAAGAATAAAATTATTATTTTATAGTGGGGGGAAAATAAGTTTAATATTTATTTTCGTTGCTAAAATATAAATGATTGTCAATGTATAATTTCGGTTTTCAGCTAACGGTTTACCAAAGCGTTGCATTTGCAAAAGATATTAAATTAGCTTTTAATTGTTTTGTATAATATAATTATACATATATAAGACAACATAAAATAATTACATAATAAAATCATCACCACAAAAGCTAAATAAGGAAATTTACTATACACATGTTCAGCATAAATTACTTTATAGCTGTTACACAACTATTGTTAGTTTTAATTATATCACACGTTGCATTCTCAATTGAAATCCACCGATGAATCGCCATAGTGATAAACGCTGAATGATTGATTATAATTTACCTGTGTTATGATGTAGCACATCAGTGTGAAATAGAAAGCACCCCCCATCCCCCCTCCCCACAGAACACACGGGTGCACCACTTACAATTAAAACTTTACTCAGTTTTCAGGACCGTGTGAAAGTATTTAAGAGAAATAACAAGTCACACTAAAGTGATAGAGAGAAGGTGAAAGTTCATTATCGTTTAATGTGAATTTAAGGGCTTGCCACTCTGGGTAATTGATAGCTCTCCTATAATTTGTGACAGATTCCTATCTCTTGGGAACATCTTGTTTGTGTATGGAGAAGCGATCGTTGATCAGAAGACAGATCAGTAGTGGATACATAATAAATACATACAATTTCACTTCACAGTGCCATTGCTTCTGTCTATAAACAAAGTATACAATTAGCCACACAGCGCAGACACATATATAACCAAACTCAACAAAACAAAATCTGTGGAAATACTTAATAACTTTCAACTAGAACTATTATTAAAACAGAGTGCATTTAGCGGTAACCCTATTGCACAAATCTAATCCAACATTCTGCCACTTTCAGGATGACGATACTTACAGGATCCAATTAATTCCTGGAGCATCCTTGGGCTAATACGCAGCCCAGTGCTGTTATTTTTGTAGCGCTTGTATGACGCAAGTGCGCACTTTCATTTTTTTTTTTTTAATTGGGGCAAATGAAGTTCAAGAGAGTAAAGCATGTGATGTGAAAGTGGATAGGGGATGTGTATGAATGGAGCTGCTGCTGCTGAAACTCCACCTCCCAGTGAGAATCCCCTATTAGAGCATTAGAGAGCTGGCAAGTAGGAGACACAAGGAGAGGCAGCTCCCACACTCCAGAGCTCTTTGCAGGACTAACTTGGTACTTACTGAACTCTTACTGACACATCTAAAAGCAATGTACTAGGGACTTGCTCTTCCCACCAGACATTCTGCTTTGCTGTGGACTTCTAATTAGAGTTGTACTGAGTGTTTGGATTCCAGAATTGATCTCTTCACTAATCCAGGACCCAGTAGGTTGGAGTCCAGCAGCCTTCTCTTCAGTGATCAGATGGGGTCGGATGTCCGGGACATGAACGCTCTGCTCCCCCCTGTCTCCTCTCTGTCAGGGAACAGTAGCTGCAACATGCCGGTGAGCAGCAATGGTCAGTGGGCACCGGTTCTAGACTTCCCCCCAGGGGCCCCATACTCTTCCCTCGCTCCACACTCCTTTATCAAGCAGGAGCCCAGCTGGAATCCGGATCTGCACGAGGACCAGTGTCTCAGCGCTTTCACCGTCCATTTCTCCGGCCAGTTCACCGGCACTGCTGGGGCTTGTAGGTACGGACCCTTCGGGGCGCCCCCTCCAAGCCAGGCACCCACGGGGCAAGCCAGAATGTTCACCAACGCCCCTTACCTGTCTAACTGCTTGGAGAACCAACAAGGGATCAGAAACCAAGGTAGGTTTAGCTGCTCCCTGCTTCATGTTTAATAATCCTGTCTTGTAATAAGTGACACCCGAATCTATTATCTACACCCCATAACTTAAGTTATAATGGATACATGAGATATTTTTTTTCTTCACATAGACAGATGCAGAAAATAAAGTCAGGTAACAAGTACACAACACAAACAAACATAGACAGTAAGCCTGGTGGTCTGGAGAATATTATAATGTATTACTAAATGGTACCAGAAAGTAGTAGTCTTCTCTTTACTAATGGCATTGCATAGCAACTTGTATTTAGAAATAATTGTTTCTCCAATTAGCAATAACTGTTTCTCCAATTAAATAAAATGTATGTATAATCTATAGGTAAAAATTGATTTATCACTGATCTGCGCGTAAAAACATGTTAGCATCCTCCTCTGCGCAAACAGAAAGTATTACTTGTGCACAAATATCTTTTTTTTTTAGTTTTACTAGATTTTTATTGTTATGCTTCTGTTGGTGTTGACATGTTTATTGTTATGTAAAACAGCTCAGGACTGATATTGCGTGGGTCGCCCAGGGTGCATGCAGAGTGTCTTACACGTTCAAGTTCAAGATGAAAAGCAATAGCACACTGTTACATAATCAGTGCTAGCCCAGACCAACGTAATATATCTTTATATAGGGGGATTACAGTCCTCTCCAGTCCTCCTCTATAATCTCGGATCACACACAGTACTTACTTCAAACCACTGTCTACTTTGGTATATTGATGGATGAGGTTTTGGACAGCAGCTAAAAACAATTAATGGAATATCCCACAAAGAGCTGTTGTAATATCATGTGATTATACACACCCCAATATATACTTTACTACGCATTAATAATTAATATAGAACGCTCTCAAGAAGCGTTTTACACAATTGTCTTGAAAAACTGTATATGGTATATGTTCATAATCCTATTTGCTACTGCATTGTCCCTAAAATGTCAATGTAAGTGTAAATTGCAATAATTTAATGTCCAACGTGTGAATCAGATATAAGCAACATGTGTCTGTTTAGCTGTATGGGATAGAAGTCCAAAATGTCCAACTGGACTTGCTGAGGCTTATAGTTCCACAATGGCTGAAAAGCTACAGATGGTCTAAATTGTATACGTGTATGTATTTAAAGGTTGTGTAATTTTTAATCGAATTTTACTGTATGCATAAACGTTATTGTTAATGCTGCATAATTCATGACACCGGTTTAATTGGAAATGTTATGCTTAGCATTTAAACTTCAATACACAGTAAACTTTAAATCGATTATAGCACAGACCTGGTCCCGTCTATATTTGTGACAGAAATAAGAAAATATAGTATCTGGAAAAAAAACCATCAGCATCCACTCGTGATGAATTCTAATTTGTCCAAGTGGAAAATAGTGTAGAATAATTGGTAAAAATGGCATATACTATTTATATGAAGTCAAGCAATATTTTCATCTCGTAGCTTGTGTGTGATTTTGTTCAGTTGTGTAAGAATTGAAATCTAAATAGACTGTAACTATTGCAGAAATCATAAATGTATAAACATTTATTATTTACATTTATTTTTCAATAAATAATGTGTCAGTTATGATATCGTGGGTAAATGAATATCCTCACTATTTAATGCACCACATTGCTGAATATATGTGGAAAATAAATACAATGTTAGAAATCTTTAAAAACGTTAGCAGGTTAATTATTTTAAGAACAACTAATATGATTACACCCCAGACTATAGATATACAGATCCGAGGGGATATTCATATATATATATATATATATATATATATATATATATATATATATATATGAGAGAGAGAGTAATATATTATTATATTTGTGTTTTAAGACATAAAAATGAAAACTAAATATCGTGTCTTTGACATTATATATATTGACATCAATAATCTCCATCCCTACTAGTTTTCTCCAATATTTTGGATAATTGAAGCGCATAGGGTTGAGAACACAGTTAACAGTAATGCGCTTAGTCAAGGTTAATTTACATTTGATGCCTCTGCATCGTGGGAAAGATGTTACCTTGATTTAACAATATCCCTCTTTTGCCAAGTCTTGGAAAAGTCATACTTTGAAAAGTTTGCCAGTTCTTGCCGCCTCTGCCTGTCACCCAGACACTGCTTGTCCGGCCAGATGTGGACCAGTCACGTTTTTCAACACGTTACAATCAGCGCTTCTGTGATAAGACCCTAATTAAAGAGAGCTCGGTATCAAAAGATTTGCACAGTGCAATATCAAATTCCTAAAGCTTTGGGTCAGGAGAGACCAGGAAATGTGACCAAAACATCATTCTGCCTTTCAGATGGACTTGTCAAGGTCACGGAAGAGAATAATCATCTGGATACTTTGTAACCAGTACAACGTCTGTCTATTGTAGAGAAACAAGGGATCTCTATTATAAGCTGCTAAAGGAACCTGGATAGCGTAGTACTACACCACTGTCAGTAGAGAGCCATTTGCTATAAAACATAATTGTTTATTGCTCCAAAACATATTCAATTACTATTAACCTAAATGGACTTATACATACATATATATATATATATATATATATATATATATATATATATATATATATATATACACACATCTATATCTATACATCTATATATATATATTTAAATATACATAATTTTATTATATATATTTAATAAAATTATAATTCATATAATATATAAATACATAATTCAAATATGCAGTTTTTATTAGTAATTACAATTATCGGCACTGGTTCAATGTATATAAACATATGGCAAAAATTAGCATACCGTATTGAAAGCAATCATAAACTAAATGCAAACTTGATACGAATATATTATGTAATATACAATGTATTAGACATTGTTCACAAACCCAAATTAAGATATACATTGTCCATTGAGGCTTAAGAAAAGTTTCTACAGAGCTAAACAGTAGAAAAAAATAAAAAAAAATAATCAAGATTTCAAGCTTTGCCATTCGGTTTGTAGAGGCAATCACTTATAATTAGCACAAAAGAGATATTATGTTTTGCCTGCGGTATAGGACAAAGGACCTCTGCAGATTTGATTAAAATTCATCAATGATTGATAAACAGTTGTTCTAATACTTGATATTGTTGTAATACTGCTAAGGAGGGGAGTAAAGAAAATATTACGTTGTAATTACTCCTAGCTTTTTTTCTACTTAAACTCGGTTTGCTTAACTCGCCCCCCCCCCCCCCCCCCCCCCTTTCGTAATTAATGAAAGTGACTGTCCCGCTCTTGATTAATGATCCCGGGGCTGCAGAAGGAGCTGACTCAATTTGTTTTGAATAAATATTGAGAGTTTATTTTTTGACAAGTAATTTTCCATTCACTGGGAGGCTGCTATTTTTAACTGTTTTGCTTTGCAAAAAAAATATCGCATAATTTACGAGCAACGGATGTAGGTTTTAAGGAGAACGGCGATAATTTTGAGCCAATTTATTACCGAAGTAGATGTTTTATTTTTATTTTTTTCTATTAGTAAATCTGGAATATGTTTCACTATCTATAATTGATGCAAACTCATTGCTAGCGATTTATTAATACAAATAATGCACTTATGTCATTAAAAAGGTGATAAATTCAGATAGGGAGACAAACGCATTTATGTTAATTTGATGAAGTTACTATTAAAGGTTATTTGGCTGCTGAAAATTTGTGTGTGCTTTTTTAGTAGATAATTTATGTTTTAAACTCCAGTAGGGCAGGGACTGATGTGTAATAAGAGGGCACTATATAATATATAAAATAATAAACTAATAATAATAATTTGTTAATCTATTAAACTTTTTCAATCCTACAAGTTTCAATGTATCATCATTAAAATACCTGTATATTATTTACATATCTTAGTACACTGTTAGTTTATAAGGATGCTCTCTGTAGACTTTGTAGTTGGTCTCAAACTGTACAGTTATAATAATAAATAATATTAGTGTAGTTACAAAGCACTAAATAAACTATTTGAATGGCCACCTGTCTCCACTTTCAGTATATTTCATATAATATATACAATTGGCATAGCAGCAGCTATAGGATTGTCAAAAGTCCAAGTGCAGTCATTTAGATGTGAGACTTAAAGGGCCATTTAAAAAAATATACAAGTTGAATTAATATGAAAAGAAACCTTGTATCATTCATAAATGTATGTTTGACAGTTCTAAAACCTTAGTAGTTTTAGAGATGTTTGCAGTGTATTAAATATTACTTGTTGTGCAGCTGGAAGCAGAGATTTTCCTCAGCGATCAGCAATTTCAAGGACTTTGCTAAGGATCATTCAAAATGGGTCTATTTACTAAAACGTGTCGAAAAAACTCCTATCACCACAATTTACTAAAAAAATATCATAGGCGCAAGTCATACTCAGCTACCTGGTAATACTAACTGGCAGGGGTAAGAAAGATCTTACTGCTTCGCCAACCAGTCTTGATCCATCTGCCCACGCCTGGTACCCGGCTTGCTTGTTCACATATGCCCAGTGGACTTGGACTTCCACTTGCAAAAAAAAAAAAAGAAAAAGTAAAAAAATGTCAACAAATAAGATATTTACTTTGCAGGAATTCTTTATTAAATAAATAAGATTTTTGTTTTCAATATGTTCTGCTATCGGCATCCTGAGTTGGAGGTAGTGGAAGGAGGATTGCGGTGGTACATCTGTGATAAATAGCATTTCACTTGGGGAGGTTTTCACTGGAGAAACCCATCGGTAGAGGCTAGCCTTTGATAGATAGGAACAGGGGAGGGCTGGCAAATTTTAGCACTGGGGACAAGGCTCGACTCAGCAGTCTATTAGGAAAAAATTTAAAGAAAAAAAATGCAGATGGTCCAGTGACCCAGCCCAAGATAGCCCATTATGGGACCGGTCCGGAGGGCAGATGCCCCCTGCCTGCCAGCCCAGCCTGCCTCTGGATAGGAACAAGCCCTATATCTTAAACTTTTACCTACATGATAATGTTATCAGATGATTTTCGACGTAGGGCAACTTGTAAATTTAGAGTGAGCGGTCTTTTAATGCATCACATGAAAATAATATTTCTGTCTTGTTTTCTAAGGTTACAGCGCGGTGGCTTTTGATGGGACCCCAAGTTACGGTCATACTCCATCTCACCATACAGCACAGTTCTCCAACCACGCCTTCAAACATGAAGATCCCATTAGCCAGCAAACCTCTCTGGGTAAGTCTGCCCAATGCATCATGTACAGCAACCAAGCATGTCTGAATACACAGTATATTGTTTATTAAGATAATATTTAACCAAGCTGGATAGAATGTGCTTGTTGCATTTCTGTCCACAGGTCTTGCATTTATTTTAAAAATAACATAGAAAACCTAGAAATTATTTGCAAACTCTCTTTTGTATTTTGTTTTTTTCAATCACTTTTAATCTTCAAGACCTGATTTTATATTTATATAAGAGAACAGTGAAAATTGGTGTCAGAAATCTAAGTACAAAGGTGCATCATTTCTTCATGTAAGCAAAATAAATAGACATAGGGTTAGATTTACTAAACGGCGGGTTTGAAAAAGTGGAGATGTTGCCTATAGCAACCAATCAGATTCTAGCTGTCATTTTGTAGAATGCACTAAATAAATTAAAGCTAGAATCTGATTGGTTGCTATAGGCAACACCTCCACTTTTTCAAACCCGCAGTTTAGTAAATATACCCCATAGACGTAGATGTAAGATGTAGAGACACTTGGGCATGAAATGACATTGATTTAATGCTGAAATCCAGTTTTCAGTCCTTGTGTTTAGCATAGTGCAGTCTATAAATCACTACTGCTCAGCGAGTCCCCAGACTGTGATTTGCTTGTGGAGAAGGCAGGAGGGGTAATTAATGCAGATGGTGAATGACCCAGTGGTTTGAAGGTTTGTTAACTGGATTTGATTTTCCTGTAGGAGATCAACAATATTCTGTACCTCCTCCAGTCTACGGTTGTCACACCCCTACTGACAGCTGTACAGGCAGCCAAGCTCTTCTGCTAAGATCGCCATACAACAGGTATGTTCTCCAGTCCAGATCCACTCTTTGTCACACATAGAATAATGAATCTATAGGTCCAACAGTGAGTGTAAAGATGAATTAACAGCAATTTTTATCTCTCCTCTCCCTGAGCTCTGATACTGGTTGTGCAATTCATATGAATGTCAAAAAAGAAGATGCATGGAAATACAAGGATAATATCAATATGATAGTAGTGTCATTATTAATTGATGAACATGGATCAGTGCAGCTTAAAGTGAATATGTCGCTATTGCATTTTCCCATGTAGTAGTAGATTGATCTATTTATTATTCTAGCAGAAATATTTTATACTTTATCATTTGTCACTTTTACGTCTGTCTCCTCTTAATCCTTCTTTGGCTACACAAGTTTCATTATACGCAAAGTAGAATGAGTAGGCATTCTTGTAGATTACATAATAAGATAATCCCTTAAAGGAGAAGAAAAAATGGTGCATGCAAACAATTGTTATGTAATTAGTACACAGTAGACAGATACTTAATGACCCCAGTATGAGTTTGTCTTACAATTATTCTGCAACTTTTTTTTATACTTTATGTGGCCATTTGAGTTGTTTTGTGCAGTTGATGAACATGGGATGGAGATTCACACCGATTATTTTACTCAGTTGATCTGCTAGCTTGCTATAACCTTTATATGAATACAAAACATTTCCAGATACGTATAGATTTGCTTTGCACAGATCTCCTGCAAAGTAGTATTTGAGCAGAAATTGTTGAACATAATTTCTTACAGGAAGTTTGTCCTTTGTTGTGCTGACTTGAACCACACATGATACCTTCATACACTTTGTAAAGCTATATATACAAACATTCATTGATCCATTATATGCCGCAAACTAGAGTTTGGGGACAGCTTGTACATATGTTTATG
Organism: Mixophyes fleayi; assembly: GCF_038048845.1. Lineage (NCBI taxonomy): Eukaryota > Metazoa > Chordata > Amphibia > Anura > Limnodynastidae > Mixophyes > Mixophyes fleayi. The sequence continues at coordinate 22,728,478 of NC_134411.1, read as the reverse complement.
TAAATACTACAACCACAACTACTATTGTGCAACTGCTATCAGGGAAAGTCGATCCACATCGTCTAACTCCTCGATGTAAAGTGATTTGTAGAAACATCATATCTGCCAGTGTCAAACCGCAGATTGAGCTTTTTAAATGTCCTCAATAAAATGATGGGATCAAGCTTCTGATTACACCCAATCCCCCATTCTTAGCTGCCAGTGACAGTCATCAGGCATAGCAACATCTGGGGAAACTGTTCAGTTTGGTTCCTGCTCCCGCAATGTGTACACACAGGAGCTCGTGACAGAGTTGGATATTTGGAGCCTGAGTCATTAAGGAGAGCAAAGCATAAAAAAAGGAGTAACTTTGCTCCTGGGTAAAACCATGTTGCATTGGAGGGGGAGGTAAATTTACAATGTGGGGACAGATTTATAGTTGGGGTAGGGCATGTCCTAGATCTACTTTAAATTTCAGTGTAAAAATGAAGCTAACAAGTATTTGTGTGCTAGATGAAAAAAACAGTCAGTATTTTCCTGACGTGCAAAATAATAAACTAATTTGCACCCCTTGCATTGTAACATGGTTTGTCTGAGATCAGAGTCACTCCTTTTCTTGCCTTAAAGGCCCATTATGTATATTATGTTGTGCGTAAAATACGCATTTCAATACTGTACAAAGAAGCTTATTCAGGTACAAGTTTCAGAAGAGGCAGAACGGGGTAAGGACGGGTGTGCAGTCATAGAGTGAGGACAGGAAGGGTGTGTGCTCACACCTGGACAGAGACGCACATACATCTGTCAGGAGGTACATCTCTCGCGGGCACTCGCCCTCTGGATCAAAATGCGCAATGGATGACGTTTGACAGCCGCTTCTGATTGGCTGATTGTTTCTCAATCTCAGTCATTACCGTGGTTGCTATAGTCTAGGAAGTTACTGCAGTCTGTTCACATCACTTAATTGATATTTGCATATTATTATACATATTTAGAAGGAAAGATGATCCCCATTTGATTATATAAAAGGGAAAGACAAGCATTGTTTGTAGTTAATTTTATTTAATTTGTGCTTTTATTTTGTATTTTTTTGGCTGCATTCCATGCCTGCGGTTTTTTAATGTAAAATGCCTCCAAAAGTGTTCAGTGTCAAAGGAAATGACAGTGACGTTACCGTATGGCTTCACTAGTGATTTCTCCTGGTAGCTAGACCAGCAATCTGCCATTGGACAGCTGAATCAGCGCTAGACATTACTAGTAGATCCATGCTGACATAAATCTAAAAGTAGCTGTTATTACAGTCTAATAAATCCAGCGAATATATTAATAATAAAAATATAGAGACCTATCTGTACCTGTTATAACTCTTAAATGTCTCCATGGATTAAAAAAAGTTACCACCCCCCAACCATTCCCCACATAACTCTAGTTCTACCACGATAACTATTAAAACTATAAATATTTATTATGCCTATACTTGGAAGAACTAGACAAATTAATTTCTCATTAATTTCAGTTATTGCTTTGGATATGTCAAAGAAACCATGTGCAAAATTATGGATTAAATATTGCTTTTTATTTCTTGATTTTCGTTTCCTCTAGCTAATAGACAGAAATAAAATATATTTTACTATGTTATCCAAATAAACCCTTATACGACCATGGGGTTGTATATGTACAGAACACAAAAAACAGTATAACATTTTCTTGGGTAGTGAAAAGGACGTTCCCAGGAGAATGAGTCTGGGTCAAAAAAGTGCCGAATAGGATAAGCCAAGTTACCTTATTTATATTTATTATTATTATTATTATTATTACTATTATTATTATTATTATTATTATTATTATTACTATTATTATTATTATTACTATTAATATTATTATTATTACTATTATTATTATTATTATTATTATTATTATTATTATTTTTATTATCATAGATTATATATATATAAATCTTTTGCAGCCTGAGGGGTTCCTGTAGATGTGTAGAAGCAAGATGAGAGATGAATGTAATAATTGTACATTAAGTAGTATTAAGCTGGGAATAATATATACAGTAATAATAATTATATAATATATTATATATAATATATAATAATATACTACTTAATTTATATATATATATATATATATATATATATATATATATATATATATATATATATATATATGTATATGTATATATATGCCCCTCCTTACCATAAGAAAAGTACAATATATTACATCTTTACCCCAGGCTAGGGATGGAAACAAGGAGGAGAGGGAAACGGTATTCAGGTTTTTTTTTAAAGGGTCCTTTTATTTCCAGCCATACATAATTTATTGATTAATAGAAGGAAACAAAATATACTATAAAACAATTGAATTAGTTAAAGTTATAGGAGATCACATACAGGACAATAGTTATCTGAAGGTATAGCCCCACCCCTTTACAATACCACTTAAAAACCCATTGATGATATAAGCAAACTTTACAGTTTAAATAATGCTATTATTATTTAGTTATATAGCACCAATCATGTTATACAGCGCTGTACGGAGAATATGTAATCAATTATCCTACCAGTCTGTATTTGGACTGTCAGACAAAACTCACACAAACACGGGGAGAACATGCAAACTCCACACAGATAGGGCACTGGTTGGAATTGAACCCATGACCTCAGAGATGTGAGGCAGCAATGCTAACCACTGTGTGGAAGTGTAAACCACCATATCGGAAAGCCTTCTAGCTAATTAATTTACTTCACACTGCTTCCGATTATAACTTAATGCTTTACACTACGTTTGCAGCAGCAGAGCGCATTTCTGTGTTACCAAATATTAAAGGAGTGTTTTTTTAATGATAATTTACCTTTTAGAGTTTCCACTTTTTTGCAAGAGCAACTGACAGTAAAGATTTAGTGAAGGTTCAAGACACACTTAAAGTATCATATTCCCTTTCATAACATTTTCAGCAGTGAATAGGAAATAATTTCTCAACTCTCTGTGAACTTGGATCCAGTCCTGTATCACTCTGATAAGACCTGTCTGGTGACTGGTACAAACTGCACCATGTAACCGATGGGTAACTCTAAGCCCTTTCCCTTCCAGGATGACTCAACTTCCAATAAATATTGGGGCATTCTATGCTGCCGTGAGGTCATTTCCTGCTCTTTCTCTGCTCAGTAACTTATGACGTCAAAGCAAAGGGTTAATGCGGACTAAAGTTGAAGCTGGTGATTGTAACGTGAGATTCTGAAAGACTTTCACTACATAAGATTATAAGTGGTGCCTTTGGGAGATGTCTTCTGGTTCTGAACGGCCTGCAGCGGTTTGAAAAACCAAACGGTAGTGTAACAATCTGTATATTATCGCCAATAGTGCAGGAACAGTTTCAACTGCAAATGTACAGGACTACAACGAGTCAAATACATTCAGTTTTGGGCTATTACTTTAATTTTTTGGGGAAAGTCATGAGGGATTGGGACAGAACAGCGCTCTGTAGAAATTAGCAAAATGTTTTAAAACTGTTCCAGGAGGGGAGGAAAGGGGCATGGTGGGAGGGGGCTGGGCTTGGCGAATCGCGTCATTTTTGGCCACGCCCCATGAAGTAATGCCGTGTACGCTTCATTTACAGTGGGCCAAAATGAACTTATTCCCTGAGAATCTCGTCTTTGCAGCTCTAATCCTGCCCACTTCACTAGGAAGTGGGCAGATGCGAGAGGATGCCCCACTCTCCCAGCAGTCCAGAAGACCTACCCGTGAGTCTCCCAGACATTGCGGGAGAGTTGGCAAGTATGCCTCATACCCACTGGCGTTAAAAATAATGCACCTAGTGCAATTTATCTACGTGGGTCTGGAAATGGTACCCATTGCTTCCAATGTCAGTATAGCCATTTGCAGAATTTATTTGTGTATGGGTGCTGTTTTCAGATTTTACATTCCACAAAACAAACACAGTGCGACAAGGCCATTCCGCAGAACGACACAGCTAAACTGAACGCCAAGATTGTTTTGTCGGAACTTTGCAGTCCTGCAAAATGACCTGTGTCCGACGCGTTTCGCTCAAATTTCGCTGCAAATTTGCTTATCTCTGCTTTAGAATCTTTAGTTTAGTTTTAGTTAAATATTAAGAGGAAAGTCTGCAACACAATAACTAAATCTATGTTTTCACGTCCGTTATGTATTTCCATTTCTCCTCTGCCCTGCCTTTGGCAGCTGAATGGAGAGGAGATGGCAGCTCACATAGAGACCATGGGGTCTATTTATTATCAGAACCCCAATTACGGGATGATTTTGTAATTTCTCTACAGTAATTTATCGCTGGTTTTAATGAAAAAAAACAAAAAACACTGCTGAGGCAGCTGAACGATACCCAGCTGTGCCTAACCAGATGTCTGCATGCTAAGTTTTAAAAAAAGATTTCATTTATTCTAAAAATGATACCCACATTTTAATAGATGAATTCATTAAAATACTTTATTCAAGGATCTAAAGCATTTTTAAAATTGTTTTATTCTGTTATTGACATATTGTGATGGCAATAACAGAACCAATGGCTAGCTGTGTCACACATGCTCATTTAGGTTAGTAGGGGCAGTTTGCACTGGCAATTTTCTCTTAGTAAATTGTAGACTTCAGTGATAATTGATTATAGAACATTGCATTTTTTTAACGTCATTTACTAAAGCACCATCATACTTGCCCACTCTCCCGGAATTTCCAGGTGACTCCCGAATTCTGAGTTGGTCTCCCGGACTACCGGGTGATAAGTCCATTCTCCCGCATCCTGAAGTGGGCAGGATGGGAGCCTCCATGATGCGATTCATGGTGAATCGTGTCATTTTGACCCTCGCCCCAGTGGCAAAATTATGATTTTGCCTCACTGTTCGCCGTGCCCCGCCCCCAATGATAAGTATGAGCAAAATGCTTCTTACTTCACACTCTTTATAGCTGGGCTAACCAACCTGTGGCTTTCCAGGTGTTGTGAAACTACAAGTCCTAGCATGCTTTGCAGTAGATAGCCAGCTAATGGCTGTTATGACATGCTGGGACTTGTAGTTTCCCAAAACCTAAAGAGGTTGACCAGGTCTGCTTTACAGCATCTGGGTGATTGATTGCCTACAGTACTGAAGCCTTGCAGTGCACAAAAAAAATATAGTCCATACTATTCAATAGTGTCCTGCTCAATGCAATGAGTCTGCAGTGGTAGAGGGAGACAGTGAAAGGATTGATAAAAAGGCCGACTGAGGTTATGGTTACATTTTTCAAGGGTTGTTATTTTAATTTTTTATGAAAACAAAAAATCTTGGCAGAATTAGGGAGAGATGGAGTTCTAGTAAAAATAGGATATAGGGAATACTATATGAAATGTGAGCCTGGTAATGGAGATTCAGTTCCACAAATACTTGCAATATAGTTTTTTTGTTGTTGTGGGCATAGCCTAACTAACCAACTTCCTCTATTAGAAATCCTCCCACCTCGCTGGTTCACACATGCGCAGCGGAACTGAAAACCCCGACGTGGGCTTAGAGTTCCAACAGCAAAAACACAATAAATAAAAACGAAATGATAACAATATTTATATATTTTTTTAAATACTTGGCAGAATCTGTCACAAAATATCGCTTTATTTAAATAAATAAAGCATTATTTCATTCATTAGTCCATCTGAGGATGGCGATAGCAATAGGAGGACAGAGGTGGTGCTTAAAATTATTACGTAAATAGGTTTCTCTATGTATGGGGAAGATTTCGATGGGAAAAATCTACTCTGTGAAGTATAGAGAGAAGGCCTCAATTTGGATAGCAGTCCTATAGAAAGAGCTTTTCTCCATATAATACATAGACTCCGTGTTTATATGTGATTTCTTTCACCCTTGGGGGGATACATGGGGGGCTTTTAGAAAATTACACAAGTTACACCAATACATCTATGTAATACATCTATGTATTTTTCCCAAGATTTTGACTGCACATTAATATTTGTGTCTTCTAGGGACCCTCTATATTTACTGGTCAATGGTTTTAGGGTGCTATAGGTAACAAATCCTCAGTCTTTACTTAGCATGACCCACAATATGTTGTTTTGGAGGAGGGGGAGCTTAAAGAAAGTCACGATCACACAGCAAACCAGCTCACCCCAAGGGCTAGATTTACTAAAGGGCAGATTGCTCAAACTGCCTCTTTTCGGCAATTTTTCCGGTGGTTTTTAAACTGGCGGATTTACTAAAGCCCAAACGCCATTAAAACTGTCAGAATTTACATTTTTCAAAACCACCACTTTACAAACCGCCATCCCGATTTTAATAATGATGAACATACAAACAGCCGGATTTACTAAGCTGGGGGTTTTCAAAACAACCGCAAAACAGCCATCCAAACGGCCAAAATAAAAGAGGTGGTTGTGAGTGGCGAGATTGCTCAGACTGCTGCTGTTTGAGCTATTGTGCCATTCAGAAGATAATAGAAAGCACCATTGACATTTAAATTATTTGGGCAATCATTATTTATTAAGGGGCCCAATTAATTTAATATTAACTTATGAGGGAATTTTTTTTTTCAATATTTTTTAAAGGGGACACTATTATTGCATTATATTATGTGGGAAATGTGAATATATAAAAATATTACCTGATTATTAATGGTGGATATAATTATTTATGTTGAACAAATTGGCATTACATAGTGCCGGAATAATATAATAATGAAATAACTTTGTCCCCTTAATATAATGAATTTTTTTTCCCCCATAAGTTAATATTAAATTAATTTTGCCCCTTAATCAATAAATAAATAATGATTGGTCAAATAATTTAAATGTCAATGGTGCTTCCTCTTTTGTTCTGAATGGCAAAATAGTTCAAACAGCATATTTGAGCTATTAAGTCATTCTGAAGCAGGTATTAAAACTGTCCTGTCCTGTCTTTTGGAAGGTGGTCTGGATGGCGGTTTTAACCAAACCACCTGCGATTTGGTCAAAACCGCAGACAGTTTAGCTTCTTCAAACCGCTGGCGATGGGTGGCGGTTTCAAACCACCACCAAACGCGTTTCTTAGTAAATCTTGCCCCAAGTGTGTTAATATTCTCCGAAACATGGCAAGTGTTTTGCAATATACAGCATGAACATTTCCCCAAATTCACTGGAATGAAGAGCGATTCCTTTATCTTTTGTCAAGTATGGCTCGTACTTGCACTGATGAGATTAACTGAGGAAAAGTCAGGAACCCTCTACAGCCAAACTGTTGAACAGGTGGCATTGCCTGCTGTGTGTGCAGTTACTAAGTTAGTGTTAGTTCAGCAATCCTCTGGACAACACAAACTATGAATACAGCCCTGACAGAGGTGTCTGCTGACGGTATTCTCAGTGGAAGGAGCATAGCCATTCGGTCAGTAGATGTGTACAAATATTTCCTCGACGTAAGCTGATAAGGTCCGAGCAGTCTCAACAGTATACATTACAAAAAATATATATTTTACACGATCATTATTATTATTTTAATTAGAATTTGTAGCCAAGTATTCGGCTATCTATACGCTTAGTTTGCAGCTGCTGAACCCAGCCCGTTGCAGGCCTCTTTGGCAGTGAATAAGCTATCCATGCCTATGAGTCACACTTCCAGGGTCTGCAGAATGGGGGAGTCGCAGTGTAGATTAAAGCCCTATCCACTGCAGGGGTCAAGAACTCGTCATTCTTACTCTCCAGGCCAAAACAAACTCAGGATGATCTACTACTGAGTTCCTTTAAAGTTTCTCTTTTTCACTAAGACTTAGATTTCCTTTTATTTCACTCCAAAGCCCATCAATCCCGTTCCATCTTTCTACGTAAATAGTGCTAGAAGTGAAATTTACTTTCAGCGGTTTGATTTCAGATTATTTTTAGCAGGAACTGAATGGAAACTATTTGCTATAGAATAATATGAAACAATAAGATGGAAAAAGAGGAATACTACGGTTCGTCAATATGATCGCTGCCAAATGGCTATTCTTGGACATTTCCACTGTGCAGAGCATTTCAGGGACCCATCGCAGTGCCCAAATTTATTGTAGAAGGGTCAACGGATGTGAACTGGATGTGAACTGAGCTTCTTTACGGAGTTTTCTTTTCTTTAAATATCACAGATGTAGGAAGAAAGGGTTCAACATTTTGTAGCTATTATTAAGTTTTGAAAAATAACTATTTTACAGAGTTTTGGGTGGAGTTCACTAAGATAAGAAAAAATACATGGCTTTGGTGCAAGGTTACCCCAGCTGGCAGCTCACCCTGAAGGTTCCAAAGGTCAGTACTTGTATCCTCTCTCCCGCTACCAAATAGACAGCAGTGTTCTAAGTTCACATCCTATATTCACGGACAACACAAGTTAGTTTGAAATAGGCTCATCTTAGTAGGAGAGAGGACTGCAGTATGGACTATTAGTGTCTACAAGGGGACCATCCAAATCAAAGTAACACCAGTCCAAAGGTAGAGTAGTGCAAAAAGAAGTAGAATTTTGTATTTTATCTTATCTTAGTCACATACCCAGGACTACATTTTCAGTTTTGACCAGAGTTATTCATTAAGTAAGGTGTTTAAAGCGAACCCAGCTGAGACTCAAATTGTGCCACAAACATGGCCTGGTATTATTTAGTCTGAGTCATTCTGGAGATCCAGTTTTTCAGTCACCCAGGTGAGGAAATTTACGAGTCTCTGGAGTCAAATATCAATAACCGACTGAAAAAAACCTTTTGGTTACAATTTCCATGTGACATTGTAAAGTCTATTTCATAAAAGCCATAATTGTTCTGGAGTACATTAAACCATTGACACTTTTTAAGACAACTTATGATCACAATGGTAAAATATTTGGGGAAATATTGTGCCAAGGAAAATGTAGGCAGTGTGATGGTTTAGAAAATGAAAAAAATCATCATCATCAACAATTATTTATATAGCGCCAACATATTCCGTAGCGCTTTAATGAAAACATCTGATTAAATATACTGTATATTAATATGTTAGGTTTAGTATTCCTCTAATCCTATGTTTTTATTTTTTAATTGTATTTGTCTAATATAGATATTAAGGGATAACTGTATAAAAATATTCTTGTTATAGGACCTTTATCTAGTGTCTATGATGCAAATCTCATTATTTATTATAATTACATTATTTGCCTTATTTTCCCTTTAACCCCTTTATCTTCTCCCAGAGTTTTACTGTCAGTCTAATGAAGGTGTGATTTTTCTCTCACAATTCATTAACTTGGGGGCGTACCCAGTGGTCGAAGTGGAAATTTAGAAGTGGCGGTATGAAAAATAGAACGTTAATATATAAGTGAATGGAATTTGTTAGTGTTACAATGAAGTCAGTAGAAGAAGTAGCGGTATGGCATACCACCGTATACCAGCTCACTTCGACCACTGAGCCTACCCCAATGGAAAGGGATATCTGTAGCATTCATGGGCAGCACGGTGGCTCAATGGTTAGCACTTCTGCCTCACAGCACTGGGATCATGAGTTCAATTCCCAACCATGGCCTTATCTGTGAGGAGTTTGTATGTTCTTCCCATGTTTGTGTGGAATTCCTCCGGGTGCTCCGGTTTCCTCCCACACGCCAAAAACATACTGGTAGGTTAATTGGCTGCTATCAAATTGCCCTTATTCTCTCTCTGTCTGTGTCTGTGTGTGTATGTTAGGGGATTTAGAATATAAGCTTCAATGGGGCAGGGACTGATGTAAATGAGTTCTCTGTACAGCGCTGCGGAATTAGTGGCGCTGTATAAATAAATAATTGATGATAAGACAAGATTGGTGGAGTAGCCAGGTTCGTATAGGTCAGAAAATATATGAGCTGGCTATAAGATGGTAGAAACATTTTTGTTATGTTTTGCTCATAGGCTGCAGAGATAGATGGAGATGTCTAGCATATGCATTTTTCGGTGCTAGGTACAATTAACACAGAACATTTTTGAGGTTAGTGTCTCTTTAAAAGTGTTAGGCTCCATTGTATAATAAGACTGATTTGCCTAGTGGGTGCTGTAAAACCTTCTTTTTGATGACAAATAACTAATAGTAGCTTGTAAAATTCGCTCAGGGTACAAACATAAAGAACAGTGTGTAAATGGAAGCCACAAACATGTATATGTCTGGTGACTGATTCCATATCTCCTAGTCAAAACATGTTTGTTAAGCGATCACCTTCTGTTCCTAGGCGGATGACAGTGTTTATGCTGGGAGATAACTATTGTCATATTGTAACTTCATCACTTGTCAAGTGTAATAATGTTTGCAAACTTGCCACATCTATTGTGTAGATTTTAGCTGTGATTAGGCGAAGGGTCAATAAATCAAACACAGCCAGAAGGTAGACAAAGATCTGCAACAGAGATACAATTACAATTTCATTTTCTATTGATTGCAGCAATATATGTACATTTAGATCAACATTATATCCGACCCGGCAAAAAGTTGGGAGTTGCATTTTTAAACTCTTTTGCCAAAGAAGTTGTTTGGTTCAATCATTCAATTTGGTTGTTAATATGTAAATTACACAATATAATCCTTTGGGGTATTTACTTTCTCCACTACCTCCCTAGAGGGGCGTAGAGAGGGGGAGCGAGCAAGTACTAAGTATTGGGGTCCGCTTGTGTAGTGGGAAGAGCCACTAACCTGGTTTGGCCACGCCCCTTTCCACTACTATGGAAGGGGCACAAGAAGTTGTTGTACCAGGGCTCGAAATTCTTGGCGGTCCTGTTCCCCTTCCCAAAAAATACTCCATCTTGACACTTAATCACTGGACACTGATTTTCCCTCTCTAGATAGTTATCAATAGAACTGAAGACCTAGCCAGCTGACCAGATTTATGAACCACTGGATCTGCAGCTAAATTGGCAACACATGTAAAACACCAAACTGGACAATTCCTAAATGGCCAGATTGTAGTATGGTGGCTCAGTGGTTAGCAGTTCTGACTCACAGCGCTGGGGTCATGAGTTCAATTCAAAACCATGGCCTTATCTGTGTGGAGTTTGTATGTTCTCCCCGTGTTTGCGTGGGTTTCCTCCGGGTGCTCCGATTTCCTCCCACTCCCAATGAGTCAATTCATCAAATTCTTAAAATAAAGAAAATGGATTTAAAAAAATCTTGGTACATTTGGGGGTTGCCATATATTTGTATTTACCAGTGCAATATTTTTTAAATCCATTTTCTTTATTTTAAGAATTTGATTAATTGAGTTATTGGTATCAGCTGTGTTCCCCCTTTTTAATTTATTTAATTCTCCAATTTACCATTAATTAGGGAGTGGGCTGGTTACCTAGGGGTGCTTGAGGAGGGTTTCTCTACTTATTTACAAGTTATTGTATATACAAACTAAATATAGCTAAATACAAGGACCAGGAAAATTGGTGCAAATCCAGAAAATTGTACAATGAGGGAAAAGTCTGAAAACACTGGAAAATGAATGAGTTTTAATAAGGAGAGAACACACAAGGCAATTTGCACAGTCAGGCCCGGTGCTCCCATTAGGCAAGGTTAGGCACTTGCCTAGGGCGCCGGGCTCTGGAGGGCGCCTGGAGGGCGCCACAGAATTCTAAAATACTTTAAAACTGTGCAGCGACCGCTGACCATACCTGTCACGGCCGCCGCACAGCATTCAGATGCACGGGGAGGGGGGAAGAGGCTATTTTGTCACCACCGCCGCCTCTCTATTCCGTCTCCCCCCCTCCACTTACTAGTGTCAGTGAGTGGAGGGGAGGAGACGGAGCAGAGAGGCGGCGGTGGTGAGACAAGGTAAGGAGAGGAGGGAGGAGGGCGGCGATTTTTGCGGGGGGGGGGGGGCGCGATTTTTGCGGGGGGGGGGGGGGGGGGGCGCCGCTTTTTTAAAAATGCCTAGGGCGCCGTGGACCCTAGCACCGGCCCTGACCACAGTGTGATTCAGCATGTAAAACTCTACACACAGTAGACCAGATTCATTAAGGAATGTAAATGCTGATACGTACCATATTTTGCATAAAATCGCCCATGTAATACGCCAAAGAACGAAACAACGCCCAATTCATCTTCAAGCCCAAAGGATCCTTACTACAGCCTACATTTTCAGATGAATTTTATCTGCAGGAGACATTAATAACATCATGATAAATATATGTTATGTGAAAAAATATGAAAAAAAACCCCACTTTCTTTTACGGTTTTGTCATTAATTATTTTATTATTAACTTATTAATTGATTTTATTTATGTGTATGTTCATTTGGGACTTTACATTCCACATATGTATTGGACGCTGCCTGCAGTGCATTGTCTGTTATAGAAGGGCGTACCTAGACCTGTATTTAGCAAGAGACGTACCTTCTGATCTGCTAATAGTTGAATATGGACATATGCCCTTTCATTCTGCGTGCATTAGTGAATCAGGCCCAGTATCTTTTCCATTAAAAAAATATATTTATACAGCAAAAAATCAAATGTATCTTGATCTGATTTTCAGAAAACATACTTCTGCATTACTATAACATGAACTACTGTGCAGTACTGAGCACTCTCAGTAATACACAAGCAGAAATAGTCTAGTTTACATCACTATATAAAAACAGGTAAAATGGGGTTTTGACTCAGGGGCAGATTCAGAGGAGGGTCGAGCACTACACTACGTAGACGTGCATAGCGGCCGAGGCTGAGGATCCTGCCTGGCTGATCCAATTGTGTTTTAAACACAATCAAAATGGACAGCATCCTGTAGCCATACAGTGTCATATCCAGTAACACACTGATTGGTAGATGGCCTTGACCATTCACCAATCAGAGTAGTGGGAGGTTTCCACACTCCGATTGCTGAATCGATGGAGGGGGCTCTGCTAAATCTTACCCCCAGCCCCCCCCCCCCCCCCCCAAAAAAAAGAAATGTCTAGATCCACCCCTGGTTTGTTGATAAATATAATTGAAATAAAACATTTTTCCACAGCGGTGCAACGTGAATAGACACAATCACACAGACTTGGAAAGATAGAGATTTGCTCAACAAAAACACCTATGCATCAAACATATTAATCATAGTTGTCTAGTCTCCCGGAATGTCTGGGAGACTCCCGAATTTTTGGGAGTGCTCCTGGACTTCCGGACTCCCGGGAGAGCAGGGCAACCTCCAGAATCCTCCCCGCTTCATTGGTGAAGTGTGTTGGGGCGGGCTAATAGTGTCATCCTGGCCCCGCCCTCTGCTTATAAAAAGGCAGGGGGCGGGGCCAGTGTGACGCAATTAGCGTGGCAAGTATGATATTAATGAAAACACTGAATACATCTCTACATTTATGTGAACTGCCATATACATATACATATTCCCCTTATGCATCATTTGTATTTTGTTGGCATGATCACAGATGTATGGGGTCAGACAATAGTAGATGTAAAAGAGCATTTCAAACAAACAGTTTTCAATTGTCTCTTTTACCTTTTGTGTTGTGAATATTCTAATGCTTTGATTGACTACAAGTTGGTCTAACCCTGTGAATGGTGTAATACTGTGATTGTCTACACTTGTTCCAAGCTAATGCTTCTCAACCTTGCCATTGTTTTGGGGCCTTACATTGTCATTGTTCTCTTGTTCTGTGGCCTCATGAGAGATAGTTTGCAATGGAATGTAAATCTTATAATTAAGGGACCCCAAAAGATTTATGGGAACCCACTTGGAGTTCTGACCCATAGCTATGCACCTCAGATTTAGATCATACTTGCCAACTCTCCCTGAATGTCAGGGAGACTCCCTGAAATAGGGGTGATCTCCCTCACTCCCTGAAGAGTCTGGCATTCTCCCTGATGCTGAGCCAGTACAAGACGTGGTTGGCTTCACCATCTGTGGCATGATGACACAGTTCAGAAATTGTGTCCTATGTCCATGTATTGATGCCTATGGAGGTGGCCATTTTCATGAAGACCAAGATTTAATCAAAGACTGACAGGTAAGACAACATGACTTCAGTAATAGAGACAGAAATGTAAAAGACACTTCAGTCTCTAGAAATTCATTAGCTGCTTTTCTTTAACGCATAGTTGCCTACTCTCCCGAAATGTCCGGTAGACTCCCACATTTCTGGGAGACCTCCTGGGCTCCTGGGAGAGCAGGGCAACCTCCCGGTTCTCACCCCCGCAATAGATAAGTGGTGGGGGGCGGGGCTTAATGATGTGAATATCGCGTCATCTTAGCCAAATTATGCGATTCATCAAGCCACGCACCCCCCGGGATCTCTCTGAAGCCAACGAGGAAAAGTTGGCAAGTATGATTTAGACTTTGGACAGGTTGGAAAGTATAACTAATGCACTAGTTAGTCTAGACCTGTGAATGTTCTAATAGTCTGATTACAGGTTTGTTCTAGCATCTGACACTACAAGTCACTGACCTATAGCTGCTGTGAGAAAAATCTGAATACCATAGACACTCACATCCCTGTGAAATATGCCTACAAACTATAACGTAAAAACTGAAGTTCCTAGATATTTGCCTTAGACACTAATGATTTCTGCAGGTTTATATAGCAGATACTTCTTCAGGTTTGACTTATATGTCTTCCGTTCGGACATATGATTCAGTTCCAACGATACAAATCACTGCATTTATTTCTGTCTGTGCTCATCCAAGATCATGGTAGATAATTGTTCGGCCTAACAATGGGTAGCCCCAGATCTCCAACGTCAAATCCTGCAGAATAGTAAAGCTGTCGTCACCTCTGTAATTTTGGCGCTTTTCCCTTGTCAAACGCATTCCAAACCGTTAACCCTCTCAGTGCTGCTTTATGATGTTGTGCTATCATTTGATCGGAGAAATAGCAGATAGTTTTTCCTAATTAAAATGATATTATCCCATCGCAGCCTATTATTGTCTGTAAGTGAAAATGTTTTTCTGTAGTTTAAGTATGGCTTGTTAAGTGTGTTAAGCAACCACATTAGGATAGGCATGAACGCAAAGGCAATGTTGGTTAACCTGTGACACTCCAGGTGTTGTGAAACTACAAGTCCCAGCATACCCTTCCAGTAATAAGCTGCTATATATTGGAAAAGCATGCTGGGACTTGTAATTCATACTTGCCAACTGTCCCGGAATGTCCGGGAGACTCCCGGATTCCGGGTGGGTTTCCCGGACTTCCAGGAGTGTATGGCAGTCTCCCACATCTGCCCACTTCACTAGGAAGAATTAAGTCCAAAATGCCGCGATTCTCCGGGAACTGCGGCATTTGGCCCCATCCCCGCTGTAAAATGACATGTTTGCGTCATCATTTTCGGAGCCCTGCCCCCGCACGCCTAACTCCCCCCGGCAGCCAACTAGAAGCAGTTGACAAGTATGTTTTAGTTTCACAACAACTGAAGTGTCACAGGTTAGCCAACACTGGCTTAAGGTATTGGTGCGGAAAGTGATGTTCTACAAGACCCTCACAAGTGGCCCTTGGACTCGTAAGGGGCCCGCACACTCCCTTTGCAGAATCATCTGATCACATTGAGTGATCAAGTGTTCATACAGCCCAAAGAGTAGTGTAATCTATGACTGGCCATCCAACCACTGATTAATCCATGACAAAAACCAGGTAAATTCTCTGCCTATCCTCTGACCTTACAATTTCCAACACAAAGAATCTATAAAGGAAAAATTACTGGTCAGAAATATAACATCTGACCACTTTGAGGGCCACTTGTGGCCCCCAGGCTATCCGTAGAATGCCATTTGCCTAAGGTGCCCAGAAACCGGAGGGTTGAACAAATTTATGTACAGCATATATTCAACCACAGATGGATGTATGTAAGATAGCTTTAGACATTCACTCTCCGACAGGCTAAAAGTTCAAAGAGGAGGCAGAAGTTCATTGACGTGGTCTTATCCACATCATGTAATGAATAAAAATAAAATTCTGAATCCTCCGGAGCTACAGATAAATTCCCTGCGCTTTGTTATTTAGTTCAGGGGGGAAAAAGAAATTTAGCTCCAGGCTGCCAGAAAAAGGACGTAAGTTGATAAAGTTGCAAAAATCACTTTGTAAAAATACTAACATCGTATTTTAATTTATGTAACCCCCTATCACTGTGTGTAGCGTAGGGTGCAAAGGTTACACAGTGCACCTCCTTCTTCGGCCCTGGCTAGCTGATGGGCATGGGTGTAAATGATCAGGGGGTCCCTGCATATGCAGGTGTTTCTTTGTGGGACACAGGTGATGTCACTTTGTGATGCAGTGCAATAAAAGTCAGAATAATTTGGGCACCAGACCATCTCTATGACAAACTGAACTCTTTATTTACACTCCTCTTCCTCCAGCACAATAATCATTATGGTTGCAGCAATAAAGAAATATATATACTGTTCCTTACTCTCTCCAGCACAGTTCTTCATAAACAATATGAATATGGTTGCAAATATATCTCCTTACTCCTCCTGCACAGTTCTTAATGTTATCTAGATGTAATATAACATAGTTCACATGTCTCTTACACTCCAGTACTCCATACTTCACTGCAGTTCACCCCTCCTCTGCAGGGGCATTCACATGGATGCTAACAGTCATGCAGCTTCTCAATGCAGTTCTGACACACGCTGTGTAACTCTCCACTGCAGCTCACCTCTCCTCTGCGGGGATGGTTTCTCCTTTGGACTCTGACACATTTCTCTGTGTACTCTCAGCCCCTGGCTCTGACACTTCTCTCTGTGTACTCTCAGCCACTGGCTCTGACACATTAACTACCATGCCTCTTGCAGCAACCATCAATCCAGGGACTCTTCCATGCAAAATGTCCCCCTCTCTCTCTTGGGGTTCTCTTTAGTGATATGGGGTTCTCCCCTCCTCTCTGGGATTAGGAACTCCTCCCCTCTGTATATACAGCCACATTACTGCATGCAGCAATCCCCATTTCTCTTTTGGGGTCCTTCCCCTTATGGGCTCCCCCACTCTTGCTTAGCGGACAGTAGTGATTGTCTCTAGGCAGCAGCCTCCACTCGCCCGCTCCTGTGCAATACCGGGGGACCCTGCAACAACCACCTCCACTGTCCAAGGTCCCCAGCTGTCACATCATCTCTGCTGGCTCTGTGTCTATCTCTGTCTGTCCCTGGGTGTCTCTCTCCCCCTTGCTGACAGCCCCTCCTTCCTCTCACTCTGTCTCTCACAGGCTGGGCTGGTTATCACCATAGCAACCAGCCTGTGTCACTTTCACAAACACCTAACTTGCCCTCTAGATGACCAGTCCTGTATGCACTGGGGTGCAGGATTTACTAAAACGCCACTAGGGGGCATTACATTTAAGTACAGCTTTTTTGTTTTAATGACTGAGCCTTTCAGATGCCGGTGCCTATTACCACAATTACAATCTTTTTCAGCTGCTTTTGGTGACCAAGCTCCATAATTTTTTTAAAATGTTTTTATCATTTCCTCCAATTATATTGTATCGATTAGATCTGCAGAAGTTTTTGGAAGGTGCTACATACAATCACATGGGGGTATATTTACTAAACTGCAGGTTTGAACAAGTGGAGATGTTGCCTATAGCCAGGGCCGGTGCTAGCCTCCATGGCGCCCTAGGCATTTTTACAAAATCGGCGCCCCAGCCCCCCCCGTAACAATCGGTGCCCTCCTCCCTCCTCCCCCCTCACCCCGTCTTTCCTTACCTCACCACCGCCGCCTCTCTGCTCCGTCTCCTCCCCTCCACTCACTGACACTAGTGAGTGGAGGGGAGGAGACGGAGCAGAGAGGCCCCGTGGTGAGCAATAGCCTCTTCCCACCTCCCCCGTGCATCTGAATGCTGTGCGGCGGCCGTGACAGATATGGTCAGCGGTCGCCACACAGTTTTAAAGTAATTTTCATTCCAGAGCCCGGCGCCCTAGGCAAGTGCCTAACCTTGCCTAATGGGAGCGCCGGGCCTGCCAATAGCAACCAATCAGATTGTAGCTATCATTTTGTAGAGTGTACGAAATAAATGACATCTAGAATCTGATTGGTTGCTATAGGCAACATCTCTACTCTTTCAAACCCACAGTTTACTAAATTTAACCCATGGTCTTTTGGTTTAATAGATGTCGCACAGGCTTAGGGAAGGCTAGGAGACTACGGCCGGATGCCATTTGGATAGCCTTATAAATGTTTATCTTTCAATGATAATAAAAATCTTTGGGTTATCTTTGACATTATTTTCTACCAGGCTCGAGTTCTGGAGTTATCACATTATGTTCACCTAAGGTCTACTTTTAATTAGAAATAAAACTCTGCCCATCACCTTTATTTTAAAATCCACCAGAAAGTGACGTGGCGGTCAGAAGTGGAACTCAAGTTAATCTCAAGTGCAGGATCTCTGTTTGAGCCCTTTCAAAATCTGAATTAGAGCACCATCCACTTTATTGGAGAGAGGCAGCAAAAATTACATTTTTACTTACATCCCCCTCAACCTAACTAGCAAAAACCATGTAGCACATGGTGAACACAGCTTGCACAGGGGCAAACTTTACGCTCATTGATCCTTGTAGTAAATGGCTCATCATTCATCATCATCATTTATTTATATATCGCCACTGATTCCACAGCGCTGTACAGAGAACTCATTCACATCAGTCCCTGCCCCATTGGAGCTTACACTCTAAATTCCCTAACATACACACACACACACACAGACTAGGGACAATTTTGATAGCAGCCAATTAACCTACCAGTATGTTTATGGAGTGTGGGAGGAAACCCACTCAAACATGGGGAGAACATACAAACTCCTCACAGATAAGGCCATGGTTGGGAATTGAACTCATGACTCCAGCGCTGTAAGGCAGAAGTGCTAACCACTGAGCCACCGTGATGCCCGCATATTGTACAATGACATTTTTATGCTACGGTAGATGGACCAAATATAGAGCATGCAGTGCACAGGGCATATAATATAATTTGAAAAACATTTTTTTGGCGTCCTGATGATCCGTTTATAATAGAGATCAATGATTCCTGCATTTACATCTATTCACACTGCAGCGAAGGAATCCACAGCACATAGCCAAATACCTGAACGTCAGTAGAGCTGCACTTGTCATTGCCGTAGGTTCTCCCCCGCAAACCCCACGGCTTGTCACTTTTCACTGTGCTGCAAAACAAGAGGGAACAGTGTTGTGTGTCTAGGACAGAACCAGACCCTCTGGAAGTCAGTTACTTCCAGGTATCATGCTCCAAAACAATTTTCTCTGCTCTGATGTTATTCACCAGTTTTTGGGCCATATTTGCCAAGTTTTACACTGGTGCTGACCGCTTTGTATGGCAATATGGAGTTTTTTTTTACTCTGAATGATGATAAATCAAAGTATTCCACATGCATAATGATCTACTCACTACTGTGTGCAGAAGCACAAATGAAATCCTGTTATATATATGAGATATTCAAATGAGCTACAAAGTATGTGAAGCCAACTAATTTGGACACCGGTGCATTGTCTTCTAATGGGTATCATTTTTTTTGCACTGCACCAATGCTCAGAAAGTCAACATGCGCATCTGCGGCTATTCAGAAGGGCAACTTTTTGTCACCTAAGACTTCATACGCCTGTAGAGGTGTGACGGGGGGAGAGAGGGGGTGTTCTATCGTAGACAATCAGGGGGGCACAGAGGATTTTTCAGGGGGGGTTTCCTCCACCGCCGCCGCGGACGCTTCTTAGACAGCGCCGCGGCTGCTGTATAGTACAGTGCCGATATGTAGGGCACTTTTTTAGCGGAGGGGGGGTTTCTGGGGACCAGAAACCCCCCCTGCGTGCGCCACTGACAATGTACAGTAAAGGCGCATTCAAGTAATTGCATATGGAGCCAGTTGCAGAAATCTGGTTTAATAGTGGATGGTCGGGGACAGGTATAAGTAGTGGATGATGATGGAGACCCGAACTAGCAAACCGCTTATAATTAGAACTAAATGATTCACAGACTTTTTTATATGTGTGTTTTTATATGTGTGTTTTTAATACAGTGTCCTTAATTAGGTATACCCTATTATAGGGTTTATTTGATAGACCTAGGAGTACTATCTTAAGTCCAATTGATTGTGGATTACTGACAAGTTTATTAAATGCAGTGTTATATTTACCTGGCAATTTGTCAATTGAATCATTTTGCTCGACAGGAGATCCTCCGCAAACTGTGGTGTTTATTTAGCCAATATTGATTTGCCTTTTTAGCAGCGCGACCTTCATTTATTGTTGTTTGTGTTACCTATTACTATTAGTGGGATTGAGCTGCCCACTGTTGGTCTGCAGCAGCGAGAAAGTCTGCCTATTATCAGGTTTCTCCATCTTCTATCTCCCTCCAATTTATTACGGTGTAACCCCTATTTTTTCTCCAGTGTGCGCCCTAACCCTTATTGGGATTATCTAACAGACGATTATTGAGACTTTAGAAGTTGCTTGACCATAGATTAGCGTATTGTAGCAAAAAAAAACAGATAAAAAAACGTTTTTTTACTCATGTCTGGAAGCTTTTCCTGTTGTATTTGTTAGTTCATTTGAGTTTAAATGATACTTCACAGAAATTGCTTTCGTAAAATATAAAATAAAAGGTTTTTATTCAGAGTTTGGATGTAAGTGTCTGAGGTGTGTGTCTTTTGCCAGGTGGATGTATCTGCTACTCATTCACATCTGTACGTATCTTCAGTCCTGAATACTGCACTCATTCACTAGTGTGCAACTTTTTCAATTGCAAGTTATGCTTACGTTCCACTCTGAAGCAGACCCTCTAGGTGCACAAAATAATACAAGTGCAGCTGAGTAAACCAAAATATATTTAAAATGACAAAATCCAGGCAACACTGATGCCCCCTTAGGATGGGTACACACTACAGGGTTTTCAGTCGATTATCGGGCCAATCACATGATAAACAACAATTCGGCCCGATATCGCATTAGTGTGTGCGCTCCAACGATGAGCGATTATCGCTCCAAAGCTCATCGTATCGTTTCATTTGATTTTTAAACCAGACTAAAAATCTCGTTCAGCGATGGAACAATGTGGTTCCGATTCTGCAGTGTGTATGTACTCAGGATCGGCAGTGTCCATAGATCTCTATGGAGCGTGCAGAGTCTTTTCAGCCGATGGTTATGACAGATGAAGAGCACAGGTCTGACGGTAAATCTTGTAAAACGTGTATAGTGTGTACACAGGAATCAGGATGCTGATCGGGACTTTTGTTTTTTTTTTGTAAAATCGTTAAAGATATGGCATCGAGAGAAATTTTCTGTAGTGTGTACCCAGCCTTACTTTTGTGAGTCAAATAATAGCTAAATTAAAGTCAAATGAGCTGTACATTTGATTAAAAAAATGAAATGTTTGTATGAATAAAGGGAGAGTCCAATCTGGATGTAGTCAGCGATTTGACTTTTTATTACCTTAGTACCTCACAGCAGGGAGAAGAGCGGAAAACTAGGTGCAATGGTCATACAATAAACTACCTAACTTAGTGACAATATCACATTGTGTAGACTTGGGGTATATTTACTAAACTGCAGGTTTGAAAAAGTGGAGATGTTGCCTATAGCAACCAATCAGATTCTAGCTGTCCTTTTGTAGAATGTACTAAATAAATCATAACTAGAATCTGATTGGTTGCTATAGGCAACATCTCCACTTTTTCAAACTTGCAGTTTAGTAAAATAACCTTTAGTCCTGCACTGAGCAAAATAAAATATTCACAGTACACAAAACAACATGCAATACATTCCAATGCACCACACAGTCATAAATGATCCAGTAGCCTGGTTTGGAAAACATATAGATTCATTAAGGATCTTAACTTAAGAAACTTCTTATTTCAGTCTCCTGGACAAAACCATGTTACAATGCAAGGGGTGCAAATTAGTATTCTGTTTTGCACATAAGTTAAATACTGGCTGTTTTTTCATGTAGCACACAAATACTTGATAGCTTATTTGTACACTGAAATTTAAAGTTGATATTTGTGTGCTACATCAGTATTTAACTTATGTGCAAAACAGAAAACTCATTTGCACCCCTTGCATTGTAACATGGTTTTGTCCAGGAAACTGAAATAAGAAGTTTCTTAAGTTAAGATCCTTAATGAATCAGGCCCATAGAGATTATATTTCAATGACAGTGAGAATAACATTAACTTGACATTTTGGGTAACATTGATTAGAGGAACCTGCAGTTTAAAGCACAGAAACCAAAAACACAAATATAACTTTATGATAGGGCTTCGTTAACAGTCCCTCTGGTATCGGAAAGGTTAATGGAATTAATTAGCCAGAGACGGATCTGTGTTCGTGTGTGTGCTGTTTCGGCAGTTACTGGTTAGTAACAAAGGTAGCGGCCTTCCAGGGAAACACAGTGATATGCAATAGGATTTAGATTAATGACAAACAGGAGAAAAATTAGATTGCTTGTTGAAAACAACTCAGCAGAACAGGCACGAAGAAAACATTTAAAGTTAAAAATGATGTGTCAGCTCAATTCAAGTTTAAAAGAAACTCCTGCTGCAAGATCCCCAAGCTGGTATTTCTAATAAAAAAAATGGTCCTGAAGGTATTAATTACACCAGTGTTACAGGAAGAATTTGTGGAATTGCTAAATGTAGTGGTACAGACCAGCACGGGATGAGGGGGGAAAACTGCAGGAGAGCTGTTCGTTTCAGAATTGATATGAATGATATTGTGCAAGTTTAATGCCAGGCCAGACACTGCAATTAATGATACTTCTATTATTTGGTTGTCTGCATCAGACAGGTTTCATTGTACATTAGACAAGCGGCTTGCAAACAAAGCCACTGCCACTTATATTATAGAACACAGTTACCTAGATTATTTAATAACAAAATTATAAATAGCACAAATGTTTTGCAACCCCTAGTAACCAAACACTTGCTTTCATTAAGCTGGACAAACGGCTGATCTTCCCTCTACTTGAGAATTAGCCAATAACCTCACACAAGGAAGATCATTGTGTGAGGCTATTGGCTAATAACCTCATTGTTCAGCCTTTCAGACCCAGTCCTATCCAACTGGATTGGGCTGTGATCTGGCACAATGTGTAACAGCAATGAGCAAACTGGTCAATGTAACCAGCTTTAGTGGCGGATTTATCAAACATTCTATAAAGAAAAAGTGTTGGTGTTGCCCATAGCAACCAATTTAGATTCTAGCTATCATTTTCTAGCAAGTACTTGATTCTGTTGTCATTGCTTGTAATCATAGCATTGAAGGCGAAGGATTCTCCAGGAATTCAAGAAATGTTTAAACATTGATGGAGGTTGCTCCATAACCTCGTTTAATTAGCCTCCGGTTTTTCATTTAAAGGAAATCCTCATACACACTAATGTTGTGCTCAGGACAAAAACACAATCACTCTATATTTTAACCTATAAATGTTGTTTTGTAAACATCGACTCCATAATGAGAACAATATTACAATGTGTGAAATGACAATTAAACTAAAAAGTAATGTAATTACAAAAAACCCCACAATAGCTATTTCAGTGATTCCAACTCTCAGTCACAACTCTCAGTCAGTGGGCAGGGCTACAGTGACTGTGGGAGGAGGTGGGAGAGGAACAGAAGGATTAACTAACTATCTGATGCACAGAAAAGGTTACTGAGTAGTGCTAACTGTGCCTTTTTCATCTATTTATTTTTTTTACTTTTAAATAGTTAAAGTTTTTTTTTTTGTTTTGTTTGTGTTGTTTGTTACAGTGATAATCTCTACCAAATGACCTCACAGCTGGAATGTATGACATGGAATCAGATGAACTTGGGTAGTTCTCTGAAGAGGTAACATTCTACCTAAGTATAGTTTTAAATACTTATTGCTTTTACACATTGTTTTTTTTTTTCTAATATGAAAATAATTATTTGCAGAACATATAAAAGTTCTCCCACTAGATCAATTGGAGATGGACGTAGCAGATGTAATATATTTACATTCTAAAGTAGACCCAAAATTGAACTGACACTCATTTACATGTGTGGTGTGATAAATTGATTTTTTTTATAGTGACTTCAATCATTTCTACTATTTCTGCCTTTGTTGACAGAGATTGATCATGACAATTGCTCTTAGATTGGTGTTTACTGTGCAAAAAATATCAGTAGTATTGGAAATAATCTGGAACACAGCCGGATTAAGACTCCAAGGGGCCCTAGACAATTTACTGGTTTGGGCCCCATAACCCCCCTAAATTTGTAAATGTTACAGTAATCCAGGACCCTCAGTGAGCCCTGGACCAAAGCCTAAGTTGCCTAATGATCTGTACTGATTGTCTAATGTTTGTGAACAGGTGGAATTTTTTTCTTGCGGTTTACGTTTCGGCACATATGGCAATTTTAAATCACCAAACTCCGACCCTGTTTTAAGTTTCAATACCCCTTTAAGATGCTATTCATGACAACCATTCATTCCCACAGAAGTCATTGACCCTATCCTCCACCATGACCCATCTGTATACAAGGAATGTAATAATCAACTGATTAAAAGAAAACAGACGGTGAATTATAAACTTAAAGAGGTTCTCCTCCCAAAATGTATATTTTACTATAAATTGTGTGGGGGCAGTTGCGTTTGACTATTGTCAGGTTGCTATGTACCGTGTCTGCCTTCACTAACTAAACAGTCAATGCTGGAACTGCTACCTAAACGCAATGTGGTGAGATGTTGAATCAAAGAGAAATCCGGCGCCCCTTTAATTGTGTTGTACGTGGGCTCTCTTTGCACCTATGTCTGCTCAAACCATCAGTGACCTTGCGTGAATTTATACTGGGCACACAAGTTACAATCTGGTTGTCGCCAACCGCTGAACGATCCAGATATATCATCATCATCGTCAGCTATTTATATAGCGCCACTAATTCCGCAGAGCTGTACAGAGAACTCACTCACATCAGTCCCTGCCCCATAGGAGCTTACAGTCTAAATTCCCTAACATACACACACACACACACACAGACAGACAGAGACTAGGGTCAATTTTATAGCAGCCAATTAACCTACCAGTATGTTTTTGGATTGTGGGAGGAAACCGGAGCACCCGGAGGAAACCCGCGCAAACACGGGGAGAACATACAAACTCCACACAGATAAGGCCATGGTCGGGAATCGAACTCATGACCCCATATATCAGCAATTTTTCCAACTGTCTATTTTTCTTAAGTGCAGAATTACTAACTGAGGGCATATTCACTCACAGGGGTCTATTTATTGAGTAGATAAATGCCCTATCTCTGTCAAAAATGGGTGTATTCGCCAGCGTTAGGGCTTCTCCCTATCTATCAAAGGATATCGCCAATGGTAGCTTCCACTGGCGAAGACATTCGCCTATTTATCAAGAATTGCTCCAGTACAACTACTGCCACAGTCCTCCTTTCGCTATCTCCATCCCAAGACGGTGATAGCAGGATACATTGAAATTCATTTTTTGAAATTGTTTTTTTAAATAAAGCATTTTTCTTTTTGAATTCGGAACCTATATATATATATATATATATATATATATATAGAGAGATCCACCAAGACTGTTAGGCAAAGACTCCTCCTTCTAAAGTCTGCCCAGGCAATATTGTGAAAGTAAATTACGGAGAAAGAAAACTTGTGCAACGTCTAATGCAACATTAACTCTAAATACAGCTCTGTATATACACATTTACTGAGCGTTACAGAGCGGAAACGCGTCAACCTTGACCATCATTCGAACTCTGAATGTAAAGGATGAGGATGGGAGTTTTTCTGTGGGGAATGGCTAATGTATAGGACACAATAGGGATAATAAAAGGATGCAGCTTTGTAATAAATGGCAGGCTGCATATCTAAAACATTCACAGGCTTTTAGTAACAAAAAAAAAATATTTGACCTAAGCATGTTTTAAGGATAAAGGAAGAAAAATCTATATGAATGATCTATGGCCTCACAAGAAAAGATAAAAGTTCTTTTTCTGTTCCGTTAGGCCAAAGTTGCAGAATCTGTGGAAAATCAGGACTAGACATGGCCTCATCTTCAAGACATAAAGCCAAAATATTTATCTGTCTTTGTTTGGCTGAGAGTTAAAATGCGCAGTTCAGTATGTCTAGTATCAGTGGCCATAAACATATGCCTTACGCATCTGTAAAATATATGGTGTGTTCCAAAAATATAATTGAACTTTTTACTATTCAGTTACTTATACGGGTCGGTTTTGATGATTACTTTTATTCTGTGTGCATGAAATAAAATATGATTTTACTTAAAGATTCACCGTTCCGAGTGAATTCATTGGCTGAATGTTGGTTCAGCTGACAAGATGGCTGACTCCAATGTGTGTATAATCTTCAATTTAAAAAGAGAAGGATTTAGCACCAGATTCTATGACAGGATTCTGCATTTCGACAATATGCTATTGAACAGTGTTGGCTAACCTGTGACACTCCAGGTGTTGTGAAACTACAAGTCCCAGCACGCTTTGCCAATATATAGCATCTCATTGCTGGAAGGGTATGCTGGGACTTGTAGTTTCACAACACCTGGAGTGTCACAGGTTAGCCAACACTGCTATAGGAAGTAATTTCTGAGGTAAAATGTCTCAAAATGTAGATGAAGATTATTTGGGAGAGATTTATGTGATAAAAGTCCATCATTATAGCTTTGCATGGCTACCTCAATGTCACCTATTTCTATGTTTTATTTGAAAATTAAATTATATAGAAATATGTTTCACTTGGTGCTTTTCTATTTGCAGTCATGGGACAACCTATGAAAATGACAGTCACACTGCCCCGATGTTATACAGCTGTGGGGGTCAGTACCGGATACACACACACGGAGTGTTTAGAGGAATACAAGTAAGCATGTCATGGAGCTGGGACTATAATATATCATTGCATAGGGGTAAAATGCACGTTGGCTTTAAATTATGCATACTTGGCAATTTTGGAGATTTTCCCTCGGGGAGGGGAGATATTGATGCAGCGTACTGGGGGCGTGGCCATGTGAATAGCGTAAGTAGCTCCTGCCCATCTGCTAAGCTAGACCAGTTTTGGCCTATTGCAGCAGGGGGTGGGGCCAGGATGACACAATTAGCCCCACCCACTTCACCAACAAAGCAGGCCATATGCGGGAGGTCCAGGAGAACTCCCAGGAGTCCAGGAGAACTCCCAAAAATTCCGGAGTCTCCCGGACATTCTGGGAGAGCACGCAACTCTGAAATGAGACATGGATGCCAGGATTTTAAAATTAAAAAGCACTATTATGCCCTCTTCTCACCCTAAAGACTGCGTCAGATCTTGAGCTTTTACTATACGCAGTTCGCAGGTGAATAAAAAAGAGTCAATCTCTTTAATGCTGCACCGTCACCTAAAAGGGGTGAACAATTTTCAATTTATATTGGCTGAAAAGCTCCAAACTGCCTATAATACATACATGATTCCACTGTTACTAAATACATTCAAAGTTATGCACATAAATATTTTTGCTATGTAATGCCCCTTTTTTTAAAGCCTTTTCTATGTACTTGTTATATAGTCTACAACTTTTAGTCGGTGACTAATTTGCACCATAGACAGCACCTTATGGTAAAAAGGAAGGTGCTGGGCAGCACGCTGAAGAGATGGAGCCTCAAAATGACACAACATATTCAGAATATTCTTGCCAACTCTCCCAGAATGTCCGGGAGACTCCTGAATTCCGGGTAGGTCTCCCGGACTGCCGGGAGAGTAGGGCACACTCCCACATCTGCCCACTTCCTAGCAAAGAGGGCAGAATTAGAGCGACAGATTCTCAAGGAATTGCGTAATTTTGGCCCCACCCCCGCTGTAAAATGATGCGTCTATGCGATTCATCAAGCCCCACCCCCCTCAGCCCATACCCCCACCAGGATCTCCTGGAGGGAGACTTCAGAATGTTGGCAAGTATGATTCTTTCTCCCAAACAAATTACTTGTGAATACCAATTATGTTAAACTTTGTATAATATTCCAAGATATATTTTGTGGACTCTTCCTCTTTAAGGTTAAGCTCTGATCATCTCTGCCCTTTCAAGGACACTACTTGACCCCACTAGTTAACATAAAACCTATAGCTCAGGCAGTCTCTTGCATTCCAAAATATTTAACAATGGACCAACCCAAATTTTTATTTATTTTTTTAAATCAGAATTTTTGTGACTTCATCCAGAATTGAAGGAAATAATAACATTTCCAGCGTCATAAAATCACTTAGTTCTGCAGCTTCAATTCTGTGAGACGTAGAGATTTCCACATGGATATTTTGTGTCATAAATCATAAAGATAAAATTATATCCGAGGAACTGGGAAACAAAGAGGTCTGTTGTCAAAAATCACTGCAGTCATCTATCTGCAGAACATAATTATCTGTAGCATTGTATCACAAATGGGTAGACTGCAAACAAGCAAAACAACTGATCCCACAAAGACATCTTGTCACTGCTGATGTTACATTGTAACATCGACCTTCCCTGTTCGTGTACACAAAGGCGTGAATGTAATATCATTGTGGCCCTGATTCCTTAAGGCGCACACATAATTTGGGCATATTCAACCAGGAGCGGATCTGAACATACGTCTGGTGATGAATACGGGTCTAGGTCCGCTCTGCTCTAACAGACAATACACTGCAGGATACGTCCAAGGCATATGTGGAATATAACGTCCCAAAAGAACGTACAGAAAAAATATATATATGTTAATGTCACCTGTTAATAATATAGGGCCTGATTCATTAAAGAACTTAGGCAAGAAATTTCTCCTGGACAAAACCATGTTACAATGCAAGGGGTGCAAATTAGTATTCTGTTTTGCACATAAGTTAAATACTCCCTGTTTTTTCATGTAACACACAAATACTTGATAGCTTATTTGTACACTGAAATGTAAAGTTGATATGTGTGTGCTACATGAAAAAACAGCCAGTATTTAACTTATGTGCAAAACAGAATACTAATTTGCACCCCTTGCATTTTAACATGGTTTTGTCCAGGAGACTTAAGTAAGAAATTTCTTGCCTATGTTCCTTAATGAATCAGGCCCATAGTCAGTAATGACAAAGTATTTAAAAAAGTTTACCCTCCCCCATAAAATATTTATATTAGGATGTTATCAATATCTACTGTACATAAAATACATTTTTACAGGTGCTCACATTTGCAAACACATGTTCTAGCATACAAACACAGCCGTCATCGCTAGTAATCGGCACTTACAACAGACCTGTAGCTGGTGCAAGTGATGCAAAATGAAAATCACGTACCTTTGAGATGCCCAATGCTTGACTTGGATGATGTTGTGTGCGCTCCCGCTTGGCACGCCCTCACTGTACATTGACTACGTGCATACACCCAGTCCCCTCCCCATCCCGCTCCTGACATCGTAGGCTGTAGTGAGGGTCCTTTGCACTCGAAGATTAATTGAATATACTTGCGTTCTCTGGCGTATAGTTAGTTTCTGTGCATGTGTAGAGAAATTTAATGCAAAATACGGCAGGTATCGGAATTTGCATTCAATGAAGAATCAGGCCCTGTCTGCATAATCAGTGGTCGAAACATACATTTCCATATCGCCACTTCTATTTCCACTTCGTCCAATATGTATAATAATACTTATAATAATAATAATAATAATAATAATAATAATAATAATAATACAATGGCTACAATGCACTTTCCATATGATAATGATAATGTACATAAATAAGAATACAACTCAGAAACATATTCTAAACAACATCAGTAGAGTAGGACTGTCATTCAGATTTCATGTCCTCATTACCAACTAATAATATTCTACACATTCATAACAACTGATGCACATGCAGAGGTGTTGCAACTTAGCCAGTCAATGTCTGACACTGGGCTAATGCAGCTTAGAAACTGAAGCAAACATCTGGTTGGTTGCTATGAGTTACAGAACATTTTTCTTTTGCACCATTTTTCATAAATTACTCCACATAAACGCAGTTTATGCAAAGTTTATTTCTTTCTTCCAATGCTGACCTTCATGCTGAAGATTATATTTATGCAGCCATGATAATCACTATTAGACAGCAGGCAGGGTAGTTACCCATTAATCTGTGACCCCGTAATTGCCTGCAATCGCAACATTTTAATATTACTACAAGCTTAAACTCATATACCTTAAAATGATTATTCCTTTAATATTAAATCAAGAAAATAAATAAATCCACATATAAATATATTTATTAACATTTAAAAACTCTTATGATTTTAGCTAAATTTGGCCTGCAATTGGCGATTTATATATATAGCGCCACCAATTTCGCAGCGCTGAACAGAGAGAATACTTGTCATTCACATTGGTTCCTGCCCCATGGGAGCTTACACTCTAAATTCTCACACACACACACACACACACACACACACACACACACACACACACAGATTAGGAATTTAACTCAAGACCTCAGTGCTATGAGGCAGGTGTGCTAACAACTAAGCCACCGTGCTGCCGCTATGGGCCAGCTTCATTAAGGAACTTAGGCAAGAATTTGAGTAGTTTTCTTACTTAAATCTTCTGGACAAAACCATGTTGTAATTCAAGGGGTGTAAATTACTTTATTATTTTGCACGGTAAAATACTTGCTGTTTTTCATGTAGCACACAAATATCAACTTTAAATTTCAGTGTACAAATAAGCTATCATAGTGTGCTACATGAAAAAACAGCCAGTATTAACTTATGTGCAAAATAGTAAACTAATTTGCACCCCTTGCATTGCAACATGGTTTTGTCCAGAAAACTTAAGTAAGAAAACTTACTCAAATTCTTGCCTAAGTTCCTTAATGAATCATGTCAGGATGTGCCATAGTAAGTATGGGAATGGCTAAAACAACTAAAAAACCCTAAATGGATCTGCTGAACCTTTTTACACCAGAACTGTAATTATATGTAAGTGAGGAATGCACTCTACAACATAGACCATCAGTCATGGATCCTGTAAACTCTTCATAGACAAGCTACACATGACTATACTCAACATGCATCTCGCAACAAATACCCAACCGGTAGCCCATACTCACATATTTCTAATTTCTGTATAAAAACTGACTTTTTGTGTTGGGTGGAAGTTAGGCAGAAGAGACAGTGGTCAGGGGCATCCCTGAATTAAATAAGTTTTTCCTGCTTAAGCAATACAATTATGTATCCAGTGTCATGTCTGTACCTGAACACCAAATGTATAGATCAATAAGGGTTTTGTATGCTTCATCAAGCCTAGTGACGTACGTCTATGACACCGCCAGACATGGAATCACCACTAAGCATTGCTCTTATTTAAGTGTTTGTTGCTGAATTAAACACAAAGAATTGTTACGTTCACAAGTGATATGATTGTTTGGAGTGCAACGATGTACATTTAAACATATACTATTGTTCTTGCAGGATGTTAGACGTGTTCCTGGGGTGACCCCCACCATCGTCAGGTCAGCAACAGAAACCAATGAAAAACGGCCTTTCATGTGCGCGTACCCTGGATGTAACAAGAGATACTTTAAACTGTCCCATCTGCAGATGCACAGTAGAAAGCACACAGGTAACACAATATTCATAATATAGCTCTCCCTGGTCTTCTGGTGGTTAAAGTCCACCTTGCTAAATGTTCATGTACACGATCTGTTCTGTTTATTCATCTGGACACGTTGTGTGGAGATAAATAGGGGGTGCATCTTATGTTCTAGTCCCTGTACAGGGGCAAACAAAGGATTTGTAGAGGGGGGTTTCCACACCACGCCACCAGTGGGCGTGACCAGCATGCATGGGGGCGTGGCCGTAATTTTAGACAGTGCTTGGCTGCCAACTCTCCCTATCCCCATAATATACATGGGCAATGCTGCGTGCACTACTGTTAGGTGCACACAGCTCTCCCTTCACAAGCAGAGCCGTGTGAAGTGGGGGCAGGGTCCAGCCACCTCAATTATACAGTGCCCCAGGCTTGGAGGGGGTTTCCAGGCACTAGGAAACCCCCCCTTCAGTTTGCCTATGCTGTAAATGGGGTTTAGGAGGTGGTCTTTATTTTCAGTCTTCCATATTGCAGACAGAGGCCTCTTACAAGAGAATCTAGTTGTCTTTTCACAGCTAGTTTACAGTAACCAGCATTATCCATCAATACCAAAGACTGAAGGATTAAACTTCACCTGAGAAATTATGGGATAAATCATGCAGATTGCTCCCTACTTCCACTACTGGCCAATCATGCATCTAGAACCAAAGGATTAAGGCGAAACTGTCAGTTTGAATTCTCCAGCTGGGCAGGGATGCCGGAAGTCCTACCTCGTCCCTAATCTATCAATGGGACGCAATTTGACCTTGCTAAACTGAAAAGGTGAAATTATTGAAAGGGGTTGTTGTAAAGTAAACTCAACCATGTACATCTTCTGGTGCGTCAGAGAGCCTGAAAATAAAGGCGCATCATCCTTTTAGGTAAATATAAAAGAAGTGAAGGTTTCCATATTTTCTGTTCCTAAATTACCACTAATGAGTGTCTGGCTGATGAGTACAAACATTACATTCTGCCAATGCAGATACTGCCAATAACACCCACTTGTTACACAATTACCGATGTATCAAAGAGGTCTCTACATAAAACACTATGTTCCATGCAATGAAACAGGGACTAAGCTGCTTGTGAAATTGGGGAAAGGGCTCTCCATCCCAGGATTACACATTAATCACAAGCTATTATGCATCTTGTCTCCTAAGGTGAGAAACCATATCAGTGTGATTTCAAGGACTGTGAGAGGAGATTTTCTCGCTCCGATCAGCTGAAAAGGCACCAAAGACGACATACAGGTATGTAAAATAACATACTCACACTTGTGAGTAAGAGAACTCGAATCTGAAGTCTGGGGGTTAAGAAAGTATCCATGGCACATAGTCATAAATACATCAACATTCATTGTTATCCAAGACTCATTTTGGTCGATCTAAGATCTTTGTCAAGGCTTAGGCTGGGAACACACTACAGAATATTTCTCCAGATGCGATATCGTTAAGGATTTTACCAACGACTGAGAGTCCCGATAGTATGCAGATTCTTGTGTACACACGATACACCTTTTACAGAATTTACCTTCAGATCTGTGCTCTTCATCTGTCATAACCATCGGCTGAAATGATTGTGACTCTATGGAGATCTGCCTACACTACTGGTCCTGAGCGCTTACACACTGCAGAATAGGAACAACCTAGTTCCAATGCTGAACGAGATTTTTAGTCCGTTTATAAAATCAATTCAAAATGATAGGATGAGCTTTGGAAAGATAATCGTTCATTGTTGGAGCGTACACACTAATGCGATATTGGACTGAAGGGTCGTTTATCGTATCATTGGCCTGATATTTGGGTGATAAACCTGTATTGTGTACCCAGCCTTACACATAACAATGGAAACAAATATTTACATCACATGAGGCTAATTGCAGACCAGAAACATGCTCAATATATCTATATGACATAACTTTCTTGATACAAGACAAGTACAGAACTGATGTAGAAAGTGAATATACACAAAGAATTTTGGTCAGTAAATCATCAAAGTACCATAAGAAGGCAGTTTTGTGGCTCTCTATCCAGCAAGCATCTGGTAGGGCATGTTGGGACTTGTAGTTGTCTATCCCTGGAACCCAAGCATATTTTATATAGTTAGGTATAACGATCTTGTACATGCTTTTGCCTACAAATATGGACACAATGTCCCAAGTGTAGAAGCTGAAATAATGGCATCTAATTGACTGCTGTCAGCACATAACTTGGAGAAGATTGTATCAGTATGGATCATAGTTGCCAACTTTCTTTTATTGCCCTCTGGGAGGTTCTGGAGAAGCGGGTGTGTTGGGAGGGCCGAAGGGGGCGGGGCCAAAATGATGCAATTCGCCGCAAATTGCGTCATTTGGGCTCATGACGGGCAGGTTGGAGGAGAATTGCCTGCTCTCCCGGGAGTCTGGGAGAACTACCCAGAATTCGGGAGTCTCCCGGACATTCCGGGAGAGTGGAAAACTACGGTATAGTAAGCAAAGAGACAACTGCAGTAAAGGGGTTTACCACCTTCAAAAGTTTGTCATTTGCCGATCTTTTGCATAAGAACTCCTGTAACTGCTGCTAAACACATTGCTTTATCTTTTTGGGTTCATTCTCTGTGTTTCAATCATGTTTTATATCATCAGTCAGATTTGCTTATTTTTGTTGCTATGACACAATACTGCTTACTGTGTATACAATAATATCCTGAGACAACTGTGTCTCAAATATCAGAACAACAAAATAAACTGCTGCTTGGTTAAGTAAATACATACAGTAGATGAAAATGACAGAAGAGGGTGCCTACAAGGCAATAAGTTAAAGTCACAAGAAGGTGGACAAGTCTGTTAACTGAATATTGCTTTTAATAATAGTAAGTCTGCAGGACCCTCACATGTGATGCACATTACAACTAAGTAAACTTATTGTTTTAATTTACCTTTTATAATATATATCTACCTGGACGCTTAGACATGTCTAACACTGGATTCACAGGTCAATGGGTCATGTAACTAGAATACTAGAATAGAATAAAGCAATATACTGTAAAGTCTCCTTATTCACATTATCCGTTTCTTGTCCTCAGGTGTTAAACCCTTTCAGTGTAAAACATGTGAGAGAAAGTTCTCCCGGTCTGATCACCTGAAGACACACACCAGGACTCATACAGGTAAAACAAGTGCGTAAGCCTTTATTCACATTTATTCGTTGATGTATTGTCCTAGTATTAGCATCTGTACAATAGATTAAAAAGTTGGCTAATTTGGATTTGGAATTACTGCTTTAATTCACTAAATCACCACAATGTACAAATAACTAGGGGCCTGATTCATTAAGGATCTTAACTTGAGAAACTTCTTATTTCAGTCTCGTGGACAAAACCATGTTACAATGCAAGGGGTGCAAATTAGTTTTCTGTTTTGCACATAAGTTAAATACTGACTGTTTTTTCATGTAGCACACAAATACTTGATAGCTTATTTGTACACTGAAATTTAAGGTTGATATTTGAAGAATGTTTCCATCCTGTATCTTGTTATAATCCTTGATATATTTGAAAGTTTCTATCATGTCCCCCCTTTCCCTTCTCTGCTCCAAACTACACATATTAACATCTTTTAGTCTTTCCCGGATAAGTTTTGTGCTGTCGGCCATGCACCATTTTAGTTGCCCTTCTTTGTACAGTCTCTAATGTATTTATATCCTTCTGGAGATATGGCCTCCAGAACTGAACACAGTATTGTAGATGAGGCCGTACCAATGACCTATACAGTGGTATTATTACTTCTTTCTTTCCATTACTGATAATGAACTATAGCTCTTCCTCTGCCATTGCACTATAGCTTTCCAATTCATTATGAATAGGTGACATTACTGAGGCATGAGCCACTGTATGCCTCCTGCCTCAGTAATGTCACTAGTTACTAATGAATGATATGCGGAATGTTGACAACAGAATGTTTGCCTCCAGTGTTTGTTGGGTCAAATGCACTTTAAATAATTAGTCCCTTTCCCTCAAATTTAATGTGCAAACGAAGACACGTAATAGAATTTGAATAATATTTCTTAAAAGGTGTTGCACTCAAATCAAGCGTTAGGTTATGTTTTTTTGTGAAATTGCCAATTGTTTTAGTCGTCTTAAGGCAAAGTTGTAATTCCATGGTAACTGGATATTTTCACGTTACCAGGTGAGAAGCCTTTCAGCTGCCGATGGCCCAGCTGTCAGAAGAAGTTTGCCAGGTCAGACGAGTTGGTCCGTCACCACAACATGCATCAAAGAAATATGACCAAGCTGCAGCTGGCCCTTTAGGTTGTGGGTCAAAGGCCCATTGGACTTAAACATCTACTGTATTATAAGTGAAGCTCCCAGATCATCCAACCAGTGGACTCTTCGGATGCTAACGAAGAGGTGGGATTCTGTTCAGCTGTTGTACAGGAGGGTAGACCTGATTGCACAGAAGGCTGTGTTCATCCGTAGGACAGATTGTCTAGTGAATGGCTGTATTTGCCATGATTATCTCTGTGTTGTGTGTAAAACCCTATTTTACGTATTTAACTTGCGGGGGATGCCATGGAGTCTGCAGCATGACCAACAAATATATAAAGGTAGCAGTGTTATAGTGTTATTGTGTTGTGAGGTATCGAAGCCTCTGCTTTTCCTATCAGGAAACAAAGCAATGATGCTGTTCGTAGTTTTTATTGCAGACGTTCCACTTTATGTATGTATAATGGTATAAATAGAAACGGATTATAGCACCTTAATAATGTACCAAATCTTAAACAACCATTAACCGTACCTTAATATGTCATATACATGGTAATTCGGGATTCTCCACCAATACTCAAGTCTAATTTTTGGAAAAGACAAAGGGGTGGACGTATCAATCCTTCTATAAAAGAAAAGTGAAGGTGTTGCTCATAGCAACCAATCAGATTTTGGCTATTGTTTTCTAGAATGTACTAGATAAATGATAGCTAGAATCTGATTGGATGCTATGGACGACACCTCCACTTTCCTTTATAGAAGGTTTGATAAATACACCCCAAAGATGGGAACTAGTTTCATATTATCTTAATACCTGCCTCAGCAGAAGCTACACCGCTGGACCAGGGAAATGATAGGAGCAATTTCCAATTTGGTGCCACAATTTCAGTAGTCAAATTACATTGGGGCCTGTTAGTCATACTTGCCAACTTTGGAGATCTGGTATCTGAGAGGGGAGATCTCCATGCTGTGTCTCTTCCTACATGGTTAATTCAACAATAGTAATGTCCTGTTTTAAATGACCTACATTCTACCAGTTATTTTAAAACCCCTGATGTTTTTGGGAAACACATTTATATAGCAGAACAAATACTAGAAAATAGGCTCTTACAGTTTGCGATACATCCCTTTTCTAGTTTATAATCAACATACTAAACTACACATACTAAACATTGCCAGTTCAACTTTTCCTCTTCTGCAAATCTGGTCCTGAGATGTTCCTGTCACAGGTTTTGCGAAACTAAAATGTGTGTTTCATATTATCATGGGACATTAAACACATTTTAAAGTTTGGTTTTAGGACTGGGAATTGAATGTTCTAGTTAGTTCTATGTGTTACTCAGAACAGTGAATCTGAATATTCCACTTTGACGTTGGATGCACAGATCCCTTGTCTCAATCCATCTCATGTTGTCAAGAGGGCACATCTTGCTGGAATACATCTCCCTTAACCCTCAACAAACTGTCATCTGGATATGCATCATGGGAAACGTAGCTAAACAAAAGCTGGAGCGCTGAAGCTTTGTCTTCTATATTCTGGTTGCTCCCAGAGAAACTCAAGACCTCTTTAATGCAAGATTGCAACCAAACCATGTAAGAGTTTCTAATTTCTAAGGGGCAATCTAGGAGTTCAACATGTTACAATCCCAAAACTGTGTAATGCCCGAGCAGGTGGGATGTTTTTATATTTTTATTATTGAACGGTGCATTGAAGAATTATTTTTTGTAGACTTTAATTTATTTTACAGCTTTTATTCGGAATGGGCAATTCGCCAATCATGCTTGGGGACCAAACTTGCTTTCTACCTTTTCAATGGCACAAGATAATCTCTGAGATATTTCACATTTCTGTCTGGGAGGCAAACGGTTAATGCAGTTGCTAACGAGGGCATTTGCAATACCCAGAATCCTCTGCGTGAAATGTCATCCAAGTAAATGTCCATTTGCTGTCACGTATTTCAGAGAGAAGCTGTCATGTTCAGTTACATGGAAGCAGTTTGACATTTGTGAACAGTGTAAAGGCTGCGCTGGTTTGGTGGCCAATAAATTGTACATATGCTGCTTAAATGGTAATAAAATGTAATTAAATCATGCGGATTGGTTGTCTGTCATTTATTTTGGCCTCTTGCAGCAGATGTACACATGCAGGACTTACGGGGGATCCCAAATTTGGCACTTATGGAAATATTCATATTCTATGTACATAGTCTACCAATTCTACATATATTGGGCCTGATTCGTTAAGGAGAGCAATATGAAGCAACTAGCGTTTAAAAAATTGCACACAATCGAATATGAGTCTAAGTTCACCATCACCATTTATTTATATAGTGCCACTAATTCCGCAGCACTGTACAGAGAACTTCCTCACATCAGTCCCTGCCCCATTGGAGCTAAATGATAGTTTGTAAGACACTATATAATAAATGAATAAAAGATAAATGATGATGGTTTAGAAGGTTTCATTAAGAGGGATGATAAGAGACTTAAATTTAGGGCTAGATTTACTAAACTGCGGGTTTGAAGAAGTGGAGATGTTGCCTATAGCAACCAATCAGATTCTAGCTTTCATTTTGTAGAATGCACTAAATAAATGATAGCTAGAATCTGATTGGTTGCTATAGGCAACATCTCCACTTTTTCAAACCCGCCGTTTAGTAAATATTCCCCTTAGCCCTGCTCCTTTTTTAAGCTTGCACTGAACACACCATAGTAGCATTTCCTCGTTGACTTTATTTATCAATGACTTCCTGATAACCCGATGAGCTGAAGCGTTGTGCAAATGAATAAATAAACGAAAAACGGAAATTTTAAGGTGTGCAAAGCATTGTAAACCTTTATTACATATTTTATTCAGGGAGATACTTCACAACATAGTACAACTGTAACCCATAGCAACCAGTCAGCTTTGATGTTTTATATGCCTCACTAGACGAGACTGCTACAGGCTTTCAAATTAGAAATTCACCCCTGGTGTTACTTTATTATGCCTGCCAAACATCCAAATATTTGCGGGACAGTCATATGGTCTTGCAATAAGTGCTTGGTCCTCTGATTCCAGAGATCTGTAAGTGTAGCACTCACTTACAACCTGACTTTTGCTGAAAGATATCGCACCGAGAACCAGAGAAAGTTATCACTGTCTGCGAGTCTCAGTTTGTTGTCCTATAGTGAACTCTGAATGACCGTCGGAGTTTATTGTAGAACAACAGTGCTCACAGCCAATCAGAACTCAGGCTGAGAGATGCATCGGTTCCTGACATGGATAATAACTTGTGTATTAATGATCGGAAAGGAGTCTCATAAAAATGAGGTAGATACAAGAACATTTACAGAGGAGACGGTCCTAACAGAGCTCTCAAAACCGAATGTGGATAAATTAATGGGGCCAGGTGGGTAACACCATTAACAGACTTATTCAATCAGTCACTGGCTACAGGAATAATTCCAGAGGACTGGAAAAGAGCGAATGTAGTCCTACTGCACAAAGTGGAAGCAAGGAAGAGGCAGCAACTACAGACCAGTGAGCCTAACATTGGTCGTAGGGAAATTGATGGAAACAGTCTTAAAAGAAAGAGTTGTAAAATATCTCAAATCCAGTAGCTTATATTATCCCAAACAGCCAGGAGAACCCTGAATTCCGGGTAGGTCTCTCAGACTCCCGGGAGAGTAGGCAAGTATGAAATAAATCCTTGGGCAAAATGTAAATTTCACTGGGGGGCCCATCCCACCGCCATCCGCCCTCCAGCCACGCCCCCTCCTTCGGGATCTCCCATAGGTAACAAATTAAAAGTCGACAAGTATGATTTATATATTTGTCTTTTATTAATAAAGGCTCAATAACTATTTTTTTTTCATAGAAATCGGCAAAGTCAACATTCTTCACATCAAAGTTTTTGTAGCAAGAAAGTCCTGCCATACAAATAACAAAGATCAATGACTTCTTCATGCCCTATACAGTTTCATAGTAATACCTTATGGTACTAAGGACAAGCCACCTGCCTAAAGTGTATTTTTTTTACTAGTAAATGTCAGCATTCAGATGTAGTGCTAGGCTACTGTGAGCAGATGTATGCAAGGCTGCTTAGAGAGGCGGGGGTCTCTGCAGAGGATCAGTGTCCACAAGACCAGAAATATTTGCAGAATGTGGAGCTCTGCAGTTTCTTAAGATGCTCATTCATTGAGGAGGTCAGAAACGCCATAGGATTTATGACTTTATGTTGAATAACTACAATGGAGAGAGATGACTGTTAGGAAGTGCAGGAACTTTCAGAAAATATGTGTCTGCAATTTCACGCAGTTCCATCACAAGGAGACAGAATATCAGTAGATATGAGACATTCAGTACTAGTTGTGCTGGATTATTGTAGATGTACATTGTGATATAATACAATTGTATAAGGTATAGTGCATTACTCTGTCTCATGCAACCTACCAAGCAGCAAATATATTACGTAGTCTGTTTTACTTTGTATGCTTAACCCATATTGAAATAGAATTTATTTATTTTTCTCAGTCTATGAAATAAGTATGTTGATGACATTTTATTTTTGTACAATACATGTTGCCAGTTTGGTCATCTCTACTTTTGAATATAGAAAAGGGCAGGAAATACAATGCAATCTTGCTTCAGAACTGCACCGGTCTACAGTACAGGAAGCAAAAGCGCAACTGAGCGAAACATGTGAAAAGAAGCTTTTCACCTAAAGGACTAGCAGCGGCTGTACTGCAAATAAATAAATACTGTATAGGGAGTGCAACTGGCTAAATAGACTTGGTAAACGTCAGGATAAAGTCTATTCGTTGTTTATATATAGTGTGTGGCTATGCAAGTAGAAACAGTGGTAATAAAAAAATAAATATATATAAAAAAATAATTGAGGTAGAAATAAAATACCAACATAAATAAAAATAAATAAATAATAATGCAAACAAACACAGGAGAAACGTAAATCAATCAAATAGCAGAAAGGGAATAGGGTGGATAAAAAGGGAAATATCAGTAAAATCAACAAACCTTCCACTTAGGTGGTACTTAAAATGTTAATAGCACTTTGCAGAGTATATAGCGCCTGTACTGTCACATGGATAGCAGAGGGCAGGAATCGGCTCGAGGGCATATAAGCCCCCAGAAGAAAAAGTTGAGCCCTGCGAGAGTTAATATTGCTAGGGCTGTTAGTTGTAGTTAGCCAGCCAATCAGTAGAGGTGTTGGGGGATGGCCTGAGCTGGGGAAGGTTTATAAGGAGATGCATCAACTGGGTTCTCTCTCTTGTCACTGGAGATGTCATGGCCAGGTGTTGGAGGGTCCTGGGGTGACCAATGCTTTACTGGTTTAGTTTGATTTCACCAGCATTTCTTTTACATTTTTTTATTTTCCTTATTTTCTCAGTTCTTTTCTCTCCCTAGTTCTTTGTCCCCTCTCTCTCTCTCTCTCTCTCTTTTTTTATAGCGGTGGCCCTGCACCCCCCTTCCCCGTATCTCCCCTGTGTTTATATCAGGCTCACCCAGTCTGTCAGTCCTTGCATCAGGGTGAGCAAGAGGCATCCCCCCTCCCTGCTCGAGGGGTCGGTCTCTGTGGCCGCTTCTGTGGTTAGTATTTTTATTCCCTATTGTATATATGCATCTTGTATTTATGCCCCCCGCTTTCACCTGCGCCCTCTTGCCCTTTTATGTTCTTACATTGATTATATGTTGTTTCCCCTCTGCGAACTGGAGGGGAGGCAGAACAAAGGAGCACTACAGTGGGAAATTTCAGTGGTTGGATGGCCCATTGGTTGCGACCTGTTTTTGGAGATCTTGGGGTAAATGTATCAAGCTGAGAGTCTTCCGTCTAGCTATCATTTATGTAGTACATTCTGCAAAATGATAGCTAGAATCTGGTTGCTATAGGCAACATCTCCACTTTTCGAACCCGCCGGAAAACTCTCAGCTTGATACATTTACCCCCTAGCTTGAGGTGCGGATGACTGTCATACTGTTTGAGTTCCATGATTGTGGGCATTTACAGTCCAGAGGGACTATATGGAGGACTGGCTTATCATACATTGCAAATGTGTGTAACTGAGAATTGTGCAAATTTATGTACCAGTAGAATAGTTCACATCTGTGTTGCTGGGGGATTTTATTCTGTATTGTTTCCTTGCTGCATAACCTCACCCTTTCAAGCACC
The DNA here is from genome assembly GCF_038048845.1 of Mixophyes fleayi. Taxonomy (NCBI): domain Eukaryota; kingdom Metazoa; phylum Chordata; class Amphibia; order Anura; family Limnodynastidae; genus Mixophyes; species Mixophyes fleayi. Next base: position 22,686,604 of record NC_134411.1, on the reverse strand, counting down.
TGCTGTGAACCTATAAATTGATTGAGCAACTTCCATTTCTGTATTGTTGTTTGAGAGACATGTTTGACAGCCTTGAAAAAGACTTACTGAGAAGTTGAAACGCGTTGGCTGGGGATTGTTGGCTCCTTCCATTGATTAATCACACATAGAATCTGTAGCACAGTACCTGGGCTTTGATCTGCACCTGCATTGTTATGCTGATTTACCAAATGAGCTGGGATCTTCATTTACAAAGAACATTGGAAATGACATGTATTTAAAGCACTAAGACATTATGGCTCTGATTCAATAAGGCCTGCAGGACACTGCAGAATATGTCCAAAACATATGAGGAATATAAACTTACAAAAGAAAGCACAGAATTTTTTTTTTAAAAAAACTACACAATTAATGTTACATGTTAATAGGATAGTTAATAAGGACAAAATATTAAAATATTAAAAAAGTGGTTTTTTTTTATAAAAAAAAATATGTTTCCATGAAATAAATTTATTATGATGTAATTAATGTCTACTGTACTTAAAATACATTTTTACAGTTGATCCTGATCGCAAACACATATCCTAGCATGCATACTCAGCCGTCATTACTAGTAAACGGCAGTTAGACTAGACCTGTAGCGAGATATTCGGTTATAATATAATAACCTTTGATATTACCCAGAGATTGAATCAGACACTGCTGTGTGTGCTTGAGATTGTCACGCCCTTACTATAGAATGACTACGAGCAAATGCCCCCTGCTAGCCCTGGTCCCTCCTTAAAATTGGTTGTGCCCACAAAATCACTGTTTACGTCTCTTTATGCATCAGGCCCAGTATGTCTGGTAAGTTTAAGCCATACTTGCCAACTCTCCCGGACTGTCCGGGAGACTCCCGAAATTCGGGTCAGTCTCACGGACTCCCATGAGAGCAGGCAAGTCTCCCGCATCCCACAACTGCCTAGCCTAAATGACGCGATTTGTGGTGAATCGCGTCATTTTGGCCCCGCCCCCCACGACCAAACGGCATTTCCATCGCGGGGGCGGGGCCAAGATGCCGCGTTGGCCCACTCCCACACCTCCTCCCACCCTCTAATCATGCCCCTCTCCCGGACTACACTTGCCAAAAGTAGGCAAGTAGGGTTTAAGCACATAAGGGTGTTAGTGACACATGGATGTAAACACAGTATAAATATATGTTCACTTATGCTACTTACCACGGTGACAGCCCTGCCTTTGGTGGACATTGCACTTTATAATATCTGAAATTATATACTATATTCTGATGTTTTTGATTGTTTTGGGGAAAGATATTGAAGAGTACTACCACAACTCATACAATATTCCCATACATCACTGGAAGATCTTGTTAAAACTTTTTCCATTATTGGAACTTTGTAGAAAGATCAATAAATTTGTTACTATACCATCATATGACCTCCAAAAAAGTATTTTATTATTTGATCTCTGTGGACGGACTTGTTTATTGGTTTTGCCTTGTTCCATATTTATTTATTTTCATATTCTGTTGGTATAAGGTTCGATGAAACCTGTATAAAGGGGTGGGCTGATAAACTTATTGCGCTTGAGTGCAGGTGTATCATTGTGTTTGAGACTATATGGAGGAGGTATACTGAGGCCTTTGGATCAGGATGGGAGGCACAGGTGCGAAGGCCTATCTGAGTTCTATTAAATGGGCTCATCTGTGATGTTGACATGGCCAACATCTGAGATGTTGGCCGTGTCATACTGAAAATACCCAGTGGGCAACTCATTGACTTGAAATTACATGTATAATGATATGTGGAGTTTGTATGTTCTCCCCGTGTTTGCGTGGGTTTCCTCTGGCTGCTCTGGTTTCCTCCCACACTCCAAATACATACTGGTAGGTTAATTGGGTGCTAACAAAATTGACCCTAGTCTCTCTGTGTGTGTGTATGTTAGGGAATTTAGACTGTAAGCTCCAAAGGGGCAGGGACTGATGTGAGTGAGTTCTCTGTACAGTGCTGCGGAATTAGTGGCGCTATATAAATAACTGATGATGATGATGATGATTCTGAACAGTAGTCGTTCTTGTAATGGAGCTACTTATTTGTATATCGTGACTATCATGCAAAACAACATTTTATGGGGTTATTATCAAAATGTGTTTTAAATATGTGTTTGATTGGTGCTTTTACAACTTTAAATATATCATCCAGAGTGCAAATTTGACAGTCATCATCATGATCATCACCATCATCATCATCATCATCATCACCACCATCATCCACACCATCACAACCATCATCACCATCATCATCATCACTATCATCACCACCATAATCACTATCATCATCACCATCATCACCATCATCATCACCATCATTACCACCATCCTCACCAACACCATCACCATCATTATCACCACCTTCACCATCATCATCACCATCACCATCATCATCATCATCATCATCACCATCATGACCACCATCATCATCACCACCATCCTCACCATCATTATCACCACCTTCACCATCATCATCATCATCACCATCATCACCATCATGACCACCATCATCATCACCACCATCCTCACCATCATTATCACCACCTTCACCATCATCATCATCACTATCATCATCATCACTATCACCACCACCATTATCACCAACACCATCACCATCATCATCATCATCACCACCATCATCATCACCAACATGACCACCATCATCATCACCATCATCACTACTATCATCACCAACACCATCACCATTATCATCATCACCATCATCATCATCATGACCATCATCATCATCATGACCATCATCATCATCACCATCATGACCACCATCATCATCATCACCACCATCCTCACCAACACCATCACCATCATTATCACCATCACCATCATCATCACCATCATCATCACCATCATCATCCTCACCAACACCATCACCATCATTATCACCACCTTCACCATCATCATCATCATCATCATCACCATCATGACCACCATCATCATCACCATCATCACCACCATCCTCACCAACACCATCACCATCATTATCACCACCTTCACCATCATCATCATCACTATTATCATCATCACTATCATCACCACCATCATCACCATCACCATCACCATCACCATCATTACCATCATCATCACCATCATGACCACCATCATCATCACCATCATCACTTCCATCATCACCAACACCATCACCATTATCATCATCACCATCATCATGACCATCATCATCATCATCACCATCATCATGACCATCATCATCATCATCACCATCATGACCATCATCATCACCATCATCATCATCATCATGACCACCATCGTGACCACCATCATCATCACCATTACCATCATCATTATCATCATCATCACCATCACCATCATGACCACCTTCATCATCACCATCACCACGATCAAAAAGTAAACTTACACAAGGCCTGTGAGATCTTTTTGTGTGTGATGTTTGGTTTTCAAACCGGTGATTTTACTACAAACTACATGTAGTTTATGTCTTTTAAAGATATGAGATTTTACAGAAACCGCAGATTGATAATTTCTAAAGATTGTGTTTGAAAACTGATAAAGGTTTTAAAATATATTTTGATATTCCCCCTTTAATCTCTTTATTTTTTTATTTTACTCTTTAGACAATTGGTTAAAGTAAAAAAAACAAACAAAATACAATTAATAAACACTAAAAGCCATATGCCTATTAAGCCATCCAGCTACACCATATATCAACTGATAACAGACAACGTTACACAGATTGATCTATGTATATAATAATTATGTGCACGCTGGGGCCAGCACTTGCAATCTGGAACCTTTATTAAACCTCCTGATGTATTAAATAGGAAAACACCAAAAATAATGTAGCAACTTAATCATAAAGAGAAGTTTGTACCGCGGGACTCCGGAGACAAACGTCTGAGCATCTCTGTAACTCTGCACCGTGCCCAGACTGCCAAAAAGCATTAATATCAGTACATTTATCTGGCCTCCAGTGTGCTAGAAGAATTCATTAGGACAATATGTGATACGGTGCTGAAACAGAAGACTTGCTGTCTCAGGCTAGTGACGGGGAAGTATGGTCCCAGATGAACTTTAACAACTGATAAAGACTGTGTGCTGGAAGGATTCATGTTTTACTGGGCCATCTGCATTCAGTCAAGGGTAGCTCAACTTTCTGGAAAGCCATCCATCACAGTCAATCCGTGCAGGACAACTTTCCCTGATGCAGAAAGCAACACAAAAGAGCTGAAGAAGGTTAATATTCTCTGTGCAAGTCAGAGGTCAAGGCTGGTTTAGACAAAGCCATGTCATAATAATATACAGAAGCATTGAAGTTGCCCGTTTATTTATAAAACTGGTGCTCTATCCATGGTTATCAGGATTCACTATCAATTATTTAGTTGGTTTTTGCCGTCTGCCTATAAATCCTCCAATCAGTGTTTCCTCTCTACTGATCTAGTCACAATGGCATTACTTTAATTTTATCACCTGTTTATGTGGCGGTGCATTTGGAGAATGAAATATTGCAACACATGTTTATTTTCTTATTTGGCTGATGTCTAGACTCTTCTGGTTAACTGGGGTGGGGGGGTCAATGTGCACAATTTTTACAAGAAATTACACAGCATAATTTGTATTTTGGTTGCAGACAGGACTTTAATAGATTAAGGTAGAGTAGAATTCATTAACTAATAACTAAAAAGGGAAAACTAATTGCAATTTTGTCTGGAGATAGGCGGGCTCGGTTCCTTGAAAACCGAACACACCCGAACTTAGGGGTTTCGAGCCAGCTCGTGAGCCGGCTCGGTACTGTCGCGCGCCGTCGGAATCGAAAACAAGGCAAAACGTCATTGTTACGTCGTCGGATCTCGGATCTCGTAAATTTTGAATTCCTTTTTAAAATCCAACATAACAGGGGGTACCCCCATTTTTCTTTTCTGCCACTGCTGTGTGCCAATGTGTCCTAGATGTGCTAGGAACTGCCGTGTGTTTGTGTCATTGCTCTGTCGCTTACCATCCAGCCAGGTCGCTGCAGTATTTGTCCGAAAGTGTATGAAAATAATATTGTGACCTGTGAGGTGGTCTAAATTGACTGCAAATGACTTGAAATTAGTGTTATTGAGGTTAATAAGAATGTAGGAACAGAAAAAGAGCAAAATTGTGTGATTTTAGCATATTTTAGTATTTTTTCTAAAAAATACAAAACCAAAACACACAAGGGCGGTTTTGCCAAAACCAAAACCAAAACAGGAAGCTAATCCAGATTCAAAACCAAAACCACTTCACGGGGTCAGTGAGCATCTCTAATTTTGTCTTATGTTGAACATAAAGGTGACGTGTGGATTTCAAATGTAACAAAATACCGTAAGCAGAAATCAATGCTTTAAGTGGGAATTAAATTATACGCCTATTTATGAGTGGCTTAAAAGTGTTGTACCCCCTCAGGCTGAAACAGCTGATCCTGCAAGCGGCTGTGAGGGTTCAAAGCAGCTGGTTTTGTTAGCTGATGAGGGAGGCACCAACTATGTGCCAAGACAGTAGAGAAATTAGAAATGTCCCCCATGGATACAAAATCGCAGATACAATATATTTAAGAAGAAAGCAAAAAGTGTAACACACTCATTTTTACATAATAGGCAGCCACAATGGCCCCTGTGATATACCCATTAGTAATAAAATAGCACTAATATGTCCATCAGTATAAATATGCTTCTAAAATGGCAAGAAATACTAATGGTAATGACGATGTCTATTAATAGTATTATGTAATTAAAATATCCATCATTAATAATAACATATAATATGCCTATTAGTAGTAATATGCCAATAATATGCACATTGCTAGTAATAATACACAGTAACATTCCCATTAGTAGTAAAATGCTATTAATATGCACATACGTGGTGTCATAGAATGACAGTTATACTGAACATTCTATTGGCCTTTGAGGATCCAGCTGTACTCACCATTACATTGTGTGTGCAACATTAAAGTTGTTAAAAATAAAAAAAGCTCCCCTTTCATCCTATGGGGTAGGTACCTATACTGTGTATAGTTACGCTTCTGAGCAAAATATGATTTGATATAAGCGCCACATGCAAGTTAACACCACATAAATAGTGCGCATTAAGATAAATACATTTTATGGGGTAAATTCAATTAGCTGCGGCTGCGCATTATTACAGTTCCTACAGTAATTTTGCTGCAGATTTTTTGCAAAAATCAGCTGAGAAATTACCATAGTAACGGTAATAAATGTGCAGCCATTACCGTAGTAACGGTAATAATGAGCGGGCTGCGGGCCGCGTTGTTCTAAAGAATCTACCCCTATGTTGGCAATCATGTGATGCTGTCATCAACCCAGTACTTACCTGTAAAGGCTAAAAGATCTTAATATGTATAGTTCAGAGCAGAGAAAGGGAAAGGGGACTTTTTAAATATATGAAGGGTTTTAACAAGGTACAGGAGGGAAACGTTCTTCAAAGGAAGAGAAGTATTAGAACACGAGGACATGTATTCAAACTGGAAAGAAGCAGGTTCAGAGGAAATTTGATGAAAAACTACTTCACAGTAGTGGATAAGTAGAATAGCCTCCCATCAGTGTTGGTAGAGGCTAATACAGTAGAGCAATTTAACCATGCTTGGGATAGACTTAAGAATACCTTCACAAAGAACAAAGGATCAATAGGTTTTGAAGACTATGGTCGTAGCACCTATTGCATTAATTTTTCAAAACTGGATACACACAGACAAGCCATAGATGAGACGTGACTACTATTGGCAGAAACCTATCCGGGCACTTATGCTGTTATATGTAATTGGTGTCAGCGGAGTTGGTAGTAGATGTTAAACCACAATAAAATTTTAGACTTAACCAATTTGTTGGTTTTATTTCTGAATTAGTTGTAACAGATGATATATACATATATACAGTTGCTCACAGTTGATACTAAATGCAGCAGTATGAAAAACTTATACAGTTAATGTACTTATAACTATTATAGTACATTCATCTATGCTTATATTGTGAGCAATGTCAGAGAACAGGTTGCTCATATATATTTTGCGCCTCCATTCATTTTATATATCTATATATAAGAGAGCACATAAAGGTTACAGCTCCAGTTATCACATCTTTACAGTTCAACTGTCACTGGAAGAACCTGCTGAGAGACGAACTTCCTGTCGGGGCATGTTCAGTAGTGCAATGTGGACAGCTGGAAGCTGCTATACTTCACTAAATCACAGGGGACACCCCTACCAAGATGGGATACGGAGTGTAGCACTCCATATTAACAACTAGAACAATATGCAGCCAATCAGAGCATTACAATGTTAACAGTAGTATTTCAGCTTAGCCAACTCCTGGACATTCAAGATTACAAGTTGTAGCAGGAGGGGCTACATGTAGCTGAGAATCTAAATGATAACATCAGTAGAGAGCAGTGGTTTAATGTTACTGTCAAACTGGGACATTCACTTTGACATGAAATGAAATGAGTGTGATTTTCTAACCAACAAACATCAATAGGAAAAACACAGAAATGAAAACAAATGTCTCAATTCCATGACTAACCCTCAGCTGACGGCAGTTTTACTAACCTTGCCTTCCAAAAAGGTGACACATCAATTAGTCAACAGCAATTTATTTTTTACTTGCAGGAATTAGCCAAATTATAAGATAACAAAAACGCTCACTTTGGAAGAGTAACTCCAAGAAGGCAGCAACATTTTCTGCATCTACGGTCCATTAAAGGATTAAGCTGACCATACAGAAGGTTCACTAAATCACTGTAATAGTAGGTTGTAATATTTGATATTAAGAGATTCATTTAGGATCTGTCTATTCTGCCAAAGACGTGTCCAGGACCATTGCTCAAAAGAGCAAATATTAAATGTATCTGCAACTGAGGGATTTATGTTTGGAATAATGGGAATTCACATTGATAGTAAAAAGTGAAATGAAAGAACTTATATAGAGCTGTGCAGGGGCTAAGCTAGATTTTGGGCTGGGGAGATTCCAGCTTTGCCATACACCAATCTAATTAGTATTCTATTTATATATCAACCCCTGATGAAGTTCAAAAGAACAAAACAGTTAGGATTTTGTCCTCATGATATTGATATTTTTAGAGTTCTTTTTTAAATTTCTTTATTGCCAGTGTGATATTTGTGGAACAGTTACACCTGCTGATCCGGACAGCTTCAAGTGTTCCTTTCTTGGTATCAACATCACTGTGGATTCAGATAAGCGCTGTTTTTATGCTATAATAAAGTGATTATAAGTGAGAGCTGAGGATCCTGCCTGTAGTACATCTATTGAGCATTTGACAGATAAGTTTTATCTTTATTTGAAAAATGTATCTGCTTTCAATCAATAGTTTCACTAATTTTACATTAATTACTACACTATGAGCGCCCTTTCTTTCTTTGTTTTTTGATATTTATTATACATATACTATACACATAGGCATATTTATTGAGATGAGTGAAAAGCTAAGTAGAAATATATTTTGCTCTCGGCAACAATATTTATTTATCTTATTTATGTACAGTTATTTATACAGTGCCTACATGTTACACAGCACTTCACAAAGAATATTTAATCCATCACCTCAGTTCCTTTCCCAGTGGAGCTTAAAATTAATATTCCCTTCCACAAGGTTAATATTGTCTTTGGAGTGTGGAGGGATTCCGGAACACCTGGAGGAAACCTACACTAACACAGGGAGAACATACATACTCCAGACAGATAGGGTTCTGGTCAGAATCAAACCTGTGAACCCAGCAAGGTGAGGCATCAATACCAGGGGCGCACGCAGGGGTGGGTTTCTGGTTCTCCAGAAACCCCTCCCCTCTGCAAAGAACAGTGTCCCTACATATCGGCATTGTACTATACAGCAGCCGTGGCGCTGTCAAAGATGCGTCCGCGGTGGTACTGTATTGTACTACAATACAGCACCGCCACGAAGGCTTCTTTGACAGCGCCGTGGTGAGTTAACCCTCGAAACAATGTTTTTTTGATTTTACCTGCATTTTGCTAGTTAGTACTAAGCACCTCTCTGCAGGAAAAATCGAAATTACAGAGCCCTGAAAGAAGAGCCAATACAAGAGATAGGGCAGCATAGAAGATGAAAGCATATGGGTTTTTGTTTTGTTTTTTTTAAGAGAATTTCTTGTGTAGAGGGCAGATTCCGGGAACTTATTATCCTCCCTATACTTGTCCATAATGTGTAGTAGTTTTCCAAAAACGTCTGTCTTTATGTCAAGTCATGCCATATATTCATTCACACTCTCTTTTTCTCTTGTAGATCTTTTCTTTCAACTTATTGTATATTCAATATAAAGGGCCATGGGATGATGCTTTATGGCTCTTCTATATCCTGTTGAATGATAATTAACACCAGCCTGAAAATATGAGAGACCTCTTATACATTATTGGTTTGTTGGAAAGATATACAATTTTCTCATAACCAGTCAGGTGCTGGTACAAAATCTTGTTTTCAGGCCAGGATATAACCTTTTTAACCGTGATTTTATACTAGTCTGCCTCCTTCTTTCCATAATGTAAAATGACCACACATTTTGTCTGTGTTAAAGAAATAAGTATAATACATATTATAATATATTATGACAAAGGGAGTGATTTGCCACAGGCATCTAAGAGGGGAATCAGCTATTTAGCTGACAGTCTGCAGGTAAAGGCTGCTGTCACGGTTACACACATATATAGCAGTGCACCTAGGTTAAGGTATACAGTTGTAAGACATGTGTGATAAACTAAAAGTATAAAGTGTGATATAACTTGCATACTTTAAAAGTGTCTTTATCTACAGCAAAGCTGTCAAGGTGTGTCTGCATCAAAGAGCAATTACAGAACACCTGCAGAGAACTTTCTTTTAAGGCAAGGTGGGAGTGTCATCCGTCCATCAAGCTAGGACTGTGGTGGGGGGGGAATGTCAAGTATTTAAACCTGTATTGCGCTACTGTGAAGTGCGACCAATGCCAAACAGTGGCCGGTGTCTAGACAGAAGGACTATGTCTGGTCAGAGTTAGGTTGCTTGGTGTCATCCTGGCAGAAAGTGTGCAGTTCATCTGTGAAGTGACGTGAACAATAAAAGTACTGTTTATAAAGAAAGAAGTTGGTCGTGTATGCATTCCAAAGTTTTACCCTTCTAGCCTGTCCTAACATGATCAAATGCTATGCTTTTTATCTGGGATTAAGGCTTACCTCCATGCAGCTTTTAAAGGCAAGTCTTTCCCAAGCACTAGTAGCCATGGGAGACCTGGGACTCACCTGACACAAGTTGGAATTAACGTAAAGAACTAAAAAATGGGATGAAAGAGAGTGGGGACTTTATATAAATTATATAAACAAGCAAGACATTGATCCTCTGCTCTCTCCATGTACCATATATATATATATATATATATATATATATATATATATATACACACACACACACACATACAATATATGTAGCCCACAAGTGGGCACTAACGGGACTTCTTAATGCAGTGTTTTCTAAATCTGAAACAAAAATGTGTTGATTCTGGAAGGTATACATGAGAAACAAATTGGATGGTGAATTGAGGTGCAAGCTGCCGCTCCTGCAGTTCTGCAGAGTTAGTCTTGGGTCTATGTGGCCACCACACATTAGTGTCTCTGATAAAAAAAACAAAACAATAAATTTAAGTTCAAATGATTTAATATTTGGCAAAAATAAAAACACTAGAGAAAAACAGCTTTAACATTCAAATTTTAAGACCAAATGATAAGAGTCCTGTAAGTGACCAGTATATTTTTGACTTGATTCCCAAATAGGGAATAATGCTGGATATGTAAAACAATTATCCCCATTCGGAGATGCCGAATAGGGGGCGTGGTGGGAGGGCAGGAGGTGGCGGAGGCATCATTTTAGCTCCACCGCCTGGAATTTGTGAGTCTCCCAAACATTCCGGAAGAGTGCCCAGGTATGCTTAATCTACCCGTGAATAGTGTTTCTTATATTAAGCTCTTGTGCACATTAATAATATGCTTCTTTGCTATCTCACGTCACAATAGGATTGAACACAATAGAGTATATACAATTTGCCCATATACCACTCTCTAAAAGGAAATAAATTTTAGTTGAAAACATCAAGATTTAATTTGGCTTCTCAGATAGGCACTAACCAACGTTTTATATATTCTTATTAATTATTTTTGTTGTCCGCTGTATGTATGAACATGCCAAAAAAGCATGCATATATATTCTACCATGTTCCTAAACAGTGATCAATCTGTACAGCAACGTAAATCATGGGAACTTTCTCCCATTCATAGAATTGTAGTAAATTCATTTCAGCGCTCTACTATCCTTTGACAATTATGTCTACATTACTTTTAAACAAGGTTTTTTTTAAAGTTTCTTTTGAACCACAAAATAAATAGATCTTAAAACAGTCGACCATTCCAAGACAATGTCGATGTACTGAAGATACTGGGGCCTTGGTGGTTTTTTTGTCTTGCTCTGTTAATGGTTTTGTATTCTGCTATATTGCAGTTTTGGCAATGAAAGGGTTCAAACATATTTCTGTTTCCTTTTTTGCTATCAGTACATTCTTTTCCAAGCAATTCATTTCTAATATACATCAGTAAAACACTGTATTCCCCTTGTTTGCGTTGCTGACACTAAGATAACATTCATACTTAACGATACTGAAAATACTTTGGATGACAAAAAACGTCCTCGTGACTAAGCTTTGTGTGACGTAGTTTTAAGATAATTTCGAAGGAACTATGTTTGCTGCTAAACTTACATATTGGTAGCTGTGTTATATACAGAAAGATACATGTAGCTGCTGGGTGTGTTAATATCCCATTCAAGTAAATGAAAATCAGAAAAATAAAATATATAAGTAACTGAAAAGGCATTTCAGGATAATTTTAGAAGATTATCTCATGCATCAAAGCACCACAAATAATCCTTTTTGGATGTTGGAGAGCAGTCTGCAAAACCCCTAGCATAATAGTTCTGCAGTGACTGTTTCTATTCTGTGCAATGACTGTTCAATGGAGAGGTTGCACTGTGCCCTTTGTTACCTCTAAGGTCTCCGCTTACAAGAATTACCAACAGCAGCCCGACAGCAAACACTGTATAGGCTAACTCCACTTGGTTAGACCGTATTGCCAAATCTCCATGAATGTCAGGGAGACTCCCTGAAATAGGGGTGATCTCCCTCACTCCCTGAAGAGTCTGGCATTCTCCCTGATGCTGAGCCAGTACAAGACGTGGTTGGCTTCGCCATCTGTGGCATGATGACACAGTTCAGAAATTGTGTCCTATGTCCATGTATTGATGCCTATGGAGGTGGCCATTTTCATGGAGACCAAGATTTAATCAAAGACTGACAGGTAAGACAACATGAGTAATGGAAACAGAAATGTAAAAGACACTTCAGTCTCTAGAGATTCATTAGCTGCTTTTCTTCAAATGCATAGTTGCCTACTCTCCCAGAATATCCGGGAGACTCCCGCATTTCTGGGAGACCTCCTGGTTCTCACCCCCGCAATAGATAAGTGGTGGGGGTGGGGCTAAATTACGCAAATATTGTGTCAAGCCCCACCCCCGCACGCCCACCTCCCCCAGGATCTCCCTGAAGCCAGCGAGGAAAAGTTGGCAAGTATGGGTTAGATACACTATGTATTAGAGGGTATATAACTGCTCATGTCCCCATAGAAATTTAAACCCATTGGAAACCAATATATGGATGACCTTCCCTGCCACACCATTGTCCCAATATCACTGCAGAACCAACTTGAATAGATTTCTGTTACGGGTGTCTGGAATATGAATATAATAAAAAAATAATGTAGGAGGAGGTGCAACATGTAATTATATCTTGGAAGCGTGATGTGAGCGGAAAAATATGCTCATCCTGGAAGAATAATGTTGGCCAACATGGTGGCTGGGTGGTTATCACTGCCTCATAACAAATAAACAAAAATAAAATATTTTGGTCAAATCGTGGGGATGAAATGCGTGGATCTCCCTCAAAATCACCAAAATCAGCACATGGCTATGCCAGTCAGGGCTGGTGGCACTATAGCAAAGAAACCCACAGCATGGGGTCCCCCTGACACAGTCACAATCAACCCTAGACCGGTTAGCATGGATATGAATTCCCTAGGGATCGCGGGCTAACTATATAAAGCAGCTCCCCTCCCCCTTAGATTAACCAGCCCCGTGCTGTAAAGCACGCGGGCTCTTACCACACCCCTGGCTGTCATTAAGTGGTTGGGCATTGTGGAGCTTGTAGCACTACAAAAGTCAGCATACCTATAGCACCAAGGGTATGCGGGCACTGGGGGCAGCACAAGAGCCAGCATGCCCTGGCACCCAGAAAACAGGATTTAATGGCTCCTGGTGCTCAGGGAGATATACAACTGTACAATTCATGTAGTTTTGTGACAAATCAAAATTCTTTGTACGTTGATTTTGTTTGGCTGCAATAGTTTCAGAGATGCCCTTATCAGGATATCAGGGTGTAACCCAGGTATCTTGGGGTTCAGGGTCACACAGGTAAAAGAAAAGGTGTGCATACAATTGTATCTTTATTACAGATAACTGCAAGCAATAGGTTTATACACTAAACAATAATTTAAACAACACCCACATGCTCACCAACCTTCAGCCATCACCCAATAACACGCCAGTGTTCAGTTCAGAACGTTATTTAAATATGGGTTTTCTTTACCAGTCCATGTTGTAGCAATATTATAATGCAGTGGCCAAGCTGTCAGATTCATTGCCCTGGACGTGCTGATCCCGGTTCTCTATCCAGTTGCTAAGGACCTGAACCTCAGTCTCCCAGCTTGAAACTGGTAAGAGGCAGGAATCTTATACCAAGCTCAACAGAATCCACAAACGGCCTGAAGTCTCTCCTGCGGGCCCTTTTAAAGGGAGAACATTTCCCACACTGGAAAGCCCACCTTGTAGGGTTATTCCCAGATCAGCAATGCTGGAGATGGTGCCAACAATAATGCCAAAATCACCTGTTAGAGCCAACATGATACGGCCATGTCCCCTTTGCCCGATGTGTCCTGATTCGCAATATTACTGGGAGGCATTCTAATGGGTATATTTACTAAATTGCTGGTTTGAAAAATTGGAGATGTTACCTATAGCAATCAGATTCTAGTTATCATTTGTTTAGTGAATTCTACAAAATGACAGCTAGAATCTGATTGGTTGCTATAGGCAACAATTTTTCAAACCCGCAGTTTAGTAATTGTGCCCCTAAGGCTGAAAAATGTCTAATTGAAATTGATTGAATTAATGACTGAGATCTGCCCGGACATGTGGTTACCAGTCAACAACTCTAACTGAGCAATCATGTGAGGCGATTTTTCAGCCAGATCAGTTACATATGGCCACCAAGATCTGAGGCCAAACTGGTAACAGATTCTGACAATTGGCATTTAAACTGAATGACAGAATCTGTCTATGTTTATCTGGTTGATCTGTCTCAAAAAATAGCTATACTTATTTGACTCCTGATGAATACCTCAGTGGTCTACTCAGTATATCTTTACTGTGGTAATAAACGCCAACACTTTCTCTCACAGAAGTCCCAACAAGCCCCCTAAGGCAGTGGTCAGGGAACAGGGGTAAATTACCCCAAATGGGGTAAAAATGAAATTCCTGGGGGTAATGCTGCCGATTCACATGCTGTCAGTTGGATTGTAGACCCCTTTAAATGTGAAATTGCTGTTGTACCAGAAAAGCCTCAAGGGTTGGCAGAGGCACTTCTTGAGCTTCGATGCAATAATGAAGCACGTATTGCATATTTTTGGATGTCAACAGCTGCAAAGGCATTAAAAATTGCACATGAGGAGGCAGTCAAAAAGTTGCTGCCTTTTGCAACAATCTACCTTTGCGAACAAGGATTTTCCACTCTAACAAACATAAAAAAAAAGCAGAGAAATCGATTGGACGCTGAAGACTGTATCCAAATTGCTCTAACATCAAAATACCCCGATATTGATGCTCTCGTATCAAAAATGAAGCAACATAATTTCTCCAAAACCTGAAGTTTTGAAGTTGAAGCTTTCAAAGAAATTTTGAATAGATTCAATAAAATGTTGAATTGCAATAATTAATAATATATGATTTCCTTCCTTTCAAATCAAGGAGGTAACGTCGACGTATCTAAATATATTTCGGGGTAAAAGGTAAAAAAGTTCCCTGACCCCTGCCCTAAGGCAATCTGCAATACTGTAAGGGTGTCTGTACATGGGCACATAGGGTCTGATTCATTAAGGAAAGTTAAGCAAAGGTAAGTAAGTAAGGCAAAACCATGTTGTATTAGAGGGGAGGTAAATTTAAAATTTCGGGACAGATTTATATTTGGGGTAGGGCATGTCCTAGATCAGCTTTAAATTTTAGTGTACAAGTAAGCTATCAAGTATTTGTGTGCTAGATGAACAAACTGACAGTATTTTCCTTATGTGCAAAATAATAAACTAATTTGCACCCCTTGCGTTGCAACATGGGTTTGTCCAGAAAACTTGAGTAAGAAAACTTACTCAATTTTTTGCCTAATGAATCAGGTCCACAGATCCTATGAATAAATGAAGTCATTAACCGTTGATCGTACTTTAAGTGGCTACTCTTCTAACGTGAAGGCTTATTATATAACCTGACACTGTAACCCATATGAACCATGGAGCTTTGTTTGTACTTTAATAATTGGCTGTTGTGGGACTACAAGTCACAACATGCCGTGTCAGCAGAAGATACTGGGACTTGTACTGTGAGAGCTGGGGAGTCACAGGTTGCCTATTTCTGTTTTAATAAAATACAATAAGGACATTAAATTACATTCTTGTAGCATAAACGCCTTCAAATACTTTGAGGTTCGGAAATAAGACAGCTAATGGCGTTACACGCAATTATTGTACAAAATATTTATTTTACTAGCACCAAGATGGTTAATGAAGACAAAAGACACTCACTTCTGCACCACTAGGTACCATGCTGGGATATCATTCCCGGTATGGAATAAGAACATGTTCTGTACAGTGACACAATGCATCTGCTCAGTCTGATACCTTGCTCTCTCTCTCTCTCAGTCCTGTCAGGAGCTGGTGAAGTATCTGCACATCTTTATCTTACTATCACACATTCTTCACTTAAAAGCCAATGGAAAATCCACAGTGTTTTACTGCAGAAAGCGGCAGGTTTAGAGAAGAAATTTAAAAATCTATTAATGTCTGTTACAAGAGGGCAAAGTTGAGTAACTTCAACTGATTTGTCTGTAACCTACAGAAAGTATTAAGGGGAAAGATTTTGCCCTATGTGGAGGCAATTTATAAATCGGCTGAGGCGCAGTGTAATATGTTCTTTGATAGTGACGTGTGCTTGACTTGAGCGAGAGGGCCCAGTTTTCTGCCAATGTGTAAAGAGTTAGAGAGTTTGCACCATCCACTAGGGAGATTTAGGCGACTGAATTGCGTTCCTTGGAAAGTCGGGAGAAAGCGCCCCTCTCCACTTAGTTTTGCACATCAGTGCACAAAATTAGATTTTGTGCTGCATAGCCAGAATATTGAAATGAGATAAAGGACGTACCTGGCTGTACAGAGCGGTTCATGGCCGTTTTGACTCCGCCAACCAACTCAACTGTTGCCAAACTTTGAGCTGGAGGCAATCAAGTCTTGTCCTATACTTTGAGTGGAACACATCTTCCAACTTCGGTAGAGAAGCACATTTCTAGGTGAATTTTGATCAAAACTTCAATCACACAAAACACACACACAAACTATATTGTATTAGAAAAACAGAACAGTTTCACCTAATGAAAGGCTGGTTCTAAGGTGGTAGGAGGTTGGTCATTTTGTGTAGTTTTTACACAGTGCTTCAGACTCCTAAAAGACCCATGAAATATTATAGCATTCATTTCCTCATTGAATTATTTAGCAGTGCTCTTTACAATTAATGTAGGGGAAAATGCTCAGTAATCACGTCAGCATGTATGACGTCATTATTAAGAACCAGCAATTATTTTCCATTTTTCTTTCTGTTTTTTTGGAATTTTCTTGATAATGTGTTTCCAGATAAGGAATTTAGCCTATATCATCATCATCATCATCATTTATTTATATTCACACTCCCACCCGCTCCCTGCGCTCGGCCAATGACCGCCGCCTCTCCTCCACTCTGATCACCTCTTCCCATTCCAGAATCCAGGACTTTTCTTGTGCAGCCCCCCTTCACTGGAATGACCTCCCTCGCTCCATCCGCCTCTCTCCTACTCTGTGCTCCTTCAAACGTGCACTCAAAACTCACCTCTCTCTCAAAGCCTACCAACCATCCACTTAACCCCCATCTCCTCTGCTCATTCTCCCCTCTCTCCCATTCCCTCAACTGGCTCCTCTTATGCCTGGTCTGTTTACCCTCCCTTAGGATGTAAGCTCGCATGAGCAGGGCCCTCTTCCCTCCTGTCTCCTCACCTGTTCTTCTGCTCCGTGTCTATTGCATCTGCCTGCCTGGAGTTTCTGAAGTACTGGTACTTTTGTTTATTGTTCTGTACTGTTATACCCTGTATAGTCTACTGTTTGTACTATGTGCGGCGCTGCGGACACCTTGTGGCGCCTAACAAATAAATGATAATAATAATAATAATAATAATAATAATATAGCGCCAACATATTCCGTAGCGCTTTACAATTGGGGACAAACACAGTAAACTAATAAACAAACTGGGTAAAACAGACAAAGAGATGAGAAGGCCCTGCTTGCAAGCTTATATATCAATTTCCAATAAAAAAAATAGCTACAGAAGAAGATTACTGTAGAATTTTCTTTGTTCTCTCCAATATAGAACACTATCATTAATCATGGCGGCCACTACTCAGAAAAAGCTAAAATTGTAATAAGTCAGTAAATATTGTTCATTTTCCAGGCTAGATCAGCCTTCTGAGAGCGACTTTAATAAAATAGTTTTTCTGAATGATCAAATGAAGAAAGTAATATTTAAATTTAGTATTAAATATATGTTAATTTTATAATTGTATTTATAATTGTTATTTCCTGGTGGAAATTCTGATTATACATGAATTATTCAGTAGTGGATTAAACATTGACACTTACCAGGACTTTTTGAAGTAAAGCTTGTTACATTATATCAGGTGTCTTACACAAAGTATTTGTAGGTACAGAATCCCATGAATACAATGGCAAGAAGACTCTGTAACTAAAATGAATGATTTAATATTCAGCTTCGTTGATGGCTACAAGAATAATACATGCAGACTTGAAAGCCACTATCAGGGAGACCTCAATCAAAAGAAACCAAAAAGCATAAGAAAGGTCCTGTCTAAGCAAAAATATCACCGTAGAATAAATGAGTACTTATTAAAATGTATTCAAATCACAACAAACAACATTTATACACAAATAGGTTAAAAGTAAATGAACTCCATATAACCTTTAACCCAGATCAATAATAATGACAAAGTTTATAAAAAAAATCACCTATATTGCACTTATAGGAAAAAAGTTATCTCGTATTTGATGTGATCAAGAGTTCGTTTTACATGAGATCACAGAGTCAATCCACAATCCAAGACAAAATTGTGTCTATTGCAATCCAGAAAGCTGTTATGACTTATAAACCACTTCTTTATATGATTCATAAACCCTTATTAGTCACGATTATTCAAATATTTTAGCCATCTTTAGGGCAATAGAGCGATATAAATCATCAATATTACATCTGACTCATATAGTCCTATAGACAGTTTGGGCTCCGCCTCCCAGAGCTACATACCGAGTCCGTCTTCTGAAATAGAAATTATTCCCTCTCCGTTGTAAAAGTCTTACCCCACTCTGGGCTTGTATGAAATAATTTTTGCAAAGGAAGTGGTGGGAGCCAACCGGACCTTGAAATCTCTTGTAAATGAATCGATCCAAACAGCAAGTTGGCATCAAATTCTGTGATCACAGTTGAATGGAGTTTTACTGACGCGTTTCTCCACTGTGAATGTATAGTTACCTCAGAGATAGCTGCATGTCTTAGCAGCTTGCTTTTAAACTCACTTTAATCAATCAGGGTTAAGTGGCTATTGCAATACATGTGTTAATCATCTGCAAACTAATTAGCACATTAAACAAAGTATCCTTTACGGTGATATTTTCAAAATACTTTCTCTAAGTGTAATACTTAAACAAATTCAACAGCATAGAGATATAATAATTCCATCATTACATTTCATATATAGAATGTTTAAACATCTAACATGAAACAATATTCATTAGTTTCAAAAGAGAATATAGCTTTTACAAATGACTCTATAAACACTTCAAAATTATAAAATCTACATATATAATGCTCTCTTATATGTATTAAATTCTCTTCATAAGTTCTCTTGCTTATAAATATAAAAAAAAAAAAAAAACCCAACAACTCCTATTTAAAATAAAAATCCCCTTTCCGAACACACGATTATTAAAACTATTATTACTCATCCACATATTTGGTTTCTCTTGTAATTTCCCTCTTGTTTGAAGTTAATACACAACAACTTCCTAAATTAAGAAGCAAACCTGATCCTTTTCAAAGTATACTTATTGGCTATTTAAATCAGTATTTTATTGATTTATTATTTACAGATAAGTGAGGTCAGAGCCGGGTTTTCTTTGCCGATTGTGGGTTTAGAAACATAGAAATTTTGTCTCCCGGAATGTTCGGGAGACTACCGCATTTCTGGGAGACCTCCAGTGCTCCCGGGAGAGCAGGGCAAACTCCCAGTTCTCGGCCCCACAATAGATAAGTGGTGGGGGGGACATAATGACACAAATATCACGCCATCTTAGCCCCGCTCCCTGCTGTAATTGGCCAAAATTGTGGCAATCATTCAGGGGGCGGGACCAAAATGATGTGATTCGTCAAGCCCCACCCCCACACACCCACCTCCCCCTGGATCTCCCTGAAGCCAATAAGGAAAAGTTGGCAAGTATGATTAATCATTGGTCATTTTATATCACGTTTTTCATTCTATGTGAATTTTTAATATATTACAGGGTGTGTGTGTCTGCAAATCTGATAAGGAGACTTCACTGTGCACCATCTGCCACTTCCAAATGTGGTCAGCCATTCATTGGAATTTCTGTCCACTCAGCTTAGTCACTTGCTCTGCTGAAAGTAGCTACATCCACATCTAAGTGAAAAGTCACGTACTACAACTTATACACAGAATACATTTGAAATCAAAACTAAAACCTATTACATTTCTTAATGTGCTACTGGATAATTTTTCTGCAGATAAACATTAAATATGTTATCCTTGCACAGTCAGGAAACATAGAGGTCAGGGATGCATAACATAGAACCTTTGTGCCAATATTGCCCTGCATAAAAAGATTACTGGTCCACTGGACTAAGCGAGGAATAGTTACTGTATGGCCTTTTTTATCATCATCATCATCATCAGTTATTTATATAGCGCCACTAATTCTGCAGCGCTGTACAGAGAACTCATTCACATCAGTCCCTGCTCCATTGGAGCTTACAGTCTAAATCCCCTAACATACATACACACACACACACACACATACATACACACATACATACACACACACACACACACACACACAGAGACAGATAGAGAGAGATTAGGGTCAATTTCGATAGCAGCCAATTAACCTCCTAGTATGTTTTTAGAGTGTGGGAGGAAACCGGAGCACCCGGAGGAAAGGCTAGTGCTGTGCTATCGGTGGTAACCTCTGTCACCAGTGATAGCCTTCTCATCCGGGGTTCCTGTTCCATTGAGCATGTGTGAACTGGTGATCCAGGTCACCAATGCGTAGATGGACCCAAGATTAGTTGGTTTAGCAGTAGGAGCACACTTACCACTAAGTCAGCCGGTCTTGCTGACTTGTACTCCACCAGCATTATTGTCATAGTAAACTGTTGCGATAGGTTCTCTGTTGATGCGATAAGCTACGATAGCATGGTGGCTCAGTGCTTAGCACTTCTGCCTCACAGCACTGGGGTCATGAGTTCAATTCCCGACCATGTCCTTATCTGTGAGGAGTTTGTATGTTCTCCCTGTGTTTGTGTGGTTTTCCTCCGGGTGCTCCAGTTTCCTCCCACACTCCAAAAACATACTAGTAGGTTAATAGGCTGCTATCAAATTGACCCTAGTATCTGTCTGTCTGTGTGTGTGTATATGTTAGGGAATTTAGATTCTAAGCTCCAATGGGGCAGGGACTGATGTGAGTGAGTTCTCTGTACAGCTCTGCGGAATTAGTAGCGCTATATAAATACCTGATGATGATGATAGAAAACCAGCCCTATCGCCACTTAATAGTAATAGGCCCGTTAGAGCGGATTAGGCACATGAGTGAACAACAAATGGATATCACATCTCCTCCCTGTACTTTTAATCTTACTTTGCACCTTCCAGCTGCACTCCTGCAGGAGAAGACATTTCTAGTCCAGCAATGTAATAAAAAAGCTTCAAATGCACAAAAGTGATAATAAAGTATTATGAATAATGTAGCATATAAACAAACTGAGCAGTATTTAGGGGAGGAAAAAAAAGAAAAGTTTAAATGAATAATGGGAGTGGCCCTAAGGTGGTAGTAATTTAATAGTTGATTTGATGTTTTTACTGTTTTCGCCACGAGCATATTCCAGAGCAAAATTATACACAGATTGATCTTACTGATAAAGACGGAGGAGTGGTAAACGTGGATGGCAGCCAATTAGACACACTCGTGAGTATAAAGAGGGTTTGCATGTTTTGCTGTTCGTAAACGTCCCTTAATAAGGTTGATGGGTTCTATAAGTGTTATCTTTGTGAACGGTAAAGGGCAGAGGCCAGAATGTAGAATGGATGTTAGGTAATTAAAAGAATTGTGGTTTTAAGATTTGCTGGGTGCTATAAATGTGAATTAATGAGTTTGAAATACATAGGGCAGCGGAAACATGTCTTATTAATTTGGTATATATATATATATATATATATATATATATATATATATATATATATTGTTATGTACGTCTGGTCGCTATCCAATAACAATTGTCCACTTCCAGTGATGTGGTTCCAAAACACAATGCGGTTTAATAGCAAAAAGCAGCAATTCAAATAAAATAAGTACAGCCGTTACTATTGCAGGCATCCTGGATTCTGCATACAGTCATTCAGTCCTGAAGTCTGTGGTCAAAGTGACTGAATACAGGTCCCAAAGCTCCTGCTTATATACAGTCAGTGATACAGTGAAAACAATACAGATGATTTGGTATGTTTCCATAGATTCAGGCTTCAGGAAGGTCCAGTGTAATGCAGGTCATTGGCCAGTTCAAACGATGCCCTCCAAGGGTTATCTCCTGCTCATCTAGATGAACTTAACTTTATAGTAAGTGTGGATGGAACAAGCTGTAGCCAATCATAGAACTGACAGCAACATGGGCTATCTCCGGACATAAATGTACTGATCTTGTAGGAGGCAGTGACCTGTCTACTTGTGCAAGTGTGTTAGTGAGGTCACATACAACCCACATGTGATGGGGCAGCAGCGTCATGTAGGGAGTGGAATGAACCCAAACCGTAAGTCACAGACTGAGAGTTAGAGGAACTATACTGAGACTCCTGTCACACTGGAGTATTGTGGTGTTATAATCACCTTTCTGTGAAACAAAATTCATACATTGCACCCGACTTGTTGTTGTACAGAAGGACGTTCTTATAACACATAAGTTTCAATTGGAAACAGAGCAAGTTGCCTGAAATGTCTTTTACCTTTACTGATAATTAACACTTTCAAAATGAGTGACCATTACTCTCCAAATATAAGTAATATTTTACAGGAGTGTGTGTGTGTGTCTGTGTGTCTGTGTGTCTGTGTGCGTGTGTGCGTGTGTCCAGCATACTTGTCCACTCTACTGCAATGTCTGTGGACTCCAGAATTTTGGAAAGGTCTCCCAGACTCCTGGGGCAGCTAACACCCTCCCGCATGCTGCACAATGACAATGGGTAAAAACCACATGAATTGCATCAAAAGGTCACAAAAAGACAAATCTAACTTAAAATCAGATACACACTTAATATTAATTACAGACATTGCTTTTTAGTTGTCATGATAAAAAGTTCCCTTATACCAGTAGATCATAATACTTTATGTGCATATAGTACATCACTCCAAGAGGATTGACCAGACAGTTTATACAAGTTGTTGGGGGGATAAAGAGATAGCAATTAGCTGCAGGACACATACGTCTGTGTCTCAGGGTCAGGAGTGTCTGATGATAATGAACAACCTGAACCTACAAGAGTGTATGGTGATTCGTTAGCATCATTACAGCACATGTTAAGTGTTTTCGTCAGTAGAGAAATTCCTCTGACCTGAACATTACTGGAAGATGTACAAGTAATGCGTTTCCCAACCTCTGTGTGGGGGTGAATCATTACACCACATAAGCTGAACATAAGATGAGCAGACTAGTTAGAGAACAAATACTAATAAATGATAAAGTGGTTTCTAGAAAATGATTGACCAATCAAATCGTCTCTGAACTTCAGCTGTTTGGCCTTAATTACCCATAGTCCTTTACTGCTCTGTTGATTTATACATACTTTTTATACCTAATTTTAGCCAAAATTGATTTCCCTACCATGTGAGAGGAATAGGTTGGCAGAATTTGTGAGATGATCTGTTATATATGATCGACTGGATCATATTGTTTATTTGTGGAACTATCATTCCCTGTTTTAACACAGAGAACAGCATGAATTAGCTGGAAAAGCATTAATAATGTTCTTGGTGAGTGGAGAAGATCCGGGCCTGTTTGTTTACAACGTGTGGTCACACTGCTCTTGCAACCCAGTTGTCATTTCATTACATTCATTAAATACTTGTGGTAAAAGGAAACACTTTGTCATTTGTTTTTGTTAAAAATGGGTTTTGTGACCAAACCATTACTGTAGCTCCTTCCTAACCAATTTGCATCAGGTGACTCCCTATGTGTTTAATAGATGCTATTGCTTGGTGGAGTACTTGCCTTTAAAAGTTGCTTGCAGGCGACACTCAAGTCAGTTACAGCATAGCAATAATCATGTTACAATTCACAGTGTATTCATGTTCATAATTAGTGTAGGTCTGGCCTGAAGGGGAAGTTTTGAGTTTGGTTAGCTTAACATATATACAGTATATAGTCTATATAGTTGAAGTGGAAATGTAAAATTTAGAAGTGGTGGTGTAGAAAATGTAAAGGGAATGGAATTATTATTTTTCTTCTTTTAAATAAACACAGTAGGAAAAGTGGTGGTGTGGCATACCAGTGTATACCAGTCCACTTTGACAAATTTGAGTGTGTATTTATATATATATATATATATATATATATATATATATATATATATATATATATATACAAGTTAACCCGTGCATGATACTCATGCATTCTAGTCAAATCAAGCTACTTAAGGTGTTAAAAAGGTTCTTGTCATGCATTTGGGCCTAGCCCAGGCCTCCTCAGGAGAAGAGCGTTACTTCCCGACGCAAGCGCCCTTTTTTAACGTGGTTTTGTCCACATGTCACCACCTCATCATTTTTCTCCATCACCTCATCCTTCATCTTTATCGCCACATCCTTCATCAAGCTACTTAAGGTGTTAAAAACTCCCCACTGTCACCCCCGGCAACCACCAACCCCTCCCAACTGTCACTTCTCCTTCAAGAAATATATAGGTCAGTGTATAACTCTGCCCAGCAGGTGGCGCTGCAGCTTGTTTTTGTTTTTTTTCACACACGCCACTAGGCATTTATATAGTAGATAGACTCTGCACTCTCCAAGCACATAATTAATGCTGTACTTACTACTGTTCTATATTAAAAACAGGTAATGTTGATTCCACATATTGCAATATATGTTAAGCTGACCAACTCAAATGTATATATATATATATATATATATATATATATATATATATATATATATATATATATATATATATATAACAACGGTAATGTTGTGTTATAGAGTTGGGCCGATTGTTAGACATTTTACAATATGGAAATGCGAGACTCAAACAGAACTCCTTGAATTACACTGAATACCTGGAAACTTAGTGAATAGAACCACGGCTGAGCTCCTTCCTCTGTTTCATACACTATAAACTTGAGTGAATTATGTGCCCCTCCAAGACAGGCGATACTACACTTCCCCAACTATAAACCATTGTGACAGATGAAAACAAACTGTGGAGATAAAATGTAACATTTCAGGGTGGAGGGCAAGAATCACAGTGGACCTGCCCTGGCTGTGGTCTTGTCTACAAAGAGCTATGGTCCAGAACATGTCAACAATGTACTTGTAACACGGAAACAATATAAACATGCAAAACAACTGTACAACGCAACCCAGTTGCATTCACTGCCTGAGCTCCCATCAGTGGTTTCATTGTACTTTCCCTGTATCTTATATGTTCACTGTCTGAGGTTTCATTACATACAGCACAATAAGTGATTGTTATCTGCTTTTAAGGATCATTATCACATTTGGTGTATCCTACTCAAAGCAAAGAGCAAAAGAGCACCTCGGCAAATAAACGCGGTCGATTTAAAAGACCTTCTAATAAGGAAACATTTAGGTGTTAATTCTAACTTTTAAAGAGCTATAATATTAACCCAAATCCTAGATCTGAACCTACTCCCAAATTGTTACCCTCTGACCCAACCCAAGCACAAGCCTTAATTCAAGCATAAGTCCTAACATTAAACCCATATTTGGCAACATTGAGTTTTTGCCCTCTGGGAAGGGGGAAGGGGGCGGTCGTGGAAAATCGTGGCACTTTGCCCCCCCCCCCCCCCGCGCGTTGAAAGCAACATTTTGTTTGCGGGGGACCGGGCAAAAATGATGCCAATCACTGCCAATCGTGTCACTTCCTAGTGCAGTGGGCAGGATGCTGGAGAATGGCCTGCTCTTCCACGAGCCCGGGAGACCTACCAGAAATTTGGGAGTCTCCCGGACATTGCGGGAGAGAGGGCAAGAATGCATAGACCTCGCTCAAGCTATAGACCAATCCTATTCTTTCTAATTGTACCACAGCAAATGTTGTACAAGTGGTTTTGCCTTGATACAATTGTTTGCATGTTTTACCAATCGTTATGGGTCCCACCAATGTAATTTTTGCTTTGGGATCTCTAATCAATTAATAACAGCCTTGGGCATAGTTGTATATAAAACATAATAGAGATGAGAGTTTTTGATTAGTAGAACACCTGGGATATATCCTTTAATGTCACAGGAAAATCCATTCTTTAGTGAGCTCCTCTTAATTGGGTCTGGCTAAGCAATAACCCAGGATTCTAGAAGGAATGACACTGACCACGTTTATAAACAGAGGTCAGCTCAGAGTCAACAGCTAATTGACCTAAGTTGCTATTCAGGTCTCCGCAAGCCTGGGAATTAACTCACTCTGTCCATCGCTGGATAGTAACATCTGTCAGCTTTAAAGAAAACTTTGTGTGTCCAGCCTTTGTTGGGGAGAAGAACACATTGGTCCGATGCTGATTTCACTATCACATATTGTGCTATATTCCCAATCTGAATTTTTATCCCTCACACGTTCACTTGAAGGCCCTTTCAAATGAATTTGTAGGGATAATGTAAGATTAAATATAATATAAAACTGCTCTCATTGCGAAGTATTGTTTCTCTGCATAAGACAGTTCTGCCGCAAAAAATTCAGGCAAGGGGGCGTATTTTTAAATAATGCACTGTAACCCATAGCAACCACTCAGCACAGTGGTTAGCATTGCTGCCCCTCAGCCCTGGGATCATGGGTTCAATTCTGACCAGGAATTTGTATGTTCTCCCCATGTTTGCATAGGTTTCCTCCGGGTGTTCCAATTTTGCTCCCACACTCCTAAGACATGCTAATAAGTTAATTGGCTACTGACAAAATTAAACCTTGTGTGTGATAGTGAAAACTGATTGCAATCTCCACTGGGGAAAGACACTGGTGTGAATAATTGAATAATCTCTGCAAAGCTCTGCGGAAGAGTAAGGCACTATCTATCTATCTATCTATATATCTATCTATCTATCTATCTATCTATTGGCAGTATGGTGGCTCAGTGGTTAGCACTTCTGCCTCACGGCACTGGGGTCATGAGTTCAATTCCCGACCATGACCTTATCTGTAGGGAGTTTGCATGTTCTCCCCGTGTTTGCATGGCTTTCCTCCGGGTGCTCTGGTTTCCTCCCACACTCCAAAAACATACTGGTAGTTTAATTGGCTGCTAACATATTGACCCTAGTCTGTGTGTGTGTGTGTGTGTGTTAGGGAATTTAGACTGTAAGCCCCAATGGGGCAGGGACTGTTGTGAGTGAGTTCTCTGTACAGCGCTGCGGAATTAGTGGTGCTATATAAATAAATGGTGATGATGATATCTATCTTTTCACAGTTTTCGAAGTGAAAATTTGGAAGAGATAGTAGGAAAAATGTAACGGGAATGGAAATTGAAAATGAAGGCAGTAGGAGAAGTAGCGGTATGGCATACCCCCGTGTACACCCCCACTTCGACCACTCTGTAAATATATATATTTAAAGATAGATAGACAGATAGATAGATAGATAGATAGATAGATAGATAGATAGATAGATAAATACAGAAAGATCCATTCGTTATAAGAGGCTGCATGTTTGCAGGGCTGGATTAAGGGAATGGAGGCCCCTGGGCTAAGGGGGCCTCCATTTCCCCGTGAGGGCCCCTCCCCCGTGATCCGAACCGCCCCCAAGGCACTTACCTCCTTCTCCTGGCATTGCGATCCTTCCCTGGTGCGCTGTATGCTGTTTACTGAGGAGATCTCGTGAGAGTGAAACTCACGAGATCTCCTCAGTAAGGAGACTACAGCGCGCCGGGGAAGGATCGCAGTGAAAGTGCTCAGCAGCATTGATCGCGCCGGGGGCGCCCCCGCCCCCGACCGATCAATAATGCTGCTGAGCACTTTCAAGGGCCCCTGGATGCCCAAGGCCCCTGGGCTGTAGCCCAGTTAGCCCTAGGGTTAATCCGGCCCTGCGTGTTTGTTAAATGGGACAATTGTATGGAATTTTGAGTTACTATACTCAAAATTCCATACAGTTGTCCCATTTAACAAACATGAAACCTCTTATAACTAACGGATCAGAATATTTTATATATTTTTGTTAAGGATCTGGAGCTACGGCTGTGCAGCTCTTGTAGAAACAGTAGGAGAGAATCACATTTAACAGTCAGCAAACAAAGTCTAGGCTGGAAAATGAGCCACCTACGATTTGTTGTTTTACACGCTCATTACGAGTTCAAACTGTTAGATTACACCTTATCTGTCACAGTCAGACAGGGAAAATAGGATCACTGAGCTGAAAACAAGGCACGGCTGCATTACACCAATCACAGGCACCTCAAGTGACTGCATCTGTCCTGCAAAGTGGGAGGTAGTGAAAACTCCATACTGAATGTTTTTTCCCAAGTCTCTTGTAATTGCTTTATTCTTTCTTGCTTAATGAAATACTGCAGTACAACAACACAGTCTCAATTAGAAACACTGTATCTGGAAAAAGAAAATATTTGTAAAGTGTTTTGTCTGCTCTCCTAGTTTTAATTAAACAATTTGAAAACAAAGCCAGAGAGAACCGTTAAATTGTTTTACTGTTTTCAAATTCTTCATTTCATCAGGAAATTGATGCTACAAAGAAGTTTGAGTCACAAACAAATGTGACTTTGTTTAATGTTTATTTGTAAATAAATTTTATAATCCATTTCATGTATTTATCATGTTGGACACAGCGAGTTAAATTGACTGTTAGTGTATATATACACAGATGGGGCCTGATTCATTAAGGATCTTAACTTGAGAAACTTCTTATTTCAGTCACCTGGACAAAACCATGTTAGAATGCAAGGGGTGCAAATTAGTATTCTGTTTTGCACATAAGTTAAATACTGACTGTTTTTTCATGTAGCACACAAATATCAACTTTAAATTTCAGTGTAAAAATAAGCTATCAAGTATTTGTGTGCTAGATGAAAAAACAGTCAGTATTTAACTTATGTGCAAAACGGAACACTCATTTGCACCCCTTGCATTGTAACATGGTTTTGTCCAGGAGACTGAAATAAGAAGTTTCTCAAGTTAAGATCCTTAATGAATCAGGCCCCATGGTTATTATCTATAATGGCATCCAGGGATATGGAAAAATAATGCATGTATTATTTTCCATACTGCAACACAAAGCTCACTAATAAGAAACATGTATATGTATTTATGAGTGTTTTTCTTTAGATTGCCATACAAATGAATGTGGGACACATAATGCGCCTGAGTTATTAAGGAGAGCAAAGCATGAAAAGGAGTAACTTTGCACCTGGGCAAAACCATGCTGCATTGGAGGGGGAGGTAAATTTAAAATGTGGGGACAGATTTATAGATGGGATAGGACATGTTCTAGATCAACTTTAAACTTCAGTGCAAAACTAAACCTAACAAGTATTTGTGTGCTACATGAAAAAACAGCCAGTATTTAACTTACGTGCAAAATATTATACTACTATGCACCCCTTGCATTGTAACATGGTTTGTCCCGGAGAAAATATGCTCCTGTTTTTGCTTTACTGTCTTTAATGCCTACGGACGGCTCAATAAGCATATGTTAAGCGTATATTTGAAACACAGAAACACTTCATATATGCACAAAAATGATTCTGTATGTACCCATAGGCTTTTTATGTGATACGATGACTTACTGAAGAATAATGGAAATATCAAATAATATCATATACAAATACGCTGCTTCTTTCGTCTGTTTAGAGTTTCTTTAATGGGGAATTTGTATCTCAGATTGTAGCGCCATCTAGTGAAATATTTGAGAATAACTTAAAGACCCCCAAAATAAAGACCTCAGTGAATTGCCTTTTAAAAAATCCCTAAAATGAATTAAAAATGTTTCTGACTCAATCTTCAAAACCCTTTAGAATATGTAATGCACTTTTTTGTCCATTGGATAATGTTGTTTTCATTTTTATCAGGTGCAGCTAAGGTTCATTTTCAAAACAAATATGAATTAGTGAGTATGTATATTTTTGATTTGTATCCGGTATACTAAATATGGATAAACAGCAGATTACATAATAGTAAATATTGTATAACTGCAATAAAAATATGATATTATTGCAAAGTGTTACAGAGTGTACTAGTACTTTGTAAATAATTGTTACTAAATAAATAAACAATGGTGTTCATACATAACATTAATTGTCCCTAAGTGATCATAGATGTTTTTACAAAGGGCATTTTAAAATTTACATTTTCTTTCTCTATCTATCTTATAAATAATGTAGTCTTGAATGGTTGTAATTAAGTGTCATAACCATTTTATTTTTGTATTTTCTGCATTTAGAAACACACTAATTCTCACACTTACATTAAGGAGACACGAACTGAAAAAAAATTCTGTGCATAATTGCACGTAATTGTACTTAGCACAGGGGAATGTATACGCAGCCGCTAGATGTATGTTATCCCTCTGTGTAGTCTATAAAGAAACTAAGAGAGTTGTATGTGAAACCTCTTAGAATGTTCTGTCATATATTTGGAACTTTCAGCACCTGGCCACGCCCCCAATTACATCATGCCCCGCCCCATAATGATGTCACACCTATCACTTGTAATTGACTGGAGAGCTCTGGGAGGAGGCAAAGAGGTTACTGGGAAAAGGAAAACAGACAAAGGGAACTGTACTAAATATTGAGCTCAGAATTACCAGTAGCACCATAGATACTAGGTAAGTTCTATAATAATAATAATAATAATAATAATAATAATAGATCTTAATATTTATATTAGACAATTACAAAGAAAAACTGTGGCTCTCCAAGTGTTGGGAAACTACAGGTCCCAGTATGACATACCAGCTGTAGGCTGGCAATGTACTGGCAAAGCATGCTGGGGCTTGTAGTTTCACAACACAGAGAGAGTGGCCCACTTCACCAATGATGTGGGCAGTATGAGGTAGGTTGCCCTGCTCTCCCGGGAGTATCCCAGACATTCCAGGAGAAGAGGCAACTATGGTCCTAAGTGATACATGTTAATTGTCCCAGGGCCATCTTAACAACATTATGGGCCCCCGGGCAAAGTAGTGCACTGGGGCCCTTACCTACACAACCACTCACAGTAATAAAAATGTTAATTATCGATAAAATGAAGTTAATATTTATTGTTACTGTGCCTGTGCCCTCCATTATTTTTCTATTTGTCCCCCTTCACTTACCTTTCTATCGCTTTCTTTTCTTCTTTTTTCTTCTTTTCTATTTTCTTTGTTCCTCGCTTGCTTGTCTGTTGCATTGTGGCTCCTTCGTGCTGCGTTCCTCACCAAAAATACAAGGCGTGATGACATCACGCTCGACATTCGGTGTGAGTGCTGCATGGAGGAGGGGAACAGGGAGGGAGCCGAATGGCCACTGTGTGATCACAAAAAAGTAAGGGTTGTTTTTTTTGCATTCTCAATGGGAAAGACGGTTCTGAATTGTCCCAAAGTGCGATATCCAAATTCGCATCCATCTAAATTCCCTCCCGCCCTCTCCGATCTGCCAATGACCATCGCCTCACCTCCCCACTGATTACCTCTTCCCCCTCCCGCCTCTAAAACTTCCCCTGGGCTGCTACGCACCTCTGGAATGCACTCCTTCGCCCAATCAGACTCTCCACCAATCTCCAAATCTTCAAGCCTGTTTCCCTTTACAAGGCAGCGCCGCTTTAAATTTAAACGCCGAAGACGCCGAACTCGCGGGTGTTGAAGAACCTCGGAGCTTAATACATTTACCCCCTGGTCTAATTTTACGGCCTGGCATTCTGCCATCTACACATGTCCATGGATTGCATAATGATAGGCTGCAATTGTTTAAAGGGGACCTTGTGCCCAAATATAACCTGTCTATTGTCTATAAAACTTCACACCAGGATTAGTATAACTACAAGTCTTTTAATTCCCATAATTGTAGATGAGCAATTGAATCCATCCCTATCTGACATTGGTATGAATTTATCATATGTATCTGTAATGAGCTCATCTACAAACTGCTCGTCCTGACAACATTTTATACTTATGACAGTAATATATTTCATTATATTAGTTTTTCTCCTACAGAGTACCTCAGTGTTGTCCTTAGATCCTACATTGCATAAATATTGGTGCAGCAAGTGGCGTACAATCGCGGACACAGGGGGTGAAACCGCTGCGAGCCCAGAGGTATGGGGGGCCCCCAATGCCAGTGTCCCCTTCCGAGGTCCATGTGGGGGTCTCAGATACTTATATTCTTTATTTGATATTTTATGCATTCTTAGAAACATATAGGTATTTGTTTTACATTGGATTTACCGTTTATTGACATTGGTTTACCCAGATATATTCTTCATATAAATCTTAACACTATTTATTTACCTTATCAATCAATGTTCAAGCATATAATGTGCTTTCATAGTCTGCTTTACATATATTATTGCAATATTCTGTTATGCATTTTGCAGCTCTTAGCACCGCCGAGCATGGCTGCCCCCCCCCCCCCCCTCCACTACGAGCCGCAAGTACGCCCTGTAGTTTCATCACTGCATGTGGGAATCCTGCTGAATCTCTCATTGCAGTCCTTACTTTACCACCAATAAAGAAGAGCTAAGGACATGCCTTACAAAACATTGATTGGCAGGAGAGGTTTGTTCTCTGGGACAAACCATGTTACAACGCAAGGGGTGCAAATTAGTTTATTATTTTGCACATAATATAAATACTGGCTGTTTTCTCATCTAGCACACAGATACTTGATAGCTTTATTTTTACACTGAAATGTAAAGTTGATCCAGGACAATGCCTACTCCAGCTTCACATTTGTCCCCAAATTTTAAATTTACTTCCCCCTCCAATGCAACATGGTTTTACCCAGGTACAAAGTTACTCTCTTTTTATGCTTTGCTCTCCTTAATGACTCCGGCCCATTGTGTGCGGAGAGATGTACCACTGGTTGACAGAGATACTGTCACATCATGTACAATTGTTGGTGGCAGTGACTTCATTCCATGGTGTCGCCCTACCGACATAGGTGACGTCTGACCTGGAGATTTTGATAATGTATTACACTTGCTGAATGGAGGGAGGGATGATCATCAAGTAAACAGCACACTTTAGGGGTTAGGGATTATCATGGCTGAAGGTTTATGATACCCCAATAAATCTGCTGCAATTCGGTTAAAAATTTGTCATAGCCAATTGTGCGGTTAGTGTTAGAAAGTGGGAAAAAAAGAAAATTACCCCTGGGCTAGGGATGGGTAACAAAGAAAAAAAGGACGACATGCCCTCCCCACTCTCCAGATTTCCAACCATCCCCGATGCTAAGCAGCCAGGACTGGTTTCATCTATAACATGGATAATAGAGGGCTGGTGCCTCTATGAGGGGGGGGAGCAGCATGCTGCCAAATTATATCGGCCTCGGCTCTTTCTGACTCCCTAGGCTGTGGGGCTGGCATAATGAATGAGATTGGGACACCTGCAGTGTAAAGAAAGTCTTCAATCATGATCAATGCTGAAGAAGTCGACCAGCACACTAGTGCCAACTGCCCTTGTTGATTATAGCCGTGGTGGCTCAGTGGTTAGCACTTCTGCCTCACAGCACTGGGTTCATGAGTTCGATTCCCAACCATGGCTTTTTCTGTGTGGAGTTTGTATGTTCTCCCCATGTTTTCGTGGGTTTCCTCCGGGTGCTCTGGTTTCCTCCCACACTCCAAAAACATACTAATAGGTTAATTGGCTGCTATTAAATTGCCCTTAGTCTCTCTCAGTCTGTGTATGTTAGGGGATTTAGATTATAAGCTCCAAAGGGGCAGGGACTGATGTGAGTGAGTTCTCTGTACAGCGCTGCAGAATTAGTGGCGCTATATAAATAAATAGATGATGATGATTGTAGATGAGTTCACAGGTCTCTCCAGAGGTCCCAATCCCGTTCATTACCTCAGATAATTTTTTGGGTGGAAAGAAATTGTGGAACCTATCCTGTCACTGGTCACCGATTCTCCATTTAGTGTCAAATATTTGCAAATCCCTGACATTCAATGAATATATAAATCGCCAAAATCTTTTGTGACATATATTGAATAATTCAATCCTCGCATTTGGTGCTGTCTAATACTTTATCATTGGTACAGAAGCACTTTCTCTGGTGAAAACAGTTGTTTTTGCTGGTCAGTACCGCAGAGGAGCTGAGCACCATACGGCTGCCCCGGGCAACCTTTATTGGTAAATTGCGACGATAAAAGATCTTCTAACACTGCGATAACCGTAAATAGGCTCCTTTGTCTGCCGTCCCTTTGCCTAATTTGAGGTGGTTTACAGGCCCCCAGACACAACACTCTATGATTGTGTATAATATATATACCCTCATTATCTTACTTTAATGACTTGTATCTATTACACTTATCCGCAGTGAGAAATCCCAACACCTGTGAAAGGAACTATCTGTTATTTACATGGTGGATTGATTTAGCATCGTAGTAGAGGCAGCATCTGTGTCCAATTACTGAGATATATGGAAGACAATCTGACACTGGCAGCAGTGAAAGAATTCAGCTCATTTACACAAGGTTAAGGGGGATTTTTTTTCACTCTGGGTCTCTCCTATCAGGTTAAAATTTGGCAATCCTATTAAAACAAAGCCGTATATCTTGCTTCACATAATGACCGACCGGGAACATAAGTTTGAATATACTCAATTATCAACGTTGCTTTAACTACGATCTAGATATCATTTGTATTACATTGTGTTAAAGGAAATATTGTCAACAAACTGTGCAATTTATTTTAGTCTAGAAAATGTATCTCTTGATTATTTTACTTTTGTTCCTACTATTTAGAATGTTTGGACTTTCAGACATCGGGGGAAATTTACTAATGTATGGCTATATTATTTCTAGTTCTACCTCTACCATGGTTTGAAATTAAAAAAAAAGTTATTTTGAACTTGAAGGAACTGCAATTATTTTTTACACTACTACAATGGGGGAGAATCAATTGCCGGTGATGTGGCAGACGGATATCACCGCCAAGTCCCACCGCACACATTGTCGGCAATTTACGGTAGGAGTCTAAGTTTATTTTTCCTCGCACCTCTATGTGGTGCGAGAAAAATTACCGGAAATTCCAGACATAACATTGGCGCGAAGTGTCTTCGCAGATGTTCCGGAGACACCTAGCGCTGAATTGGATCTTCCCCAATGACTAATAAATCTCTTTCCTCTTCTACAAACACGGTGCCAGTCAAGGAAAAGCTAAGAAAATACTCTGAGGGGTAAAGGTTTTGTGCATCGGTTTTGTAAAATAGCCAATTTTCTGCAATTTTGCTGACGGGATTTAAAATGTCAATTTTATTAAAGGCACAACCCAGCGAGCCTCAATTTCAAGCAACATAAACATACAACATATGTGATTATCTCACTATTTATCGCTGAATCCACTCAGGTAGTGTAACCCTTTCGCAGATACTCAGGACAGGCTGGTAGTAAAGACACAGGAATGAGATAACAATAAGGTAAATAACATCAAGCTGTATTTAAAGGGAACCAATATACAACCTGACCACATATATTATTTATAAAAAGTAAATAATTTTAACTTTACAATATAGTTTACAAGGTAAGCATTTCCAAACCAAATGTGTAACAAGATATCTAGATATAGGTAGTGAGTCAAAAATAGTAAACCCCTAATTTTTTGATATGTTGTAGAAATGTATAGTTGCTGTCTTATTTTTATTCTTCGGTGGCTGTGTTTATTCCTACTTATCATTCAGAAGTTGTTCCTGGATTGCTGCCATATATCTGTCAAAGTCTGTCACACAACCAAAGAAATAAACATAGTTCTTACTGATATGCTACAGAGCACTTTGGGGTATATTTACTGATCTGCGGGTTTGAAAATGTGGAGCTGTTGCCTATAGCAACCAATCAGATTCTAGCTGTCTTTTTGTAGAATGTACTAAATAAATGACAGCTAGAATCTCATTGGTTGCTATAGGCAACATCTCCACTTTTTCAAACCCGCAGTTTAGTAAATCTATCCCAAAGAGGTGAGACAGCTCTGCTCGTAAGCTTATTTATCAAGCTGTGCAAATAATTTCACTGCTGTGCCGCTTGGTTATCATCAGCATTGCCATAGCTTTTACAGTAAAATAAAAATAATCTTCCCTTCAGCCCTGCTACACTATACAGCCTTTGGCGGCGTGCCACCCTTGCACAAACCCCCTCTGGTGGCATGCCGCACCAAGTGCTATAGTATACTTGCCTGCTTTCTAAATCTGTACTCCGGGAGATCCCACAATACAGGTCATGTGACAGAGGGTAGGAGGGGGGGTGACGACGCTGTTGCGTCACTATAGCCTCACCCTCACTACAAATACAGAAATTCAAGGTGTTGAATATTGGGGGGGGGGGGGGGGCTTAATAACGTGATTAAGCCCGTACCTCTGCTTTTCAATGCCGTGAATTTCGGCATTCTATAGGATTCGGGAGGGTTGCCTACTCTAGCGGGAGTCCGGGAGGACTACACGAAATTCAGGAACCTCCCGGAAATTCCGGGAGAGTAGGCACGTATGTGCTATAGATTCCACCCAGGTGAGGGCTGGCAGATATTAGCCCAATGTAGCCCACTATTGGACTGACCCGGGGGGGGGGGAGGGGGGGCACATGCCCCCCAGCCCAGTCTGTCTCTGATTCCACCTCAGAATACATCTCACATCTACTGATTTGCAGCTTTGTGGTATATATTTTTTGGCTTTGTGCATATGTGTTATAAAACATTTGTGTCATAATTTGTAATTGTGAGGAACTCTTATTGTTTTCAGTTATATTTTGCTATCTATCTATCTATTGGCAGTATGGTGGCTCAGTGGTTAGCACTTCTGCCTCACATCACTGGGGTCATGAGTTCAATTCCCGTCCATGGCCTTATCTGTCTGGAGTTTGTATGTTCTCCCCGTGTTTGCATGGGTTTCCTCCTGGTGCTCCAGTTTCCTCCCACCCTCCAAAAACATACTGGTAGGTTAATTGGCTGCTAACAAATTGACCCTAGTCTGTCTGTCTGTGTGTGTGTGTGTATGTTAGGGAATTTAGACTGTATGTTTCAATGGGGCAGGGACTGATGTGAGTTCTTTGTACAGCGCTGCGGAATTAGTGGCGCTATATAAATAAATAGGAATAATAATATATTGGAAACTTCCATAGAATACAGCGCTAGAGAATACATCCAGAAAAGTTACATAACAGTCCAGAGATTCCATGCAGGAACTCTGTGTTGTAGATAATGTTTCTTAATAAAGATTGTTTTCTTTTCTTTTTTTTTTCTTTTAGTTTTTTAACTGACTTGTGTCCAGGGGTGAATGCAAAACCAAGAGGTCAGCCTGTAAGAGACATGATTAGGAGTCAGATTCAGAATGTGACAAAATGTTCCCTGCATCTTATTGATGAGAAGGGTCAAGCGTGATTTGGCATTTTCTTCCCGCTGGTCACCAGCCAGTGGTTCCCTGGAATGTGTTCTTGGAGTTCAGGGAGATACTGAAGGAGGTCTCAGATTGATGATGGTAACCAGCAGACCTTAGCGTGTCCTTAGTCCATCACCAGGCGCCTGTAACAGCTCACTTCCCCAGTGGGTCTGCTGCGAGGAGGGCACATCAGACACAATCTCCATTATTAATTGATGGGTTTCTCTGATGAGGGAGATTGTAAGATTGAGCCAGTGTTCAGTTTTATTTTCAGCCCAGAAGGGACCTAACTGGGCAGTTTAGAGGTAATCTCTGTGTCACAAAGATCTTTTTACTGCATGACATATGTAAAATTAAAAGAACTTTAGCCCGCAGTCCAGATGTGGCCCCTGAGGTCCCTATTGTGGCCTTTTTCCTCACTATAAAGCTTCATGGCCGTCAACTTTTATTGAAAATATTTCTGTGGGTCGCTAGATGGGTTTATAATATTAGTAGTATTTATACAATGTACCCGGAGAGGACAAGCACCTTACAGATGACACGTTTAATCATTGGCTCAGTTTTTTAAATATGCTAATAATGGAATAACCATAAGGTAGGATGACCACCTGAGGGCGCGATGCTCAGGACCACTCAGATAAGAGTCTGTGGGCCTGATTCATTAAGGAAAGTAAAAAAAATGAGTAACTTTGAACCTTGGCAAAACCATGTTACAATGCGAGGGGTGCAAATTAGTTTATTATTTTGCACATAAGTTAAATACTGGCTGTTTTTTTTATCTAGGGTGCAAATACTTCATAGCTTTATTTTTACACTGGCAATAAAAGTTGATCTAGGACATGCCCTACCCCAACTATAAATCTGTCCTCACATTTTAAATTTACCTCCCGGCCCTTACAATGCAACATGGTTTTGCCAAGGTTGAAACTTACTTCTTCTTCTTGGCTTACTTTCCTTGATGAATCAGGCCCTGTATGTGCTTCCACATCTAATGACTACAGGAGGAAGAGCAGGTTGATGCAAATCACTGTGTGCTTCCTCTTGAAGTCACTGCATGTGGAAGTGTTAACTGCCGGCTGCAAGGTATTAGGGAGGGCGAGAATCTGCAAGGGAACACTTTAAGCGGCTTTAGGAGCTAGGAGCCCCCCTTGGAACACCCCTGCCCTCCGTCATTTTACTGGTTGTCACTAGGAATGATCAAGTGGATGTAACACTTTCTGATCATTTCCTAATATCTTTGTGTGTAAGCAGTGGGTTCACCTTAGTAGTAGTGACACAGTACACAGTGTAAGAAGGCCTTCCCAAAACTATATCAGTATATTTTTCTAATTGAATGAGCATCTACGGTCAGTTACAGGGTAGGTCTCCCGGACTCCCGGGAGAGTATTGCAGCCTCCCGCATCTGCCCATTTCCTAGTAAAGTGGACAGAATTAGACCCAAAATACTGTGATTCTCAAGGAATCATGGCATTTGGTGCCGCTGTAAAATGACGCGTTGGCGTCATTACGTCACTGGGGGCGGGCCAAAATGGCGTGATTTTCTCACTCCTGCCCCCCGCACGCCCACCTTTACCCGGCAGGTCCCGGACGCTGACTACTAGAAGTTGGCGAGTATGCTGAATTCCCCAAGCAATACCGTGCACAGGTAAATCACATGAACAATTGTGGGATCGACAAAATTGAATCTAAAAAATGATTTACTTGTTCTTTTTTGTTTTGATGGTAACTCACACATTCTGAGACCTCATTGTGTCTTAGTCAGACAATGTGTCTTCTGACTGTACAATGAATAATGTTATGGATTCAGTGACGCTATATTTATACAGCTTTGCATGTCCCCAATATAAGAGGGTTACTTCTTATTTTAGAGGCCTAGGTGTGATATAAATATTTTATTAGACACATATTGTATTTTTAATGAGTTTTTAGGTTTCCCACCGAATAGCACTTTCTACTAACGAGCACATCTAAGCTTCTAACACTTTTTATCAGGCTGTTAAAACTACAAATGTTATAAATATTTTAAAATAAAGAGTGAGAATACAAGACAGACACATCCCTTCTTACAAACACCAAGTGCTGGTATTTAGTTTGCAAGTGTGGGATAATGCCCTCCCTACTGTACATTATAAGACGTCACCAGGACATTTGGAGACCCATATAAGCATTACAGTAAGTTGTAGGCTGGGTGCTTTTATATAGGTCACAGAAATACAAGGAGACTTCTAATATCAGTGATCCTTTACAATAGGGGGTGCGTTATTACTTATTATGCAAAACTTTTTATAATAAACATGGAAGTGATGACAATAGAAATCTCTGATTATAATCAATAATGTCCTATATCACTGTTTATACAGATATTATTTACAGGGGTTTAAATATATATTAACATCATTTGTGCGATGTAATAAGTATTATCACGCTACTAAGCTGAATGTAGAGACAGGACAGTCCCCAATATTTCAATGAGCTTCAAGGCGTGGAGTTTGCTCATTTAAATCTTTAGCAGGTGGTCTTTCCTCCCTCAAATGACCAGACTTTTATACACGCTCTGATCTAAGGCTAGATTTACTAAACTGCGGGTTTGGAAAGTGGAGATGTTGCCTATAGCAACCAATCAGATTCTAGCTGTCATTTTGTAGAATGCACTAAATAAATGATAATTAGAATCTGATTGGTTGCTATAGGCAACATCTCTCCTTTTTCAAACCTGCAGTTTAGTAAATCTAGCTCCTAGACTACAACCTGTGTCTGCATGGCAGCAAGTTGGTTTAGGGGTTAGCATTGCGGTAGAAGAAATGGTCCCATTCCCACTGTGGGTGGTTTTTGTGTGGAATTTGTATGTTCTGGGACCTTTCTATCTTATGTGTTTCTTTCTGTGTAAAAACATCCGTGAGGGTTAATTGGCTCTGATTAAATTGGTCCAGGTGTGTGTTTGTGTGACCCTGCTGTATGGAGATGTTACTAAACAGTGCTGTGGAATATGTCTGAGGTATGTAAATAAAGGATAATGATAATCTGCTAAATCCCTCAAGCTTTCCCTCAGTCTCTGCTGCTGAGCCTCCACTAAGTGTAACTTGCTACTAGTACTGAGAGCATTTTGACGATAAAGCAACTTGTGCCCTCACTTGCTATAGTCCCATCAGTGACTGCATTATATGCTGGTAATTTGGTCTGTATACTATGCTTGTTGGTGTTAGTAGGAGTGGAGCTAGATTAGTCAGACCCCAGCTCAGATATTGCATCAAGGCTTAGGGCCAGCCTACCTAAGCTGTGGCTCTCCAGGTGTTGTGAAACTACAAGCCCCAGCATGCTTTGCCAGTAGATAGCTAGCTGATACCTGGCAAGACATGCTGGGACTTGTAGTTTCACAACACCTGGAGAGCCACAGCTTGGCCAGGCCTGGCCTAGGGACTTATAGCTATTCTATTGGTTAAAGCAGTGGCACTTTTAATGCTTAATGCAGTAGAGATATGTAGCAGGGTTCTCACACCACTTTAGTTCAAAGCTATCGCTTTAAGAATTAATAATATATTATCATTTATTATACCTGTTCCATGTTGTTTGTGGCATAAAATTCACTGTTTTAATGCAGGTGGCCGTAGGGATTAGTGGCCACTGTGTTTTAACGACGCGGCTTGTTCTCACTTGAACATGAGTTAAACACCAAAAATGCAACATGCAGCGAGATTTTCTTACAGTGAGCAGAGGGATCAAATGCATTTCAATGTGGATTTGAAATAGAAACCTCATTCATGATTTCTCATTTCCATTTCATTACAAGCAATTACATTTAAGAAAAACGTATTAATCTACTGTAGTTTGGTAAAGTAAATATGCCTTTATATCAACACCTTGCTTTTCTGTTTATATTAATTGATAGTTGAAAATATACTGTATTTTTAAGTAATGTGCAAATTGTATTTTCCATAGTTTCCACTAGGTGGCGCTTTATGATTAACTTTTATTTCAATATATTCCTATATTTCTTATTGCATGTTCTTTGAACAAAAATGGACATCATGGCTGTATTTTTGCTGTTTATTGGGCTGTCTAATGTCAACAGATTTTTTTTTTATAATGGCAAACAACTTTTGAGGCTCAAATACGATGCTGGATTGCAAAACTGCAGCTTAGTCACGATAGTCTTCTATGCTGCTCCACGTAAGAAAATCTGCTAACTTTTGTTGTAAACATTCATGCTATTCTCCCAAGCTCTAACACATTCAGGAACCTGAT
Organism: Mixophyes fleayi; assembly: GCF_038048845.1. Classification (NCBI taxonomy): domain Eukaryota; kingdom Metazoa; phylum Chordata; class Amphibia; order Anura; family Limnodynastidae; genus Mixophyes; species Mixophyes fleayi. The sequence goes on along the minus strand of NC_134411.1, from coordinate 22,644,808 downwards.
GATATATATTTTTTTATATAATCTATTTTTATTGAAATAAAACCTGATGATGTTTTGATGCAATGGTTACCATAGAAAGGTACTAAAAGTCGTGTTTGCAGCAGTTTTAAACCGCCACACACAGCCGGCAGTTTAGTGCTCAACACTGTCACATTTACTGTAGGCCAATTTGAGGCTGGGATAGTAAACGACTGGTGATGTCTGGTGGATGGAACACAGCTAAACCACCAGCAGTTTGGTCAAAACCACCAGGAAAAAAAGACAGGTTTATTTTTTTTATTTATTTTTTTATACCTGCTTCTGAATGGCTTGAGAGCTCAAACATACTCTCCCGGGAGTCCGGGAGACCCAACCGGAATCCGGGAGTCTCCCGGACATTCCGGAGTGTTGGCAAGTATGATATTATTCTATTATTATATTATGGGGTCAATATGTATTTTTATTATTAGTCATTTGTATTTATAGGGCGCCACAAAGTATCCGTAGTGCCGTACAGGAACAAACAATAGGACAGTACAAGGTAAAACAGCATGGTACAATTAACAATAAACACTATAACTCAGGAAGCTCAAAGCAAAGCAAAAAAAGGCTGTAAGGGCGAGGGTGAGGGATATTCAGCACAAGCTGGAAGCCTGTGCCCAGGAGGGAGGGTGCGGCTGACAGGTTAAGAGCGAGAAAGGTGCAGAGAAAAGCAAGAGAGTAGTCAGAGGGCAGAAGGTCCAAGGAGGAGGTGGGGAGAGAAGCTGGAGAACAAATTTAAAAGTGGTGGAATCGGGGGGAGAGCGGGCCCTGCTCAAAGGAGCTTACAATCTAAAGAGAGAAGCAGACATACCAAAGACACAAGGGGTGAAATGGGGACAGAGTCACACAGAGCGAGAGAGGAAGGGGGAAGAAGGGATGAGAGGGAGAGGTAACCGGCAAGGTGGGTAGTTAAGCGGATGACTGATAGGCTTTTAAGAAAAGTGGGTTTTTAATGCCCGTTTAAAGCTGCTCAGATTGGGGGATGATCTGATAGAGCGAGGGAGAGCGTTCCAATGGAGGAGGGCAGCGCAGGAGAAGTCTTGAATACGTGTGTGAGAATATATAATTAGTAGGGAAGAGAGGCGACGATCATTGGCCGATCGCAGTGGGCAGCATGAAGTGTGAATAGGGAGCAGTGGAGTTGGCGTAGATGCCACCCATGTAGTGCCACATGTGTGCATCGTACGTAATTCCCATTAGCAATCAATTAATATTGCCCAGTTAATATAATTATATGTTCATATCGCCCCTTAGTAGAATTTCAAAAATATTGCCCCCTTAATATTATGAAAAATAAAATTTGCCGGCACAAGTTAATTATAAATGAATTTTGTCCCTTAATCAATAAATAATGACGGCCCAAAAATGTATTTGTGTATGGTGCTTCCTCTTATGGTCTGATCGGCAAGATAAATGATACACTACGCAACCACCTCTTTGGCTTTGGTGATTTTCCCGGTGTTTTTGTCAAACAGCAGCTTAGTAAATCTGTCTATTTGATCAGATTAAATATCAGGCTGGCGACTTGTATAGTGAAGGTCTGTTAAACTGGCGATTTGGACTTTAGTAAGTCCGGCGTTTTTAAAACCACCAAAAACTAGTGGTTTTATCAAACCCCCCTTTAGTAAATCCGGCCCTATGTCTTCTACTTGTCACCATTTTGGAAACAATCCACCAGTCACTTGATCGTCTTCATGTTGCTATCATATTACGAGCAGTCATTCCCCTGTGCGAGGAATACAACAAACACTGTCATTTCCAGCAGCTAGAGATTGTGATACCACTGAAAGGCTGCGTTTATACTCCTCCTGTTCAAATTATACCATCTTTCAGAAGATAATAATTGAGCTTCTAAGTTAAATGGTTTGTAAAGTGTCATTTAGACCTTGTACCCCTCTCTTCCCAGTGGTTGGCGAGGACGGGCTGGCAGTGGTTGGAGATTTAGCACCTGGATAAAATATTGTATTGTGACAACATTATGTTATAGAATGGCTGCTGGTAACTGGAACCCAGACATTACAATAGAGGATGCTGCCATCATTTTCTGAGGATAATTGACATGTTTGACCTTCAGATTATAGGTCATTGATGGTAGCATGAGATATTCCTATGTCACCAGTTCACAAATAACAGCACAAAAGAGAGAGATTTCCGCTAAATAATAGGCGAGTAGCTCATTCCTAATCATAAAGCTCGGTGTCATTTGTAAACATGTTTAACTGATTTACAGCAACTTATTTTATATATCTAAATAGGGGCATGAATTTATATTTTTAATGCATAACGTTAAAGCAGTTTTTGGAGAGCTGAGACCCAAAATAGGCGCCAGTAAGTTAGACACCAAGACCAGGAATTCTGAGTGTTCCCACCTAGAATTTACAATGCGGTTTTGCCGCTAAACTAAACGTTTATATGTTCCAGCAGAACCTATGAACCTATATACATACTCAATGCGTTTGGGTTTCATTAATCATTAATTTGCCTGGACACAGCGACCTCACCACTCCCCCTGTTGGTATGGGAGCACTTTACAAAGGGGGCTCGGATATAGTGGGTCCTCCTCCCCTCCCTCATTTCTAAGGGGGCTCTGATATGGGGCTTCTTTCTAACAGTGACCTGTTGCCACGTACGGACCCCTCCTAGGAAACCTATGGACGGCTGAACAGCCCTTCCGGGGGCTTATTTTGCTTCCCATTTACTGCTTCTCACCACAGTGACTATAAAACATTTGCCCAATTCAGAGGACATCTACACTGGTCTCCATTCAGCAGCTTCTTCAAGTGCTCTTTTTCCTAGGGAGCCCTTACTTGTTGGGGGCTCTCCCGTTTCATCAACATTCAGCCCTCGTGGAAGCTGCCAAGCACCTACTTCCCTTTCGTGCCTTATGTGGACACCCATGATGCTGGGAATCCCCCTGCGTGCAACACTCCTCTCAGGGGCAATTATTCAAATGCTGACCCTCCTCCCCTTCCTGTTTGCTAGAGACCCAGAACCTCCTTCATTCCTCCCAGGTCCTGGTTACAATATGGCCACTTCATAAGAATGTGGGGAAACCAGAGTCTTTATAGAGACCCCACATGAGACGTCTATAGCCCTGTCCACCAGGTGATGTATCCACGTCACCGGTTTTAAGTGAATCCCGCTCCTCTCCTCCTGTACAGGTGACTTGGCTGGCCGTTACCAGGAGCCAAGCAACACTAGAGCATGAATGAATTCTCCCTAATAGCAGCAGCAGCCGGTATGGTGTAAATAGCCTTTAAATAGAAAGTTCAAAAACATAGTTTAGTAAAAGAATGAAATAAAACATGTATATCTGCTGAGAAGGACCATAAACCTGTTTTATTACATTTGACACGATAGATACAACAAAGTTTGGGTCACATGAGTGTCACAGATTTCTGTTTTAGAACTTCGAGAGGCCCTGCTGGATGTTTTGTGAACAGGGTATAATTCATACTGCTGTAAGACATGACCACTGGACATAATCATGTTAGAATTGAATTCAGGGGTGTCCCCTGTTCCATATGTACCAAACCTCTTTAGATAAGCTTAGCAAGTTCCCAAACCAACTTCTTTACCTACCTGGACTATACTACTCGGTTACAACCCATCTACACAGTTCACACAAAACTTGCATTCATTCTCTTTCTATACTCAAACATCCTATTGATCATTAAACCAATATGCTATGTGACTGGATCTTACAGTGGCTATAAAAAGTATACACACCCTTATTGAAATTACAGATGTTTGTAATGTAAAACCTGAAATCAAGATAAATCATGTGAGACCTTTTTCCCACTTATATTGTGACTTTGCAACCAACAGAATTCAAATGAAGAACAAATATACAATTTTTAGGAAATGAAAAACCTACAATACACTAGTGGCATAAGTGTTCACACCCCACAACTAATACTTTGTGGAAGCACTGTGCTTTCTTATAGCAGTGAGTCTATTTTAATAAGTCTCTATCAACTTTGCAGATCTGGGGGTAAATGTATCAAGCTGAGAGTTTTCCGGCGGGTTTGAAAAACCAATTAGATTCTAGCGATCATTTATTTAGTACATTCTACAGAATGACAGCTAGAATCTGATTGGTTGCTATAGGCAACATCTTCACTTTTCAAACCTGCCGGAAAACTCTCACCTTGATACATTTACCCCCTGGACTTTGCAATTTCCTTTTTAATGCTATTACTATTTTGTCCAGTTTCTACACAATTACCAGGTATACAATTACAATATTCTTGACCTATTAAGGCATACACACCTTCATTTCTGTATAACACGATATCTAAGGCCATCCTATTTCAAAGGGCAACAGGTCTGGTGACTATAACATTTAACTTTATCAGAGGAAGAAACGTCTGTCTGAGTGCCATCAGCAGAGAGATGGTCGTTGAGGCCAAAGGAGTGAATGAGTTCCCCAACAAAAGAGGTGTAAAGAAAGAAAAGCAAAGGGCCAAGAACAGAGAATTGAGGGACTCCAACATAGAGACATATTTTGGCTATTTTGTTATGTAGAATTCCATTGTGTCTTTCTAGTCTACATAACGCTTGTGGGTATTCTGTGATCACATTCAGCTCATAATTTTGTGGGTTCCAGGAACCCATTGTTTAAAATATTTGAGGTCCTACACTATTTCTGGGTCCCTTCATAATTAACCCAGTTATTTTTTTATATATATACAGCCCAGTGATCTTATTAAGAATGCTAGGTGGGCAGTCATAAAGGAGGCCAGGCTTAATGATAAGCAGGCATACAACAAGATGAAACTCTAGAGAGAGCTGCCAATCTCACAGGACAAGCTGCACTACTGACACAGCTGCAATCGTTAAAGTTGCCAATCGATCAGAGAAAGCATCAAGATTGCTAGAGCTAGCTGCCAAGAGAATAAACTGACAATGGTCCTGTACAAGCTGCAAGAGCCACTGCTACCAATTATTTTAATATTATTAAGATTGAAATATTCTTATTGCAACATAATATTCTTTGAATCCAAACACAGTTATGGTCCAAAATTGTCTAATTTATTCAATTTCTTGTTTTTTTTGGGTGCGTTTTCGTAGATAAATTCAGAGTCTTGCACAGAGTACTCCAGTGACGTGATATTGATAAATAGCCTCATTATGCTTTTATTGAGTCAAGTAAATTACCACTACTTAAGGGGTAATTACAGTGTTCTAACAACACTGCATTCTACTTCTGCATTTAAGGTGCATTAATCTTAATATTGTTATTTGCCTTCTATTGTATTGAAGTGTTATAGTTATTGCATTAATCTATTACCTAACTATATCGTCTTTTGTCTTCTAGCATTGATACTGCACATTAGTATTTTGTATGTCATTGTAATTAATCATATTGCGGATACAGCTCTCAACAGGGCTGGAGAGGGACTAGAAATCAGCTCTGGCATTTAAAGCACACAGGCCCACCTCTGTTGATGAGTTGGAAATAAACTGTGTATCGCCGATGGGGCTCAAATGGACGTGGCCACATTGTATTGGGGGTGTGGTCAACATGGGCTGTTGATACATACATTATAATAAAACATTACATTTATTGCGCCCTCCCCAGACACATCACGACATATTCCCCAGGTCCATTATGACACCCCCTGTCCACTGTACTCTATGCTTCTGGTGCTGCTGACATCCATCAGGGTGGGAACTTCCTGTAGAGTGAGCAGGGAAGCTCTTAGTCTCACAAGATTTCCAAATCTCATAAGACTTAGAGCTCCTCGGCTTGCTCTGCATTCAGCAAGACAGTGTCACCCAAATTCGGGACTGCCCCGCCAGATTCAGGACAGTTGGCAGATTGTCCGGCTCTCCCCTACCCGTTCTTGTCACTTTCACCATCTGTGGTCGCTGGTGTCTTTAGCTCAGTTGCTGCTTGTCTGGATCCTGGAATGTTGGAGGCCCTCTTTGGGGGAAAAAACTGGGTACATGAAATTTAGAAAACTCTAACTAGCCCTGGCGGTACATAAAAGCACCCACGTTTTATAATTAGGTCTCTCTCCAGCCCCAACATTAAAATAATACTATTCATATATAATAAATAGTTCTATTTCCCTCCATCCAACCCTAACATTAAATTAATAGTATTCTCATTTAACAAATAAACCTATTTCCCTCTCTCCAAACAGCCCCAACAACAAAGTAATAGCATGTATAATAAATATAACCATTTCCGCAGCCATCCCTGGCATTAAATAATTCATATTCACATTTAATAAATACACCTCCTCCCCAAACTCAGCCCCACATTCAATCAATAGTCCCAAACCACCCCAGATTTAAATTAAAGGTCCAGTCACTCCATTTTAAATTAATACGCCCCACTATTACATTAAATTGCCCCACCAATAAATTAAATTACCCCACAAATAAAATAGCACCCATTATAAAATTAGCCTTCACCTGCAGTCCATTATATTAATAACCCACCCCCCACCCTCATTATATTAAGACCCCCCCACTCCCTTCCATCACTTATTATATTAACATACCCCCTCCCTCACAAATTATAATTACATATCCCCCCTTTTCCCTCATGCTTACCTTATTCCATCTGTGCTATGTGGGGTCTCTTCTGTCCCTACCTCTGGTGATGCTCTGGTCACATGGGACGGCACTTGTCATGTGGTATGCGCCCCATGTGACTCCTGTCTCTGACAGGATAGGAGGAGGCCGCACACAGGGGGAGTGTGAAGGTGTCTGGTCCCGGAGGAGTGGCCAGCCACTACACTGTTCTCCCTTGAGAGGAACTTGGACCTGACACATGGAAGTCTGGGGTTTGTGCTGCTTGGGCGGATAGAACGGCCCATCTAGCCATCGGCCCTTTTGGCATGTGCCAGAAGGGCCAGATGGCCAGTCCATCCCTGGCTCTCGTACCTATTCCACCATATCAGAGATTGAAACACTTGTTATACATTGATTACTACTTATTAGATTTCAGGCTATAAGGTTACAAAGTCTTTATATTAAACATGTCAAGTGGCTTATCCCATTTACCTGTAGTGTGTGTGTTTCCACAAGTTACTTTAGGGTGTCAGGTACGGGTATCCTGGTAGACCCTGCCTGAATCTACAACCTTAAGAGTGAGAACAACTTTGGTGGAGGCACTGTGTTGAGAAGTCAGGAAAAGGTGGGACACCCCTAACCATTAGGTTTACCATCTTGTCAGGTGCATTGAGATGCCCGCCGGTGCAGGGACTACATGTCTTTTTCAGGTGTACCTACATGACATACTTTTTCATATAGGACAAGTTTGACAATATTGAAGTAGGTCCTGCTGCTAACCAGTCATGGGACATGGCAAACATCATCCCGCTTTAGCTGACATGTGACATTCTAAGGTGCAAGCAAGCAAGAGATGGGAGTGGAACACGCAGAACCACCGGTAGACCCTCTAAAAGCTAAAATACCTCCATGTAGCCTTTACAGACTCAGCGGCTTCAGTTTAAAGTGTAGCAAGAACTAAAGTAGCCAGAGCAAAAAGAAGCTGGTTTGAAAATAAGGCACATGTAATATTCTGAGAGCTGCTAGAATAGTTTGGGTAAGGGGTCGAACACCGGGCACCATAGCAAAATTTAGGGGGGAGGGGTGATGCAATCCTTCCACTCAGCCTAGTTCGTCTTTACTGTGGTGGCAGAACTAGCGCAACGAGGCTATCCTCCCCCCTCACATCTGGGCATGTTGTAGCCCGAGCATTCTCTGCAGGAGCAGTAATTCTGCCACTGGCTTGGGTCATTCTCTTGTGCTTGCTGCCAGGTTGACAGTTGACAATCCTCCCCAGGTTAGGGAAGATCCTATATGGACCTCCCTAAAGGAATCTTCGCAAAGTCCCATTGGAACCTCGCAAAACAAGTATTTCCCAGAAGTGGGGGCAGGTGCACATCGTGCAGGGCTCCTACGGGCTCTTGTGTTAAATTAAGACTGTTCCATTGAGTGCTGGGTTTAATTAATCAGGAGACAATAACCAGTGGTGCCCACTCAATAGACCATTGGGCTCTAACGACAGCGGCTACTGCCACATATCAGTTCATAGCCATTTTTCATGTACATCTACCTCTTATCGAAATCCCCCCCTACTGTAATTTTTCTAGTACAGTTTAGAAAATGAGAGCAAACATCTCATTGTTTGCTATGGTCAACACAAACTTTTACATACAGTAATTACCTGTAGAATATTTTTATATCTATCCCTCATTGTTTTAATAAAGTGTTTTATAATCTTCAGACTAAACAAAGATATTGGCAATGCCCATGTTTCTCCAATTGCCCACAGTCTTCATATCTATGACAGTGTTATAAAATGTCCTTTCACATCAAGGCATTGGATGGTAGCTATAATTTTCTCTTCATACCACCACAAGTAAATGTTGTATATTTAGGTAGACAAAAAACCTCAAACAACAAACAGTCAATGTGTTTTGCTAATCTGGAACAATGCAGTGATTAGTGCCAAACTCTGAATAGAACCTTTTTGTCTTTTAGAATGGAGATCTCTTTTGGAGGAGTTGAGCAGTCTTTCCAATTTTGTGTCTTCTTAATGCACAGAAGATAATGAGTATATTTAAAATGACAGTTCTTGGCTGATTTTCTAAAGTAGTGACTTGTCTTAAAGCAGCAGATCACAGTGAGAGGGAAAATTAAAGAGACATGATAGATGTTCACAGACATCTCAAAGTGAACATTTTGTATTACAGGGAAATAAACCCTATTTACAAGTAGAATTTTCCCAGTTTTAAACAGTAAATACACAGGTTTTTCTTGCTTGCAATTAACATATGAATGCTTTATATTGGCTTCATGATTTAATGTTAAAGTCATAGGTAAGTCAAAAAAATTCTGTAGAAACCAACAGAAACTGATGAATCAATCATTTTTTTAGCTGATCCCCAAGTGTCAGTGTGCCATGCTCTGGAACACCAAGTGTCCGTGTGTCATTGTTCTGTGATACCAAGAGTCAGTGTGTCATTGTTCTGGGATCCCAAATGTCAGTGTGCCATTGTTCTGGGGTCCTAAGTATTAGTGATGCCATTGTTCTGGGACACCAAGTGTAAGTGTGCCATTGTTCTGAAATCTCAGGTGTCAGTGTGCCATTGTTCTGGGACACCAAATGTCAGTGTGTCATTGTTCTGGGACACCAAGTGTAAGTGTGGCTTTGTTCTGGAATCCCAAATGTCAATGTACCATTGTTCTGGGACACCAAGTGTAAGTGTGCCATTGTTCTGAAATGTCAGGTGTCAGTGTGCCATTGTTCTGGGACACCAAATGTCAGTGTGTCATTATTCTGGAATCCCAAGTGTCAGTGTGTCATTGTTCTGGGAAACCAAGTGTCAGTGTGCCATTGTTCTGGGACACCAAGTGTCAGTGTGCCATTGTTCTGGCACAAGGTGTTTATTTACCAAAATGCGGGTTTGAAAAAGTGGAGATGTTGCCTATAGCAACCAATCAGATTCTTGCTGTCATTCTGTAGAATGTACTAAATAAATTAAAGCTAGAATCTGTATGGTTGCTATAGGCAAAATCTCCATTCTTTCAAACCCGCAGTTTAGTAAATATACCCCCAAGTGTCAGTGTGCCAATGTTCTAGGATCCCAAATGTCAGTGAGCTATTGTTCTGGAATATCAAAAGAGGAAGTTTCCAAAAGACTATATTGCCTACCTGATCAGGGGACCCCAAATAAAGTGCACAACAACTGTAGGGTGACAGGTTGTATAATGTTAAAAGGAGAGGAACGGATCACTCATCTGCGGTGCAGCTCATATGTGGCTTGCCTCGGGGAGGAACCAGTCACCAAGAAACAAAGCAATGATAGGGCCCCGGGTCCCCCCACTGTTCCCCCCAACTCCCACAAGAGAGAGAGGGCTCCATGCATTATAGTAAAAAAAACAAAAGCGTTTAGGGTAATCTGGACAGTGGACGGGCCCCTAGGACCCAACAGACCCTAGGGTCCCACCCAGCTGGTGATCCAGCCCTAAGTTTTGGTGGCCAATATGTGGTAGTTGAAAAGTGGTTATGTTAAAATGGGGTTGCAGTTGAATATGCAGTTAATGTTACAAAAAAACATCCAGGAACAAAAAACATCCAGGGACAAATCTTTAAAGATTTCAACAGTCCCTAGAAATCAAAGAGAGTTGTCAACCGTAGCCATGCCAGTTTTAATTTATTTTCCAAGCATCTATGCTGAGAGGTCAATTCATTTGTCCACTTGTTCTTCAGAAGAGTGGTTTGTTTCCTCGTGTTCAGATGTTGTAGCTGGGTTATGTGTATACAATTATAATCCTCCGCACATTTGGACAGATATAATTAATATACACATTACAACGTAAGCACATGTCATTTGTAATATCCTCGAGACCTATAGATCGTGTTTTATGCGAAAATCAGTCATCGCTTAATTCCCAAAAAGGAACCCACGGCATCTTCCAGTCCAAAGCAGTGTGGATATTAATTACATTTATTAAACAAATAACGCAGTCACGCAGGGAGACAGGGGTACATCTGCTAGTTCCGCTAGTTCCGCAGACCGATCTCTGCAGAGACGAGAGTGGAATGGTATTTAATGCTACGAGGCAGAGCTCAGCAGATGGACTTCAGTCTCTGGTGGGAGAGATTTGGTGGCAGTCCAGAAACTCTACGCTTTCCCCCAGGTTTTTTCCAACCTTGCAAATCTGATTTCAAGAAGCACCTCTCCGACTTCTTCCAGATTTTCCCTCCCATTGGCTTGTATGAGTGATGTTTAAGTCGGAGTGATTTGTAAGGGAGGCAAGTCCCGACTGATCTCATTTTGTTTCCGTGCTGCATGTTCTGAGAAGAAAAATAATTAGGAAAATGTAATCCTATTGACTTTACACCTTGTTTGAGTATGTTGCTACATCGCAGTCTGGAGTCGGCAAAGCAGATTGTCTGTATGATTTGTTGCAGCTTATAGAAGACCCCCGAAACTTAAAACATAAATTGTTTCATATAAATTATATATTAATAACATACATAAGTATAGTAGACATTTCTGGAATTTATTAGAACTAAAGATTGTTGATCTGAGGCTGCTTTTCTAAAACTGGCCAATCCTGCTTCTCGGCTCAGACTCCAGCATAACTGTCCAATTGGATTAGGTGGGCAAATTAATATGAACTTTTATTTTGTATTCAAACCTAGTTTTCAGTAAAGATGCTCAGACTCGGTTCCCCGAGAGCCAAACATACCCGAACTTAACAGATCCGAGTACCGAGTACTTTCGCGCGCCCTCGGATTTGAAAACGAGGCAAAACGTCATTGTTACGTCGTTGGGTCTCGGGAGTTTTGGAATCCTTTTTAAGATCCAACATAATGGTGGGGGGGAGGGAGGTCCCAAGGACAATTCCATCTTGGGAGGGAGGGTGGTCCCAAGGACAATTCCATCTTGCACCATTTTTCTTTTCTGCCACTGCTGTGTGCCAATGTGTCCTAGATGTGCTAGGAACTGACGTGTGTTTGTGTCATTGCTCTGTCGCTTAGCATCCAGCCAGGTCACTGCAGTCTTTGTCCGAAAGTGTATGAAAATAATATTGTGATCTGTGAGGTGGTCAAAATTGACTGCAAATGACTTGAAATTAGTGTTATTGAGGTTAAGAATAATGTAGGAACAAAAAAGAGCAAAATTTATGCGATTTTAGCATGTTTTAGGATTTTTTCTAAAAAAATACAAAACCAAAACACACGAGGGCGGTTTTTCCAAAACCAAAACCAAAACACGAAGCTAATTCAGATCCAAAACCAAAACCAGTTCACGGGGGTCAGTGAGCATCTCTAGTTTTCAGATCACACAACAGCTGTTTGTGAGATACTCAGAAACCCCTGAGTGGTCGGCACTGGTCATTTACTGACCAGATTGGGGACACAAATGGGGGTATTATGTCAATTTGCCGATATTGGCTCATATACCGTAGGTTGTATATCCAACTTGAGGGGAAGCATAGATTGGAGCCACTCAAAGTTTAAGCTAGAAAATTACACTAGCGCAGTGGTGGTCAACAGGCAGCCCCCCGGCCAGCTGCCCCTGATCTTATGCTTTAGTAGTCGACTTCCACATCACGAGACCTCACATTGCACAACGGAGGCGGAGGGCGTTCAGTGTGCTCTCCCTCTGTCCTCCATGCGGACCTTTGGAGGTTTGGAGGGTTGCAGATGCGGCCCACCAAAAAGACAAGGTTGCCCATCACTGTACTAGCTAGATAAGAATGTCACATATTATTTCAAACAGTAATGGTAATGGGGTGTATCGGGTGGAATGACTCACCGTCACTTCTCCTACTGCCTGCATTGTAAAACCATCACATTCCATCCATTTACATATCCTATACCACCACTAAGTTTCCACTTTGACCACTGATTTTAAATATAAGTTTAAACGTGGTATGGGAGCATTTTTTCAGAAATATGTTTTACACTGTGACTTTTATGGAATGAAATTACATTTTAGGTTTAGTGGTACACTGAATTTATCCAAATACACCGTATCTAATCAAATGTTGCTGTGTGCATGATTGTACTGTAACCCATAGCAACCAATGAATTTCTTCTTAATTTTTGTAAGGAAGTTTAAAAATAAAATAAAGGCAATGTCTGATTGGTTGCTGTTGATTATAGCACATTTACACACATAGCACAATATGTTCACTTTCAAGTTACTTAATGTTGTTACTTTTTTAATTAGTGTATTGGCTAGTGACCTCCGGCAACTTTTACTAAATAAATAGCTTTATTTTATTCTGGCTTAATTCTGTATTTATATCATTAGATTGATTTTTTGTTTTTTTTGTTTTTGCTATTTTCACTTCCCCATGATATCATATATTGCATTTGCAAGGAGCTACAAAGACAAAGCAGTATACTTAGTACAAGGGTCAAAGTTGTAGGAGGATGTGTTTGAAATGTAAAATTCCTCTGTATACGAGAGAATCATTAGTATAAGCATTTATATAGGGCACCAGCTTAATTTCTTACTTCTCATCTTACTGCTTTATCTTCAGCAAGTAACAGCATTATATATAAACATGACAGACGACACCGGGATAGAAAAAAGCACCTGTGTGCGATGACTATTTCAATAAAGACATTAGCAGTACATTTGTCAGAAACAGTGCACATATTTCTAACAATGTATTGATAGTTCCTTCTTACCGATGAAGTGCTAATTACCATAATAGCTAAGATTTTGTTAATGGGTTTCTAACAGCCGCGTGATTCAGGATAGTTTCCAAGCTTTTCAATATTACTAAATGGAAAGTACATCCCTTATTTTCTTCCATTTGGTAGACCAGCTAATTGAATCATTTTGTGCCCCAGTGAATGTGACTACGTTGTGTATGGCACCTGGGTCAGTGTGCAGGGGAGATATATTGAATTTTAGCCGGGGGGGGGCGAAGACTCGGCTCAGCAGCCTATTAGGAATATTTTAAATGGAAAAAATGCAGGTAGCCCAATGGGACAGGCCTGGGGGGCAGACGCCCACCTGGCCAGTGAGCCCCTGTCAGTGTGGGATCCTAGAAACTATCTGCAGTGTTTATTGCTCTGCATGATGACCAGGAAGCTGCAGGTGGAAGTAAGGACTCAGCATAGTCCCATGGCAGAGATGCTCAGACCAGCTTCCAACAGGTCATATTTTCAGGATTTCTGCCTGTAGAAACGGGTAGGATAATTAGTGAACCAGAACTCACCTGTGCATGATTAAAGAAATCCTGAAAACATGAACTGTTGGTAGTTTTTGAGGAGTGAGTTTGAACACCTCTGTCCTATGGAAATGATATGTGGCAGTGTTGTCATAGAAAGATAGTGAGAGGATGACTGAGAATTGTCATTCCTTGGATTCTTAGGTCTCATTACTTATCCCTCCGCTGTCTTTCTCGGTTGTCTCAGATCTCTCTGCAAGATGCTGCCCAGTCTGTCTCCACTCCAGAGATCCCTCCAAAATCAGCTGCCATTTAGGATTTGGTCACATGCTCCCTCTCTGCCAGTCAGAGCACTGCTTCAGCTCAGCTTCCAATCAGTGGATAGCTGTGTCCACTACAGACTTCCCTCCAAAACCAGTGCCTGGGGGTTGCCATCTTGGATCCAGTCACCTGATCCCTCTCAGCCAGGCTTCAGCTCAGCTGACCGCAGCCTCCAATCAAGGTATAGCAGTTACTATAAAAGGTTAGAGCCCTAACCTGTTGCTAGCACAACATTGATTCCTTAGACACCAACCTGATTTCTAGCAGTCTGCAGCCTATATACTTGTTTCTGCCCAGAGAGCACAGCTAGTCTGATCCAGTTCCAATCTGTTTCACCGCTCCAGTTCCAGCCCGGTCCAGCACTGCAGTTCCAGTCTGGTCCAGCACTCCGGTTCCAGTCTGGTTGAGCATTCTGGTTTTAATCCAGTCCAGCACTCCAGTTCCAGTCCGGTCCAGCACTCCGGTTCCCGCCTGGTCTCTCCTGTTAAATCTGATCTCCGTCTTGCTACTCTTTACTTCTTGCCAGTCTCCTGTGCCATTCACATTTAGTAATCTGCTGAACTCTGAGTAACCACTACCTGCACCAATACTTTCCTTCACATGCGAAGGAACATAATCAGGCCAGCCAGCTTTGTGCATGTAGCCACCAGTTCAGCTCCAGAGTCACAACTTAGTCCAGGTCAGGCGTGACAAAAAATATTGGAGAAAACATCCAGTGCAATATAATGGGTAAACTGAGATACACTGAATGAATATTAGTGTAGTACTACCTGGAGGTGCTACTATTTCTATTGGCATAATATATAGGTAAGCAATGATTATGTAAATATATCTGGGCTGGTACCTTCTGCAACACAAAGGGCTAAAAAAGACATTTAATCCAGTAAGGTCAAGCCACAGAACTGCTAAGTGATAATGGGTGTTTCCAGAGATCATGTCACGTTCTTTGGAAACACCCCTGTAAAATCAATCTGCACCTGGTTAGTGTATTCTCTGTAAAATGCGTAGGGTTAATACAGTAAAACCGTTACTGATGACCACTTTAAAATAACCTTTTTATCTATTTTGTTTCCAGTTTTTTTTCCCCTAAATATTGCTCAGTTCACTGTTTACATTCTCAAAGATCCTAATATGTCAACTTGCCTTTAATGCATCCCAAGAGTCAGAGTAAAGCTTCATTGCTCCAAGCCAATGCTGAGGCAAGGGTCAGAAATTATATGGTATATTGGCCTATAGTCATGGCAACTTTATTTTATTTTATTGAACCATGAAAATGAAGATGAATAAAATAAGTTAAGAAAATAGTTACACAATGATCAATAGCTTATTGCAATATTGAAGCAAATAATATTTGTTTTTAATAGGCTTCAATTAATAAAAGATAAATAAGATATATTGAAATGCAACACAGCAACTATTTTTTAGGCCCCTTCTACAGCCAACGGGGGGCGTGTCCACCCCAGGTTAGTGGCCCCTCCCACTACAAAGGCAGGCACTTTGTACTTGTCCCCACCCCCCTCTCAACAACCCCAATAACAACTACTTAAGGCAACAAGAGACCAGCCCTAAACCGACCAAGGCTCAAATCATTGGTTTAATTTGCATCAATTACAAATTTACTAATTTCGGGCAGTAGGAGGTTCTCTCAAGCTCCCTTTGATGCTCTATCCTCTGCAATAAAATGGTCACATAACCACTGTTTAAATGTTCACTAACTTTTCCCCAACTATAAATTTTTTTTTCAATGTTTGCTTTAAGGGGTTAAGTCATCTCTGAACAGTTTATCACTCAATCAGTTGTAATTAAATATGTTTATATTAAATTATGTGCTGTAATTAATGTAAAATCTCCGAGCTTGTGCTGTTATTAGAAGCAGATGCTGAAGTATCAACAGTACTACAACATGACTGTTCTGCCGAGCCAGCTGTCTGACTGTAATTACTCTAATCTGAGCTTGTTATCTAATTATCACCTTTGTAAAGGGAAAGTACCCTCAAACGCATACTGATTGTTTCAGATGATGATGAAGAGTGCACAGCAGCTGTCAGAATCCTCAGGACTGTCTATCTATCTCAGCCAGCGCATTGTTCGGACTTCTCTGGACCCGCCAATTGCGGCAATTCAAAGGAGGAGAGTGAACAACGGCTACTGGCGCGTGTTTTAAGTGGGAAGCGTAGACTAGCAACTGTGTAGCTCCACTATGCAGTGTGAACACACATCTCCACAGAGCAGTTGACAGAAACATTATCTGGGGTGTTTAGAACATGGTTGGTCTTTTCACAGTGTTATACATTTTAAGTACTTAGGAGCTTGTAGTCTTAGAATTTTTTTTATTGATTTTAACGGTGGTTTATGCTGCAAAGAGAAGATACAGATATTTAGCAGCATGTAATATTATTGTGATTTGTAGTAACATTTTAAATGATGGAGAACCAACATATGCAGTAGTGTTATACAGATGGGTAAATTACAACAGTGGCATGCATGTACATATCTAACTCCCGATTGTGCTGTGGGACAGAAGATTGGAAGGTTACAGAATTGAAGTGGTGGTTTTAGAGGCTCAGGGGCTGGTGGTGCCGGGGGGCAGGGTGGCATCCAGGCCGGTCCCAAAGTGGGCTGCCTGGGGCTGGAGCTGGGTCACTAAGCCACCTGCAATTTCTTCCTTTAAATATTTTCCTAATAGGTTGCTGAGACAATTCCCGCCCCCAGGCTAAAATTTTCCAGCCAGCCCGTTTGGTGGCCCAGTACGTTAGACGCTCTGGCCATGCCACCGTGATGTGTGAGCGTGTTTGCCCCAATTCCCCTACTTACAAAAGGAGGAAATATGCGTATACATATTAAGGTACACTTACATACTATCACAGGAGGTAGAAAGTTCCCTGCCTCTGTCACCTACACACAGTTCTAACAGACAATACACTGCAGAATATAAATATAAAGTAAATATAATCTAATATAAAGTCCCAAAGAGCGCACAGAAAGGAAAGAAAAATGAATGACACCTGTTATTAATGATAAAACATAAAAAAAAGCTTTGTATCCCCCCATTAAATACATTTATTAGGATGTTCCTAATGTATACTGTTTATAAAATACATTTTTACAGTTGCTCCGGATTGAAAACACATGTTCTAGCATGCCAACAAACCCATCATAACTAGTAATCAGCAATTACACCTGACCTGCAGTTGGTGCAAGTGTTATGACTGAAAATCACGTACCCTTGAGAAGCCCAAATCTTGAATCAGACGCTGCTGTGTGTGCTGGAGTTTGTCAAGCCCTTATTATACACTGGATACGTGCATACGCCTATTCCCCGTCCGTGTTCCGCCCCTGAAATCATAGGCTGTAGTGAGGATCCTTTGCATTTGACATTGCTGTATTCTCTGGCATATGGCCTGGTTCTGGGCATGCACAGATTAATTGTATATCCATTTACGCTCCTTAATGAATCAGGCTGTAGAAGTTTTTCCCTTGTTTGTATGGGTTTATTCTTCTTCTTCTTCTTCTTCTTCTTCTTCTTCTTCTTCTTCTTCTTCTTCTTCTTCTTCTTCTTCTTTGAGAGAGAGAGAGATGTTGTTGGTGGAGGGAGATGGTGGTAAAATTTAGGAGATGGTGCTGGAGAGAGGGAGATGGTGGTAAAGGATAGGATATGGTGGTAAAGGTGAGGAGATGGTGGTAGAGAGTGGGAGATGGTGGTGGAGAGGAGATGGTGGTAAAGGTTAGGAGATAATGGTGGACAGAGGGAGATGCTGGTAGAGGGTGGGAGATGGTAGTGGAGAGAGGGAGATGGTAGTAGAGGGTGGGAGATGCTGGTAGAGGGTGGGAGATGGTAGTGGAGAGAGAGATGGTAGTAGAGGGTGGGAGATGGTAGTGGAGAGAGAGATGGTAGTAGAGGGTGGGAGATGGTAGTGGAGAGAGAGAGATGGTAGTAGAGGGTGGGAGATAGTAGTGGAGAGAGGGAGATGGTAGTAGAGGGTGGGAGATGCTGATAGAGTGTGGGAGATGGTGGTGGAGAGGAGATGGTAGTAAAGGTTAGGAGATGGTGGTAAAGGTTAGGAGATGGTGGTGGAGAGAGGGAGATGTTATTAGAGTGTGGGAGATGGTGGTGAACAGATGGAGATGGTGGAAGAAGGTGGGAGATGGCAGTGGATAGAGGTTGATGATAGTAGAGGATGGGAGATGAGAGTGGAGAGAGGAAGAGGGTGTTAGTGGAGAGGGATGTCGTTGGTGGTGGTAGGGAGATGGTAGTGGAGGGATTCACATGGTGTTGAGGTAGATAATTTCGTTCATTACCTACGGTGCAGTAAAGTATAATAACCTTAATGTTGATAAGGATTACAAACTCATGCAATGATACAAATCAGTGTAAGTTTTTTCTGGAGAAATGAATCAAATGATTGAAACGTCTGCTGCATTCTCAAGTGTCTGTCGATAGTTGGTCTGTACAATGGGTGTTTGAAAACATAAGAAGTCAGTGAGCTTGAAAGTGTTTCCCGTTCCTCATTTGAGTATACGAGAGACAAAGATGCTGGGTGCATCTCTTCTCCTTTCATCTCTCTCTTTATCCAGGGTATGTATGTTACACAGTGAAGTCTCTTAAATCAAAGTACTTTTGTCCTTTCTGAAGCCTTTTAATGAGGAAACCAGTTCTTCTTGGCTGCTTCTGCCCTAAATTTTAGTTTTTGGCCAGATTGTGCTCTTCTGCTTTCTCAGAGTTTACAGTTTCCTTCACTTGGGAGTCCTTCTTCTCCTCCACGATCATCTCCAGTTGCGCATTCACTTTGTAGTTCTCAGACACGGTACCAGCTCAGGGAAGAAGAGACACGAACAAAAACAATTACTTACCCCTTGTGCACCTCTGTCAGTCCAGCTCCACTCTCAACTCTCCAAAATGTCCACATTCCCACCTCACATAGGCGTATAAGTAACTTTGTAGGTGCAACAGATCATTTCCCGATATTTTAATCAAGAATCTTAAGTGATTTGATTTTGCCAGGAAATTGCCTTGTCTCGGAACGCACTGTCCCTAGGTACAGTCTGTGTAATATTAAAATGCATTACATGGTATTGCTATTCTTTAGGTCTCTGGCATTTTAAAATTATATGGTCCAGAGAGCAGAAGCAATCTTCTTAGACTTTTTCCTTCGTCAAACCATTGACTTTCCTTCCAAATCCTCATCATTTACTTTTCGACCCTATTCATCACTGCCGATATGTTAGATGAAGGAGAACTATATGAAGGACATATTTGTGATGTGCAGAAAATCTAAAAAAAAGAAAAGAAAAATAATGAGATAAGTTTTTATTTTGCTTTTATTTCCCAACTGGCCATAATATCCATTTTAACTTATTGAATTTTTACTTGTTCTCTAAAGCTGTGTTTTTAGATTCACCAGGCTCTAGCGTTTTCTGATCACCATCAGTGCAGAAAGCATTTACAGGAAAAGGTAGTGTAATACATAGCAACTAGTCACATGTTTTCTTTCATTGTCTATCTGCAGCAGGACAACAACTAGGAAAACTATTAGAATTTGATAGGTTGCTATGGGTTACAGTACATTTTTATTTTCCTGAGCGCTAGCTTTAATTAGTGTTTCTTTTAGTATTTAAAAAGACTTTCAACCTCGTCCCTGTGATTTGTCAACTTTGATTATTTATGTCAATGGTGCAAAACGATATTCTACAACTATTTGACAAACCAACAATATGGTAGAGTGTGTCCTATCACATGATTAGGATTAGGCGTGTGACCATTCATTAAAAGGGAAGGGGATGTCTCCTATTGGAATGCTGAAAAAAGGTGACTTGTGATTGGCTGAAAATCCAAACCAAAATAGAATTCAACGGAACATATTAAGAGGTTGACCTCGATTCATAAAATGTTACAGAGCAAAGCAGGGAAAGGGTGATTTTCTCAGCTGCACTCTTGGAGTAATTGAATTCAGATGTTACTAGTTGTAATATTATATTATTAATATTATAATATTTAAATTAATCTCAGAATATCAGAGCAGTGAACCGGGGTGGACATTTTTCTCCTGATGCTTTTCTATCCAAAAAAAAAAGTATTTACAAATACACATAGGGACAGTTTTCCAAGACTTTTTTGGATTTTTTTTGTCGGCAATTCTGGCATCCTGTTTGAAAAATTACCCTCTTTTGTCAAACAGATTCAACCTCTTGTACACAGAAGGAAAATAGTCTTTTTCCTGGCGGTTAAAACAAACGGCAGCAAACCGATAATGAGTCCATGAATATTATGATTTGGGCAAAGTTCTACCATAATGATATTCATTAACTCGCTAGGGGTGTGTTTTGTTTATGTAAATAAGCGCGCAATGATGGTACTGATTCATTTTAATTGTCGTCTTCTTTTTTTTTTTTACCCCCTTAGACTTCTCTTTTCAAGAACCATCTTTAAAAGATGTATTATACTCTCTTTTATTCCTTTAGGCCTGTTTGTGGATTTTTAAATGAACAATGCTCTAAATCATTAACCACCTGAAACATGGGGGAACACAGGCAGGTATAGCTTTGATTGAATATTTAATAAATTTGAATTTTATTTTTAGTTATTATAAATATTATGAAATAAATTTGAGTCTTGAAAACAGTACATTAGTACACAAAAATATATATTAAGGTTTAATTTTTTTTATTAAAAAGTTATCCAGTAAGTTTATTGTGTGCCAAGTATTTGTCTGTGTTAAATGCTCTCTAATCTCAAATATATTATTTGCGTAATTGTGGCTAGTACAGGGGATATCATATCCCAGAGAGATTTTATGCTATCCTTATGTACAGGTTAGAAATAAAACTTACATGGCTTTGTCTGTCTGCCTCTTAACAGTTAGCTCTTTGACATGTCTTGACCCTTCCAGGACCTTTTCAGACCTGACCAAGCCCCCAATGATGTTATATATATCGCCCCTTCCCCATTATGTCAGACTCTGCCCTGCCACTAAACCATGCTCCCAAGCTATTAAATTGTAACGGGATTGTTACACATGAATAAGATTGACAGGAGGGCTTTGGGAGGAGATAATGGCAACATGGGACAGAGACAAAAGAGTGGTTCTCTGGTTGCAGAATTTAGCTTGCCCATAGTTAGTAACACCTATCTAGAATAACGCATACATAACATATAATTATATATTTATCTCAAACACATAGAAACAAAGGGGAAATAAAAAAAACAGGGTTTCTTTGCCTTTTTGGTATTTATACAACTTCCTTGGTGGCTGTGCTCATATTGGAAATGAGCTCTGTCTTTAAGTATTAGACAGTTATAACCCTACACCTAACAATATGCATGAAATACAGTATTTCCAGATATTTTGAAAACTACGTTAACCCCATTTTTATCTTTTGACTTTTATTCATGCAGAAAACTTTGTATGAGACTATTGAAATGATGTAATAGGTTTCCCAAGTTCTGTGCGCGGCTGGGTTGAAACATTGTAGTAGAGTTTGCGCTATCACTATTTTGGATGACTTTTGTCAGTCCCCGAAATTCCTTTCCTGGAACATTAGTACAATCCATGTTATATTATAGTTATTTTTGCAGCTAGTTTCTCTCACTGAAACACAGAACAAGCTCTTCAAAACAATATATGGAATATTTGTAACATTATGTTAAATGAAGAGTGACTACAATTTTATTTTTTGTAATCTTCCTCTTTGATTAGGGGGCCCCATTAGTCACACAGTAAAATGAAACACCAATGTGACCCAATGTACAATCAACACTCTTTATATGTGCTATATATATGTATTTATATGTATAAATACATTAAAGCTACTTTTGGAATATATGTCTTATATTTATTCTAGTTCTTTTGTTGGACAATTCTTTAAAATAGGTTTTAATAACTCCCACTTGTTGCACAAAGTAAGCACCCCAGGTTTCAGATCTTCATGCAATCTTAGATACGAGCAATATGTTCCAAACTGTTCCAGAGAACATCTACCTCATTCCACAGTTGGACGCAGAATTTCTCCAACGGAATTTAGCCTTAGGTGTTCTGTGCGGAATTCTTCTAATCATTTGTGTTTCATCCAGACTTCAAACCACACCGCAGAATAGAACTTACTGACCATTGTCATTCTGCTATTTATACAATATCAATCACACTAAATGGCAGTGAGTACCATACATTTAAACACACAGGACTCCAGCAGATTCCACCCTAGACATGCAAACATTTTACTTTAGCTATTGAGGAATGTTCGCTGAAAAGGATTTTAACACTTCTCTCCAAGCCTAATTTGTTGTGGACAAATTTATGTGACTTTTAGTTAAAAACAGCAAAGAAAACTCACTCTGATTTATTTAATAGTCCATGGATCAAAATATATCTGTAGAGAAAAAGAAAACAATAAGACCCATCCTATACCTTTCGCTTCATTCATTCACTCTGCTGCCCACCATATGCTGTAGTTCCTATTAAACCATCACAGGCTTCCATTCTTCAATCCATACTGGATATACAGAAAACTCTAGTATGCCCTACTAGGATGTCCTCTGTAATGCCCAATCCATAAGAAACAAGAATGCTACAATTGCTGACCTTATTGAAACAACAGATTAGATGAAGACGAAAACCCTATTTTGGAATCAGCAGTCCCAACTAATTACTTTGTAATCCATTGCTCCAAACAGGACCCCAGGACAAGTGGAGTGACAATCTGCTTTAAAAAAAACATTTAAGCTTAGGGCACAATCAGTGGTTATAACTCATACATTTGAGTGTATTGTTGCCTGGAGTTCTACAGGTTTGAATTTCGGAGTTCTTCTCACCTACAACCCCCTGGAGATGGGAAGATATTTCTGCTAGAAATTGCTTGTCTAGTCCTGGAGCATCAAAGATGGTCTATCTTGGGGGATTTCAATGTGAGGGTCGATGAAAAACTCTCACATCTTGGCTAGTACCTTCAATGCACAATGAATGCTCTGGCCCTCACACAAGTTATTCCCTCTCCTACTCATAAAAGAGGTTCTTGTTTTCCAGATTGGGTTAGAAGTCTATGGCGTAACGATAACTCCACTGACTTTGTTAGGCCACCACCCAATTTAGTTCTTAGTCGTAATCCCTCAAAATAAAACTTGGAGATTCCAATGAGTGCTGTTCCTTTCTAGGCTCTGACTCTGGAAATCTGGATTGGTCTGGTGTAATGGGTGCCTGTGAGGATTTTTACTCTCTTGTCCGTTACAATAACAGGGATGTGACGGCAGCAATGTGTGGTATCGTTCCTGTTTGTCTATGATAGCACACCCCACCATGGTTTTACCAGCTGTATTTCAGAGATGAAGAAAAGTGGTTGCAGTCTTGAAAGACTATGATGGACTCACTCACATGGTGAAAGATACGCTAAAACTAATCAAGCATATGGAAGAATATAAGTCAACAATCACCATAAGAAGTAAAAGTTCCTGTCAAGAGAGATTATGAAAGCAAACAGCAGAGCAGTTCAACTTTTCGGTATGATGGAGAGGCTTTACAAACCAGCTCTCAAGGTGCAATGAGTTTGCAGTCTTCTTTGCTGATAAGTTGTCTTTCATCCAAGCTGGATCCCAACAGAGCAATCAAACGAGTACCAAGGCTCCATGCTTGCATTTGTTGGTTATCTGGACTCTTGTTCAAGCTTTGACTCCATGGATGTAGAAGACATCATTGAAATAACCATAGTATTGAGTCCCACCATTTGTGATCTGAAACTAGCTTCAACAAATCCTCCAATAGGGTGTATTGATGTAATTTGTCCAGTATTTGCCAATATAGTCTAACTCTTTTCGCAGGCGGGCATTTTTCCTGAACCACTAAGAGAAGCAGTTGTCAGGCCTCTTCTAAAAAACACCTTCTTTAGACCCAGACTGCATGACCGGTATCAAACCTTCCAGTCCTAGGGAAGGTTATTGGGATAGTTTATTGACAAAGTGGTTGAAACCCAACTGGAAACCCATCTCTTAAACCATGAAATGATACATTCCGGTCAGGATTCAGGAGATGACATAGTACTGAAACAGTGTGTGATTAGTGATCATCTGGTGGCAAGAGACAGAGGCATTTGTTCGATCTTAAGCCTCCTTAACCTCTCTGCAGCATTTCACACCGTGGACCATGGGATCCTAGTAGAGCAGCTGAAGAAATTCTGTGGACTGGACAGCACAGTCTTCAGTTGGTTCAATTATTTTCTCACTGGCAGGTCACAGAGAGTGTCTTCAGGAGTACACTGATGGGTGACTGTTATGCTGCGTTCCACAGGGCTCTATCCTTTCTCCCATGCTATTTGCAGTATACATGCTACCAGTGGGTGAAATAATCACAAATCCTGGTCTGGATTACCACTGCTATGCAGATGACACTCTATGAGCCTCAGTCACATCAGTAATGTGGCATTTAATTATTACCTTGGTGGTTAGGTAGTTTCTTCACTGTGGGCAGTAAGGCTGGAATTTGTAATGTGTTCTTTCACTGCATCTTAGACACAGCTGTTAATCATTAAATTAGGCTACTCTTATTGGATACCTGTGGTTTAAAAGACTTCCTCTGTTGGTTGTACTTTATCTCTACTAGTGTGTGTGTCTTTATTGTTCTCTGTTTGGATATTTGGATGTTGCTCATACTCTGCAGTCCCCAACCTTTGGATTGTATTTTGAACTTTGCTAGAACTCAGCCTGCCCTGACTTTGCATTTGAATTGACTTCTGTTTTACACCATTCTTTCTGTACTTTTGTTAGACACTGGTACTTGTTCTCATTGGGCCTCCCCAGGTCACATCCTCACAGCACGATACTTGTCAACCTAAGCCTGCACTAGGTAGAAGTGAAGACCTGGAGGCACTCTGTAAGAAGGATGGCTGCTAGAGGTGAAGACCTCTGCAAGCTGGTTCTGCAGGTCTTGGAGTTGGTATACCAGTATTGTAAAACCTGTGCTTTGACCTGGGTACTAAGAAACCAATATAAAGTCTCAATGGCTATCTATCTAAGTTACAGGAGTGGATGAGTGTCAGTTGGCTGAGGCTGAATCCTGATAAAACAGAGGTTCTTATAGGAGCTCACCATCAAATGCCACGACAACAGCTCAGTAAACCAACTGGGCTTAAGTTTGGAGGTCCTGAGCTGCGGAATGATCAAATCTTCATTCTTTCATCTGAAGAACATAGTCAGAATCAAGAATTTTATTCCACCAGAAGATCTTCCTACACTCATACATGCATTTATGTCCTCACGCATGGACTACCCCTTATGGGAATCAACTCAATTGCGCAGATCAGAATATATCCAAAAATAATGCTTTATTATGACAGCACACCATCATCATCATCATCATTTATTTATATGGTGCCACTACTTCCGCAGCGCTGTACAGAGAACTCACTCACATCAGTCCCTGCCCCATTGGAGCTTACAGTCTAAATTCCCTAACACACACACAGACACAGACATAGACACACAGACTAGGGTCAATTTGATAGCAGCCAATTAACCTACCAGTATGTTTTTGGAATGTGGGAGGAAACCGGAGCACCCGAAGGAAACCCACGCAAACACGGGGAGAACATACAAACTCTTCACAGATAAGGCCATGGTCAGGAATTGAACTCATGACCACAGTGCTGTAAGGCAGAAGTGCTAATCACTGAGCCACCGTGCTGCCCTACACCATAAGTCGTTGACAAGGTACAGGGTAAATGGTAGCGTGTACCCTCCAGCGCCTCTTGCAGTCAGCACAACAAAGTAATAATATCAGTCTCCTTCAGAGTCTTATCCTCCTGCAGTATTGCTGTTACCATTTAGATAGACATTTTCTATGTCGACCAGCCTGGCATACTGGCTCACACAGACGCTGTCCTGGTAGTGTTTCATCTGCAGCACCACACTGACTGGCCCAGAGTCCCTTGTGCTGGTGTTACATATACTAGGATCCTCCAAGATTGTAAGAATCTACTGATATTCTGCTCTCCTTATATTCCTGGCTGTCTACACAGGGAGTGGGGTCAAGATGTCCCAATCCTCCACCTTTCAGCAGGGGTCTATCAGTGGACACTTAAATTATTTAACTGTTAGACATACCGTCTCTGTTACCTTGATTATACAATGGAATGACTTGACTGAATTAACAATTTGGCTGGATACACTTAACAAAGGGTTACAATATTACATCAGGGAATGACACTTCAAATGTTAAGACATTTGACACATTGTATCTGCAGCATTACACAATCTAAGTCTGAGATATATTTTGATACAATAAAATTTACATTTATATATATTAATACATTTCCCAATGCTATTTCAGCCAGTATAGTACTGTGGAGACACATTGCACATCATCTGACATACTTAGCTCTCAGTTTATCGGTTGACCTAGATAATTAACTTGGGCTGCCAGCTAGTTTTTTTTTAGCAATTACTAAGACATCATTCTCATTACAAACCAGATCTAAGTCATACCTCATAACAATGGACATTTGAGACAAATGGTAATTACCTTAGCTAATGCAAGCAAAAGGCTTTCTGCTGTCCTGCTATTTTTACACCGTATGGCAACAGTCTATATAGTACATACAATATTGCTGGCAATAGCAAGGGCAAAGTGTACCTAATACCATGAAATAAAAATACACATAATACTCTGATGCTCTGGTTAATATACTTAGACTGGGCCAAGGATTAAAAAGTACAATAAATTGTGAGAAACCGGTGATGAATAAAATGTCCTCAGTCCGGTGGAACCCTGTTTCATCACAGATGGTTATGTTATTTCCTATACCTGCAATCTGACTTGCTCAGTGTGCAATATTGTTATCATATATCTTATTTTTTGGATACCTTGGTTTTATCACTGGCACATAGAGAAAGAACCTTTTACATACAAATTATAACACCTATACTTGGTGAGTGCATTATATTTAACCACAATTTGGATTTCACTTGTTTATCAATAGTAGACACAATACTAATCTTTACCTCATTTGGGTCCTTCTGTGGGGCTTGATTTGGAAGCTCCATCCGTCCTGGCAGTGACTCATAGGGCTCTATCACGTAAAGACTCCTCACGGTACCCTGTAAACTTGTCAGTTCCATAATTTGGCACAGGTCATATGTTTTCTACACTCTATGGAAAAGGAGATGCCAGAAATGTGAAAACTTTAGGCTCATAGTGCAAAATCTTCATTGAGCCAAGCGGTAAAAGCTGCCTGGAAGGCATTGATCTGTGAACATGCCCTAATAAGATCAGCTTGTATTTTAGCAATAGTTATGCTTCTCCCTGATATACTAAAAGGTTATAACTGAGCATCCCTGGGTTACACCTATTGACCGCTCTCGGAACACTTAATTTCCTTGTGAATAGCAGACAGATTAAAAAGGCCATAATGATCTAAATGCAGTGCAGTGACTTTATGTAAGGGTGGTGTAATGAACAGCAATAAAGCGGAAATACAGCCGGTCACGCTATTAGTTACAGCAAAAGCCACAAAGTGCACTAAATGGACTTCGCTGATTGCAGAAAGCTTTGTCTAATAAAAATGAGTGACTGCAAGATGCAGCTGGTCTGCTGGAGATTCTGTGTGTGTGCGGAGTCCATTATTTTTATGCTTATTGCTGTAGCTGTCCAGGAACATGTAGTCATTTTCTTTTAAAATAACACCCATGCATTTACTGCATAAAGGTCCTAGTGGGGGATGAGCAATTATGTATGTAAATCAGGGCTATCCATCTGGAAATCTGTGATGGGAGACGGGGGTTTAGGGGTTCAGGCCTCCGAGGCCTTTTGTTGACCTTTACCCTCACAGACAACCTCTTTAGAGTCTATTATATGACATCATTTCTCTACCAGTATTTAGACTATGAGCATGTACATACTGGGATAGCAGTGGCTTATATATACTTTCCTATGCTGGTTGTGATTGCTAAGTTGGTTACTACACCTGTTGAGACTATGGGGTATATTTACTAAACTGCGGGTTTGAAAAAGTGTAGATGTTGCCTATAGCAACCAATCAGATTCTAGCTATCATTCATCTAGTACATTCCAGAAAATAATAGAACCTGATTGGTTGTTATGGGCAACACACTATTCCTCTTTAGAGGGTTTGATTAATCTACCCCTTTGTGATCCAAATGTATTTCTATTGGCTGCGTCAATTGCAAGCATATTGCAGCATCTCTGTCTATCTGGGACTAGGGCAACACAGGTGCCTCAGTGGTTAGCACTTCTGCCTCACAGCACTTGGGTCATGAGTTCAATTCCTGACCATGGCCTTATCTGTGTGGAATTTGTATGTTCTCCCCGTGTTTGTGTGGGTTTCCTCTGGGTGCTCCGGTTTCCTCCCACACTCCAAAAACATACTGGTAGGTTAATTGGCTGCTATCAAATCGACCCTAGTCTCTCTCTCTCTGTGTGTCTGTGTGTGTTTTAGGGAATTTAGACTGTGAGCTCCAATGGGGCAGGGACTGATGTGAGTGAGTTCTCTGTACAGCGCTGCGGAATCAGTGGCGCTATATAAATAAATGATGATGATGACTGTATGGGGGCATGACATAACATGATGTACGTTTTACATGTAGTCCAGACTCGCCTATGTAATAGGGGCCCATACATACAGCCCAGGGCCCCTAATAGTCTTGATCTACCACTGAATCCATGCCGTTATGTACGCAAAGATTTCCTACCGCGTGTTAGGCATTCAGGAGTCATACTTCAAACTGTAATCACAGATGGTATTTTGAAGCACAATCTAACTTAAGAGGGAGGATGCCATTCTCAATTTTCCTAATGCAGGCGCTGTGAAGAAACAAATATATATCTGTGTCATTTTACTAGTATATTGTGAACGTTTTGAATGAGTTTAACATTCATGGGATTCGGGTAAAGGATGGTAATGGGGACCAGGCACTCCAAACAGCACCTCAGACAGACAAATTAAGTCTGGTTATGATGGCCTATATGTGACTACACAGCAAAATTGTAATACAGAGGGGAGTGATACAAAGTGCTTCCCAAGGCAATACTTAATGAAATGCCATTACTGTGCACTTCTTAATTTAAAGGGGGGAAAAATGACCTTTGCTGAAATTAATTTTACTGCTTTAATCGAAAAGGAGTTTGTGAGAACCGTCTCTCCCAAATTGCCTTTGACTAAAATTCATATTATTTTGTGACTTTGGTGCTGTATCAGCATCCGCACTTCTCATAGCTCTCCTTCTATAATAAGTCACAGAGAAGCACGAGAACAAGGAATATTCAGGAGACCTGTTATCCTCCAGTTTTAGAGTATTTAAGAAGAATTAAAGGACAATACGCTTGTTTAATAGAATATAAAAATGTAAAACGAACCTATGATGGATGCCAATAATATTCCAGGTTTTCAGGCCTTTACGTATCCCGTCCTACTTAACTGATAGCTAACCCCATTTCCTTTCACCCCCAAACAGGAAACATCATCTGCATTCAACATGCAACAGCTTTTTAAGAGTCCTTTTTTAATACAAATTTTAATTTTGCACTTTTTCAGTCACTAGTTCTGTTGTCTGAGTAGCTGCCTCCGTCTTGTAAACAAATCTCTGAAGGAGGGTGGTCCTTATTCAATTATATGTCCCTTCTTCCCTTGTGCTTTCTGAACTGTATGGCTCTGCAAATCACGTCATTTTGGCCTGCCGGGTCAAATGCTGCGATTCTAGGAGAATCACGGTATTTTGGATCTAATTCTACCCACTTCACTAGGAAGTGGGTACATGAGGGAGACTGCCATACTCTCTCGGGATTCCAGAAGACCGGGAGTCTCTCGGACATTCCGGAAGAGTTGGCAAGTATGATGTATACAAATTTGCAATAGTTAGGATAAGCGCTGACAACAACTGTTTTGGTTTTATATCCATATAGGATGCCATGTAGCTTGTACCCTGGGGAATATGGGGCCTATTTATTTAGGGCTGCATTTTTGGCCCTTACAGTAGCATCTCTTATCACCACTGAGCACCGCAATAACAGATGCTTTTGGGATCAATTTATGATCCTAATCATGCTGGGACAGCCCCTCCGATAAGAGACTATCCAGACTAAGATAATTAGATTGAGAAAGTGTAAGCTTTTTTCATTCTGTTCCCTGGCTGACCCGATTGTGCATATGCCAATAATTTGCCGCATATGCCAATAATTTGACATGGGGATGGATCCGAAAATATCCCTCTATCCATCGCATCTGAGTTACAATTCCCATAGGCTTCAGCTGCTACAGTTAGCAACTGATTACAAGCTCTGAAAAGCTTTTCGGAGTTTGGTAAAATGTCTCCAGCTCAAAGTCCACATAGAAAATTATGGGGACTGCGGTGCTGGGCATTAGTTTGGTTAAGGCAGGAGATATCTTCTGCTATAGTAATATTATAGCCTGGACTGCAAGGGCCTCATTCATCTTTTAAATACGACTGTTTGCGTGGCGTATCTTGCGTGATTTTGCGTTGTAAATTGACGTTACGCCAATGAGTACAATAGCAGGCAATTCATATCCACATGCATTTGATGCTTACAACCCCATACGACTTGAAGTGTGTAATAGGGAGGGAAGGGACAGACTAGTGTAGGCTATATATGGTAAGCGTGTGTTCATGCGGATGTGGCTAATTAGTATCCAGTGTTTATTATAAGTATGCTTGTTTTCAGCTGTATCTTAAGATATATTTGATTTGAATACAAATGAGACTACACACAAGTTGTGTGCTCTTTTTAAACTTGTAGATGACAGGGAAGTTGCTTTCAGACTTAAATCAGACCCTTGTTGTTCTGCTACTAACACTTCCCTGCAATCTCCCTTGTCATCTGCTTTTTAGGAACATAAGTTCTACCCATGTTACTCGTCCCCAACCCCTACTCAATGTACAGCGCTGCGTAATCTTTCAGTGTTTTATAAATAAAAGATTTATACAGAATGAAGTCCAATGTAGAAGCAACAATACGTTACTAAGGCCAATCCTCTACTCAACGCCAGGATATGGCAAACCATATAAATATCGGTCTATAAGAAACATTATAATGATTGCAATAAAGGTCCTGTTGCAGGGCAGGTTCCATGCTTATCTCTGATATAACATTAAGCACATGGGATTGAGCTGGTGGTAATCGTTTTCACGATTACCACTAATCCGACATTGACAAGCCCTACAAATAAAATGCGAATTTCTGCAAAACCGATAGGAAAATAAACAGACTTACCTTGAATCCGACGCTGGAGATCTCCGATGGGAGCACCATGCGGACAGCTAGTTATTCCGATTGGTGAAGTGTTCGGCACTTCAGCTTGACTTCATTGCGACGTCTGTCAATAGAAATTTAAAGCGGCAATGTGGGGACCCCTAAGGTTAAGTGTTTAAACACTTAACCTGACATTGCCACTTTAAATTTCTATTGACAGACGTGACAATGACGTCACCCTGCAGTGCCGAACACTTCTCCAATTGGAATAACTTGCTGTCTGCATGGTGCTCCCATCGGAGATCTCCAGCGTTGGCTTCAAGGTAAGTCTGTTTATTTTCCAATCGGTTTTGCAGAAGTTGGCATTTTATTTGTAGGGCTTGTCAATGTTGGATTTTTGCTCATTGGTCAAGCGTACCCAACCCGATGGAGCAGGATGACATCTCCCAGAAAGTCAGAAACTTAGACTGGAGACAACCAGGTCTCGCAAGAACCGGTCATAGGCAAACCTTCAATTTCAAGGAGCGCATGCAATTTCACATCCATCCAAGGCTTCACTCGGATTTGTCTAATTATAAATTGGGCACTCAATTCCTGCAAGTAAATTCATACAGGACCTTCATTTCAGTAAACGTAAGAAATATAATTACGAAACATAATGTGTATATTGTCTTGATATAGGTATATGTTTCCCCACATGATTTGCAAATGGGTATAGAGCCCACTAATGAGATCTTTGCCTTTATAATATATTGAATCTGCTCTGACTGTCAAATAGAGTAGAGTATCTGAATCTGTGATCTCCTCTCTGCACATGGTGGGCACAATATGCAGACAAAAAAGAAGTGTTACCAGCAAAAGCACGATAACTTGGGTGGTAGAGTCAAAACCTTTGGGAGGGGACAACCTGCGTGTGGTCCCCATAAAAAAGCCACTCCCAGAACTTGGGTAGTGACACCCTAACAGGGACATGTGACCATGGTGTCCCCCATATAATGTCACTCAGCCCCAGCCTGGCAGCACGGTGTTGGCATGCCTAAAGTGGCACTTGTAGAACTGCAGATCCAGCCATGGTTATCAGAGCACACTGACACTTGTAGAACTACAAGCGCCATTCAGCCTATTCAAGATGATGATAATTGCTGGCGCATCTGCAGTAGATTGGTGCGCTTTATAGCGTACGATCAAGCTTTACTCATACACACGGTGGCAGCACGGTGGCTCAGTGGTTAGCACTTTTGCCTCACAGCACTGGGGTCATGAGTTCAATTCCCGACCATGGCCTTATCTGTGAGGAGTTTGTATGTTCTCCCCATGTTTGCGTGGGTTTCCTCCGGGTGCTCTGGTTTCCTCCCACACTCCAAAAACATACTGGTAGGTTAATTGGCTACTATCAAAATTGACCCTAGTCTCTCTATGTCTGTGTTTGTGTGTATGGAAATTTAGACTGTAAGCTCCAATGGGGCAGGGACTCATGTGAGTGAGTTCTCTGTATAGCGCTGCGGAATTAGTGGCGCTATATATAAATAAATGGTGATGATGATGGTTATACACACGCACTTACGCCTATACGCTGAGCCTCGCGAATACTAAGATTCGCTATATTTGCGTGCAACTTTTTTTTATTGTAAATTATGCGAATTTTGTGACCAACTCAGGTCCTTATATTCCCAAAGAGGAAAAGGGTTGAGAAATCCTCCCCTAAACATCTTATGCAAATTTAAACGAGCACCAAACAGATTACAGATGTGTAATCAGACTACGAGAAAGTACAGAAGTGTTGCTATGAAAACCAATGAGCTAATTATGATCGCCTTATAATTGCGCTTTTTTTTTATTATTATTATTATTTATGGAACGTCTACATGTTCAGCACCCAGAATGATTAACTGTCCATAAATGTGTCACATTTTCATCATGTCATCAGATACGAATACAGATGGTATTTTACCTGTTCACGTTGCATAGTTATAATTATGCATGAGCAAGCTAACAATTGTAATTAAAATAGCTGTGAGGGAACACAGAAAATTAAATGTAGCACTGAAACCTGATTGAGTTCTGGCAAGAAGTGTTACTTTATTGTGATTGAGGTCAGTACATTTGTCTATCAATTTCTCTGCACACAAACAGGAGTTTCTGCATTAATATCAGCAGACATATAGACATGGCGTCCATTGGTGAGATTAGTTTATGGTTACCATCCGTTCATCTCCCGAAGAAACAAAATAAGTGGAATGGGAGCATAGTGCATATATAAGCATCATAATATCAATACACAATAGTCTATTTAACCCATTTAATATTAAATGCTAAATATTTATGAAATTAATTAATATGTAGCAAGGCTGGGCCTAAGCATTCTGCTCACATGGCTCACAGTCAGGGAGCGATTGGGTGCTGATCGGGACACACAGCAATCCAAAACAACATGAGTAGGTGGCCTGAGCCTCTGGAGTCAGTAGGTTTATCCCAGGAGGATTAGGATTTTTGGTCTTGTAAGATACAGATGACCTCTCCCACAGTGCCTCTAGTGTTAGACCTTGGGATTGCATGCTCTAACATAGGCTGAGGTCGTTTACATCCAAGCCTTTGCCATACCTCCCAACATTACCTCTGAGGTAGCTAGGATAAATAGCATTGTGCACGGAAAAAGGGGCATAGTCATGCCACAATGGGGGGCGGGACAGGGATGTGCCCAGTGCTTCCAAAGCACTAGGCCACCCCCAACCCCCCGAAAATAGATTTAAATTGCCTCGCTCACCTGCCACCATGGTAAGTGGGGCAAAATTGCACAAGTTATCATGAGTCGGAACAAATATGTCAACTGACGGGATGTAGGGACAGTCCCTTCAAATCAGGACTATCTCACCTAGATTGGGACAGTTGGGAGGTATGCTAAGCTATTGCATGGCAACCCATACAAAATATGTCAGATAATACATTTCCTATCTTCAAATTATATGGATGTTAGAAGTCACCGATAAGCTCTGTGGCCATGTAAAAGCAGGATGCTGTAGGTCGACTGCTTTTATGCAGGTCACAGAAATCTGGAATAAGAACTGAGATCTGCATAGGAACGAAGGATAATAAAAGTTTTGCTGTATCTTTAACTGAGTATACTCTGGAGTGTTAATACTCAGAGGTATTCAGAGGCTATAAGTTGGATGGGCGGAGTTTTATTCAGCTTTGCAGATCTGGATGTTGCCCACCCACCCACCCTGCTTCGTTGATTCCTGGGAACGTGAGGAATCGTCTGGATACTGTTCAGGATGGGTATCAGCTGGATGCGGTCATGGTTGTCGGCAAAGATAGATGGAGTTTTGGACGGAAAATGCCGTTCAGTCGACGCCCAGTGGTTGTTTGGGCGCGCATTTACGGTATTAGGGCACGTTGAACCCGCCTCTCTTCGAGTGAATCGGCTATTAGTCTCGGTTCAGGTACCGCCCCTGTGGGTTGCCCTGTGGTTGCTTTCCGTATAGCCCGTATAGCCTAGAGGATGGGCGGGGTCTGTGGAATCGGGACGTCGTGCCCCGTCCAGGTAGATATGTGCACCACTTGAACCCAGGGGTTTGGTTGTTCCCCAGATGATAAAGTCCTAAGGAGATGCTAGGACAGTTGGGTTTTGCCTGGTGCATGTCGGACTGACTGCTTTATTCTCTTCCACCATAGTTAAATAAATAGTTTCATTTTGCCACATTCAAGTCTTGTGTCTTATTCCAAGATTATAGTTGAATAAGAGTAAGACGGTAAAAGAGGTTAAGATATCAGACATAAGCCTTTTATGACTTCTAATATCTGTAATAATTTACAGTAGGGGTGCGTTATTCCATGTAATACACAGGTTTATCTAATGAGCACTGAAGTGATGACATTAGAACTCACTGTTGATACAGATATTATTAACAGGGGTTTGCACATATATTAACATTACTTGTCTATTATATGTTTATTCTGCAGTAAAAAAAAAACATGCACAGAGGAACAGTTACTTAGAACAACTGATAATTCATCAATCCTGCTCCTCTGTCCACAAAGTCCCAACAGCCCACCTGGCACCAGATGTACCGTCATCCGCGCGGCAGTATACCAAACCTCCGGTGACGCACACCTGGAAGCACTCGCCCCTCAACAGCTGTAGCCCCTTGATTACCATATCCTCCCGGACAACTCCGCCTTTACTCCGTATCAATCGCTTGTCAATTCAGCTTAGCTTCGCCTTTTGTTTGACTGGTCTAAGTCAGGGGAGTGGGACTGATCTGGAGATGAATGGTTAAAATTAATTGCTACATAAGAAAAAACGGAAAGATAATTATTCCTGCTTTCCTGTCCCTGCTCGAGGGTAGATGACCTCATTAACTTGCAGCTTGTACACAATTCAATTACTAGGAGATGGAAATACATTTTTAATTACCTCAGTGGCTTGTGTCCCATTCATCTCCATTTGCATGGTGGTTTTTATGGTGATACGCTATGAAGTATGGGCAGTATCTTACTACGATTAGCCTGACACGAAAACTTTCCGGGTTTTTACAAATCTTAATGTTATTTAAAAATGGAGATTCCACTTAGAGTTCCAGATCTAAGTTAGAGAGCAGACACAAGCTATAAAGGCAGTCAATAATCGGGTTGGCCACCTTCAGATGTTTTTAATCTATTTGGTAGAAAGTGCCCTCCTACAACTTTATTTAAATTCTTAGATTTATTTTGTGGCTAGCATCAGTGCTTTTCAGTCATATCCAGGGCTTTTTTTTTGTCATAGAACGCTCAGAACGGCGTTCCGGCACCTTTTTTTCCATGGGTTTTCAAAGTTTAATTAACTTTTTAGAGAAGTGAGGAAACAAGCATAGAAGGTAAGTACAGACTACAGAACGCAGGGGAGGGGGGAAAGACAGGGCTACAGAAAAATGAGGGGGCAGAAAGAGAGGGCTACAGAAAAATGAGGGGGCAGAAAGAGGGCTACAGAAACATGAGGGGACAGAAAGAGGACTACAGAAAAATGAGGGGGCAGAAAGAGAGAGCTACAGAAAAAACGGGGGCAGAAAGAGAGGGCTACAGAAAAATGAGGGTGCAGAAAGAGAGAGCTACAGAAAAATGAGGGGGCAGAAAGAGGGCTACAGAAACATGAGGGGGCAGAAAGAGGGCTACAGAAACATGAGGGGACAGAAAGAGGGCTACAGAAAAATGAGGGGGCAGAAAGAGAGAGCTACAGAAACATGAGGGGGCAGAAAGAGGGCTACAGAAACATGAGGGGACAGAAAGAGGGCTACAGAAAAATGAGGGGGCAGAAAGAGAGAGCTACAGAAAAAAACGGGGGCAGAAAGAGAGGGCTACAGAAAAATGAGGGGGCAGAAAGAGATGAGTTCCGGCACCTTTTTTCTTACAAAAAAAGCACTGGTAATATCTATATAATCATCTAGCTGGACAAATATTCAATACAAGTTAACCCGTGCATGATACTCATGTATTCTAGTCAAATCAAGCTACTTAAGGTGTTAAAAAGGTTCTTGTCATGCATTTGGGCCTAGCCCAGGCCTACTCAGGGGAAGAGCGTTACTTCCCGACGCAAGCGCCCTTTTTTAACGTGGTTTTGTCCACATGTCACCACCTCATCATTTTTCTCCATCCCCTCATCCTTCATCTTTATCGCCACATCCTTCATCTTTATCGCCACCTCTATCCAGATGTCTATCCAGATGTCTATCCAGACACAGGGATCTCTCTCAGCGGTCCTGAGTATCACACTCCTCTCGCTCTGTCACCCCGGCAACCACCAACCACTCCCAACTGTCACCCCCGGCAACCACCAACCACTCCCAACTGTCACTTCTCCTTCAAGAAATATATGTATATTTTTTTAAAATCTTTATAAACACTTTTAACAATTAACAAATTAAATTAACAAATGAAAAACATCTTAGTATACCAAATTTCAGCCCTTTCTTAATTTTTTTTTCCACACACACTAAGAATTTAGTAGGTCAGTGTATAACTCTACCCAACAGGTGGCGCTGCAGCTTGGTTTTTTTTTTTCACACACACACAAACTAACACACGCCACTAGGCTTTTATATTATAGATAATGTATCACTTACCCTTGTGTATCAAACCACTGTGCCATAGATTGTAAGCTTGTGAGCAGGGCCTTCTTACCTCTATGTATGTATGTATTACCCAGTATTGATTTAATACTGTTTGCTCCCAACTGTAAAGCGCTACGGAATTTGCAGGCGCTATATAAATAAATGATGATAATTATGACGATAATCAGACATAGGTTTTTTTTTTCTTTACCACTGTATATAACACAACTCAGATGTGCTGTCAGTGCTGGATATAGTTGTATCCAGGATCTAGTTTTGTTTCATACCCCTGGAGAACATAAATAAAGATGTTTGTCTTCTTATGATATAAAGGCTGTTGGGGGTCATTGGTGATGGGCTAGAAGCTCACTGTGCAAAATCTGGGGTTGGGTGTTCGGGACAACTTTGCCTCTGCTGTTATGCCAGGTGTTGTACGCCAAGATGGAGCCTATGTTCATGAATATGGTGTCTTTGAGAATATGTACAGAATTCAGAAATTAGCAAATCAGGGGATCCATATGTGTGACATTCACAGTGCATTTATCACACCTGGGCAGCACGGTGGCTCAGTGGTTAGCACTTCTATCTAACAGCACTGGGTCATGAGTTCAATTCCCGACCATGGACTTATCTGTGTGGAGTTTGTATGTTCTCCCCGTGTTTGCGTGGGTTTCCTCCAGGTGCTCAGGTTTCCTCCCACACTCCAAAAACATACTAGTAGGTTAATTGGCTGCTAACAAATTGACCTTAGTGTGTGTGTGTTAGGGAATTGAGGTTGTAAGCTCCAATGGGGCAGGGACTGATGTGAAGGAGTTCTCTGTACAGCGCTGTGGAATTAGTGGCGCTGTATAAATAAATGGTGATGATGATGATGATGATGATGTGTTGCTCCTTACTAACAGTTGTGCACACTGAGGGACCCCACTCCTTCCACTATCTAATTCTTAGTCTGTGACTTCCGAATAATCTCTGTTTCTCAATTCAATTAATATTACTACCCCGTCACATGCAACCCAGGGCCATCTTTTCCATTGGGCACGATGGGCAGGTGCCCGGGGGCCCCACGGGCAAGGGGGCCCCATAGGCAGGGCTCTTAATTAGAATAAATAAGCCTGCAAAAGAAAAAACCTGCAAAAAACCTTCAAGGGTCACTGAGCAAGTACATCTATCTATCTCTATCTCTATATATCTATATCTATATCTATATCTGTATCTCTATACATCTATATCTATCTATCTATATATATATATATGTAGGGGCCCCGGTGCACTGCTTTGCCCGGGGGTACATAATGTTGTTAAGATGGCCCTGATGCAACCTTGTCCTCATTTACATAGTCACAGGAGTGGACTGCTGCCCACATATGGATATCCTATATATGTGGGCAGCAGTGTTGGTGGAGGAAAGTTGATGGTATCGGTGGAGACAAATGGTGTTGGTGGAGGGAGGAAGATGGTATCGGTGGTTTGGGAGAGAGACTGTGTTGATGGAGGAAAGAAGAATTTATGGAGGGAGATAGTTGATTGGGAGAGAGATGGTGTTGGTGGAGGTAGAGAGATGGAATTAGTGGAGAAAAATTTTGTTGGTAAAGGCAAGGAGATAGTATTGGTGGAGGAGGGGAGATTTGGTTATTTTATTGCTAGAAAGATAGTGTTGTTGGTGGAGGGAAGAAGATAGTGCTAGCGGAGAGATGGAAATGGTGTTGGTGGAGCTGAATGGTGTTGGTTGACAAGAAGAGTGATGGTGTTGGTGGATTGGGAGAGAGATAGTGTTGCGTATATGGTGTTGGTGGAAGAACGTAGAGGGAGAGAATGTTGCTGGATGGAGAGAGTTGATTTTGGTGGAGGGATAAAGATGGTGTTGGTGGAATAAGATAAATATGGTGTTGAGATAGAGAAGGAAAATAGTAGTCAATGAAGGTATACAGGGGAAATGGGCCCATGAAGAAGAGGATGAAACAAAGTCATGCCAATAGAGATTGAGGATGGGCCTGCAGAGTGTAGTGAAAGATGACAATAGAGGTAACACAATGAAGAGGGGCCCACAGAGAAGAGAGTTCGCTCAAAAAAGAGCCATGTAAAGGGCCACACACTTGATTATTTTAAAGTAGCAATCTCACATTGATTTTTCTTTTCTGTAGATAACAAGTTAAGTATCATTTGAGCGTGCATCTTAGCTATCCTCCAACAAATCATTAACTTGTTTTCAAAATTTCTCTGGCAAGAAAAACTGCTTGTCAGATACAGACACAGTCACAGTTCTCACAGAGCTCAGAGGGGAGGTTCAAAGCTCTCTGCTCACTAAATCATGTGCCATGTGACTGTGGTTGCCGTGGTTATCATGGTAAATCATTAATAGCAGCCTGAAGAAAAAATAAGGAAAATGGTAAATACCAACATTCTTTTTATAGCCTTGGCGATTTATGTTAAAAAACAGAACTTATTTTTTCAAGGGATTGCTGCGTTAAGCTTTTCAGCTTTTCCACTAAATTACTGCTTGGTTGAGCCTAATTTATTATTAAATTAATTATGAGAGTTAGGAGACGCGGGGGCTTTGTTATGTGTGTCAATTTTGTGTTTGAATGTTTTTATTACATTAGTATGAATGCACCTAGAAATGAACATTCATGTAGAAAAGTGAACCTGGGAAGTCCAGTTGAAAAGTATAGGTTGACTCCAGATTACTGGCACTTTCTGAGTAAAGGAAGAAAATGCTGTGTAGTTCACCACTAACCAAGGAACCTCCCTACTATATGCACCTTCTCCACACCTTCCATCTCAATAAATAATCTCAACCCGCAGAATTAAACCTTGGTTTTTGCATGTGGCACCTAGCCTGCACACATCAAGGAACGCCCTTGATCCGCCCAACGTCTCCAACAGAACATGCTAAATGTGGCATCACTGCAAACACCGCCATCTTGGTCATAGATCTGACTTCTTAGTACTCGGGTACAACAGAAGCATCAGGAACCAATGCTAAACATATACAAACCTTTTCTTACCCAAGATGCAACCAAAACTCTAATCTATTCTCTCGTCATCTCTCGATTTGACTACTGCAACCTCCTACTATCTGGCATTCCCTTCCCCCATCTCTCCCTGCTTCAATTCACACTAAATGCCATGACAAGACTGAGCTTCCTCTCTCATCGCTCCACATCCATCAAACAACTCTGCAACTCAACATACTGACTTCCCAGGTCCACCACAATCAAAAACAAATTTGTCACTCTAACCTACAAAGCTCTCAACAACACCACCCCTTCATAAATCTTAAATGTCATCTCAATATATTCTCCTTCATGTCCTAGTAGATCTACCTCTCACCAAAC
Source organism: Mixophyes fleayi (assembly GCF_038048845.1). Taxonomy (NCBI): domain Eukaryota; kingdom Metazoa; phylum Chordata; class Amphibia; order Anura; family Limnodynastidae; genus Mixophyes; species Mixophyes fleayi. The sequence continues at coordinate 22,604,179 of NC_134411.1, read as the reverse complement.
CCTCACATAATAACCCCTTATCATTCCCTCCTACAAGACTTCTCCCATGCTGCAGCCCACCTATGGAATTCCCTACTGATTAGACTCTCCCCAGCCTTCAAATCTTTAAACACTCTCTGAAAATCCACTTCTTTGCTAGAGCTGACCCTACTCCCAACTACACTACACACACTGGCAGACCCCAGATGCTATCCCAATCTCCACTCTGAGACAAACATGCTTCTTTGTCACATCTCTCACTAGTTATTACACAAGTAGGGTTCTCCCTGCCCTTTGTGTTCACATTTACTGCATTTTTTTGTTTGTTTTGTATGTCCCTGTTTTATGTATGCTCCATTTCCCTACTGGCCGGTGCTATGGTGTACTGTGGTGCCTTACAAACCAACAACGACCTCTAATTAAATATATCTACTTAGTTTTGCATTACAGAGTCATTACATTTGATATTGGAGATAGCAGATTCAGATGTATCATTTATGTTTAGATAGTAGATTATCTAATAGTGAATCATCCCCTATAATTATATCACCCTGGTTTACACAAGCCAACCAAGCTGTGTTATATTTGGACCTACCTACCTCTCTCTTTCTTGGTCCAAACAGTCCCTCATTTAGAAATGATATATAAATCTGTATGCTTCAACTCTTCTTTGCTCTGCTTGGCTTCAAGGTGAATAACAAAATGAATACCCTCATCCACCCTATGTATTGTAAGTGTTATCTGGTGTTTATATAAACATAGAAAAGGTGCATTGCATTACAATAAACCCCAATCATCTCCCTTTGTCCATTTGAAATGTTGGATACACGATTTTAGAATTCATTAGAATGCCGCATCCTTTTACAAAAGGACCTGAATCCAAAGCCTCATTTACATATTAAAATTAAGCAGGCGGTGCTTAAAGAATGAAATCATATATGTAATTTTAGTGAAAATATCGCAGGGAAATCAGGATTAGGATTCGGTTGGCCGACTCTTGCTAAAAACCCTTGGGAT